>NC_090929.1:5842500-6527500 GCF_040938575.1 Ambystoma mexicanum | reverse complement strand
ACCACATCTATTATGAGGCATACCAACAAAGACTCGACTATGAAGTCGATCAGTATGACCAATATCCGCAAGACGAGTATGTAAATCTCATCATGGTTGAAGGAGAAGCACTTGAAGCACCCAAGATACCGGTGGAAATAGGAGGGAGACAATTCTGCTTCCTAGTCGACTCAGGAGCCACCGTCAACATAATGGGGGAGAAGGAGTTTCACCAAATCCTGACAAACCGGCCCTGATACCACCCGCTTCCAAGATATACCAATGGGACGCTGCAACCCCTTTACAAACAATTGGCTCTTTCAGCCGTTGACTCATCCACAGTAACCACTCCACGACGACAGACATTCACGTCATTCGCAGTCTGACCAAAGGGAGATGTCTTCTCAGCTATAGAACTGCCTCTTACCTAGGACTCATAGACATACATGTTCAAGAGGGCCACAGAATCCACTCAACAGAGCCAAGAGACAGCGTGTTCAATGTCCAATCGGGGCCCACACGGATAGACACGATGTCAAAAGACACCATCATGAAGGAATTCCCACTCATTTGCAAGGGCCTAGGGAAACTAAAAGGAGCGCCTGTGAAACTCCACATTGATCCCACCGTCCGACCCGTTCCACAACATCCAAGGAGAGTTGGTTTCCATCTGCAAGCCGCAGTGTCAGCCGAACTCGGACAACTCCTAGAAGACGGAATAATCGAACCAGCCACGGGCCTGACCCCGTGGGTCTCCCCGCTAGTAATAGTGCCAAAAGATGGAGGACGACTCAGACTCTGCGTGGACATGCGAATAGCCAACACTGCCATCCAGCAAGAGCGGCATCCAGGCCCAAGAATCGAGGACATGATACTCCAACTAAACAAGTCCACTCTCTTCTCCAAACTTGACCTAAATGAAGGCTACCACCAGATGGTACTTCTTCCAGAATCGAGAGTAATCAACACCTTTGCTATGCACGATTGGCTGTTCCGCTACAAGCGCTTACATTTCGGCATATCATCAGCTGTAGAAACTTTCCACAAAGCCATCGACAAATCATTCGGCCAATAAGATGTGCACTGAACTACAGTGATGGCATTCTTGTGTATGGGCGGTTGAAATAGGAACATGACGTCGCCCTTCGTGCCACGTGCAAGGCCATCCAAGATGCAGGCCTCACCCTAAATGTTGACAAGTGCTGGTTCAGTAAAGCCAAATTAAAATTCTTCTGACACATTTTCTCCACAGACGGAATGACCCCAGACCCCGACAAGGTTGCCACAATTTTCAATCTTCAAGAACCGAGACAAATAGCGGACGTCAGATCATTTCTCGGCATGGCTGGATACTGTGCGAGGTATATACCGCATTACGCCACAATCACCGAACCGCTCCGGAAGCTACTCCAAAAGGACATGCTTTTCGCTTGGACAGCAGAATGCCAAGAAGCATTCAACACCATCCAACAATCTTTGGCGGAAGCCAGGAAACTAGCCTATTTCGACCCGGACTGGCACACCGAAATAGTGGTCGATGCAAGCCCAGTAGGATTGGGAGCCATACTCGCTCAGACCACCGGAGTTGAGACCCACCCGAGACACGTATTGGCATACGCCAGCAGGGCACTGGCACCCCCCGAGTCTGCATACTCCCAAGCAGAAAAAGAGAGCCTAGTGGCAGTCTGGGCGTGTGAACACTTTCACAATTTCATAATAGGAAAAAGATTCACCCTTATCACCGACCATCAGGCCTTACTTTTGCTGTTCGGGAGCCCAAGAACAAAGATGCCTCCCAGAATTGAATGGTGGGGCATTCGCTTACAAGAATACGACTACCGGATCATCCATCGCCCGGGGGGTGAACACAATCCAGCTGACTATTTGTCCAGACACCCCACGGGAAAACCAACACCAAGACCTGGTGATATGGAATACATAAGCTACGTCACCACAAACGCGCTGCCCCCAGCAATATCATTGGAAGCCATTGCCCTGGCATCAGCAGCCGATCCGTCCATGGCCCTGGCGATTGACCTCACCGAGCACAACAAGTGGAAGGACTATAGGCGGTCACTGACGACACATCCCGGTGCAAACAGAGATGAACTAGAGAGGCTAGCAAAAGTCCACATGGAGCTAGCTGTAAAAGACAAAACCATACTCCTCAGAGGGTGCCGAATAGTGGTTCCAGTTGCTCTACGGTCAGACGTAATCAAGACAGCCCACGAGGTACACCGTGGAGCGGGCAATACCAAACAACAACTACGCTGACACGTGTGGTTCCCCTTCCTTGATGCATTAGTGGACTGGTGGGTAAGGAACTGCATGGCGTGTCAATGCACGGACAGAGCCGAAGCACCGATACCCCTACAGCCAACACAGATTCCAGAACACCCATGGGAAAAGTGGCAGTGGACTTTTATGGACCCCTAGAATCAGGGGAGTACCTACTTCTGTTTATCGACGAACACTCAAGGTTCCCAATCGTAAAGAGATCCTCGTCCACAGCCTTCACCCAAACAGCAGCCGTCTTCGACGAAGTCGTGAGAGAATGGGGAATATCAGATGTCATCAAGTCAGACAATGGTCCGCCATTCTGCGGCCATGATTTTGCAACATTCGCCAAGCACTTAGGATTCAAGCACCAGAAGATAACACCTTGATGGCCGCAAGCCAATGGGATGGCCGAGAGATTTATGTCTTCTATCAAAAAGACGCTACAGAGAGCTCGACTAGAAAACGTCAACCCACACCAGGCTCTATGCAGGATGCTTCGAGACTATCGTAACAAACCACACGAAGCCACAAACAGGACCCCAGCCAAACTCATCGTAAAATACCAAGTTCGCACACAAATCATACGACATCCAGCAAACAAACAAGAAACAGATCCGGAAGTCCTAAAAAGAGATGCGGAGTGGAAAGAACAAGCCCACATACAGACTGATGAAAGAAGAGGAGCACGCCCAAAAGAGTTTCAAGTGGGAGATGAAGTGTTGGTACAACAGACAGCAGCTCACAGTTCAAGCTAACCGCAACAAATGGAAGTGAGAGACTTCAACCCCCAGCCCCTAGATCCTGAACCGAGTCCACGAGATATTCGAGACACACTATGGACGCCTCCAAGATTCTCGCCTCCCCCAGGAGTGAAGAGAACAGAGAGGCCAGAAGAGGACCCAGGAGAGGCCACCAGCAGCCGGCCCCAACGAGCTGTGAAGAAACCAGCACGTCTGGTTGAAGAATGTTGACAATGTTGTAAGGACATTTTGTCCGGAGGTGATGTTACAGTGCTTGTGTCTCCTTTCGCTTGGACAGCAGAATGCCAAGAAGCATTCAACACCATCCAACAATCTTTGGCGGAAGCCAGGAAACTAGCATATTTCGACCCGGACTGGCACACCGAAATAGTGGTCGATGCAAGCCCAGTAGGATTGGGAGCCATACTGAAGAGAACAGAGAGGCCAGAAGAGGACCCAGGAGAGGACATTTTGTCCGGAGGTGATGTTACAGTGCTTGTGTCTCCTTAAGAGACTGACGCCGTGTCACGTGGGGAGCGTCACATGACGGGGAATGTAAGGGGGAGGGAATGTTTAGGCAGTTAATGTTGTACGGCTGAATAAAGCAGATGTATGTACAATCTTGGCGTGTCTGTCCTCATTCCTAAGGCCTATCTGGGCCTAAAAATGATGCACGTTGGTATAGTGATGCGCAAACCGCTTACGAGGAATCCTAACACCCCGCAGTTACGGGTGGGAACAAAATGCTGTTTTGTCCAGAATGGTTTTTGGGAGGAGTCGGGCGGATTGGGGGCCTCATGGTTATTGGGACTTGGCTCACATTTAACCAATTGAAACGGGATAAAACTATACCTAACAGTACCTATAATGTTCTTTAAAGAAGTGTCTGTGTGCTGGGGGAGTTAAGCTGTAATGATCCAGATGAGGTTCTACTCAGAACAGATGATGAAGGCCATCAAGCCTCCAAGTTATATAAACTCATTTTATCCACCAGCAGAATAACTGCCTGGTCAGAGAGGTTAGATGAAGAGACATTGGATACCCGCTGGCCGAATATTTGTAGGAATGCCTCTGTGGGGACCTATCACGCAAGATCTCGGGCCAGACAGATCTTGCGAGAGTTTGTGCGGGAAGTGCGCAACACAGAGAAAACCCGGGCAGAGTTGGACTGAGGCACCTGGCAGACAGTTGGGCCTCGGCGCTCCTAATTGAGGGAAATCAGCCCTCCCACTGAAGACTGCTCTACCAGCAGATCCCTGCAGCAGCTGAGCATAATACCATGGCTGAGGGCAACAGATCCCTGTAGCAGCTGAACATAATACCATGGCTGAGGCCAGCAGATCCCTGCAGCACCTGAGCATAACGTCATGGCTGAGGCCAGTAGATCCCTGCAGCAGCTGAGCATAATGCCATGGCTGAGGCCAGCAGATCCCTGCAGCAGCTGAGGATAATGCCATGGATGAGGCCAGCAGATCCCTGCAGCAGCTGAGGATAACGCCATGGCTGAGGCCAGCAGATCACTGCAGCAGCTGAGCATAACGCCATGGCTGAGGCCAGCAGATCCCTGCAGCAGTTGAGCATAACGCCATGGCTGAGGCCAGCAGATCCCTGCAGCAGCTGAGCATAATGCCATGGCTGAGGCCTGCAGATCCCTGCAGCAGCTGAACATAATGCCATGGCTGGGGCCAGCAGATCCCTGCAGCAGCTGAGCATAATGCCATAGCTGAGGACAGCAGATCCCTGCAGCAGCTGAGCATAACGCCATGGCTGAGGCAAGCAGATCCCTGCAGCAGCTGAGCATAACGCCATGGCTGAGGACAGCAGATCCCTGCAGCAGCTGAGCATAATACCATGGCTGAGGGCAGCCTCGTGGGAGCTGCAGCAGCTGAGCATTATACCATGGCTGAGGCCAGCAGAGCCCTGCAGCAGCTGAGCATAATACCATGGCTGAGGGCAGCAGATTCCTGCAGCAACTGAGAATAACGCCATGGCTGAGGCCAGCAGATCCCTGCAGCAGCTGAGCATAATACCATGGCTGAGGACAGTAGATCCCTGCAGCTGCTGAGCATAATGCCATGGCTGAGGACAGCAGATCCCTGCAGCAGCTTAGCATAACGCCATGGCTGAGGCCAACAGATCCCTGAAGCAGCTGAGCATAATGCCATGGCTGAGGCCTGCAGATCCCTGCAGCATCTGAGTATAATACCATGGCTGAGGGCAGCCTCGTGGGAGCTGCAGCAGCTGAGCATTATACCATGGCTGAGGCCAGCAGAGCCCTGTAGCAGCTGAGCATAATACCATGGCTGAGGGCAGCAAATCCCTGCAGCAGCTGAGCATAACACCATGGCTGAGGCCAGCAGATCCCTGCAGCAACTGAGCATAACGCCATGGCTGAGGCCAGCAGATCCCTGCAGCAGCTGAGCATAATACCATGGCTGAGGCCAGCAGATCCCTGCAGCAGCTGAGCATAATGCCATGGCTGTGGACAGCAGATCCCTGCAGCAGCTGAGCATAACGCCATGGATGAGGCCAGCAGATCCCTGCAGCAGCTGAGCATAACGCCATGGCTGTGGCAAGCAGATCCCTGCAGCAGCTGAGCATAATGCTATGGCTGAGGCCTGCAGATCCCTGCAGCAGCTGAGCATAACGCCATGGCTGAGGCCAGCAGATCCCTGCAGCAGCTGAGCATAACACCATGGCTGAGGCCAGCAGATCCCTGCAGCAGCTGAGCATAACACCATGGCTGAGGCCAGCAGATCCCTGCAGCAGCTGAGCATAACGCCATGGCTGAGGCCAGCTGATCCCTGCAGCAGCTGAGCATAATGCCATGGCTGAGGCCAGCAGATGCCTGCAGCAGCTGAGCATAATGCCATGGCTGAGGACAGCAGATCCCTGCAGCAGCTGAGCATAACACCATGGATGAGGCCAGCAGATCCCTGCAGCAGCTGAGCATAACGCCACGGCTGTGGCAAGCAGATCCCTGCAGCAGCTGAGCATAATGCCATGGCTGAGGCCTGCAGATCCCTGCAGCAGTTGAGCATAACACAATGGCTGAGGCCAGCAGATCCCTGCAGCAGCTGAGCATAACACCATGGCTGAGGCCAGGAGATCCCTGCAGCAGCTGAGCATAATTCCATGGCTGAGGACAGCAGATCCCTGCAGCAGCTGAGCATAACGCCATGGCTGAGGCCAGCAGATCCCTGCGGCAGCTGAGCATAATGCCATGGCTGAGGACAGCAGATCCCTGCGGCAGCTGAGCATAACGCCATGGATGAGGCCAGCAGATCCCTGCGGCAGCTGAGCATAATGCCATGGCTGAGGACAGCAGATCACTGCAGCAGCTGAGCATAACGCCATGGCTGAGGCCAGCAGATCCCTGCAGCAGCTGAGCATAACGCCATGGCTGAGGCCAGCAGATCCCTGCAGCAGTTGAGCACAATGCCATGGCTGAGGCCAGCAGATCCCTGCAACAGCTGAGCATAACGCCATGGCTGAGCCCAGCAGATCCCTGCAGCAGCTGAGCATAACGCCATGGCTGTGGCAAGCAGATCCCTGCAGCTGCTGAGCATAATGACATGGCTGAGGCCTGCAGATCCCTGCAGCAGCTGAGCATAATGCCATGGCTGAGGCCAGCAGATCCCTGCAGCAGCTGAGCATAATGTGAGCATAAATCAGCTGAGGATAACGACATGGTGGGGCCAGCAGATCCCTACAGCAGCTGAGCATAATGCCATAGCTGAGGACAGAAGATCCCTGCAGCAGCTGAGCATAATGCCATGTCTGAGGCCAGCATAGCCCTGCAGCAGCTGAGCATAATGCCATAGCTGAGGACAGCAGATCCCTGCAGCAGCTGAGCATAACACCATGGCTGTGGCAAGCAGATCTCTGCAGCAGCTGAGCATAATACCATGGCTGAGGCCAGCAGATCCCTACAGAAGCTGACCATAACGTCATGGCTGAGGCCAACAGATCCCTACAGAAGCTGAGCATAACGTCATGGCTGAGGCCAGCAGATCCCTACAGAAGCTGAGCATAACGTCATGGCTGAGGCCAGCAGATCCCTGCAGCAGCTGAGCATAACGCCATGGCTGAGGCCTGCAGATCTCTGCAGCAGCTGAGCAGAATGCCATGTCTGAGGCCAGTAGATCTCTACAGCAGCTGAGCATAATGCCGTGGCTGAGGACAGCAGATCCCTGCAGCAGCTGAGCATAACACCATGGCTGAGGCCAGCAGATCCCTGCAGCAGCTGAGCATAATACGATGGCTGAGGCCAGCAGATCCCTGCAGAAGCTGAGCATAATACCATGGCTGAGGACAGCGGATCCCTGCAGCAGCTGAGCACAATGCCATGGCTGAGGCCAGCAGAGCCCTGCAGAAGCTGAGCATAACACCATGGATGAGGCCAGCAGATCCCTGCAGCAGCTGAGCATAAATCATCTTAGGATAACGCCATGGCTGAGGCCAGCAGATCCCTGCAGCAGCTGAGCATAAATCAGCTTAGGATAACGCCATGGCTGAGGCCAGCAGATCCCTGCAGCAGCTGAGCATAACGCCATGGCTGTGGCAAGCAGATCTCTGCAGCAGCTGAGCATAATACCATGGCTGAGGCCAGCAGATCCCTACAGAAGCTGACCATAACGTCATGGCTGAGGCCAACAGATCCCTACAGAAGCTGAGCATAACGTCATGGCTGAGGCCAGCAGATCCCTACAGAAGCTGAGCATAACGTCATGGCTGAGGCCAGCAGATCCCTGCAGCAGCTGAGCATAACGCCATGGCTGAGGCCTGCAGATCTCTGCAGCAGCTGAGCAGAATGCCATGTCTGAGGCCAGTAGATCTCTACAGCAGCTGAGCATAATGCCGTGGCTGAGGACAGCAGATCCCTGTAGCAGCTGAGCATAACACCATGGCTGAGGCCAGCAGATCCCTGCAGCAGCTGAGCATAATACGATGGCTGAGGCCAGCAGATCCCTGCAGAAGCTGAGCATAATACCATGGCTGAGGACAGCGGATCCCTGCAGCAGCTGAGCACAATGCCATGGCTGAGGCCAGCAGAGCCCTGCAGCAGCTGAGCATAAATCATCTTAGGATAACGCCATGGCTGAGGCCAGCAGAGCCCTGCAGAAGCTGAGCATAACACCATGGATGAGGCCAGCAGATCCCTGCAGCAGCTGAGCATAAATCATCTTAGGATAACGCCATGGCTGAGGCCAGCAGATCCCTGCAGCAGCTGAGCATAACGCCATGGCTGAGGCCTGCAGATCTCTGCAGCAGCTGAGCAGAATGCCATGTCTGAGGCCAGTAGATCTCTACAGCAGCTGAGCATAACACCATGGCTGTGGCCAGCAGATCCCTGCAGCAGCTGTGCATAATGCCATGGCTAAGGCCAGCAGATCCCTGCAGCAGCTGAGCATAACACCATGGCTGAGGCCAGCAGATCACTGCAGCAGCTGAGCATAACACCATGGCTGGGGCCAGCAGATCCCTGGAGCAGCTGAGCATAACGCCATGGGTGAGGACAGCAGATCCCTGCAGCAGCTGAGCATAACACCATGGATGAGGCCAGCAGATCCCTGCAGCAGCTCAGCATAACACCATGGCTGAGGCCAGCAGATCCCTGCAGCAGCTGAACATAACGCCATGTCTGAGGACAGCAGATCCCTGCAGCAGCTGAGCATAATGCCATGGCTGAGGACAGCAGATTCCTGCAGCATCTGAGCATAACACCATGGATGAGGCCAGCAGATCCCTGCAGCAGCTGAGCATAATGCCATGGCTGAGGACAGCAGATCCCTGCAGCAGCTGAGGATAACGCCATGGCTGAGGCCAGCAGATCATTGCAGCAGCTGAGCATAACACCATGGCTGAGGCCAGCAGATCCCTGCAGCAGTTGAGCATAACGCCATGGCTGAGGCCAGCAGATCCCTGCAGCAGCTGAGCATAACGCCATGGCTGAGGCTTGCAGATCCCTGCAGCAGCTGAGCATAATGCTATGGCTGAGGCCAGCAGATCCCTGCAGCAGCTGAGCATAATGCCATAGCTGAGGACAGCAGATCCCTGCAGCAGCTGAGCATAACGCCATGGCTGAGGCAAGCAGATCCCTGCAGAAGCTTAGCATAATACCATGGCTGAGGCCAGCAGATCCCTACAGAAGCTGAGCATAACGTCATGGCTGAGGCCAGCAGATCCCTACAGAAGCTGAGCATAACGTCATGGCTGAGGCCTGCAGATCCCTACAGAAGCTGAGCATAACGTCATGGCTGAGGCCAGCAGATCCCTGCAGCAGCTGAGCATAACGCCATGGCTGAGACCTGCAGATCTCTGCAGCAGCTTAGCATAACGCCATGGCTGAGGCCAGCAGATCCCTACAGAAGCTGAGCATAACGTCATGGCTGAGGCCAGCAGATCCCTGCAGCAGCTGAGCAGAATGCCATATCTGAGGCCAGCAGATCTCTACAGCAGCTGAGCATAATGCCGTGGCTGAGGACAGCAGATCCCTGCAGCAGCTGAGCATAACACCATGGCTGAGGCCAGCAGATCACTGCAGCAGCTGAGCATAACACCATGGCTGAGGTCAGGAGATCCCTGCAGCAGCTGAGCATAATGGCTGAGGACAGCGGATCCCTGCAGCAGCTGAGCATAACGCCATGGCTGAGGCCAGCAGATCCCTGCAGCAGCTGAGCATAACTCCATGGCTGAGGCCAGCATATCCCTGCAGCAGCTGAGCATAACGCCATGGCTGAGGACAGTAGATACCTGCAGCCGCTGAGCATAATGCCATGGCTGAGGCCAGCAGATCCCTACAGAAGCTGGGCATAACGCCATGGCTGAGGCCAGCAGATCCCTGCAGCAGCTGAGCATAATACCATGGCTGAGGGCAGCCTTGTGGGAGCTGCAGCAGCTGAGCATTATACCATGGCTGAGGCAAGCAGAGCCCTGCAGCAGCTGAGCATAATACCATGGCTGAGGGCAGCAGATCCCTGCAGCAACTGAGCATAACGCCATGGCTGAGGCCAGCAGATCCCTGCAGCAGCTGAGCATAATACCATGGCTGAGGACAGTAGATCCCTGCAGCTGCTGAGCATAATGTCATGGCTGAGGACAGCAGATCCCTGCGGCAGCTTAGCATAACGCCATGGCTGAGGCCAACCGATCCCTGAAGCAGCTGAGCATAATGCCATGGCTGAGGCCTGCAGATCGCTGCAGCATCTGAGTATAATACCATGGCTGAGGGCAGCCTCGTGGGAGCTGCAGCAGCTGAGCATTATACCATGGCTGAGGCCAGCAGAGCCCTGCAGCAGCTGAGCATAATACCATGGCTGAGGGCAGCAGATCCCTGCAGCAGCTGAGCATAACACCATGGCTGAGGCCAGCAGATCCCTGCAGCAGCTGAGCATAACGCCATGGCTGAGGGAAGCCTCGTGGGAGCAGCAGCAGCTGAGCATTATACCATGGCTGAGGCCAGCAGAGCCCTGTAGCAGCTGAGCATAATACCATGGCTGAGGGCAGGAGATCCCTGCAGCAGCTGAGCATATCATTATGGCTGAGGCCAGCAGATCCCTGCAGCAACTGAGCATAACGCCATGGCTGAGGCCAGCAGATCCCTGCAGCAGCTGAGCATAATACCATGGCTGAGGACAGTAGATCCCTGCAGCAGCTGAGCATAATGCCATGGCTGAGGACAGCAGATCCCTGCAGCAGCTTAGCATAACGCCATGGCTGAGGCCAACAGATCCCTGCAGCAGCTGAGCATAATGCCATGGCTGAGGCCTGCAGATCCCTGCAGCAGCTGAGCATAATACCATGGCTGAGGGCAGCAGATCCCTGCAGCAGCTGAGCATAACACCATGGCTGAGGCCAGCAGATCCCTGCAGCAGCTGAGCATAATGCCATGGCTGAGGACAGCAGATCCCTGCAGCAGCTGAGCATAACGCCATGGCTGTGGCCAACAGATCCCTGCAGCAGCTGAGCATAATGCCATGGCTGAGGCCTGCAGATCCCTGCAGCAGCTGAGCATAACACCATGGCTGACGCCAGCAGGTTCCTGCAGCAGCTGAGCATAATGCCATGGCTGAGGCCTGTAGATCCCTGCAGCAGCTGAGCATAATACCATGGCTGAGGCCAGCAGATCCCTGCAGCAGCTGAGCATAATGCCATGTCTGAGGCCAGCATAGCCCTGCAGCAGCTGTGCATAATGCCATGGCTGAGGCCAGCAGATCCCTGAAGCAGCTGAGCATAATACCATGGCTGAGGCCTGCATATCTCTGCAGCAGCTGAGCATAATGCCATGGCTGAGGCCAGCAGATCCCTACAGAAGCTGAGCATAATGCCATGTCTGAGGCCAGCATAGCCCTGCAGCAGCTGTGCATAATGCCATGGCTAAGGCCAGCAGATCCCTGCAGCAGCTGAGCATAATGCCATAGCTGAGGACAGTAGATCCCTGCAGAAGCTGAGCATAATGCCATAGCTGAGGCCAGCAGATCCCTGCAGCAGCTGAGCATAACGCCATGGCTGAGGCCAGCAGATCCCTGCAGCAGCTGAGCAAAATGCCATGGCTGAGGCCTGCAGATCCCTGCAGCAGCTGAGCATAACGCCATGGCTGAGGCCAGCAGATCTCTGCAGCAGCTGAGCACAATGCCATGGCTGAGGCCTGCAGATCCTGCAGCAGCTGAGCATAACGCCATGGCTGAGGCGAGCAGATCCCTGCAGCAGCTGAGCACAACGCCATGGCTGAGGCCAGCAGATCACTGCAGCAGCTGAGCATAACACCATGGCTGAGGCCAGCAGATCCCTGCAGCAGCTGAGGATAATGCCATGGCTGAGGCCAGCAGATCCCTGCAGCAGCTGAGCATAATACCATGGCTGAGGCCAGCAGATCCCTGCAACAGCTGAGCATAAGACCATGGCTGAGACTAGCAGATCCCTGCAGCAGCTGGGCATAATGCCGTGGCTGAGGCCTTATGATCCCTGCAGCAGCTGGGCATAATCCCATGGCTGAGGACAGCAGATCTCTGCAGCAGCTGAGCATAATGCCATAGCTGAGGACAGCAGATCTCTGCAGCAGCTGAACATAATGCCATAGCTGAGGCCACCAGATCCCTGCAGCAGCTGAGCATAACGCGATGGCTGAGGCCAGCAGATCACTGCAGCAGCTGAGCAAAACGCCATGGCTGAGGCCTGCAGATCCCTGCAGCAGCTGAGCATAACACCATGGCTGAGGCCGGCAGATCCCTGCAGCAGCTGAGCACAATGCCATGGCTGAGGCCTGCAGATCCCTGCAGCAGCTGAGCATAATGCCATGGCTGAGGCGAGCAGATCCCTGCAGCAGCTGAGCATAATGCCATGGCTGAGGCCAGCAGATCACTGCAGCAGCTGAGCATAACACCATGGATGAGGCCAGCAGATCCCTGCAGCAGCTGCAGCAGCTGAGCATAACACCATGGCTGAGGCCAGCAGATCCCTGCAACAGCTGAGCATAATACCATGGCTGAGACCAGCAGATCCCTGCAGCAACTGGGCATAATGCCGTGGCTGAGGCAGCTGGGCATAAAGCCATGGCTGAGGACAGCAGATCTCTGCAGCAGCTGAGCATAATACCATGGCTGAGGCCAGCAGATCCCTGCAGCAGCTGAGCATAATACCATGGCTGAGGCCAGCAGATCCCTGCAGCAGCTGAGCATAATGCCATGGCTGAGGCCTGCAGATCCCTGCAGCACCTGAGCATAACGTCATGGCTGAGGCCAGTAGATCCCTGCAGCAGCTGAGCATAATGCCATGGCTGAGGCCAGCAGATCCCTGCAGCAGCTGAGCAGAATGCCATGTCTGAGGCCTGCAGATCCCTGCAGCACCTGAGCATAACGTCATGGCTGAGGCCAGTAGATCCCTGCAGCAGCTGAGCATAATGCCATGGCTGAGGCCAGCAGATCCCTGCAGCAGCTGAGCATAATGCCATGGCTGAGGCCTGCAGATCCCTGCAGCACCTGAGCATAACGTCATGGCTGAGGCCAGTAGATCCCTGCAGCAGCTGAGCATAATGCCATGGCTGAGGCCAGCAGATCCCTCCAGCAGCTGGGCATAAAGCCATGGCTGAGGCCAGCAGATCCCTGCAGCAGCTGAGCATAACGCCATGGATGAGGCCAGCAGATCCCTGCAGCAGCTGAGCATAATACCATGGCTGAGGACAGCCTCGTGGGAGCTCCAGCCAGCAAGGGATATTAATACCCCCAGTACTTATTCAATGCAATGAATCTAACTACATTGGGGTCCAGGAACAGAACTTTGAGTACTGCCCCTCCGTCCTGGACAGATCCCCTCTACCCTTTTTGCACAAGGTGTCAGAATAAACACCCTCTTCCTACACAAGTGTCCTGTGTTCATTGAGGGACACCAGTCGCCCTCTCTTCTGTTAGTTTGTGTGAGAGATCGAGGTAGATCACATTTCTGCATGGGGTTTATTGGACCCCCGAAGGTTCATGTAAATATGGCCTCGTAGATTCAGAGGCGAGCTGAGGATATAGACATGGGGCAGGGTCTCTCGTTCGGAGGTGAGCTGGGGATGTGCACACGGGGCAGGGTCTCTGGTTCGGAGGGGAGCTGGGGATGTGCACACGGGGCAGGGTCTCTGGTTCGGAGGGGAGCTGGGGATGTGCACACGGGGCAGGGTCTCTGGTTCGGAGGGGAGCTGGGGGTGTGCACACGGGGCAGGGTCTCTGGTTCGGAGGGGAGCTGGGGGTGTGCACACGGGGCAGGGTCTCTGGTTCGGAGGGGAGCTGGGGGTGTGCACACGGGGCAGGGTCTCTGGTTCGGAGGGGAGCTGGGGGTGTGCACACGGGGCAGGGTCTCTGGTTCGGAGGGGAGCTGGGGATGTGCACACGGGGCAGGGTCTCTGGTTCGGAGGGGAGCTGGGGATGTGCACACGGGGCAGGGTCTCCGGTTCGGAGGGGAGCTGGGGATGTGCACACGGGGCAGGGTCTCCGGTTCGGAGGGGAGCTGGGGATGTACACACGGGGCAGGGTCTCCGGTTCGGAGGGGAGCTGGGGATGTACACACGGGGCAGGGTCTCCGGTTCGGAGGTGAGCTGGGGATGTACACACGGGGCAGGGTCTCCGGTTCGGAGGGGAGCTGGGGATGTACACACGGGGCAGGGTCTCCGGTTCGGAGGGGAGCTGGGGATGTACACACGGGGCAGGGTCTCCGGTTCGGTGGGGAGCTGGGGATGTACACACGGGGCAGGGTCTCCGGTTCGGAGGGGAGCTGGGGATGTACACACGGGGCAGGGTCTCCGGTTCGGAGGGGAGCTGGGGATGTACACACGGGGCAGGGTCTCTGCTTGGGAGGGGAGCTGGGGATGTGCACACGGGGCAGGGTCTCCGGTTCAGAGGGGAGCTGGGGATGTACACAAGGGGCAGGGTCTCTGGAACATATGCTCTGGAAGGTTTACAAGGGGAGGTTCTCTGGGGGGATCCGATTAGGATCTTCAACCGTGTCCTGAGGTTATCATTAGATCACGATTTTGAGACATTAATATGGGGTGAAGATACCATAATAGACAACCTATCCGGCTCACAGAAGAAATGACCATTGACGGCAGCCTTTATGGCTAAAAAGTTAGTTTTGAGGGACTGCATATCTGCAGTCCGTCCCGAGGTCGGTGTATGGGTGCAGGAGATGCGGAAGCTGGCGCTCATGGTCCCGAGGTGGGTGTATGGGTGCAGGAGATGCGGAAGCTGTCGCTCATGGTCCCGAGGTCGGTGTATGGGTGCAGGAGATGCGGAAGCTGGCGCCCATGGTCCCGAGGTCGGTGTATGGGTGCAGGAGATGCGGAAGCTGGCGCCCATGGCCCCGAGTTCGGTGTATGGGTGCAGGAGATGCGAAAGCTGTTGCTCATGGATCCGAGGTCAGTGTATGGGTGCAGGAGATGCGGAAGCTGTCGCTCATGGTCCCGAGGTCGGTGTATGGGTGCAGGAGATGCGGAAGCTGTCGCTCATGGTCCCGAGGTCGGTGTATGGGTGCAGGAGATGCGGAAGCTGCCGCTCATGGTCCCGAGGTCGGTGTATGGGTGCAGGAGATGCGGAAGCTGCCGCTCATGGTCCCCAGGTCGGTGTATGGCTGCAGGAGATGCGGAAGCTGTCGCTCATGGTCCCGAGGTCGGTGTATGGGTGCAGGAGATGCGGAAGCTGTCGCTCATGGTCCCGAGGTCGGTGTATGGGTGCAGGAGATGCGGAAGCTGTCGCTCATGGTCCCGAGGTCGGTGTATGGGTGCAGGAGATGCGGAAGCTGTCGCTCATGGTCCCGACGTCGGTGTATGGGTGCAGGAGATGCGGAAGCTGTCGCTCATGGTCACGAGGTCGGTGTATGGGTGCAGGAGATGCATAAGCTGTCGCTCATGGTCCCGAGGTCGGTGTATGGGTGCAGGAGATGCATAAGCTGGTGCTCATGGTGCCGAGGTCGGTGTATGGGTGCAGGAGATGAGGAAGCTGTCGCTCATGGGCTCAAGGTCGGTGTATGGGTGCAGGAGATGAGGAAGCTGTCGCTCATGGTCCCGAGGTCGGTGTATGGGTGCAGGAGATGCGGAAGCTGTCGCTCATGGTCACGAGGTCGGTGTATGGGTGCAGGAGATGCATAAGCTGTCGCTCATGGTCCCGAGGTCGGTGTATGGGTGCAGGAGATGCATAAGCTGGTGCTCATGGTCCCGAGGTCGGTGTATGGGTGCAGGAGATGAGGAAGCTGTCGCTCATGGGCTCAAGGTCGGTGTATGGGTGCAGGAGATGCGGAAGCTGTCGCTCATGGTCCCGAGGTCGGTGCATGGTTGCAGGAGTTGCGGAAGCTGTCGCTCATGGTCCCAAGGTTGGTGTATGGGAGCAGGAGATGCGGAAGCTGGCGCTCATGGTCCCGAGGTCGGTGTATGGGTGCAGGAGATGCGGAAGCTGTCGCTCATGGTCCCGAGGTCGGTGTATGGGTGCAGGAGATGCGGAAGCTGTCGCTCATGGTCACGAGGTCAGTGTATGGGTGCAGGAGATGCATAAGCTGTCGCTCATGGTCTCGAGGTCGGTGTATGGGTGCAGTAGATGCGGAAGCTGTCGCTCATGGTCACGAGGTCGGTGTATGGGTGCAGGAGATGCGGAAGCTTTCGCTCATGGTCCCGAGGTCGGTGTATGGGTGCAGGAGATGAGGAAGCTGTCGCTCATGGGCTCGAGGTCGGTGTATGGGTGCAGGAGATGCGGAAGGTGTCGCTCATGGTCCCGAGGTCGGTGTATGGGTGCAGGAGATGCGGAAGCTGTCGCTCATGGTCCCGAAGTCGGTGTACGGGTGCAGGCAATGCAGAAGCTGTCGCTAATGGTCCCGGTACGGGTGAAGGAGATGCATAAACTGGCGCTCATGGTCCCGAGGTCGGTGTATGGGTGCAGGAGATGCGGAAGCTGTCGCTCACGGTCCTGAGGTCGGTGTATGGGTGCAGGAGATGCGGAAGCTGTCGCTCACGGTCCCGAGGTCGGTGTATGGGTGCAGGAGATGAGGAAGCTGTCGCTCACGGTCCCGAGGTCAGTGTATGGGTGCAGGAGATGCAGAAGCTGTCGCTCACAGTCCAGAGGTCGGTGTACGGGTGCAGGAGATGCGGAAGCTGTCGCTCATGGTCCCGAGGTCGGTGTACGGGTGCAGGAGATGCATAAACTGGCGCTCATGGTCCCGAGGTCGGTGTATGGGTGCAGGAGATGCGGAAGCTGTCGCTCATGGTCCCCTAGGTCGGTGTATGGGTGCAGGAGATGCGGAAGCTGTCGCTCACGGTCCCGAGGTCGGTGTACGGGTGCAGGAGATGCGGAAGCTGTCGCTCATGGTCTCGAGGTCAGTGTACGGGTGCAGGATATGCTGAAGCTGTCGCTCATTGTCCCGAGGTCGGTGTACGGGTGCAGGAGATGCGGAAGCTGTCGCTCATGGTCCCGAGGTCGGTGTACGGGTGCAGGAGATGCAGACGCTGGCGCTCATGGTCCCGAGGTCGGTGTACGGGTGCAGGAGATACGGAAGCTGACGCTCATGGTCCCGAGGTCGGTGTATGGGTGCAAGAGATGCGGAAGCTGGCGCTCATGGTCCCGAGGTCGGTGTAGCGGTGCAGGAGTTGCGGAAGCTGTCGCTCATGGTCACGAGGTCGGTGTATGGGTGCAGGAGATTCCGGAAGCTGGCGCTCATGGTCCCGAGGTCGGTGTATGGGTGCTTGAGATGCGGAAGCTGGCGCTCATGGTCCCGAGGTCGGTGTATGGGTGCAGGAGATGCGGAAGCTGGCGCTCATGGTCCCGAGGTCGGTGTATGGGTGCAGGAGATGCGGAAGCTGGCGCTCATGGTCCTGAGGTCGGTGTATGGGTGCAGGAGATGCGGAAGCTGGCGCTCATGGTCCCGAGGTTGGTGTAGCGGTGCACGAGTTGCGGAAGCTGTCGCTCATGGTCCCGAGGTCGGTGTATGGGTGCAGGAGATGCGGAATCTGTCGCTCATGGTCACGAGGTCGGTGTATGGGTTCAGGAGATGCGGAAGCTGTCGCTCATGGTCCCGAGGTCGGTGTATGGGTGCAGGAGATGCGGAAGCTGTCGCTCATGGTCCCGACGCCGGTGTATGGGTGCAGGAGATGCGGAAGGTGTCGCTCATCGTCCCGAGGTCGGTGTATGGGTGCAGGAAATGCGGAAGCTGTCGCTCATGGTCCCGAGGTCGGTGTATGGGTGCAGGAGATGCGGAAGCTGTCGCTCATGGTCCGGAGGTCGGTGTATGGGTGCAGGAGATGCGGAAGCTGTCGCTCATGGTCCCGAGGTCGGTGTATGGGTGCAGGAGATGCAGAATCTGTCGCTCATGGTCCCGACGTCGGTGTATGGGTGCAGGAGATGCGGAAGCTGTCGCTCATGGTCCCGAGGTCGGTGTATGGGTGCAGGAGATGCGGAAGCTGTCGCTCATGGTCCCGAGGTCGGTGTATGCGTGCAGGAGATGCGGAAGCTGTCGCTCATGGTCCCGAGGTCGGTGTATGGGTGCAGGAGATGCGGAAGCTGTCGCTCATTGTCCCGAGGTCGGTGTATGGGTACATGAGATGCGGACGCTGTCGCTTATGGTCCCGAGGTCGGTGTATGGGTGCAGGAGATGTGGAAGCTGTCGCTCATGGTCCCCAGGTCGGTGTATGGGTGCAGGAGATGCAGAAGCTGTCGCTCATGGTCCCGAGGTCGGTGTATGGGTGCAGGAGATGCGGAAGCTGTCGCTCATGGTCCCGAGGTCGGTGTATGGGTGCAGTAGATGCGGAATGCAGAAGCTGTCGCTCATGGTTCCGAGGTCGGTGTATGGGTGCAGGAGATGCATAAGCTGGCGCTCATGGTCCCGAGGTCGGTGTATGGGTGCAGGAGATGTGGAAGCTGTCGCTCATGGTCCCGAGGTCGGTGTATGGCTGCAGGAGATGTGGAAGCTGTCGCTCATGGTCCCGAGGTCGGTGTATGGGTGCAGGAGATGCGGAAGCTGTCGCTCATGGTCCCGAGGTCGGTGTATGGGTGCAGGAGATGCGGAAGCTGTCGCTCATGGTCCCGAGGTCGGTGTATGGGTGCAGGAGATGCGGAAGCTGTCGGTCATGGTCCCGAGGTCGGTGTATGGGTGCAGGAGATGCGGAAGCTGTCGCTCATGGTCCCGAGGTCGGTGTATGGGTGCAGGAGATGCGGAAGCTGTCGCTCATGGTCCCGAGGTCGGTGTATGGGTGCAGGAGATGCGGAAGCTGTCGCTCATGGTCCCGAGGTCGGTGTATGGGTGCAGGAGATGCGGAAGCTGTCACTCATGGTCCCGAGGTCGGTGTATGGGTGCAGGAGATGCGGAAGCTGTCACTCATGGTCACGAGGTCGGTGTATGGGTGCAGGAGATGCGGAAGCTGTCGCTCATGGTCCCGAGGTCGGTGTAGCGGTGCAGGAGATGCGGAAGCTGTCGCTCATGGTCCCGAGGTCGGTGTATGGGTGCAGGAGATGCGGAAGCTGTCGCTCATGGTCACGAGGTCGGTGTATGGCTGCAGGAGATGCATAAGCTGGCGCTCATGGTTCCGAGGTCGGTGTATGGGTGCAGGAGATGCGGAAGCTGTCGCTCATGGTCCCGAGGTCGGTGTATGGGTGAAGGAGATGCGGAAGCTGTCTCTCATGGTCCAGAGGTCGGTGTATGGGTGCAGGAGATGGGGAAGCTGTCGCTCATGGTCCCGAGGTCGGTGTATCGGTGCAGGAAACGCTGAAGCTGTCGCTCATGGTCCCGAGGTTGGTCTATGGGTGCAGGAGATGCAGAAGCTGTCATTCATGGTCACGAGGTTGGTGTATGGGTGCAGGAGATGCGGAAGCTGTCACTCATGGTCACGAGGTCAATGTAGCGGCGCAGGAGATGCGGAAGCTGTCGCTAATGGTCCCGAAGTCGATGTATGGGTACAGGAGATGCAGAAGCTGTCGCTCATGGTCCCGAGGTCTGTGTATGGGGGCAGGAGATGCATAAACTGGCGCTTATGGTCCCGAGGTTGGTGTATGGGTGCAGGAGATGCAGAAGCTGTCGCTCATGGTTCCGAGGTGGGTGCATGGTTGCAGGAGTTGCGGAAGCTGTCGCTCATGGTCCCGAGGTCAGTGTATGGGTGCAGGAGATGCGGAAGCTGTCGCTCATGGTCCCGAGGTCGGTGTATGGGTGCAGGAGATGCGGAATCTGTCGCTCATGGTCCCGAGGTCGGTGTATGGGTGCAGGAGATGCAGAAGCTGTCGCTCATGGTCCCGAGGTCGGTGTACGGGTGCAGGAGATGCGGAAGCTGTTGCTCATGGTCCCGAGGTCGGTGTACGGGTGCAGGAGATGTGGAAGCTGTCGCTCATGGTCCCGAGGTCGGTGTACGGGTGCAGGAGATGCGGAAGCTGTCGCTCATGGTCCCGAGGTCGGTGTATGGGTGCAGGAGATGCGGAAGCTGTCGCTCGTGGTCCCGAGGTCGGTGTATGGGTGCAGGAGATGCGGAAGCTGTCGCTCGTGGTCCCGAGGTCGGTGTATGGGTGCAGGAGATGCGGAAGCTGTCGCTCATGGTCCCGAGGCCGGTGTATGGGTGCAAGAGATGTAGAAGCTGTCGCTCATTGTCCCGAGGTTGGTGTATGGGTGCAGGAGATGCAGAAGCTGTCACTCATGGTCCCCAGGTCGGTGTAGCGGTGCAGGAGATGCGGAAGCTGTCGCTCATGGTCCCGAGGTCGGTGTATGGGTGCAGGAGATGCAGAAGTTGTCACTCCTGGTCCCGAGGTGGGTGCATGGTTGCAGGAGTTGCGGAAGCTGTCGCTCATGGTCCCGAGGTCAGTGTATGGGTGCAGGAGATGCGGAAGCTGTCGCTCATGGTCCCGAGGTCGGTGTATGGGTGCAGGAGATGCAGAAGCTGTCGCTCATGGTCCCGAGGTCGGTGTACGGGTGCAGGAGATGCGGAAGCTGTCGCTCATGGTCCCGAGGTCGGTGTACGGGTGCAGGAGATGCTGAAGCTGTCGCTCATGGTCCCGAGGTCGGTGTACGGGTGCAGGAGATGCGGAAGCTGTCGCTCATGGTCCCGAGGTCGGTGTACAGGTGCAGGAGATGCGGAAGCTGTCGCTCATGGTCCCGAGGTCGGTGTATGGGTGCAGGAGATGCTGAAGCTGTCGCTCATGGTCCTGAGGTCGGTGTATGGGTGCAGGAGATGCGGAAGCTGTCGCTCATGGTCCCGAGGTCAGTGTATGGGTGCAGGAGATGCGGAAGCTGTCGCTCATGGTCCCGAGGTCGGTGTATGGGTGCAAGAGATGTAGAAGCTGTCGCTCATTGTCCCGAGGTTGGTGTATGGGTGCAGGAGATGCAGAAGCTGTCACTCATGGTCCCCAGGTCGGTGAAGCAGTGCAGGAGATGCGGAAGCTGTCGCTCATGGTCCCGAGGTCGGTGTATGGGTGCAGGAGATGTAGAAGCTGTCGCTTATGGTCCCGAGGTCGGTGTATGGGTGCAGGAGATGTGGAAGCTGTTGCTCATGGTCCTGAGTTTGGTGTATGGGTGCAGGAGATGCGGAAGCTATCACTCATGGTCCCGAGGTCGATGTATGGGTGCAGGAGATGCGGAAGCTGTCACTCATGGTCCTGAGGTCGATGTATGGGTGCAGGATATGCGGAAGCTGTCACTCATGGTCCCGAGGTCGATGTATGGGTGCAGGAGATGCAGAAGCTCTCACTCATAGTCCTGAGGTCGATGTATGGGTGCAGGAGATGCGGAAGCTGTCACTCATGGTCCCGAGGTATATGTATGGGTGCAGGAGATGCGGAAGCTGTCGCTCATGGTCCCGAGGTCGGTGTATGGGTGCAGGAGATGCGGAAGCTGTCGCTCATGGTCTCGAGGTCGGTGCATGGTTGCAGGAGTTGCGGAAGCTGTCGCTCATGGTCCCGAGGTCGGTGCATGGTGGTTGCAGGAGATGCAGAAGTTGTCACTCATGGTCCCGAGGTTGGTGGATGGGTGCAGGAGATGGGTAGGCTGTCACTCATGGTCCCGAGGTCAGTGTATGGGTGCAGGAGATGCAGAAGCTGTCGCTCATGGTCCAGAGGTCAGTGTATGGGTGTAGGAGATGCGGAAGCTGTCGCTCATGGTCCCGAGGTCAGTGTATGGGTGTAGGAGATGCAGAAGCTGTCGCTCATGGTCCCGAGGTCGATGTATGGGTGCAGGAGAGGCGCAAGCTGTTGCTCATGGTGATGAGGTCGGTGCATGGGTGCAGGAGATGCGGAAGCTGTCGCTCATGGTCCCGAGGTCGATGTATGGGTGCAGGAGATGCGGATGCTGTCACTCATGGTCCCGAGATCGATGTATTTGTGCAGTAGATGAAGAAGCTGTCACTCATGGTCACAAGGTCGATGTATGGGTGCAGGAGATGCGGAAGCTGTTGCTCATGGTCCTAAGGTTGGTGTATGGGTGCAGGAGATGCGGAAGCTATCACTCATGGTCCTGAGGTCGATGTATGGGTGCAGGATATGCGGAAGCTGTCACTCATGGTCCCGCGGTCGATGTATGGGTGCAGGAGATGCGGAAGCTGTCCCTCATGGTGCCGAGGTCGGTGTATGGGTGCAGCAGATGCGGAACCTGTCGCTCATGGTCCCGAAGTCGGTGCATGGTTGCAGGAGTTGCGGAAGCTGTCGCTCATGGTCCCGAGGTCGGTGCATGGTTGCAGGAGATGCAGAAGTTGTCATTCATGGTCCCGAGGTCGGTGGATGGGTGCAGGAGATGGGTAGGTTGTCACTCATGGTCCCGAGGTCAGTGTATGGGTGCAGGAGATGCGGACCTGTCGCTCATGGTCCCGAGGTCGGTGTATGTGTGCAGGAGATGTGGAAGCTGGCGCTCATGGTCCCGAGGTCAGTGTAGCGGTGCGGGAGATGCGGAAGCTGGTGCTTATGGTCCCGAGGTCCGTGTATGGGTGCGGGAGATGCGGAAGCTGGCGCTCATGGTCCCGAGGTCGGTGTATGGGTGCAGGAGATGCGGAAGCTGGCGCTCATGGTCCCGAGGTCAGTGTATGGGTGCGGGAGATGCGGAAGCTGTCGCTCATGGTCCCGAGGTCGGTGTATGGGTGCAGGAGATGCGGAAGCTGTCGCTCATGGTCCCGAGGTCGGTGTATGGGTGCAGGAGATGCGGAAGCTGTCGCTCATGGTCCCGAGGTCGGTGTGTGGGTGCAGGAGATGCGGAAGCTGTCGCTCATGGTCCCGAGGTCAGTGTAGCAGCGCAGGAGATGCGCAAGCTGTCACTCATGGTCCCGAGGTCGATGTATGGGTACAGGAGATGCGGAAGCTGTCGCTCATGGTCTCGAGGTCTGTGTATGGGTGCAGGAGATGCATAAGCTGGCGCTCATGGTCCCGAGGTTGGTGTATGGGTGCAGGAGATGCGGAAGCTGTCGCTCATGGTCCCGAGATCAGTGCATGGTTGCAGGAGTTGCGGAAGCTGTCGCTCATGGTCCCGAGGTCGGTGTATGGGTGCAGGAGATGCAGAAGCTGTCGCTCATGGTCCCGAGGTCGGTGTATGGGTGCAGGAGATGCGGAAGCTGTCGCTCATGGTCCCAAGGTCAGTGTATGGGTGCGGGAGATGCGGAAGCTGTCGCTCATGGTCCCGAGGTCGGTGTACGGGGACAGGAGATGCGGAAGCTGTCACTCATGGTCCTGAGGTCAGTGGATGGGTGCAGGAGATGCGGAAGCTGTCGCTCATGGTCCCGAGGTCGGTGTATGGGTGCAGGAGATGCGGAAGCTGTCGCTCATGGTCCCGAGGTCTGTGTATGGGTGCAGGAGATGCATAAGCTGGCGCTCATGGTCCCGAGGTTGGTGTATGGGTGCAGGAGATGCGGAAGCTGTCGCTCATGGTCCCGAGGTCAGTGCATGGTTGCAGGAGTTGCGGAAGCTGTCGCTCATGGTCCCGAGGTCGGTGTATGGGTGCAGGAGATGCAGAAGCTGTCGCTCATGGTCCCGAGGTCGGTGTATGGGTGCAGGAGATGCGGAAGCTGTCGCTCATGGTCCCAAGGTCAGTGTATGGGTGCGGGAGATGCGGAAGCTGTCGCTCATGGTCCCGAGGTCGGTGTACGGGGACAGGAGATGCGGAAGCTGTCACTCATGGTCCTGAGGTCGGTGTATGGGTGCAGGAGATGCGGAAGCTGTCGCTCATGGTCCCGAGGTCGGTGTATGGGTGCAGGAGATGCGGAAGCTGTCGCTCATGGTCCCGAGGTCGGTGTATGGGTGCAGGAGATGTGGAAGCTGTTGCTCATGGTCCTGAGGTTGGTGTATGGGTGCAGGAGATGCGGAAGCTATCACTCATGGTCCCGAGGTCGATGTATGGGTGCAGGAGATGCGGAAGCTGTCACTCATGGTCCCGAGGGCGATGTATGGGTGCAGGAGATGCGGAAGCTGTCGCTCATGGTCCTGAGGTTGGTGTATGGGTGCAGGAGATGCGGAAGCTATCACTCATGGCCCGAGGTCGATGTAAGGGTGCAGGAGATGCAGAAGCTGTTGCTCATGGTCCTGAGGTTAGTGTATGGGTGCAGGAGATGCGGAAGCTATCACTCATGGTCCCGAGGTCGATGTACGGGTGCAGGAGATGCAGAAGCTCTCACTCATGGTCCTGAGGTCGATGTATGGGTGCAGGAGATGCAGAAGCTGTCGCTCATGGTCCCGAGGTCGATGTATGGGTGCAGGAGATGCGGAAGCTGTAGCTCATGGTCCTGAGGTCGGTGTATGGGTGCAGGAGATGTGGAAGCTGTCGCTCATGGTCCCGAGGTCGGTGCTTGGTTGCAGGAGTTGCGGAAGCTGTCGCTCATGGTCCTGAGGTCGGTGCATGGTTGCAGGAGATGCAGAAGTTGTCACTCATGGTCCCGAGGTCGGTGGATGGGTGCAGGAGATGGGTAGGCTGTCACTCATGGTCCCGAGGTTAGTGTATGGGTGCAGGAGATGCAGAAGCTGTCACTCATGGTCCAGAGGTCAGTGTATGAGTGTAGAAGATGCGGAAGCTGTCGCTCATGGTCCCGAGGTCAGTGTATGGGTGTAGGAGATGCAGAAGCTGTCGCTCATGGTCCCGAGGTCGATGTATGAGTGTAGAAGATGCGGAAGCTGTCGCTCATGGTCCCGAGGTCAGTGTATGGGTGTAGGAGATGCAGAAGCTGTCGCTCATGGTCCCGAGGTCGATGTATGGGTGCAGGAGATGCGCAAGCTGTCGCTCATGGTCCCGAGGTTGGTGTATGGGTGCAGGAGATGCGGAAGCTGTCACTCATGGTCCCGAGATCGGTGTATGGGTGCAGGAGATGAAGAAGCTGTCACTCATGGTCACACGGTCGATGTATGGGTGCAGGAGATGCGGAAGCTGTTGCTCATGGTCCTGAGGTTGGTGTATGGGTGAAGGAGATGCGGAAGCTATCACTTATGGTCCCGAGGTCGATGTATGGGTGCAGGAGATGCGGAAGCTGTCACTCATGGTCCTGAGGTCAATGTATGGGTGCAGGAGATGCGGAAGCTGTCGCTCATGGTCCTGAGGTCGATGTATGGGTGCAGGAGATGCGGAAGCTGTCGCTCATGGTCCCGAGGTCGGTGCATGGTTGCAGGAGTTGCGGAAGCTGTCGCTCATGGTCCCGAGGTCGGTGGATGGGTGCAGGAGATGGGTAGGCTGTCACTCATGGTCCCGAGGTCAGTGTATGGGTGCAGGAGATGCAGAAGCTGTCGCTCATGGTCCAGAGGTCAGTGTATGGGTGTAGGAGATGCGGAAGCTGTCGGATAATTGTCCCGAGGTCAGTGTATGGGTGTAGGAGATGCAGAAGCTGTCGCTCATGGTCCCAAGGTCGTGTAGCGGTGCAGGAGATGCGGAAGCTGTCGCTCATGGTCCCAAGGTCGATGTATGGGTGCAGGAGATGCGGAAGCTGTCGCTCATGGAGAAGGTACCTAAAGAAGTCAGATGAAATGTAAACTGATAAAATTTAGGGGATGTTTTGGGAAATGTTTGGGCATGTTGTAGGACTTGCATACTGAACTGCGGGCAAAGTTGAGGAGGAGGTCTGGGGTAGCGGCCCGGGGGTCAGGGTTTTACTGGGTCTGTGTTTACCTTGTTTACTAATGTGATGTATTGGTCTGTATTGATGAATTGTATCATGTTATTTATTTATTTTTTAAATTAACTGTGAAGTGCACAGGATAGACGCAAGTACCATCGTGTTTGCGCTTTGGGTGGGAAACCGTCAAGAGTCACAGGCCCTTATTTAATGACTCATCATGACTGTGTGTAACGCACAGAAGCACAAAGTCAGGATATCTGCACACACCGTGGAAATGGGTGAGTGAGGGGGTTGTTCTCATTGTTAAGTGAAAAGCATGCGTAAAAGGCATGCAAAAACCTTGACACATGCTTTTTACACTACTCCATATTTTCATTGATGTGTTTGGCAGAGCAGGTACAGGAGTGGAAGCAATAACCCGCTCTCCCCCCTTATCCACTCCGTTATACAAATCGGCATGGATTACCGCCACTGCGATTTCTTCATTTTGGCGGTAACACATGAATAGTCCACCTGCTAAAAGCATTCTAACAATGCTGCCTGACCGGCGTAAATGGCAGCTGGCATTTACAGTGTGCACGGGGATGTGCAATTAAAGGTGTGAAGGTGATTGCTCCTGCTTTTTACTCCTCCTTTTTCCAAGTTCTGCCAGCATTTCAAGAGAAGGCACTTGTCACGAAAAAAAAAACGTAACAGGTACCTTTGTTAAATGTGAAATGTTAAAGGTATTTGTACCGCGCACCGTCACCACCGGAATTGATCCCCAGGTGCTCTGGCGGATCTGTAAACAAGAAGGCCTGGTGGGCTAGTCGGGTGAGGAGGGAGTAGGAAAGTGAGAGAAGTGGTGCGCTGTTGCCAGCATCAATTCGGTTTACACCGTGAGCTGAGCTTTGGTGCGGGTATCAGATCGATGTCAGTCGTCGTGTGCTGTTGGTGTGGCTTATGTGTTGTTTGTTTGTTGTTGCAGTGTGGTGAAGTGCGTGCAGCTTGTGCGAGAGGTGGCTGTGTGAGTTTTTGTGTGAGTTAGGTATGCAGACATTTTGAGCTCTTTGTTTAGTAGGTTATATGTCTCGTCGCTGAGCTTCGCAGTTTGGCTAAATGCCTAGATTTGAGAATCCCATACGGGGGTGGAGAGGCCCAGGTCTCAGAATACACCACATTTCACCATACAATAGACAAAGATGTAGGGCCATCCTAGATTTGAGTGGCCTGCAAAGTTGGAGAGAGGCCTCGGTTTCATAATATATTGCGTTTCACCATAGAGTAGACAAAGATGGAGGCTATACCTAGATATGAGAGGTCTGTATAGAAGGAGAAAGGCCTGGGTTCCACAATATGTGGGATTCAACATAGAATAGACCGAGATGGGGGCTACACCTAGGTTTGAGAATCCCATAAAGTGGGAGAGGGGCTTAGGCTTCACAATACATCCCATTTCACTATACAATAGGCAAAGGTGGAGCCTGCACCTAGATTTGAGAGTCCTGCAGAGTGGATGTGACGCAGGCCAGTCTTCACAATTCTAACAGATGTGGCACTTGCCAACATTCACAATTCCATCCAAGTGTAGCACCCGCCGTCATTCACAATTCCGTCCTGGTGTGACACCGGTCAGCATCCATAGTTCCATCCAACCGTGGTACTTGGTAACATTCACAATTCCATCCAAGTGTAGCACCTGCCAACATTCACAATTCCATCCAAGTGTAGCACCCGCCGTCATACACAATTCCGTCCTGATGGGACGCCGGCCATTGTCCACAACTCCATCCAAGTGCGGCACCTGCCAACATTCAAAATTCTGTCTTGATGCGACACCAGCCAGTGTCCACAATTCTATCTAAGTGCGGCACCAACACCCACAACTCCATCCAAGTGCAGCACTTGTCAACATTCACAATTCCATCTCGATGCGCCACAGGTTAATGTTCACAATTCCAAGTGTGGCTCTCCTTAACTTTCACAGTTCTAAGTGTGGCACTTGCTAGCGTTCAGAAATCTATCTAGATGCAATGCCAGGTATTTAAGCGCATCCAGAAAAGGACGCCCAGTGCTTCTGCATGTGTGCCAGAAGGGGGCAACAATGTGTGAGCTGTGAAGCTTTGAGCCTCCTTCCTTCCCTACACGCACGCGGGCATTTCAGGGTGATCTGCACTGTGCCCAATGCACACCCAGATCCACAGGGGCCTGGATACTGGGAGTGATTCATACATGCATAAAAAAGAAGAAATAATTGCACTTATGTATCAAAATACTGGAGGCTGCCTGGCCTCAGTTGGGTGTTCAAGTCCCAAAGAGACTCAAGTCACTTTTCCCCTCACTGGGACATGGCAGGAGAAAGTTCTAGAGGACTGTGGCCTCAACTGCCAATCTCCAACGATTCTTTACCGCTGTTGCCTAAATCTTCACGCTTCCGTGCTGAGCTACAAGCACAAAGGAGGTGGGGCGGTCGAAGACTCCAGCTGGGAGGGCATTGGTTTATGCAGGATTAAAGGCTGGGGGTTGGAGGGGTCTAGCATTATGAACCGCAGCAGGGCTGGGACACAGGAGACAGTGCTGCCTTTTTAGGGAGGATGCGTGGTGGCAGGAACCCTAGCCTTCAGTCGGAGTCTGGATCCTTGGTTCTGGGTGCCTTGAAGCCTCAAGGTGGACACTCATTGGAAACCAATAGAGGCAGTAGTCCCATTACAGTCTACTGTGTATGAGGGCCCCGAGAAAGGAAAGGCCTCATTGTTGAGATCAGGGGTCTTGCGAGTTGGGATAGTCCAGCCTAGAGTGGTGACCCTGAGAGATGCCTCATGGTTGAGACAGAGAGACCTCATAATCCATCCTGAGTGATTTGTGATCCTGAGAGATGTCTTATGGATGAGACAGGGAGATGTCCTAATCCATCCTGGAGTGATTAGTGATCCTGAGAGATGTCTTATGGATGAGACAGGGAGAAGTCCTAATCCATCCTGGAGTGATTTGTGATCCTGAGAGATGTCTTATGGATGAGACAGGGAGATGTCCTAATCCATCATGGAGTTATTTGTGATCCTGAGAGATGTCTCATGTATGAGACAGGGAGACCTCATAATCCATCATGGAGTGATTTGTGATCCTGAGAGATGTCTCATGGATGAGATGGAGAGATGTCCTAATCCATCATGGAGTGATTTGTGATCCTGAGAGATGTCTCATGGATGAGACAG
Organism: Ambystoma mexicanum; assembly: GCF_040938575.1. Lineage (NCBI taxonomy): Eukaryota > Metazoa > Chordata > Amphibia > Caudata > Ambystomatidae > Ambystoma > Ambystoma mexicanum. The sequence goes on along the minus strand of NC_090929.1, from coordinate 6,498,797 downwards.
GGAGACCTCATAATCCATCCTGGAGTGATTTGTAATCCTGAGAGATGTCTCATGGATGAGACGGGGAGACCTCCTAATTCATCATGGATTGATTGGTGACCCTGAGAAATGCCTCATGGTTGTGACAGGGAGATGTCCTAATCCACCATGGACTAATTGGCGACCCTGAGAGATGCCTCATGGTTGAGACAGGGAGTTGTCCTGTTCCATCATGGAGTGAGAGATGCCTCATGGTTGAGGCAGGGAGATGTCCTAATCCATCATGGAGTGAGAGATGCCTCATGGTCGAGACAGGGAGTTGTCCTGTTCCATCATGGAGTGAGAGATGCCTCATGGTTGAGACAGGGAGTTGTCCTGTTCCATCATGGAGTGAGAGATGCCTCATAGTTGAGGCAGGGAGATGTCCTTATCCACCATGGAGTGAGAGATGTTAATGTTAATGTTAAAGGACATTTGTACCGCGCACTATCACCACCGGAGTGGTCCCCTGGTGCTCTGGTGGCTCCGAAAGAGGAAGGGTTTCATGGTTGACATATTGTGGTGGCCTAGTCCATCCTGGAGCGATATGTGAACTTGAAAGATGCTTTGTGGTTGTGACAGGGAGTTGTCCTATTCCATCATGAAGTGATTGGTGACCCCGTGAAATGCCGTATGATTGAGACAGGGAGATATCCTAATCCATCATGGAGTGAGATATGCCTCATGGTTGAGACAGGGAGATGTCCTAATCCATCATCGAGTGAGAGGTGCCTCATGGTTGAGACAGTGCTGTGGCCTATTCCATCCTGGAGTGATTTGTCATCCTGGGGAATGACTCATGGTTGAGACAGGGGGATGTCCTAATCCATCATGTAGTGATCTATGACCCTGAGAGATGCCTCATGGTTGAGACCGGGAGATGTCCTAATTCATCATGGAGTGAGAGATGCCTCATGGTTGAGGCAGTGTGGTGGCCTAGTCCATCATGGAGTGATTGGTGACACTGGGTGATGCCTCATGGTTGAGACATGGAGTTCTCCTATTCCAGCATGGAGTGAGAGATGTTTCATGGTTGAGACAGGGAGTTGTCCTAACCCATCATGGAGTGAGAGATGGCTCATGGTTGAAACAGTGTGGTGGCCTAGTCCATCTTGGAGTGATTTGTGACCCTGAGAGATGCCTCATGTTTGAGACAGGGAGATGGCCTAATCCATCATGTAGTGATCTATGACCCTGAGAGATGCCTCATGGTTGAGACCGGGAGATGTCCTAACCCATCATGGATTCAAATATGCCTTATGGTTTAGACAGTGTGGTGGCCTAGTCCATCATGGAGTGATTGGTGACACCGTGTGATGCCTCATGGTTGAGACATGGAGTTGACCTGTTCCATCATGGAGTGAGAGATGTTTAATGGTTGAGACAGGGAGTTGTCCTAACCCATCATGGAGTGAGAGATGCCTCATGGTTGAAACAGTGTGGTGGCCTAGTCCATCCTGGAGTGATTTGTGACCCTGAGAGATGCCTCATGTTTGAGACAGGGAGATGTCCTAATCCACCATGGAGTGAGAGATGCGTCATGGTTGAGACAAGGAGATGTCCTAATCCATCATGGAGTGAAAGATGTCTCATGGTTGAGACAGTGTGGTGGCCTAGTCCATCATGGAGTGATTGGTGACACTGGGTGATGCCTCATGGTTGAGACATGGAGTTGACCTGGTACATCATGGAGTGAGAGATGCCTCATGGTTGAGACAGGGAGATGTCCTAACCCATCATGGAGTCAGATATGCCTTATGGTTGAAACAGTGTGGTGGCCTAGTCCATCCTGGAGTGATTGGTGACCCCGAGAGATGCCTCATGGTTGAGACAGGCTGCTAGCTTAGTCCAGACTGGTGGAGGGGATGATGACAAGAGATGGCCGGTGGTTGGTGGATAGGATTAAGCACCCCATGAGAAGACCTTGTTGAAGGGCTGGATAAACTACACCCCCTAGCAGTAGTTCAGCCTAGAGTGTATCAGGTCTCTTATGAGACAGTAGATGTTTGGGAGAGGGAGATGGCGTAGTACAGCCTGCAGTAGGCGATCTCCCTAGGAGACGCCTTGTGATTGGTAAAGTAAGATAACAGAGATAGCCTGGGTTGCAGGGTGTCAGTTCAAGAAAGCCACCAGTGGGAGAGTGGCATGAGGCAGTCTAGTCCAGGTAGGCGGGACCAGACAGCAGATGCTCAGTGATTGGTAGATGTAGCCGCAAGGTGTTGCACTCCAGGTAGGGTGGTGATTGTAGTCCCAGGCGGGATGCTTCAATTGGTAGTTTAATAACGCTTGTCACTAACTTGGAATCTAAATTGTTTGCATAGTTGACATGGGAATGTGAGGGTCTCAGATCATTTAGTCATTGGAAAGGTATTGGGGGTATATGAGTTAAGGGTTAGTTTGCTGAACTCATGGCTCAGAGGATCCCTGGAAGGCATCTGGAGCACGGAATGGGGCGACAGGATTCAAGGATCAGCACTCCTCCTTTCCCTTAGGAGTCTGGACTTGCCCCAGTAGAGAAGTGTCCTGATCTTTCATATGGAATTCTAGGGGCAGCGTATAGATGCGTCTGCAAGGGTGCGAGTGAACAGTCCCTGAAATTCGGAGCCTATAGTCCGGTCTGGACAGTTAATAGACTAGGGTACACATTTCGGGAGAGATTGGAGAGCAGGGGCTTAAGCCAGACTAGGGCAAGGATTTGCTAAACCTGCCAAACTTAGAGTACCTCTAGTCCATGGCATGATAGACATTGGTGATGTGGCAGACAGAGCGACTCAGGAAAGACTGTGACCGAGAGAATGGAGGGAGATGGTGACGGAGGGAACCAGGGAGGAGAGTGGCTGAGGGGATCATCAGAAACCATCAGGAGATGCAGGGGCAGAAGGAATGAGAAATAAGAGTGAATGGGAAGAGGATGAGGGGATGCAGGTAAAAGGTCTGTTACCTGCAGTAGTTAGGGGGGACCATGCCATAGACATGGACCCTGTCACAGAGTTCCATTGCGATCCCCATGGTAAACCAGCCAGTGCTGAGCCAAGAGCGGGATTTCTCCCTGAGAAAAGAGGAGAGACAAGGAGAAAGAGAGAGTAAAAGACATCATCAGGGGACCACAGGGAGAACATGTGGGAACATGTGTTCAGTGCCACCAGTGAGGAGTCAAGAGTAAGCCTTCTTCCTGAGTGAGAGACAGTTTCAGGGGCAGCCAGGGAGAGACTATGTTCCATGCCACCAGTGAGGAGTCAAGAGTAAGCCTTCTTCCTGAGTGAGCGACAGTTTCAGGGGCAGCCAGGGAGAGACTATGTTCCATGCCACCAGTGAGGAGTCAAGAGTAAGCCTTCTTCCTGAGTGAGCGACAGTTTCAGGGGCAGCCAGGGAGAGACTATGTTCCATGCCACCAGTGAGGAGTCAAGAGTAAGCCTTCTTCCTGAGTGAGCGACAGTTTCAGGGGTGGCCAGGGAGAGACTATGTTCCATGCCACCAGTGAGGAGTCAAGAGTAAGACTTCTTCATCAGGAGAGAGTGGGAGACCATGTAAAAGGCTAGATACTAGGCACAACCAGTCTCCTTTCCAAAGCTTGGAGTTAAGAGGGAGCTGAAGGGGGTGACGTATACAAGGTATTTCGAGTGCTGCACCAGAGAACCTCCACAAAAGAGCCACGTGAAGATTGTGCTCAACATTGGATAACCATTAGGTTACCAGGTGCAGGAGATACTGTGGGAGGGGTAGAAGCATGCTCAGATGCAGGCAATACTGTGTGGTTGATAGAAACATGCTCAGATGCAGGCGATAGTGTGTGGTTGATAGAAACATGCTCAGATGCAGGCGATAGTGTGTGGTTGATAGAAACATCTCAGATGCAGGCAATAGTGTGTGGTTGATAGAAACATGCTCAGATGCAGGCAATAGTGTGTGGTTGATAGAAACATGCTCAGATGCAGGCGATACTGCAGGTGCGCAGAAACATGCTCAGATGCAGGTGATACTGTGTGGTTGATAGAAACATGCTCAGATGCAGGCGATAGTGTGTGGTTGATAGAAACATGCTCAGATGCAGGCGATACTGTGTGGTTGATAGAAACATGCTCAGATGCAGGCGATAGTGTGTGGTTGATAGAAACATGCTCAGATGCAGGCGATAGTGTGTGGTTGATAAAAACATGCTCAGATGCAGGCGATAGTGTGTGGTTGATAGAAACATGCTCAGATGCAGGCGATAGTGTGTGGTTGATAGAAACATGCTCAGATGCAGGCGATAGTGTGTGGTTGATAGAAACATGCTCAGATGCAGGCATTAGTGTGCGGTTGATGCAGGCGATAGTGTGTGGTTGATAGAAACATGCTCAGATGCAGGCGATAGTGTGTGGTTGATAGAAACATGCTCAGATGCAGGCGATACTGCAGGTGCGCAGAAACATGCTCAGATGCAGGTGATACTGTGTGATTGATAGAAACATGTTCAGATGCAGGCGATAGTGTGTGGTTGATAGAAACATGCTCAGATGCAGGCGATAGTGTGTGGTTGATAGAAACATGCTCAGATGCAGGCGATACTGTGTGGTTGATAGGAACATGCTCAGATGCAGGCGATAGTGTGTGGTTGATAGAAACATGCTCAGATGCAGGCGATAGTGTGTGGTTGATAGAAACATGCTCAGATGCAGGCGATAGTGTGTGGTTGATAGAAACATGCTCAGATGCAGGCGATAGTGTGTGGTTGATAGAAACATGCTCAGATGCAGGCGATACTGTGTGGTTGATAGGAACATGCTCAGATGCAGGCGATACTGTGTGGTTGATAGAAACATGCTCAGATGCAGGCGATAGTGTGTGGTTGATAGAAACATGCTCAGATGCAGGCGATAGTGTGTGGTTGATAAAAACATGCTCAGATGCAGGCGATAGTGTGTGGTTGATAGAAACATGCTCAGATGCAGGCGATAGTGTGTGGTTGATAGAAACATGCTCAGATGCAGGCGATAGTGTGTGGTTGATAGAAACATGCTCAGATGCAGGCGATACTGTGTGGTTGATAGAAACATGCTCAGATGCAGGCGATAGTGTGTGGTTGATAGAAACATGCTCAGATGCAGGCGATAGTGTGTGGTTGATAAAAACATGCTCAGATGCAGGCGATAGTGTGTGGTTGATAGAAACATGCTCAGATGCAGGCGATAGTGTGTGGTTGATAGAAACATGCTCAGATGCAGGCGATAGTGTGAGGTTGATAGAAACATGCTCAGATGCAGACATTAGTGTGCGGTTGATGCAGGCGATAGTGTGTGGTTGATAGAAACATGCTCAGATGCAGGCGATAGTGTGTGGTTGATAGAAACATGCTCAGATGCAGGCGATACTGCAGGTGCGCAGAAACATGCTCAGATGCAGGTGATACTGTGTGATTGATAGAAACATGTTCAGATGCAGGCGATAGTGTGTGGTTGATAGAAACATGCTCAGATGCAGGTGATAGTGTGTGGTTGATAGAAACATGCTCAGATGCAGGCGATACTGTGTGGTTGATAGGAACATGCTCAGATGCAGGCGATACTGTGTGGTTGATAGGACCATGCTCAGTGCTCATGAACTTTGCTGAAGTCCTGATAAGTTGATGTGTTTATAGTTTTACTGAGCATCTGTATTAAGGAGCTGCTAGACATGGATGCATGCCCAAGTGATGGCAAGGGCTGGGCACTAATCCTTGTGCAAGGCCAGGCCACCTTTTATTGCCCTGCAGCATACTTTCTTATCACTGCTCAGCTGGCCCCAGCGGCGGAGACTCCATTTGACTAAAGGTATATTGTATAGTCGGAGCAAGTTTAGGTGCCACCATTGGCTGCAAGTCCAGTAAAGCTGAAAGCACATGGCATCAGGTTCTGGGGGCCACTGGAAGCAGCACGTTGCTCACTCCCTGATAATCCCTGATCTGGATCTGGAGAGATTATTGGAGCAGAGAAAGAAGTCTATCCATTTTTTCAAGAGGGCCTCAAGCGAATTCAGGCCCTGAACATGAGTGAGGAGAATTCCCTCAAAGTAATAAGAGGATTCTCATGAAGCTGGATCTCTCCGCTGTTTTTGAGGCTGTCGACCACCTCTCCCTACGCCTTCTCCTAACACTGGTACCTATGAAGGAGCGTAGACTGCACGGACTCTTTTCTGACTGAGCTGCCGTTTCCCATCTCCTGGAAAACTGTCATCTGCACTTGTACCGCCCGGGGGGTGTAAGGGCCCATCCGTGTGCCCACTATTCTTCACACTCTACACCACCGCCTTTCCTGGCAAACTAATCTCGTCCTTTGACTACCTGTTTGTTGACAACTCTGAAATCTGTCCCTCATTCCCTTCCCTCACCCCCGATTCATTCTCCCAAATACCCAAGTGTTCCTGTGCCATTTGCCAGTCTGTGGCACTCGTGTGCCTCATGCATAACCTCTCCATAACTTAAGTCCTCCCGTCCCCAGCTAGCAACACCCACCACGCGTCCCCACCAACTCTCTGTTCCTCCCAATCTCCTCACCTCGGGTCTAGGCTCGCAATGTTGGGGTTCTCTTGGACAGCTACCCCCACTTGATAAGATTAGACCTGACCTCACCAACACCCTGATCTGCACTGTGGACCTCAGCGGCCTCGACTACTGCTCCAGCTTCCTCCTGGGTCTTCCACTCTGATTCCTTCACCCACTCAATAAGAGTCTGAAGCTCACCACTCACATACATTCTGCTGAACGCCCAGCTCCCACTCTTGCATCTGCCCACACACTCCAGCAGAGGGGGCCCTCTGTGGAGCAGCGGCCTCTCATGAGATTCCTGCCCCCCAGTCATGTTTCTCTGTCACCCTTTACTCAGCTGCTCACACCGTGCACCCTCAAACCCATCTCACTCTCACAGTTCCCCACCCGCACCTGCACTGTCTCCCCCTTCTCTGTATACACCCCCACCAGAACTCCCTGCTCCCAGAAGTCTCCCAGTCTTCAGAGTAGCCCTCTTCTCACCTATTCTGTGCCAGGAGGGGGCTCTGGACGCCCCCATGGGAGTCATCTCTCCCCAGCTCCCCCTTCTCACCTGCACCGCACTCATGCATTGTACTCTATGGATGTAACGCAGATGCTGCACATCAGGTGTCTGCAGATTCTTGCTCTCTGGGCGTTTTGGACTACAGCTCCCATCAGCCCAAGCCAGCGTAGTCAGTGGTGAGGGGTGTTAGGGAGAATTCTCCAAATGTGCTAATTTCCCTTACCTTTTGAGACCCCCAGAAACTTTGCTGGATTTCTGGGATTTTATTTTTTTACGTGGAAAGAGTGTGAGACTTTTTTCCCACTCTTCCATGTATTTTGATGTGTGTTTTACTTTTGTGTTCTTTGGTTATGGAGTTTTAAAACAACTCCAGTGGCATCATCTTTTTCTGTGTGTCACACAGCACCTTCAGTGCAGTGGCACAGGGGTGTCTTTCAGACTCCACAAGGTTTAAATACCTTCTCTGGGACCGACTACCATCTCCCAGAGCATGTAAAGTTAAATTGGCTTTTCTAGTCTCTTTAAATTTACTGACCCATCACACCCTATCGTCCTATAGAGTGCTGGAGGGGTTGCCTAGCTTCCCCTGAGTCTAAACACTTATGTGACAGTAATATGTTCAGGGACGTCATTTCACCAAAATGCCAGGGGTAGCGGAAGTGACATCACACGACCCTTGACCCCCTGTTGACATCACAGGAAGTGATGTCATTTGACCCCACCCTGAAGTGATATCGCGGGAAGCGATGGAACACAACCTTTCACCCGTTAACAAAACAGGAAGTGGCGTCACATAGCATTGTACACTATGAAAACTATGGTTACAATATCACTATAATGTGATGTACATTTCATACAAGAATGGATCACCTTATGTATTGTTAAGATCAGTGTGTATAGGCCCATATTACCAAATTACTGTGAATGCAAGCAGATGTCTATGACCAAATGATAATGATGTGTTATTATATAGCACTTATGCTTAAGCGCTTTACATAGAAGAAATATACACCCAATATCACCCAACCTGTGTTGGTACCCATTTATCGACCTCAGAAGGATAAAAGGCTGAGTTGAGGCGTTTAAGAACAGACTAAACCAGTGACTCACCCCTGAAGTGTGCCTGAAATAAACCTTTAATGAGTCTAGCAATTATTGTATAGAATTCCAAAAAGACACATTTTTTGGCATTCCTATTCTTTCATATTTAGGGTCAGTGCTGAAAGTGTTAGGTTAGACTTGTGGCTCTCCTGTTCTTATTTTTCTTCTTTTTTAAGGGGCCTGAACAAGAAAGCCCGCCGCTCCAGAAGTAAAGAGCCACATGGTGCTGGCCACAGCCCAGGAACTTGCATTGCATTGCAAAAATAAAAATGTTTTAAATCTTTTTTTTCTTTTTTTAGAGATCGCAAGGGAGACCACAGGGGTCACACTTGTGACCTCTGGTGACCCCCAAATGACGTCCCTGAACATGTTACCCTTTCCTACTTTAAATGGCTGGTGGCAGTGGTTTAGATCAAACTACCATGATTTTTCCCCACCGCTAAAAACAGTAGCTAAAAATCGGGTCAGCCATGTTTTTCAATATGGCGCCCAAGACCTATCTATAAAAACAGACTCCGGTCATCTTTTTTTGCCATTTCTTTTAGGAAAGGTCCTTCTTGTGTTTGTCTCTGCGCACCAAACAGGTTTGGTCCCTTTGTTCGTTGGCCTTTGGTGGGCTTCAGTGCTGAAATCCTCCTCTGGTGCCTGAGTGTCTGGGGTGGACAGGATGTGAGGGAGGTGCCCGAAACTCCCTGTGCTTAATCTCCTAGGAGACCTGAATGCACTCTGGCGTGATTGGCTGGCTGACTGTCCGGCAAGGACAGCCACCCTGCTGGGTGAGTGACCGCCAGGCTGAATGAATGGTGGAAAACTGTTTAAAAGCATGTCTCTGGGACTTGGAAAGCAGAGTCAACCACTGGAACGAAAGAACCGAAGAGGAGAGGAAGGAAGAGGACTGCTGCAACCTCTGGACGATCGGTGAAGCCCTGCTGCAGGTCCGAATTGCCTGAAACTCTGACGACAGAGAAGCCCTTCAAGGTTAACTTCTTCCCTTGAGTTTGGTGGGAACAACCAACTCGTAAGCCACCTGGACACCGTCCCCATCTGGTCGAATTTTCATCAGAGTGCTGTTGAAAACCAGATAGCCAGAGGGAACGAAACCAGCTTGTGGACTTTAAGGCACTCACACCTTTAACCGACGTCTTGCTACAGCTTTTGGCCTCATCCCTGGACAGTGCAGGAACCTCCCAACGTCATCTTTCTTGTCCCCACGACTGAAGCTCAGGAACAGCAAGATATGCTCAAACTGCCAGGAACAACTGCCTCAGCTACAGCTTTCTTTATTGACAAGGTACTGTGCAAACGCGGTCCGGAAATCTTTTCGGCCATCGAGAAAGTGCGTGAAACTTTCCTCAACTAAGAAGGCTTGTCCTTCCCTAAACATTTGTCAAACTTTTTGCCTAGCCAAATTCTTCTAATCTCTGTGGCAAAGACTTAACCGTTATATACCAGAACTGTGCTATCCTATACAAAAGACTCTGAACCTTTGACTTTGGCCCATGTCTATTGAGAAGAATTGCTGGACGTATTTAACTGAACCCCTTTGCCCTGCCTATGAATGTATTTGGGCTGTCTATTCTCATAACCTTGTCTTTTCCCTCCCTTATTAAGTATCTGAAGTGCCGTTTTGCTCACACTTCCTTTTTGAGCTAAACTTGTTCATTTACTTACCGGTTGGATTTTTGTGGTTTATTAGTGTGTGATATTGAGCTGCTTATGCAATTGTAATGTTTTCTAACTGACTGAGTAAATAAATGTATATTCTTTTACCAAGAAACCTTGAGTCAGTGTTTGTTTGAATCACTGTATTTGTTGGTCCTTTGTGTAACTTGTTCTACTGCTCACTTAAACTCTTGAGATAAGTCTGGCTGCTCAGCCATCGCTACCACTTTACTGTGTAGCACAGGCTTGTACCAAAGGTGAAATTGTGCCTACACTTGTAGTCCTCATTGCCTGTAGTGTTCCCAAAGGGTTCTGCAGGTGATTCTGCCTAACAAGGGATCATGGGAGTCATAGCCCAAAGCATCCAGACAGCTGCAGGTTGCAGAGCCCTGCTCTATGTTGTCAGTTTGTTGTGTTCTCATTCAATGTTCCCCCTCCTCCCCTGCTTCGACGGCCTGATCCTCTTCCCCTTCGCCCTCTGATAAGCGCCCTGCACGGGATTGCTCCACTCGGGGCCTGGTCTGCAGAAGCATTTCATAATGGCGCAATCCCATAGGAACCCACTCTGTGAACCAGGCCCTATGTCTTTTCATCATATTGCCAGCATTCCTGTAGGGGGCGCTCTGCCTCTTGTGTAACCAATGCAATAAATAAGGAAGTGGCAGGCGGCCATGTCTCCCAGCAATCGAAGCGATTTAGGGGTGCCCTTGGATGCTTCTCCCAGGCCTGTTTCAGGGTTCACCCTCTGCTGTCTTCTGCAGGGGGGCTGGTCTCCTGCCTGATGGGAGTCTGTGCCCCTAGGCAAGACCCGTGGACCATAGAGAGTTCAGTAGAGGGCGAGGAGAAGCTCTGTATCAGTGAGCCCTCAGCATTTGCCATTAGAGTGCCAGGAGGTCCACAGTGCTGGTGCCCACTGCAAGGAAGGAGGAATGCTGGCTGGATTGCCCTGCTGGCAGCGCCTAGAAGGACACACTGGCATGCCTGTGCCCACTGCATGGAAGGAGGAATGCTGGCGGGAGTGCCCTGCTGGCAGCGCCTAGAAGGGCACACTGGCATGCCTGTGACCGGTGAATAGATGGAGGAATGCTGGCAGTGCCTAGAAGGACACACTGGCATGCCTGTGCACACTGCATGGACGGAGGAATGCTGGCAGGAGTGCCCTGCTGGCAGCGCTTAGAAGGACACACTGTCATGCCTGTGCTCAGGGAATGGATGGAGGAATGCTAGTGGGAGTGCCCCGCTGGCAGCGCCTAGAAGTACACACTGGCATACCTTTGCCCACTGCATGGACGGAGGAATGCTGGCGGGAGTGCCCTGCTGGCAGAGCTTACAAAGACATACTGGCATGCCTGTGCCCAGTGAATGGATGGAGGAATGCTGGCGGGAGTGCCCTGCTGGCAACACTTAGAAGGACACACTGGCTGGCATGCCTGTGCCCACTGCATGGACGGAGGAATGCTGGCGGGAGTGCCCTGCTGGCAGAGCTTAGAAAGACATACTGGCATGCCTGTGCCCAGTGAATGGATGGAGGAATGCTGGCGGGAGTGCCCTGCTGGCAACACTTAGAAGGACACACTGGCTGGGATGCCTGTGCCCAGTGAATGGATGGAGGAATGCTGGCGGGAGTGCCCTGCTGGCAGCGGCTAGAAGGACACACTGGCATGCCTGTGCCCACTGCATGGAAGGAGGAATGCTGGCAGTGCCTAGAAGGACACACTGGCATGCCTGTGCACACTGCATGGACGGAGGAATGCTGGCGGGAGTGCCCTGCTGGCAGCGCCCAGAAGGACACACTGGCATGCCTGTGCCCACTGCATGGAAGGAGGAATGCTGGCAGTGCCTAGAAGGACACACTGGCATGCCTGTGCACACTGCATGGCGGAGGAATGCTGGCGGGAGTGCCCTGCTGGCAGCGCCTAGAAGGACTCACTGGCATGCCTGTGCCCACTGCATGGAAGGAGGAATGCTGGCAGCGCCTAGAAGGACTCACTGGCATGCCTGTGCCCACTGCATGGAAGGAGGAATGCTGGCAGCGCCTAGAAGGACACACTGGCATGCCTGTGCCCACTGCATGGAAGGAGGAATGCTGGCAGCGCCTAGAAGGACACACTGGCATGCCTGTGCCCACTGCATGGCAGGAGGAATGCTAGCAGCGCCCAGAAGGACACACTGGCATGCCTGTGCCCACTGCATGGAAGGAGGAATGCTGGCAGTGCCTAGAAGGACACACAGCAGTGCACACTGCATGGCGGAGGAATGCTGGCGGGAGTGCCCTGCTGGCAGCGCCTAGAAGGACTCACTGGCATGCCTGTGCCCACTGCATGGAAGGAGGAATACTGGCAGTGCCTAGAAGGACACACTGGCATGCCTGTCCACACTGCATGGAAGGAGGAATGCTGGCAGCGCCTAGAAGGACACACTGGCATGCCTGTGCCCACTGCATGGAAGGAGGAATGCTGGCAGCGCCTAGAAGGACTCACTGGCATGCCTGTGCCCACTGCATGGAAGGAGGAATGCTGGCAGCGCCTAGAAGGACTCATTGGCATGCCTGTGCCCACTGCATGGAAGGAGGAATGCTGGCAGTGCCTAGAAGGACACACTGGCATGCCTGTGCCCACTGCATGGAAGGAGGAATGCTGTCGGGAGTGCCCTGCTGGCAGCGCTTAGAAGGACACACTGGCATGCCTGTGCCCACTGCATGGAAGGAGGAATGCTGGCAGCGCTTAGAAGGACACACTGGCATGCCTGTGCCCACTGCATGGAAGGAGGAATGCTGGCAGCGCCTAGAAGGACACACTGGCATGCCTGTGCCCACTGCATGGAAGGAGGAATGCTGGCAGCGCCTAGAAGGACACACTGGCATGCCTGTGCCCACTGCATGGAAGGAGGAATGCTGGCTGCGCCTAGAAGGACACACTGGCATGCCTGTGCCTACTGCATGGAAGGAGGAATGCTGGCAGCGCCTAGAAGGACACACTGGCATGCCTGTGCCCACTGCATGGAAGGAGGAATGCTGGCAGCGCCTAGAAGGACACACTGACATGCCTGTGACCACTGCATGGAAGGAGGAATGCTGGCAGCGCCTAGAAGGACACACTGGCATGCCTGTGCCCACTGCATGGAAGGAGGAATGCTGGCAGCGCCTAGAAGGACTCACTGGCATGCCTGTGCCCACTGCATGGAAGGAGGAATGCTGGCAGCGCCTAGAAGGACACACTGGCATGCCTGTGCCCACTGCATGGAAGGAGGAATGCTGGCAGCGCCTAGAAGGACTCACTGGCATGCCCGTGCCCACTGCATGGAAGGAGGAATGCTGGCAGCGCCTAGAAGGACACACTGGCATGCCCGTGCCCACTGCATGGAAGGAGGAATGCTGGCAGCGCCTAGAAGGACACACTGGCATGCCTGTGCCCACTGCATGGAAGGAGGAATGCTGGCAGCGCCTAGAAGGACACACTGGCATGCCTGTGCCCACTGCATGGAAGGAGGAATGCTGGCAGCGCCTAGAAGGACTCACTGGCATGCCCGTGCCCACTGCATGGAAGGAGGAATGCTGGCAGTGCCTAGAAGGACACACTGGCATGACTGTGCCCACTGCATGGAAGGAGGAATGCTGGCAGCGCCTAGAAGCGCCTAGAAGGACACACTGGCATGCCTGTGCACACTGCATGGCGGAGGAATGCTGGCGGGAGTGCCCTGCTGGCAGCGCCTAGAAGGACTCACTGGCATGCCTGTGCCCACTGCATGGAAGGAGGAATGCTGGCAGTGCCTAGAAGGACACACTGGCATGCCTGTGCCCACTGCATGGAAGGAGGAATGCTGGCAGCGCCTAGAAGGACTCACTGGCATGCCCGTGCCCACTGCATGGAAGGAGGAATGCTGGCAGTGCCTAGAAGGACACACTGGCATGCCTGTGCCCACTGCATGGAAGGAGGAATGCTGGCAGCGCCTAGAAGGACTCACTGGCATGCCCGTGCCCACTGCATGGAAGGAGGAATGCTGGCAGCGCCTAGAAGGACACACTGGCATGCCTGTGCACACTGCATGGAAGGAGGAATGCTGGCGGGAGTGCCCTGCTGGCAGCGCCTAGAAGGACTCACTGGCATGCCTGTGCCCACTGCATGGAAGGAGGAATGCTGGCAGTGCCTAGAAGGACACACTGGCATGCCTGTGCCCACTGCATGGAAGGAGGAATGCTGGCAGCGCCTAGAAGGACTCACTGGCATGCCCGTGCCCACTGCATGGAAGGAGGAATGCTGGCAGTGCCTAGAAGGACACACTGGCATGCTTGTGCCCACTGCATGGAAGGAGGAATGCTGGCAGCGCCTAGAAGGACTCACTGGCATGCCCGTGCCCACTGCATGGAAGGAGGAATGCTGGCAGTGCCTAGAAGGACACACTGGCATGCCTGTGCCCACTGCATGGAAGGAGGAATGCTGGCAGTGCCTAGAAGGACTCACTGGCATGCCCGTGCCCACTGCATGGAAGGAGGAATGCTGGCAGTGCCTAGAAGGACACACTGGCATGCCTGTGCCCACTGCATGGAAGGAGGAATGCTGTCGGGAGTGCCCTGCTGGCAGCGCTTAGAAGGACACACTGGCATGCCTGTGCCCAGTGAATGGATGGAGGTCTGCTGGCTGGACTGCCCTGCTGGCACACAGGCATGTCTCTCAATGTGCCCCTGAGAGCTTCTGCTTCCTGGGTTTCAAGGTCACAGTGCCGGAGCTGGAAACGCACCTGTCTTTCCCCGTTTCACCCCTAAACAGGTCATCAAAGGTCTTCATCTTTCCGGGGGACACGACATAGGCCGCCACGTTGGGGAAGGGGCCGGTGGTGTGCTGGATCACGCGCAGCAGACCCCCCTTGCTCCCTTCCTGCAGCTTGTTGGGGGGTCCCCAGAAGATGAGGGTGGTCTCCTGGGTCTTGTTCAGAAACTCCTGGGGTCTCCGCAGGACCCTGTATACACTCGAGTGGGCCACCACTCGAAAGGTGGTCTTGCTGCCAACGTCCTTCTCGTAGCCGGTGGTGGGCGCATCGTTCATGCGGACCGTGCACTCAGAGTCATCAATCGTTGCCCCCAAGTGGCTGCCAATCAGGTGGCTGGAGCTGGTGATGACCACGCAACGCTGGCAGTGCAAATGCAGGGTCTGCAAGAAAAACATGCGAAGCATTAAAGTCGCTGCTGGAGAAGGCACGAGCTCCCTGCACCTGCCCATGTGGCTCCACTGCACCACTATACAATGCACCAGTTTCTCCAGTGTGCACCACTCGCCTGCTACCAGTGGTGTAGCCCTGACCCCACTCCACGATGCAGGCCCTGGACACATGGCTCCTGTGCCACGCAGTGTACCCGGCCCCCTCCCCATGGTGCCCAGGTGACTGGTCTCCATGTCACGTCCTGGACTCCAACAGAACGCCAATGTTCCTCCTCTCTTCTGTGTTGCAGGTTCTCACAAAGGACACATCAATCGCCTCTGTTTTATATCGAATGCTTTCGTGTATTTCTCTTTCTCATTAAATCTTCATACACTAAAAATATATTTTAAATCAATGGAATAATATTTCATAATTCTTATCACACTACATAATTATACAGAAGACTCCAAAGTGGACGGACACAGCTGGTGTGCAACACATGGAAGCACAATTTCCTGCCACCATTACAAATGCACTCATTCACTAAATGCACAGCATATGACTCAGTTCCACGTCACATCACTACCCAACATGAACGTGTTTCACTCCTTCACGCTCCAGCTTTAAAATGCAGTTTGGCCTGGAAATTCATCAGGGGACACCAATGGTCGATGCCACTATTTCAAGAACAGGTTACACGTACACTAGCATCCTAATTGTAGCAGAGAAGGGATCTGATTTCCTCTTCTTTTTCCCGTTCTGTCTTCACCCTTCCACTATTCTTTCTTCGTTCTTATTCCACTCCTGAGTCTGCAATACCAAATAGGGAATTACCCTAAAAATCCACGGATTCGGTTTTAGGCATTACGAGTTAATTCACAACAGAGGTGTAATTCCTCAAATGTTTCAGTGCAGCACCACTCTTAACCTCTCACTCACCACCTAATGTCAGAAGCTTTCCAAGTTCTACATTTTCTTTTTTCATATTTTCTTTCTTATTTTCTTTTTGTGAAGTATCTTCTACTGACTGGAAAACTCCCCGTCTGTAGAAAAAATTCAAAACATGTACCGCAATCTTTGCACAAGTCAATGTACACCTTCAGTCACACTCTTCCTTCATTATTGTTACTCACTAATCCTACAAAGGGCCCTCCCTTTATATCGACCTATCACAAAGGGCTTCACCCCTCGACTGCACGCTACTATGTGTTGCTCCAGTGGTGGCTTTACCCTTATATTTTAGGAGTGCATTCATGTGTCATTCTTAAGTGCTTCTACACATAGGCGTCGCAGTCTATATGGCTTCTTAGCAGCTCAATCGCAAGCAGCTGGGAATCCGATTTTTTACAGCAAGTGCTGCATTAAGCACTTCCAAAAACCGTCATGGTTCCATGTTGCCATTTCACTTTGGACACGTCCGAACACGCCCTATTTAGCGATTTCAAACCCAGAGTAACCAGAAGCATGCAGGCACTCTGGTAAACTTGTCTTCTTATACACTCACGACTAATGAAAAGAGAGCACTTGAAAAAGGCCTTGGGTTTGTAACAACTAACTTACATAATAAGTTTGGATTTAGGCAAGAATTTAAAGAACTTATGAGAAAGATACATCTTAAAAAATATTTCTCTGAGAACGAAGGGGGAGACTCTGGAAAAGACAGTGGACTGCGGAGAAAATCTACCTATATGCCACCTTTACAAATTAGAACTGCTGAAGCTAAAGTATTTGAGAATATGGTACTTAGTGAGATAGAGGAGTTGGAAAATAGAGAAGAAAAGAACGTTTGCTATCAGAACATGTCCAAAATTGAAAAAGGCGCATTAAATTCACTCCTTAACAATGACTCTATTATCATACGGAAAACAGACAAAGGAGGGGCGACAGTGATACAGGATAGAGATGCCTACATCGAAGAATGTAACAAACACCTGAGTGAAAGCAGTAGCTACCTGATCCTGGATAGAGACCCCACAGAGGGCCTCAGTCATTTGATAAATGAAAAAGTAGAGAAAGCCCTAGAGAGAGGGTGGATCTCATCGAAAGAAGCAGATTTTCTAAAAACAGATAAAACGAGAATCCCTCAGTTCTACACTATGCCAAAAATCCATAAAACTATGGAGAAGCCACCAGGACCGCCCATAGTATCAGGCTTGGAATCTGTCCTGGAACCCTTATCGAAATTTGCCGACCATTTTCTACAGCCATTAGTAAAAAATATGGCATTTTATGTAAAAGACACAATGCATATTATTAAGGAAATGGAGGGTATGACTTTTGACTCACAAAAAGAAATACTCCTGAGTTTGGATGTGGTGGTGTTATACACCAGTATTCCTCAAGACTTATCTCTGGAAGTGGTGGGAGAATGCTTGAGATCATTAGAACTAGAGACCAACACACCAATATCATTCATCATGTGGTGTGCCAAGATGGTTTTAAAGGAGAACTACTTCCACTTTAACAGGAAGTTTTTTCAGAAACTCCAGGGTACAGCAATGGGGGCTACTTTAGCCCCAAGTATAGCTAACCTTTACATGGAGTTCTTCAAAGAGAAATATATCGACAGGGATACCAACCCTCATAGAAAACACCTACTGAAGTGGTGTTGTAATATAGTCGACATACTGATTGTATAGTCTGGTAACGAGGAAGAAATTGAACATTTCTGTGAGTGGATAAACAATCAAGATAAACACCTGAAGTTTACCCACACTTTGAATCGGAAAGAATTAAAATATTTGGATCTTACTATTTGATCAGACGACATAAACAAAACTCTATATGTAAGTCCCTTTCATAAACCAACGGATAGAAATGCGTTGTTGCATTTTAAAAGCTTTCATCCAAAGCATACAAGGGACAATCTTCCTCTAGGACAATTTCTGAGATTAAAGCGGAATAGTAGTAGACCTCAGGATTATAAGCGTGAAGCATTGGTATTGAAAGACAAACTTCATGAAAGAGGATATCCCGACAAGTTAACAACAAGGGTGATGAAGAGAGCCAAATACAATAATTGGGAGGCATTGCTCAATAGTGAGGAAAAACAGTAAACAGAGAAAAGTGACAAAATTGTGTTTGTTAACACTTACAGTCATTTGTCCTACCAGATTCAAAAGATTATACACAAGAATTGGAAAATCTTGGAAAAGGGGAAACAACCATTGGAGAGGCCGCTTAGAGCAATCAAACTGAGTCAAATTGTACGGGACCAGATCATGAGGAATAATGTGGTCCAGAAACCGAAGAAACAACAAAAATTAACTGAAAGTTGGGGTATGCCCAGTGCTAAGGGACATGTCCCTTGTGGACATTGTGCCTGTTGTAAACAGACAAAAAGGGGCACGGAAGTGGATTTAGGTCTGAAGCGACCCTGGATACAATGAACTCAGACAAATTGTAATTTGCCAAAGGTGGTCTATGGGGTTTGGTGTCTGTGTGGGAAATTATATGTTGGAAAGACAGAAAGAAAGGTGAAAACAAGAATTACAGAGCATGAGAGTTGTTTCAAAAATCTTACTCAAGGAGCATCTCTGGTAGATCATTTTATAGAATTAATTCATAAAGCAGAGGATTTACATTGGACAGTTCTGTACCAAGTCCGAGGAGGAGGAGAACTGAATCTGAACAAAAGGAAATTGCTGACAAAAGAAAGTGGAATGATTTTCCTCACACAGAGTGCTATCAGGGGCCTCAATGAACGTTCAGAAGAATAGCTGAATTATGCATCGAGGCGTTTTTGAAAAATGAATTTCCCCCAAAATCCAGCATCTTAGAAAATCAGCCTCATTAGAAGAATATGGGTGTAACAGTTGGAGAGTAGCATTATTCAAATATGGGAGCTTTGCCCTGCAAGCAAGAAAAAACCATGAGGTTTTGTAATAATTAGAACTAGAAGTACCACAATTCCTAGGGGCAAAATGTTGAGGAAAGGACCACCCCTTTGGAAAGTATAAACCTGTGCTAATGTCTGGTGGGCAGGAACAGTTAGGGAGCTCTCATGGAGAAAACCAGCACGATCGCGTACATGCTGAATAACACAGAAGATAAGAGGGCGAGGTACACTTTGTGCAGATGATAGGGTTAAAGTGGGAGAAAACGTGGAATAAGAAGCTGGCAACTCCTATTATTACTGTTTTAGGACACGAGGGTGCAGCAAACAACTCATTATAGAAAGAGAGGGCGAGGTCGAGGGAACACGCCCGTGTGTTTGGAAGAAAAGTGTCGAGATACTCATGTGCATTGTGCTCAACACACCGAAGGTAAGCATATGTATGCTCATATCTGAAATATGAAACTAACAGCGTCAGGGATGTTGTTTCACTAAAATGCCAGGCGTAGCGGAAGTGACATCACATGACCCTTGACCTCTAATGACATCACAAGAAGTGATGTAATTTGACCCCCATCCTGAAGTGACATCACGGGAAGCGATGGAACACGACTGTTTACCCCTTGACAAAACAGGAAGTGGCATCACATAGCATTGCTTCTAAGTACACTTTGGAAATTATGGTTACAATACTACTGTAACGTGATATACATTTCATACAAGAATGGATCACCATATGTATCAGCAGAAAAAAACATGCTATAACTGCAACTTGCGAAAGGCAAAATACATAGTGCGAAATGGATGCATTTTCTACTCTAAATGCTTTTTGGAGGATTTTGTCTGCATTGTGAATTTGAGGTGTTTAGGAACAGACTAAATCAGTGACTCACCCCCTGAAGTGTGCCTGAAATAAACCTTTAATGAGTCTAGCAATTATTGTATAGAATTCCAGACAGACTAACAGCTCAAATAGCCACATGGCATTGGCGACAGCCCAGGAGCTTCAATTTGTAAAAAAAAAAAAAAAAAGTTTTTTCATTCTTTTTTTTTAGGGGTAGCAAGGGAGACCACAGGGCTAGCAAGGGAGACCTCAGGGGTCGCAAGTGTGACCCCTGGCGACCCCTAAATGACGTCCCTGGCTGTACACGCTGTTACAGCGTGTAGAACAGTGTAGCATCATCTAGCAAAGCGGCGGCAGTTGCGAAAGCAATTGAAGGCTGTGATTAAGGAAGAGAAATTATTTGTAAGTTAATTGCTTTTCCGTCCGCTAAATGGGGCGTGTTCAGAGGTGTCCAAAGTGAAATGGCAACATGGAACCATGACAGTTTTTGGAAGTGCGTAATGCAGCACTTGCTGTGAAAAATCGGATTCCCAGCTGCTTGCGATTGAGCTGCTAAGAAGCCATATAGAGTGCGACGCCTATGAGTAGAAGCACTTAAGAATGACACATGAATGCACTCCTAAAATATAAGGGTAAAGCCACCACTGGAGCAACACATAGTAGCGTGCAGTCGAGGGGTGAAGCCCTTTGTGATAGATCGATATAAAGGGAGGGCCCTTTGTAGGATTAGTGAGTAACAATAATGAAGGAAGAGTGTGACTTAAGGTGTACATTGACTTGTGCAAAGATTGCGGTACATGTTTTTAATTCTTTCTATAGACGGTGTCGGAATAGAAATAATATTATGCCTCCTATTGTAATAGTTGTATGTGTATTGGCCTACGCCAAGTTGTCTAAACATCTTGCGCGAACAAACTCCACGGCAAGGTCTTGACCTCAGAGAAATCAATGTAAGCCGCCATCTTGGATTAAGCCGCCATTTTAGGTTCTCTTGTTATGCAGAAGTCACCCTGAACATCAAAATGGAGGCCAAATGACATGCCGAATAAGATTCTGGTCGTTGTGACCTCCGTACACACGAATAATTAATATTCCTGCAGGCCACATGTCGGGGTCGCGAACAGAGACCTTGGGCCTCATTACGACCCAGGCGGTAAGTTACCGCCTGGGCCGTGACTTTACCACCATGGCGTAAACTACGTTTACGCCATGGTGGTTGGCGGACTTACCGCCCCATTCCGAGGTTGGCGGGGCGGTAAGTCCCCAATCCCCATTTACCCTTCCCCATTCCCATTTTTGCCCCATAGGGCATAATGGGAGTGGGGAAGGCGTTAATTACGCCACCGTAAATTACGGTGGCGTAATTAACTCCATGGTCCCTTAGCGCCATGGATTTTAACACCTGCTAAAAGCAGGTGTTAAATCCGCCATAGCGCTAAGGGACCTCGTACTCAGGCGGTAAGGGTCGGCGCTGTTTACGCCGCCGTAAAACCCTTACCGCCTGAGTCGTAATGAGGCCCCTTGTCCTATTGTTGACCTATATGTAAATGTACTACTTATATCAGCGAAACTAATCAAAATGCATATATTAAAGGTTGACCTGGCAAGGAACCCTAAGACTAGTATTATATTTCTCAGAATGGTTAACCCGCAAGAGGGTTGGCCAAAGGCTGGACAAAATTGTATGAAAAGCCTGGGTATTCCAATGTGCGGTCTCTCACTGAACACATCAAACCCTTGTTGAAGTTTGTTATGTTATACTGAGAGCCGAATAGCTATCCGTTTGTTAATTGGCTTGGTAACTGTTGTAGCTTGAAATAAAGCACTTGTATGTTTCTTTGTAACCTGTGTTGGTGTGTTTCCTTTCGGGCTTCCCGGCCTCATATTATTTTTCTGTTTTCACAGCTGGCGCCCGAATAGGGACCCTCAAGATTGATGCCGGATCATTGAAGGTTGACGCAGGCTATCGAACCGGGATCGGACAGTGTGATACTGCGGGCCCGACAGAACGAGACGCGGTACCTCGGCAGCGCTGCACGATCCGATCCTTGGACGATAGTCGTGTGGTCTGACACGGCATCTTGACGAGGGTCCATTTTTGAGGCGGGCAGATTTGTCGAAACCACCAAACACAAGGTAAAATTCGTTAGGTAAGTTCTTTGGTAAACCGTACGGTCCTCCTTAGGTTTGGTCAGGTGTAGTTGTGACCCGACTCTTAATTTAACCCTGACAATTTGAATTTGGCGTATTGTATCTGCAGACACAATTATTGACCAGGTAACACCAATTTTTTGTGAAATGCCTGGGAAATTGTCTAGCTGCTTTAGGGCACTGTTCCGCAGCGACAATCTTTGGAATTTAGCCGCCCGGCACCACAGGAGGGGTCACCGACGTGTACTATGTACTGTAAGCATGGCATTGGAAGTATAGTATTTAATGATATTTGGTACAGACAAACCAGACATGCCCCCGAATTTCAGTGGCCAATCAATGGTAGTTTTGAGATCCCCCGTATTGAATACCTAGAATCGGTCTTGTTAAAGAAGAAGGCCAGACCTGCAGCATTTGATGTTTTGCAGAATTGGAAAAAAGAAGCGTTGCCGCAGGTCAAGAGTATGGATAGGGCTTTCTCACTCGGTACCCAGAAATTCTCTATCCCTCTAGAGATTTTCATGTTTCCGAGGAATTTATTGATAAATTGTTAAACGAACGCAGGCCTGGTGCCTCTGCGCCACCTCCGTATGATCCTCTCCCTGGTGCTCTGCCCATTCCTGCTGTTATTCCTGCTGTTATTCCTGTTCCCCCTGTACAACCTATTGCCCCTATTCCTCCAGCTGTTGTTCCTCCACCTACGCTACCACCTCTTCCCCCTGCGCCGATAGTAATACCTCCATTGAATCTGCCCGCACCTCCGCTCCCGAGTGGTTCTGTACCGACTGAAGTTGATCAGGGTGCGGGGTCAAAGATTGTCACTCAAAATACTGTCTCTGCAGAAAAGAAACGGGAATTATTTGCATGGGCTAAGCATTGTATGGAGAGAGGTGATCAAGCTGATGTTTTCTCCACATTATCAAATATGGGCAATTTTCCCGAGAAAAATGTTTTTATTGAAGGTTTGGGGACTTATTTATGTGTAATGTGGGGTAGATTACATAATGCGGATCTCCCACAAGGGTTGAGGGATCTGAATACTTTAGCGCTTTCGAGGGACACTGAGGAGAAAGTACATGGTCATGTTCAGAGGTTATTAGAGTATAGGAGGGATGAGGATGATGAAGACGACAGTATGTATGTACCGAAACGGTTCCTTCCGTGTTGTAAATCAGCATCTGAGGAAGTACGAATCTGTACCAAAGATGCGATTCGATGGATCTCGGATTCATCGATACTGCCACATGAAGTGTATGACACGTATAGTGTATAGTCAGTATACAGTAGAAATTCAGAGGAAGGTGATTCAGGTAATGGTGCAGTACCTGCAGGATGAATGTGTAAGGAAGAAGGTTAGTTGTCCTACAGAGTTATTGGGTATTTGTAAGAGGGCTTTTTCGCCCGACACTTCTTCGACTGCCTTAGCGCTCGACCTGGCTCTGTTGCTTAGTAAGCGATCGGAATTACCTATATGTCAGTTGCCAATGAGAGAGGTTCCTCCGACATTTGTCCCAAAGGTTGAGATTCCCGCTAACGTTGGGACAGGTGCACCCGCTGTGGACAGTCCTGCACATTATGTATCACAATTTGTTCACGTCCCGTTTTCGCGACAGGAAGTGAACACTATTAGACAATCAATTCCTGATATTAGGAAAAATCTGACAGGATTCTACAAAGAGATAGAGTCCGTCTTACAGTCCTCTGTGTTCACCCTAAGTGATATTGACTTGCTATTCCCTATACTCCTGCCCGTAGATTTATGGAAGCAGGTCCGAACAATAGATGATGTGCGTGGGTTGGGAGATACGTGGGCTAACATAACTAGGCTTGATGGGGAAAGACCGGCTGGTGAGAAACCACCTCAGGTAATACTCACTTTGCCTGATAGGATTGTTGCAAAATTGAAAACCATAATTCCTGAGAAAAGAATTATTTGGTACAAGCTTACGGCCTGTGTTCAAGGAAAATCTGAAGGTGCCACCGAATTCTGTAATCGATTCGAACAGGTATTCTCTGACTTCAGTGGACAGGACTTGGGCACAGAGTCTGGGAAAAGGTTGTTTGTGGACAAATTTGTGCGTGGATTGCTGCCTGACATCCAGTCACAGATTATGTCCTCTGAGAGCGCTTGGCAGGCAAAATCCCAATCTGAGGTTTTGCACATGGCTCAGTATTATGAGAACCGTGTCAATAATGAAAAAGATAGAGTCGAGAAGAGGAAAGGAGTTTTGAAGACTAAAGTATTGTTACAGCAAATTGTTAGAAATCCCAGAGGAGGTAAGTCACAGACCAGAGGTCAGTATGTTCCGCAAGGGAACGTCCCCTTGGGTCCTGTGAATATTAATCAATGTGCCTATTGCCGCCAGGAAGGTCATTGGCGTGCACAGTGCCCCGTCCTTCGACAGAGGTCAAACAACACATTTGGGAGTATGGGTAGACAACCTAGAGGTCGCCCCGGAGTGGGGGGCCCTGATAGAGGTCAGTTCTCACAAGATCCTCAGCAACCTTTTTCACTGGATAGTCAGACTTCGAGTGTGGACACAAGAAACATATTTGATCACCCTTCTGCTGCCTACCTTTCTGAAGAGCTTCCTTTCGATGACATCTTGTTTCGTTAGGATTGCCCGAAGCAGGGTTTGGAACCTTCACCTATTCCCGTTAGTCAAAAAGGTCCCTACGTTGAACTGTTAGTGGGGAATAGGAAACATCAGTTCTTGATAGACACTGGAGCACAGAAGTGCTCCATTGATCATTCTCGGGTTCCAAACATTCCACTGTCAGGGCAAACTAATGTTTCTGTAGGGTTTTCTGGCATACCAGTTGCTTGTCCGGTTTCTTCGCCGGTGCCTGTTTCTTTGGGTCCCTTTACGGACCACTGTCCATTCCTCTTGACTTCAAACTGTGGAGAGAATTTGCTGGGGTTAAATCTGTTGACGAAATTAAATGCAGTAATTCATTGTTCCTCTGACGGAGTGCGACTGACGATTTCACCACAGCAACTTCCCAGTTCTCAGTTTCTGACTCGACCATTGCCTCCTGAGTTTAGCGTTGTCCCGGAATGTTTGTGGGCGGTTGACGACAATGATGTCGGGGTATTACAGGTTGAACCCGTTAAAATAGTTTTGAAACATGGAGTTAAACTACCACGCATTCCGCAATATAAAATATCAGTTGAAGGCGAGCGTGCTTTGAAGTGCATTGTTTCCGATTTTGTGCATCGAGGAGTGATCGAAGAGATTGCAGGTAGTTTATGTAACAGCCCGATTTTACCCGTGTACAAGAAAGGCGACAATGCAATCCCATTCCGTTTCATAATTGATCTACGCGCTATTAATAAAGTTGTCGCCCCACAATTTCCAATTGTGCCTGATGTGACAACGATACTAACGATGATCCCTGCTACAGCTACTCACTTTAGTGTTGTGGATCGGAAGAATGCTCTCTTCCGTATTCCTATACACAAGGATAGTAGATATTTGTTCGCGTTCACCTTGGGGGGACGTTCGTTCACATTTACTCATGCACCTCAAGGTTATACTGAAAGTCCAAGCATTTATAGTAGGGCTTTGAAAGAGCAGCTTGACACCCTTGAATTGCCATCTACTTGTACACTGCTTCAGTATGTCGATGACTTGCTTTTAGCTGCAGATTCTGAAAGTGCTTGTAAAGAAGGCACTGTATTGTTGCTTATTCATTTGGCTGAACATGGTCATAAAGCTTTGCTTAAATAATTTCAATATTGTTGTCAGGAGGTCACCTATTTAGGCTATCTCCTGTCAAAGGAGGGGAGAAGATTGACACCTGAAAGAATAAAACACATTTCTGGCATGTCTGTCCCAAATACACAGAAGGAAGTCAGAGCCTTAATAGGTATGGCTTCTTACTGTAGGTTGTGGATCCCAAACTTCTCACTAGTGATAAAACCGATGTTGGCCTTGACGAAGAAGGGCATTTCTTTGCCACTGCTATGGAAGTCAGAACATCAACGATCATTTGATCTTCTCAAAACCGCATTATGCTCTGCACCGGTTCTGGGTACTCCAAATTCCAATAAGGCCTTTGTGTTGTGTGTGCATGAATGTGATGGATGTGCTTTGGCTGTGTTAACACAGGAACACGGAGGGAAGAATAGACCGTGCGGCTACTACTCTTCCGCCCTTGATCCTGTCGCATGCGCTTTGCCAAGATGTTTGAGAGCCGCCGCTGCTGCCGCATCTGTAAAACAGAGTGAGGGAATGGTCCTAGGCCACGACTTAATTTTGATGGTACCTCACTCTGTAGATGTCCTGTTGAATAAAACCCAAACACAGCACCTCACCTCTGCACGGCTGACGATGTATGAATTGACTTTGTTTGCCCCTCACATTCAAATTAACAGGTGTTGTGTTCTTATTCTTAATCCGGCTGAACTCCTACCTTTCCCGCAAAATACTGTTTGCGGTG
Organism: Ambystoma mexicanum; assembly: GCF_040938575.1. NCBI lineage: Eukaryota > Metazoa > Chordata > Amphibia > Caudata > Ambystomatidae > Ambystoma > Ambystoma mexicanum. The sequence continues at coordinate 6,472,600 of NC_090929.1, read as the reverse complement.
ACGAAGAATCACATGACTGCCTGTATACTACTGAACAGGAAACGAAGGGCAGTATAGACCTTATAGATACTCCTTTGGATAATGCAGAAGGGGAGCTGTTTTGTGATGGCTCCTGCTTCAAACTTCCGGATGGTACATCTACAGCTGCTTATGCAGTCACTACATTGAGTACGGTTGTTGAAACTAAGAGAATTCCGCATAACTCAGCGCAGGCCGCAGAGATTATAGCGTTGACCCGAGCTTGTGAACTCTTCGAAGGGCGTACAGTAAATATATATACTGATAGCCAGTATGCCTTTGGGGTGGCTCACAACTTTGGGAGGCTCTGGTCGGAAAGAAGGTTCCTAACCTCACATGGGACCAAGATTCAGCATGGCCCCCTGATAGTGCAATTGCTCTCGGCACTCGCGCTCCCTAGTCAGTTAGCGATCATGAAATGTGCAGCGCATCGTAAGGTCATAGATGATGTGGGGAAAGGGAACGCTTTTGCTGACCGGATAGCCAGGCAAACGGCCACAGACCTTGGCACAGACATGTATGCTCTATGGGAAACAAGAGATGCCTATGTAATGGATGAGGGTATTGGGTCTGTACGAGATATCCAAGCTGATGCCACAATAGAAGAGTCTAAAAAGTGGGCCAAAGGGATGGGGAAACTAGATGAAGATGGGTGTTGGGTGGATACATCTGAAGGGAAATGGTTGCTCCCTGATTCATATGTGCTGATGATGGTAACGATGGCACACGGTCCTACGCATGTGTGTGCTCAGCAGATCACGAAAATATTAGAAAAAGTCTGGGTAAATGATACAATTTTGAAAATCGCTCAGCGCTTTGTGCAAAATTGCATGATTTGCTTGCAGCACAATGTGGGGAAGGGGACAGTAACTCCAAGGGGTAGTTTTGGGCCTCCTTCTGTTCCCTTCGAGGTCATCCACCTTGATTTTATTGAAATGGAACGGTGTAACAATTTAAAATATGTCCTTGTGATCATTTGTGCTTTTAGTAAATGGGTTGAGGCTTTCCCCGTTAAGGATGCTACTGCCATGACCACTGTGAAGACTATGGTAAAGGAATTCTTCCCACGATTTGGGCTGCCAAGAGTAATTTGGTCGGACAACGGTCCACATTTTGTTGCAGCAGTAATTTTGCAGATATGCACAGCATTACACATTGAAAAGCGATTTCATTCGGCTAGACATCCTCAAAGTGCTGGGTTGGTAGAGAGACATAACGGTATCTTAAAGAATAAGCTTGCTAAAACATGCACCGGCACCAAACTGAAATGGCCGGACGCCTTACCTATTGTATTGTTAGCCATGCGTGCTACACCTCAAACTAAGACTGGGCTCTCTCCATTTGAGGTAGTGATGGGGAGACCTGCTAATATTTGGGGTCTTCCGAAGCCTAAAGCGTTGAGAGAGGTTGAAAATGTATTGCTTGTAGACTACTGTAACCAGTTGACTAAAAATCTGTATCTCATTTATCATCAGGTTCGATCAGCTTTACCGGTACGGTTTACGGGCCCAGGACACAATATTCAGCCTGGAAGTTGGGTCCTGGTGAAGGCCTACAAAAGGTCTTCCTGCCTCACGCCTCACTGCCGGGGACCCTACCAGGTGCTGTTGGTCACCCAGACAGCAGTCTGGGTGGCTGGAAAGAAGCATTGGATCCACGCGACGCATGTCAAGAAACTTCCTCACCCGACGCTACACGTTGCAGAAGAAGCAGAACCCCTTGCTGATGCTACAATCTCAGATCCTGGAGTAGCAAATAGTGCTGTGAGTGTGTCGGAGAATCTCTCTGAGCCCGTGGAGCTTGGGGAACAGTCCATTTTGTCTCCACACTCTTTGGAAAGGTCACTTCCGGAAAACGTTGTTTCAAGTTCTGCGACTTCCGTCGCCTCTGATACGTTGCTTCCCTCAGGAAGTGACGTTACCTTATTTCCGGATCAAACAGTACCGGGAACCACCAGGTACGACCTTCAACGAAGAAAATAGAACTACGGCACGGGTTTTGCCTGTGCATCTGGAAAAGCAAAGAGTCATTGAGAGTTTTGTTCTTACAAAGGAAAATTTGGGGGAAAAAAAGGGATTCTGCTGGCTAGGGTTGGGGAAGGACTAAGAAGTCGCGCGACCGTAGTGTCGCCTGCAACGAACATTTGGGTCGTCGATTGAAAAAACTACGATGTCTGCCACCTCCACCACTGCTGCTCGCATTGGACTTGTAAATAAGGGGGTGACCAACTCGGACAATGAACAATGTGCCTGGGCCCCGAAAACGTATTGCTGTGTTGTGTTAATAATGATTGGAATTTGTATAGTTACTGCCGTGGGACTCTGGTACTTTGAAGAAATTTATCCTCTAGAGCCTCTTCTGCCAATTGAAATTGTACCTACTGCTCTGACTCCCTCTGTACACTTTCATACTTTGTCACCTAGGGACTCCCAGCATAGACGAAAGTATCATAATTACACTTTAATGATAATAGAGTAATTGCTGGATCTGCACCCATTTACCGCAACATGGGAACAAGGGGCTAGGATGGTATATTCACCCTTTAACAAATGCTTGCTATGCCTCTCTTATAGCACTATTCTTTGGCCAATGGAATGACAGCTTCTCAGGGAACTTTGATGGAACTAATTTAAATAACTTTGAGAAACGTGAATTGACTCCCCTGGGATACTCGCTTTTTGCAAATAGAAGTAAGCCTAATGTTGCTTCTATTAGGCCATCTGATAAACTGTCTCTTCCCTTCCAAACTCTAATTTCCTTTAAAATGGCTCCGATAGGCAATAAGGACGCCGTGCCTCCTTCCTACTCCATTAACCATAGCCCCGATTCAGTTCCCTTCTGTGTACAAAGGAATGGCACTCAGTCAATGGGAGATTTTGAAGGTTGAGTGAACATTGTAAATTTGACCAGGGAGAACAGGCCTCTGTATGTAGGGGGGGCCTGTCTATTTCGTTTGCGGTAGTACAGCATTTCCCTGGTTGCCCAAGGATTGGCAGGGAACCTGTTATTTAGGAATCCTGTTACCAGAGGTATTCATAGCTAGCACATTGGAAGTTTCTAAGGCTCGCCCACGGCGGGACGAGAATGGAGATACCCCTGGGCAAATATTGGGAGATATAACAAAATCAGTTGTGCCATTTTGGGGACAGATAGCAAATTCTGAAAATATTAGGGGGCTAGCAAGAGTACTGGAGAGAACCATCAACCGGACCACGGATATACTCTATAATATAACACTGGAACAGAAAGCAATAAGATTGGTAGCTCTCCAAAACCGGATGGCATTAGATGTCATTCTGGCAGAACGTGGTGGAGTATGTAAATTAGAGGGGTCCGCTTGTTGTGTTTTCGTATCAGATTCCTCACAGACAATTTTCAAAGCAATACAGAACTTGCACGTCCTTAGTTCAGAAGTGCATGTTCCTGTGGGAGATTGGAGTATTAGTGCTTGGTTGTGGGATTCTCTACGATCCTGGGGTTGGAAGGTGCTTTCTGTTATACTGGTTATTTTGGGAATCCTGCTATTCCTTTGTTGCTGTATCCAATGTCTACCTAGTATATGTGCAGTGCTGGGGGGATGTTGCGTTCAGGCGGTGAGCACAATAGGACATAAGGAACAAGTTACTTACCTGTAACTGTTGTTCTCCAGCATGGGTCTGGCATGGATTCACATGCTCATGAATATTCCCCGTCATCAGGCTGGGAATCCTCGGTAAAGAAAAAATCAGTATCAGTTTTTCCTAGTAGTAACCAATCACTGATCTCTGCGTCATACTGACCACAGCAAATGACTATCCTCTACCTAAGCCCTGCCTCTGGCAGCCATCTTCAGATTTGGTAGCACGATTTGGTAGCACGTGAAGTGGCAGTATGACCAAGTGAAGAGCCGCAGAGGGGTAGACGGGAGGGTTCGCATGTGAATCCATGCCAGACCCATGCTGGAGAACAACAGTTACAGGTAAGTAACTTGTTCCTTCTCCAGCATGGGGTCTGGCATGGATTCACATGCTCATGAATATAAGATTAAATAGCAGTACACACATGCACAACCACGGGAGGTGGTAAAAGGCTCAACATTAAGCAATACAAAAAACTCAACATTAAGCATCTCTTACCTCTTCACCAGGTTCACCTTAAGCGAACAGGTTGCGCAGCACTGCTTGGCCGACCCTGGACTCCTCCCTGGAATCCCGATCGACGCAGTAGAATCTCGTGAAGGTGTGCGTCGACCTCCACGTAGCAGCCCTGCAGATGTCCAGCAGGGGCACACCAGATTAGAACGCCGTAGTAGCAGCGATCGCTCTGGTCGAATGGGCTCTCGGACGGCCTGGCAGCGGTCGGTTAGCCAACCGGTTACAGTGCATGATGCAGCCGGAGAGCCATCTGGAAATAGAAGACTTCGAGAGAGCCTTCCCTTGATTCACAGGTCCAAAGTTCACGAACAGCTGTGATGTCCTCCGGAAACTCTTCGTACGGTCCACGTAGAACTTCAGCGCTCTAGCCACATCCAGCGAGTGCAAAGTCTTCTCGGCCGGCGACGAAGGAGACGGGAAGAAAACAGGTAACACCAAGGGCTCATTAAGATGGAAGTCCGACGGCACCTTGGGCATAAAGAAGGGGTGCGTCCTAAGCACCACCCTCGAGGCATGGAAAGTCAAGTACGGTGCTTTGCAGGATAGGGCCTGGATCTCTCCCACTCGTCGTGCGGAGGTAATGGCCACCAGGAACGCAGTCTTCCACGACACAAACTTCATAGGTGCGGAGTACATCGCTCGAATGGGGGCCCCATGAGCCTGGTCAGCACCACGTTAAGTTCCCACGCCGGGGCCGGGGCCTTCACCGGCGGGAACGACCGGAACAGTCCTTTCATAAACTCTTTTACCAGTCGATGGGACCACAGGGACGTCCATCCTGTGGTTCTGGTATATCTGGAGATCGCCGCCAGATGAATCTTAATGGAGGCATGGGCTAGCCCAGCCTTTGCCAGCGATAGAAGGTACGGCAGCACTTGAGGGGCCGTAATCCGTAGGGGGTTGATCTTCTGTGCACGGCACCAGATAGAGAACCTCTTCCACTTATGACCGTAGCATTTGAGAGTCGAGGACGCCCTGGCCTTTGAAAGAACCTCTCTGCAATTGGCCGGTATATCGTAGCCTCCAAACTCTAGCGCTGCAGGAGCCAAGCCTGCAGGTTCAGCGACGCCGGGTCGTGGTGGAAGATGGCGCCTCCTTCTCTGGAGAGAAGGTCCGCGTCTGCCGACAGCTTGATGGGAGGGGACGTTGACAAGTCCAGAAGGTCCGGGAACCAGATCTGCCTCGGCCACGCTGGTGCGACGAGGTTCATCCTGCACCGGGACCGCTTGAGCTGGTTGATGAGTCGAAGGAGCAACGGCAATGGAGGGAACGCATACAGGTATAGACCATCCCAGGGGAACGAGAATGCATTGCCCATGCTTCTCGGCTGGGGAAACCTGGTGGCGAACCTCTTGCACTTCGCGTTCGTCGCTGTTGCGAAAGGTCGATTTGGGGTTTGCCCCATCGTCGAAAGAGTTGATCCACCTGATCCTGGCGCAGTTCCCATTCGTGACACGCGCGCAGCTCCCTGCTGAGCGAGTCGGCGATGGTGTTGCTTTCTCCTGCCAGGTGGAAGGGAACCAGGAAAATCCCCTGGGCGACCGCCCAGTGCCACAGATCCTGTGCCTCCTTGGATAGGGCTGGGGATCTGGTGCCTCCCTGCTTCCGTATGCAAAACATTGTCGTGGTGTTGTACGTGAAGATCCGCACCACCTTGCCCTTGAGCGACCAGAGGAACGATTTGAGAGCCCAGAACACGGCTCGGAGTTCCAGGACGTTGATGTGCAGGGGCCTCTCCTCCGGGAGCCAGAGGCCTCTTGCGTGGAGATCTCCGGTGTGGGCGGCCCAACCTTCCAGGGAGGCGTCCGTCGTCACCGTCTCCTGGTACGCCGGCGTCTGAAAGTCCTCGCCCGCCGTGAGGTGCGCTCGAACGCCCCAACACTGAATCGCCCGCCGGAACACCTCGTTGAGGGGGACCCTGTCTTCGAAGGTGCCCGTCGTTTGTATCCAACGGGCGTCGAGAAATTCATGAAGAGGGCGCATCCGTAGTCTGCAGAGGCACACCAGGTAGATGAAAGAGGACATCATCCCCAGGAGGGACTTGATGGACCTCACCCAGGCCACGTCCGTGGCTAGCAGGCACTGCACTTTGCCTAGAATGGTCTTCGTCCGTTCTTCCGACGGGGCCGCCAGGCGCCTCAGTGTATCGAGCTCCGCTCCCAGAAACAGGGCCACCTGCGACGGCACCAGGTGGGACTTCGGGTAGTTTATGGCGAATCCCAGGTTTGTGAGTAGCTGGACGGTCCTCGCAGTGTGTTCGACGGCGAGCTCCCTCGTCCTTGAGCGGATGAGCCAGTCGTCTAGGTAGGGGTAGACGTGAATCCCCTGTAGGCGCAGCCGCGCCGCCACTGGTGCTAGGCACTTGGTAAAGACCCTGGGGGCCGACTTCAATCCGAACGGCAGTGCTCTGAATTGGTAGTGGCGTCCCTGGATGACGAACCTGAGGAACATTCAGTGACTTTTGAGGATGGGAACGTGGAAGTAAGCATCCTCCAGGTCCAACGACGATAGAAAGTCGCCCTCCTCCAGCTGTCCCAGTACGTGCTGGAGGGTGACCATCCTGAACTTTTGTGATCTGATGTATTTGTTCAAACGACGAAGGTCCAGGAGGGGGCGCCAGCCGCCCGTCTTCTTCCTGACGAGGAAGTACCTTGAGTACAGCCCGGAGCCCCGGAGCCTCTTCGGGACAAGCTCGATGGCGCCTTTCCTGAGCATCGCCCGTACTTCCAACAGCAGTTGCGGGATGTGATTTTCCTTCCTGGCCACAGGAGGAACGTGAGGGCACTTCCTCAGGAATTCGATAGAGTGTCCTCTTGCCAGGGTATCCAGCACCCAATGGTCGGTGGAGATGGACTTCCACACGCCGACGAAATTCGTCAGCCGGCCTCCCACCGGGGTGCTTTGGTGGGGGCCCGAGACCACGGCCGGTTCAGTCCTGCTTGGAGGTGGAGGCCTTGCCGCCCTGGCCACCTTGCCGACGGCGGCGAGGCGCTCCCTGCTTACCGCGACCCCTATAGGCCTCCTGAGACGAGGAGCGTGCCGCCTGGATGTAGGAAGACGAGCCACCGCTGGATCCCTTGGAGGCACCCTGTCTGCCTCTGGAGCTCCGAAAGGGCCGTCATTGCTGAAGGGCTCCTAGGGCGCGGGCCGTCTCCGTGTCCGTTTTTATGGCTTGGAGGGACTCATCCACCGCCTTCCCGAACAGGTTGCTGCCGTCGAACGGCATGTCCAACACCCTGGTCTGGACGTCCTGACGGAAGTTGGTCGCCCGGAGCCAACCCCGTCGTCGTAGGCAAACACCGTTGCCCAGCTGGCAGAACCTGGTATCGGCAATATCGGTTGCCACCGTTATGGCGTGGTCCGACGCCACCTCGCCCTCTTGCAGTATTTCCAGGGCCTCGGACCTCTTGTCGTCCGGCAGGAAGTCCAATATGGGGGCCAGCTTAAACCAGAGCTCCCTGTCGTAACGGGCCACGATCGCCAGGGCATTGGCTGCTTTGATTGTCATCGCCGCCGACGCAATGACCCGCCGCCCCATGGCGTCCAACTTCTTTCCCTCGCCGTCCGGCGGGGAATTCGACTTCGAGGCTCCTGACCCCGCTGCTTTCTTCTTCGCCACCGCCGAGACGACCGAGTCTGGCATTGGCTGGGCCCTGAGGCACAGGGGAGTGGTTTCGGGGACCCGGTACTTCTTCTCGTACAGGTCCCGTTTGGCTGGTGCCGTGGAGGGGTTTTTGAGAACCGACAGGCCCTCCTCCCAGATGTCATTGATTAGGGGCACCGCGATGACCGTCTTCCTCTATGGCCTCCCGGCGCTGATAGAGGAAACCTTCCTTTTTCTGCTCCTCCGGACAGAGCTGGAACAATTCGGACGCCCTGGCGATCATGGCGTGGAATGAGCTAATCTCGTCGGGCGGCGAGGCCCGTGCGACGGGAGACGGGAGTCCCGTTCCGTTGCCCTCAGAACCCGTCGTCGAGCCCAACGCACCGTCATCTCCCGACTCGTGGGAGGATGAGGAGGGAACTGTAGGCCTTATGGGGGCGAGCGGAGGAGAGGGTTGGGTCCTCCATCGTTTGTTCTGAGGACTTCCCGAAGGGCCAGGTTGCGGGTCCTCCGGCCTGGGCCGTGGGAATCTCGTCCTTATCTCAGAGCATAAGGACTGGATGGCAGACAAAACGGCCGCTGAGCCATCCTGAGGCCTAGGATCCGGCTGCGCCGGAAGGGAAGGCCGCTCTTCCTCACCATCGTCGTCTTCCTCGGTTATCTCCCGAGGATCTTCCTGACGGGATCGAACCTTCTCGAATTGGACTTCGAGGTTCCTCACGGCCTCGGTCAGTTCCTCCTCCGAGGCTGACTCTGAGCTCGAGGAGGGCACCGTGCCCCCCCTCGCTTTTTCCATCATGGCGGCCACGACGATGGGCTGAAAAGAGGATTCCCTCCTTGGCGGCAGGGAAACTCTAGCTATGGAGGCAGTCTCCGCTGGCGGTGTCTCTGCCGGCTTGTCAAGAGTCGCCGCGATAGCCTCGATAGAGGCCTTCGCCTGCTGGGTAGGGGCCCTCACCACCTTAGGTGCGTCCCGGGCCTTCTCCTTCGGGAGAGGGGCGACGCCTCGCTCCCCCTCTTCCGAGATCGGACGGGGCTTCTCCCGAAGCTTACCCGGGGTCTCAGACTTTATCTTTCCCGAACCGGAGCGTTGGCTCGTGGCTGACGGTGCCGGGGAAGGTGCGCCCAGCCTGGCGACCGAAGAGCCCGACCTTTCGGCGCTCCCGGAGCCAGCGGACTCGCGGCGCTTGGCCTGGTGTTGGGCCCCCGTCGCCGGGGGGCCCGCACAGGACTTAGAAGCCCGCTCGGACCCTTTCTTCTTCTTCTCACCCGGCGTAGGAAAATCCTGCCACGGATAGCCATTAATGGGAGTAGAAACGGTGGAGCTTGAGGCGCGATTAACCGAAAAAATGTGAAAATTCACCTGAAAAAGCGCGAAACACGCAGTAAAAGCTCGAGAGCTAAGCACGAGGACTCCCAACACTTGAATGTGCGGTAAAAATCTGAAGATGGCTGCCAGAGGCGGTGCTTAGGTAGAGGGCAGTCATTGGCTGTGGTCAGTATGACGCAGAGATCAGTGATTGGTTACTACTAGGAAAGACAGATCAGAAACGAAACTGATACTGATTTTTTCTTTACAGAGGATTCCCAGCCTGACGACGGGGAATATTCATGAGCATGTGAATCCATGCCAGACCCCATGCTGGAGAAAGTGTATGCCCCAGATACAGCATCTAAAGAGTTTGTGTTGCAAGAGGTTCTGGTGAACGACCTAATGGCTATAGATATTACAGATAACGATTCAGGATGTATGGACGACAATGCATGGAGTTATTTACAAAGACATTAGAAATGGTATTAGCACTTGGCATAGGCCAAAAGGAGGGTTTGTCAGAATAGAAATAATATTATGCCTCCTATTGTAATAGTTGTATGTGTATTGGCCTACGCCAAGTTGTCTAAACATCTTGCGCAAAACAAACTCCATGGCAAGGTCTTGACCTCAGAGAAATCAATGTAAGCCGCCATCTTGGATTAAGCCGCCATTTTAGGTTCTCTTGTTATGCAGAAGTCACCTGAACATCAAAATGGAGGCCAAATGACATTCTGAATAAGATTCTGGTCGTTGTGACCTCCGTACAGCTGAATAATGAATATGCCTGCAGGCCACATGTCGGGGTCGCGAACAGAGACCTTGTCCTATTGTTGACCTATATGTAAATGTACTACTTATATCAGCGAAACTAATCAAAATGCATATATTAAAGGTTGACCTGGCAAGGAACCCTAAGACCAGTATTGTATTTCGCAGAATGGTTAACCCGCAAGAGGGTTGGCCAAAGGCTGGACAAAATTGTATGAAAAGCCTGGGTATTCCAATGTGCGGTCTCTCACTGAACACATCGAACCCTCATTGAAGTTCGTTATGTTATACTGAGAGCCGAATAGCTATCCGTTTGTCACTTGACTTGTTAACTGTTGTAGCTTGAAATAAAGCACTTGTATGTTTCTTTGTAACCTGTGTTGGTGTGTTTCCTTTCGGGCTTCCCAGCCTCATATTATTTTTCTGTTTTCACAACGGGGAGTTTTCCAGTCAGTAGAAGATACTTCACAAAAAGAAAATAAGAAAGAAAATATGAAAAAAGAAAATGTAGAACTTGGAAAGCTTCTGACATTAGGTGGTGAGTGAGAGGTTAAGAGTGGTGCTGCACTGAAACATTTGAGGAATTACACCTCTGTTGTGAATTAACTCGTAATGCCTAAAACCGAATCAGTGGATTTTTAGGGTAATTCCCTATTGGTATTGCAGACTCAGGAGTGGAATAAGAACGAAGAAGGAATAGTGGAAGGGTGAAGACAGAACGGGAAAAAGAAGAGGAAATAAGATCCCTTCTCTGCTACAATTAGGATGCTAGTGTACGTGTAACCTGTTCTTGAAATAGTGGCATCGACCATTGGTGTCCCCTGATGAATTTCCAGGCCAAACTGCATTTTAAAGCTGGAGCGTGAAGGAGTGAAACACGTTCATGTTGGGTAGTGATGTGACGTGGAACTGAGTCTTATGCTGTGCATTTAGTGAATGAGTGCATTTGTAATGGTGGCAGGAAATTGTGCTTCCATGTGTTGCACACCAGCTGTGTCCGTCCACTTTGGAGTCTTCTGTATAATTATGTAGTGTGATAAGAATTATGAAATATTATTCCATTGATTTAAAATATATTTTTAGTGTATGAAGATTTAATGAGAAAGAGAAATACACGAAAGCATTCGATATAAAACAGAGGTGATTGATGTGTCCTTTGTGAGAACCTGCAACACAGAAGAGAGGAGGAATATTGGCGTTCTGTTGCATGTAAGCAGGGGGATGATCCCTTCTCAGTGGCAGCCATGCCCCCTAAGGCTCTTTTTGTCTTACTGACGTCCTGTTCTGCACCATGATTTGCCACCCACCATATACCCAGGGTGTACCCCTGGCCCACTCCCACTCCTTAGGGCACCGCTTCTGCATTGTGTGCCACCTACACCTTCCTCACAGTGACCCACTTGCCCCCTATCTACGGTTACGGTGGATTACTGGTCGATCACCATGGTGTACCCCTGGCCCACTCCCACTCCCTAGGGCACCGCCTCTGCATTGTGTGCCACCTACACCTTCCTCACAGTGACCCACTTGCCCCCTATCTACGGTTTACGGTGGATCAATGGTCGATCACCATGGTGTACCCCTGGCCCACTCCCACTCCTTAGGGAACCTCTTCTGCATTGTGTGCCACCTACACCTTCCTCACAGTAACCCACTTGCCCCCTATCTACGGTTTACGGTGGATCACTGGTCGATCACCATGGTGTACCCCTGGCCCACTCCCACTCCTTAGGGCACCGCTTCTGCATTGTGTGCCACCTACACCTTCCTCACAGTGACCCACTTGCCCCCTATCTACGGTTTACGGTGGATCACTGGTCGATCACCATGGTGTACCCCTGGCCCACTCCCACTCCTTAGGGCACCGCTTCTGCATTGTGTGCCACCTACACCTTCCTCACAGTGACCCACTTGCCCCCTATCTACGGTTACGGTGGATCACTGGTCGATCACCATGGTGTACCTCTGAACCCCCCCTATGGTACCCTACTTGCCTCTCTGCATTCGGTATGCAATGCCCTCTTCCCACAATGTAACACTCACCGCCTCCCCATGTTCTGGTACCATGCACCATGGTATATGCTACACTGCCTACCCTATCCACACAGTATACGCAATGCCCCCTTCAAGGAGTGCCCGCTGCCCCCTAACAATGTTCCATCAGCCCCTTCTTTATGGCGTACCACTGACCTGTCTTCATGATGTACACGCCACCCACAAACTCACTTTGCGCCACCTACCTACACTTAAGAGTACCATCTGCCATCCACCAGTTGCATACCAATGAACCGTCCACAGTGTACGCCTTGCCCCGTGTCCGTGGTGTACCCCAGATACATCCCCATGAAGTGCCCACTGACCAGTGTACCACCTGCCTTTCTCACCTGCCAACAGTAGACCACTTCCCCCTTCTCGTTGGTACTATCTGCCCCTTCCCCAGAGCGTCCTGTGCCTTCACCTAGTCACAAACCTTATTCCCGCGCACCGGCAAGTACCCGCTCCGGATGTCCACTCTCTTGAAGTTTGGGGGTTGGCGATGTTTCACCTTTAGGGCGCTGAACTGGAAGCTTTCTCTACTGGTGTTGGAGCTGTAAAGGATCAGGAGGGTGATGAGTGTGAAGAGGAGAAGGAAGATGGCGGTCTGCTGTCCCTGCGGAAGCACAGACAGGAAATGAGCTCACGAGACAGGAAGCTGACGCAGGATATCTGCGACTTACATGCTGGCTAGCCACAGGGCCGGGAACTATCTGCTTTATTTTATTACATAAAAAATCATGACATATTTCATAAAAATATACAAATTAGCTACACAACTCATATAATTAAATCAACAACACACTTTCCTGTTTCTATGAAGTTACATTTAAAATTCTCCAAATAAAATGTTAACAATTTTCAAGATTAATAACACATTCTATACCAAAATCCATTACTTTAAAAAAATAATCTCTTTTACTAACAAACCTTCCAAGCTTTTGATATTTTAGGGCATCAACGCCTGGGCCCACTGTCATCAAGTGTGTGAGGGTCTTACATCCTGCAATGCTCCTGGCACATCCTGCAATCTAACATAATCTGCAAGAGCGATCTTCAGCTAAATGTAACAAGAGTGGTCTTCAGCTAAATGTGCCTTCCTGCTCCTGGCACATCCTGCAATCTAACATAATCTGCAAGAGCGATCTTCAGCTAAATGTGCCTTCCTGCTCCTGGCACATCCTGCAATCTAACATAATCTGCAAGAGCGATCTTCAGATAAACCCGCCGTCCTGCTCCTGACACGCCCTGCAATCTAGCATAATCTGTAAGAGAGATCTTCAGATAAATTTGCTTTCCTGCTTTTAGCACATCCTGCAATCTAACATAATCTGGAAGAGAGATCTTCAGATAAACGTGTCTTCCTGCTCCTGGCACAACCCGCAATGTAATGTAATCTGCAAGAGCGATCTTCAGATAAACGTGCCGTCCTGCTCCTGGCACATCCTGCAATCTAACATAATCTGCAAGAGCGATCATCAGCTAAACTTCCCTTCCTGCTCCTGGCACATCCTGCAATCTAACATAATCTGCAAGAGTGATCTTCAGCTAAACATGCCTTCCTGGTTCCTGCACATCCTGCAATCTAACACAATCTACAAGAGAAATCTTCAGCTAAATATACCTTCCTGCTCCCAGCACATCCTGCAATCTAACTTAATCTGCAAGAGCGATCTTCAGCTAAAATTGCCTTCCTACTCCCAGCACATCCTGCAATCTAACATAATCTGCAAGGGAGATCTTCAGATAAACGTGCCTTCATGCTCCTAGCACATCCTGCAACACCGGAGAAAATGAGGGGTGTGGTAATGGAGTTAGCCCATTGTGGCCATTTGGGTTCACCAAAAACGAAATGTCTGCTAAGGGATGATTTTTGGTGGCCTGGAATTGATAAGGATGTGGAGGAGATGGTTAAAAGTTGTACAGACTGTCAGGAAGGAGATAAGGGTGTCAGGGTTCATAAAACTCCCATGGTGGTTACAGAGAGTCCAAGATCACTGTGGGATGAGCTTGCTTTGGACTTGTTGGGTTCGTTTAATATTAAGTGGTCCAGAGACACATACCTTTTGATGGAGATAGACCTTTTGTCTAAGTGGCCGAAGGTTTGCATCTTAAAGAAGGTGACCAGTAGTAGTATTATACGGTTTATAGATCCTTTGTTTTGGGGAGAAGGTTTTCCCCGTAAGTGTCTGGCGGATAATAGTACACAGTTGGTTTCGAGAGGATTTAAGGAGTTTTTGGAAAGGCATGGTGTGGAACAGGTTACAACCTCTTTTTATCATCCACAGGGCAATGGGTGTGTTGAAAGATTGAACCGCACGCTTATGGATGTTATTAGAATTGCAGTGGTCACGGGGGGAGATTGGGTGCGGGTAGTCATCGAAAGGATATTCCAATATAGACTTGATCTCCATGCAGTGACAGGGGTGTCTCCATTTGAATTTTTAAGAGGTAGGAAGTCCAATACACCTTTGTGTCTGGGTTGGGTGGGCAGTTCGAGCACTGATAGTGTGGTGGTGGAAGGCGTGAGAGAGAGGTTGTTAGTCAGTGGCACAAATCCAAGCAGACGTGTGACAGGATAAATTGTTGAAAACACTTTTCAGTGAAGCTGGGGGAGATAATTAAGGTGAGGTTGCCGGTGAAAGTAAAAAAGAGTAACTCAATGTTTTCTCAGCCCAAGGAGGTGGTTAGGGATCTGGGTCCCTCCATTCTGGTTAAGGGTGGGGGGATTTGGAACAAGGAGAGGGTAGCAGTATCGCATAGGAATGGAGTGCCTGTTAGAAGAGTAGCAGGAAGGGAGGCATGGTTCTGAGTGAGCTTGAGTTTGGGTGTAGTGTTTCCGTTCACATGTCTTGTAGGTGCAATGTTTTATTCACCATGATTTGTTGTTGAATTGTTTGTTTCAGGCATCAGTCCTTGTTTCCATGAGGACCAGGTGCGATCACATGTTTCCATTTTGAGTATATAGTTTTGGAGGAGGGGAGGGAGGTGTTAGGAGTGCTCATGTGTTTGCCTGCTTGGGACTTTATAGTATTTATGCAAGTTGTCATCTTACATTCATTCCATGTGTATAGACAGGACAGATGGAATGTGGAGTCTTCTGGTGAAGGTTCCAGGGCTGTCACTTGGTGGAAGGTATTGGCTGGGGGTCGCCACGATGAAGCTCACCTTATCCCCTTGAGCGTGATATAGTAAATGCATGTTGCCAATCCAGCTCACGTGTCTCTCTATGAAAGCCCCAACAAATGCCAACTGAGTTTGGGTACAAGTAGTGACCATAAGCAGCAAATATCGGTGAGAAGGACTTACCGTGGCCCCAGTGGGGTCTTTCTTCCCGATCAGGTCTTTCTTTCCGCTAAGATCTTTCTTCCCGATCAGGTCTTTCTTCCGGCTCATTTCCTTACGTTTTCGAAATTATCACGGGACGTTCATCTTTCTATGCCAGGAAGCTGCTGAGAGAATGAGAGGAGACCAGCTCAAGGTCATGCTCATGCAGAGACCCCTCTGACCAGCCCCCATCGTGCCCCCAAACAGAAACCTGGCAGTCATGTTCAACAATGCACCATCTTTCATTGTAAAGTCAATGCTACATACAACCAGCAAACTGTCCTCAAAGACTGACGAGGGGCATCGCCCCCTCTTATGGCACCTCAAAGAATTAGATATAGAATTGGGTACTCCCCTCTCTTTTTGTTAACGGGGGGGGGGGGTCAAATCTGTGTCATGGGGAGAACTATAATATAGTCAATCTGTCCTCACTTTTGACCTCAATGAATTACCCAGGATTTGGCTGATGCTAGGCCAGACCTGATTACTGCAACTTTCTGTCAAAACACGAGATATTCTGATAGCTCAGAAACGCAGCATTCTGCAGCCCTGCCCTAGACTCGCTCTGATGAAGGTCAGGCTTTACAAGCTCAGGGTGTGCTAGGTCAAAGAAAAGGCCCATTCGTTATCTATCCTTCACAGTCTTTTTCTCGTCTAACTGCCAGTTACGAATACCAAACACCACAGTAACCTAGCATCTAGTGTTTCCCTACTAGGGGTACCCCAATCCTCGGTCCAGAAGAAGGTAGCTGAACTCTATACATCCTGCCGAAACGTGCAATGGAAAGGACAAGGACGCATGAACTCAAGTCCCTGCCCCTATTAACAGCTAATGACTAGCGACATCAACCACAGATGGATTCATGAAATGTTTTTTGAATTTGGATTATTAGGACACATTTTGTGATAATACTCCACTCACAGCAGCCAGAGTACAACTCCTGCATGCAGACAGAGTTTTCTTACCATTTATGGATGGTTCTTCAAAAGCAGACACTGACCTTGGGCAGCCAGTGTTGCCTCTATCCTGGACTCTATGCTTCTCGCCATGACGCCGCTGCACCCTGCTATGCTTCTTGCCATGACGCTAATGCACTCGGCTATGCTTCTCGCCATGATGGCGCTGCACCCTGCGATGCTTCTCGCCATGACGCCGCTGCACCCTGCTATGCTTTTCGCCATGATGCCGCTGCACCCTGCTATGCTTCTCGCCATGATGCTGCTGCACCCTGCTATGCATCTCGCTATGACTCTGCTGCACCCTGCTATGCTTCTCACCATGACGCCACTGCAACCTGCTATGCTTCTCGCCATGACGCTGCTGCACCATGCTATGCTTCTCAACATTGATGCTGCTGCACCCTGCTATGCTTCTTGCCATGATGCTGCTGCACCCTATGCTTCTCGCAATGATGCCAGTGCACCCTGCTTTGCTTCTCGCCATGACGCTGCTGCACCATGCTATGCTTCTCGCCATGATGCTGCTGCACCCTGCTATGCTTCTCGTCATGAAGCTGCTGCACCCTGCTATGCTTTTCGCCATAGCGCCGCTGCACCCTGCTATGCTTCTCGCTATGATGCTGCTGCACCCTGCTATGGTTCTCGCCATGATGCCACTGCAAGCTGCTATGCTTCTCGCTATGATGCCGCTGCACCCTATGCTTCTTGCCATGACGCTGTTGCACCATGCTATGCTTCTCGCCATGACGCTGCTGCACCCTGCTATGCTTCTCGCCATGACGCCACTGCAACCTGCTATGCTTCTCGCCATGATGCTGCTGCACCCTATGCTTCTCGCCATGACGCTGCTGCACCCTGCTATGCTTCTCGCCATGACGCCGCTGCACCATGCTATGCTTTTTGCCATGACACTGCTGCACCATGCTATGCTTCTGGCCATGACGCTGTTGCACCATGCTATGCTTCTCGCCATGACGCTGCTGCACCCTGCGATGCTTCTCGCCATGACGCCACTGCAACCTGCTATGCTTCTCGCCATGACGCTGTTGCACCATGCTGTGCTTCTCGCCATGACGCTGCTGCACCCTGCTATGCTTCTCGCCATGACGCCACTGCAACCTGCTATGCTTCTCGCCATGACGCTGCTGCACCCTATGCTTCTCGCCATGACGCTGCTGCGCCCTGTTATGATTCTCGCCATGGCGCTGCTGCACCCTGCTATGCTTCTCGCCATGACGCTGCTGCCCCTTTATGCTTCTCACCATGACGCCACTGCAACCTGCTATGCTTCTCGCCATGACGCCACTGCACCCTGCTATGCTTCTCACCATGATGCTGCTGCACCCTGTTATGATTCTCGCCATGACGCTGCTGCACCCTGCTGTGCTTCTCGCCATGACGCTGCTGCACCCTGCTATGCTTCTCACCATGATGCCACTGCAACCTCCTATGCTTCTCGCTATGACGCTGCTGCACCCTGCTATGCTTCTTGCCATGATGCTGCTGCACCCTATGCTTCTCGCAATGATGTCACTGCACCCTGCTATGCTTCTCACCATGACGCTGCTGCACCCTGCTATGCTTCTCGTCATGATGCCGCTGCACCCTGCTATGCTTTTCTTCATGGCGCCGCTGCACCCTGCTATGCTTCTCGCTATGACACTGCTGCACCCTGCTATGGTTCTCGCCATGACACCACTGCAAGCTACTATGCTTCTCGCTATGATGCAGCTGCACCCTATGCTTCTCACCATGACGCTGCTGCACCCTATGCTTCTCGCCATGACGCTGCTGCACCCTGCTATGCTTCTCGCCATGACGCCGCTGCACCCTGCTATGCTTTTTGCCATGACACTGCTGCACCATGCTATGCTTCTGGCCATAACGCTGTTGCACCATGCTATGCTTCTCGCCATGACGCTGCTGCACCCTGCGATGCTTCTCTCGCCATGACGCTACTGCAACCTGCTATGCTTCTGGCCATAACGCTGTTGCACCATGCTATGCTTCTCGCCATGACGCTGCTGCACCCTGCGATGCTTCTCTCGCCATGACGCTGCTGCACCCTGCTATGCTTCTCGCCATGACGCCACTGCAACCTGCTATGCTTCTCGCCATGACGCTGCTGCACCCTATGCTTCTCGCCGTGACACTGCTGCACCCTGCTATGCTTCTCGCCATGACACCGCTGCACCCTGCTATGCTTTTTGCCATGACGCTGCTGCACCATGCTATGCTTCTTGCCATGACGCTGCTGCACCGTTATGATTCTCGCCATGACGCTGCTGCACCCTGCTATGCTTCTCGCCATGACGCTGCTGCCCCCTTTATGCTTCTCACCATGACGCCACTGCAACCTGCTATGCTTCTCGCCATGACACCACTGCACCCTGCTATGCTTCTCACCATGACGCTGCTGCACCCTGTTATGATTCTCGCCATGACGCTGCTGCACCCTGCTGTGCTTCTCGCCATGACGCTGCTGCACCCTGCTATGCTTCTCACCATGACGCCACTGCAACCTGCTGTGCTTCTCGCCATGACGCTGCTGAACCGTGCTATGCTTCTCAACATTGATGCCGCGTCACCCTACTATTCTTCTCGCTATGACGCTGCTGCACCCTGCTATGCTTCTTGCCATGATGCTGCTGCACCCTATGCTTCTCGCAATGATGCCACTCCACCCTGCTATGCTTCTCGCCATGACGCTGCTGCACCCTGCTATGCTTCTCGTCATGATGCCGCTGCACCCTGCTATGCTTTTCTTCATGGCGCCGCTGCATCCTGCTATGCTTCTCGCTATGACACTGCTGCACCCTGCTATGGTTCTCGCCATGACGCCACTGCAAGCTGCTATGCTTCTCGCTATGATGCCGCTGCACCCTATGCTTCTCGCCATGACGATGTTGCACAATGCTATGCTTCTCGCCATGACGCTGCTGCACCCTGCTATGCTTCTCACCATGATGCCACTGCAACCTGCTATGCTTCTCGCCATGACGCTGCTGCACCCTATGCTTCTCGCCATGACGCTGCTGCACCCTGCTATGCTTCTCGCCATGACGCCGCTGCACCCTGCTATGCTTTTTGCCATGACGCTGCTGCACCATGCTATGCTTCTGGCCATGACGCTGCTGCACCCTGCTGTGCTTCTCGCCATGACGCCGCTGCACCCTGCTATGCTTTTCGCCATGACGCCGCTGCACCCTGCTATGCTTCTCACCATGACGCTGCTGCACTGCTATGCTTCTCGCCATGACGCTGCTGCACCCTGCTATGCTTCTCGCCATGACGCCGCTGCACCCTGCTATGCTTCTCATCATGACGCCGCTGCACCCTGCTATGCTTCTCACCTTGACGCCGCTGCACCCTGCTATGCTTCTCGTCTTGACGCTGCTGCACCCTGCTATGCTTCTCGCCATGACGCCGCTGCACCCTGCTATGTTCTCGTCATGATGCTGCTACACCCTGCTATGCTTCTCGTCATGACGCTGCTGCACCCTGCTTCTGCCCCTGCTGTGGGACTTGTGTTGTCCTCTATTGCCATTTAACTACCCTACTCCCTTTAATCTCGCCCTGGGTGGTGGGGTAAGACTCCTGGGGGCAGTGGGTCTCCTCTACCTCTAGCTCCTTAAAACTTCCCAAGTAGTGATACGGTGTATGTGCAGACTATGACAATTTCTCACAATGTATGCATTGTTATGAACTATTCTAAAATGCTAAATCACACATGCAGAAAGGTAACGGTGGTCTAAATACGTGCCAGAACAGGTACCGTTGCCGAAAGGACAACACTCCAGTCCCGGCTGAGTCCCAGTTTGCCCAGAGACTGTGAGGAGCTGCAGCGACCCGTGGAGTCCTCTTTCTACTCCTTTTCTTTAAATACAGTGTTACCGCGTGGAGCACGGCGCGGAGTCCCGGCTGAGTCCCAGTTTGCCCAGAGACTGTGAGGAGCTGCAGCGACCCGTGGAGTCCTCTTTCTACTCCTTTTCTTTAAATACAGTGTTACCGCGCGGAGCGCAGCGCGGAGTCCCGGCTGAGTCCCAGTTTGCCCAGAGACTGTGAGGAGCTGCAGTGACCTGTGGAGTCCTCTTTCTACTCCTTTTCTTTAAATACAGTGTTACCGCGCGGAGCGCGGCGCGGAGTCCCGGCTGAGTCCCAGTTTGCCCAGAGACTGTGAGGAGCTGCAGCGACCCGTGGAGTCCTCTTTCTACTCCTTTTCTTTAAATACAGTGTTACCGCCCGGAGCGGAGTCCCGGCTGAGTCCCAGTTTGCCCAGTTCGCCCGAGTGCGTCAGAGGGCTGTTCAGGAAGATGGTTGTGCACCAGAAGACCCCTTCCCCGAATGGACCGCAAAACCTGCAACAAGACGCTGTTGCAGCGTCGCATGCTTAATCCTTGGACTGCCCTGCCGAATTGTGCTACTGTAAAGCTAAAGTCTCAAGGTAAGCCGATAGCATGCACTAAGCCGGTGCCCTCTGTCGCCCCATCGTCTTTGCATATTATACAAACAACTGTCCAAGTCCATCAAGACAAAGCTCCCCCGGTCATTAGCGGTACTGACACTGCAGACATTGTTGGGCCAGTCAATACTAGTCTGATTCAAAGTCCAACTTGCACAGCGTCCTCTCAAAACCCGATCAAACCGCTTACCTTGCTCTTCCTTACTGACCTTGCCCCGATGCCGTCGATGCCAGTGGAGTACGTGGAAGCGAATGCTGTTCCACCACTGCATTTTCCTTTTCCCGATTTGTACTCTCCATTTGATCTAACAGACGCAGAAATTATGAGTGCTACTTCTGCCATACAGGAAAAAATAATAGCCGAAGAAATTCCGGTGGCTCTTTCCAATATTTCATCTATGCAAAGCAGTGTCAGCGGCCAATCACTTCCCGCTAAGTCTGTCTCAGCTGAACCAGATCAACGTTCCTCTGCTCCAGTTATCAGTGCCAGTGCTGCTTCGGCCGTCCAACATGATGGTGACAATGTCTTGGTAGCACATGCTCACCTTACCTCAGGCAGTTGTTCGCTTGCTTCAATAAATAAATCTCTCCTATTACCAAGACTTATGCCAACTGAAGATATGCTCTTCGCCTCAATATCGATACAGAAGCCATTAGCAACGACTCAGACTCCAATTGCTCTCAAAAATGCCTCTGCAGTTCACAATGCAGTAGCTTCGGCTTCGGCTCTGGCCACAGTGATTTCTGATGGCAGTTGTGACAAGGCACTACCTGCCCTCTCGCCGCTTATCATCGACAGGCCAACTCAAACTATAGCCCAAAAAGGGCAATTCCACGACCTCCCGCACAATCAGCTACTGAGTGGCGACCGTGCAAACCCAAATCTGAATATCTTGCAGCCACGTATTACTCAGAAAAAATTGGTGCATTTGCCCACATCCTCGAAGGTCCCTACTACACTGAAAACTCAATTATTGTCACGCTTTGGGCCTTATGATAAAGGAAACGTCTTGCATTTGCAGGGCGATGTGAGTTCATCAGAAGCCAGCAGCTGTGCAAAAAGGCAAAATATCTCAGATACACCAGCAAAAAGGAACGATACTCCAGATTTACCAGCCACGCCTGCGAAATGCTCTACTTCTTCCATTGATCACTCAACTGTTCTAACCCCAGGTAAAGAAAACTTAAAAACCCCGAATTCCAAAATCAATCTGTCAATGGGTGCGGCAATCCAGTTGCACAACAATGTGCTTGCGGCATCGTCCCAAGCGATGATTCCGTTTGTTAAGCTCTATGAGTCTTTAAATGAGACCATCAGGGATCAAGGGGTCCTTCTATCGAACTTATCGTTGAAATTGGATCAAATTGACTCCTTTACAAAGTTCATTCAGCACGATGTGCAAGCTGGAAAAGACTCTAGTGCTTTCTGGCAATCCCGGCTTAACGACCTCGTGACTCTACAATCGGAGAGACATGACCTTCAGTTAAAATGTCTTTTCGAGGTGTAGAGCGAGATTGCTCCTCTGTTAAATCCAGGTCACAGACCGGAACAGCCCAAAATCGATATGCAATGCTTTGCTCCACAATCCGTCTCCTGTTCAAGGCCACTACCAGCGACGCAACGTGGAACACTCTCTGATCAAACGGCTTCTCAAACAGAGTGCATCACTTCACAATCTATGGAAAGTCCAAGGCCTCCCCCTCCAACAGTGGCCAGAGCTTCTCATCCCCCAGACTGTGTTCTTCCACAAGTCCTGTCTGTGCCCCACCAGCCTATGGAGGCGGAAGATATGCCTATACATGATGTAACTCCTCTGAGCAAAGCCACAACTCAACTAGACCACCAGGAAAGCGCCTCATCCACTTTTGGTATTTTTGCAGGTCCAGCAAAATCTTTTACCATCAAGGCTTCTCCCAAACCCATGGCTCAAGCAAAATCTGCCAAATTGACTACAAGAGCCAAGAAAGCAAAGATGGCATCCCATCCAGCAACAAAAAGTTTTGTAAGAATCTTGACAACTCCACCGCGGCTATGCCTCTTTAAGCGCCCCAACAAGGGTGCAAAAGACTCCTTACCATCACATATTAATACAACGATGCTGCCTTCAAACCATGGTGTAAAGCGTCGACGCTTAATCTCTGAGGATTGTGCCTCAGTTATTTCAGTGTCGTCGGACTACCAAGATCTGTGTAACCTTTCTACTTACTCGAATTCAAGTGATGCTGACCAGTCGCAGCAACCTAACGAAGATCAGTCATTGGAAACTCAGCTCCTCGCGAGTGCTGCCCAGACCAGGAAAAGCCTCTCTACATCGAAGTGGCAAGTAGTGCAAGGACGACGCACTACTATTTCGAAAAATGAAGATCTGAGACGCTTGGCAGCAAATTATAGGTTGAGTCCAAAACTTACCGCAAATCAACGCAAAAATCAAAACCGCTCCCCATTGAGGTCAAATGTTTTACCCCAACATCATGCAAAGGATTGTAGGCGCAAATTGAGACTTCAAAACATACATAACGATGATAATGAGCTGATCCTTAATCGCGCAAATGTTTTGCGATTATTCAAACATATTCCACCTCTGCGGCTGATTAATTCGGACAGCATCAAAATTGTCGAATATGTGACAGAAAGCTGCTCTGATGCTGTCCTTCTACATATCGACGCTGTTGGCATACGGAACACACTACTCAAAGCAGCCGAAGACTTATTGTTATTTGGCTTTGACATCTCAGTCGAACCTGACACGTCTCGGAGAAGCCTTAATTCTGTGCTGCCGGGTGACCATCCAACTGAAAAAAACCCAGCAGTCGCGAATTCTTTATGTAATAACAAGCCTGCTGAGGTGCGACTAAAGGATCCTCGCTTTCGTTTTGAGAAAAAGTCGAGCCACCAGAGACTGCAGAACCAGGACTAGCCATGATTGTGTTTGGACAATGCCATGCTCTCCATCCTGTCGTGGAACACCCGAGGGTTCCAGCATTTGTTTCAGGATTTTGAAGTTCCAGTAGACGATGTGTTTGCTGTCTGTCTGCAAGAGACTTGGTTAGTTGATGTTCCGATGCGAGACGGCTATGTCACATTGGTCAATCCTACAATTAAAAACATACAAGGCAGACCCTGTGCAGGCTTATTGACAATGGTCCGTCTATCTCAAGTTTGGTCTACACCAACATGCTCTAATCCTAACCCTTATGTTCAAGGATCAATTATGCACTCACGTTCTGCCAATTCAAAAGCAGTTTTGTCCTTGTTGCTCATTAACTGCTACTGGAATTCTGCAAAAATAAACAAATCTGTCCTTACCTCAGTGATAAGTACTTTAATGGATGAAGCAATCGTGAATTATAATAATCTGATTATAATCTGCTGCGGTGATCTAAATTGCTCATGGTTTAAGCACGACCCATACACCAACTCCTATTGCCAGCTCGCCTATGAGGAGCTGGGCGAGAAAGAACAGTGCAGGACTGACGCAACGGAATCACATGATTGTGTATTGCTGAATGGCAATGCGCAGGGGGACACACCGGCTCAGCCTACCTGGCATCGCCAAGCCACGCATAGTATCATTGACTACTTCTGGGTTTCCAGCAATTTTGAGGCAAAGGTCATCTCGTTACATTCCCTGAAAACGTCTAAGAGCGATCATTCACTGCTAAAACTTGATTGCCTATTGCCGGAGTCGCCCGCTTTGCCCTTATATTCCGAATCGGTAGAAACAAACTCAAGTGGCAACCGATTAAGACTAAGGGCCTCATTACACGGTAGGTGGTAGGGATTTACCGGTACCGGTAAAATACCGGTACCGGTAAATCCCTGCCGCCTTACTACGAGGTCCCTTAGCGGGTTGGAGCTTTAACGCCTGCTTTTTACAGGCGTTAAAAACCAACCCGCTAAGGGACCTCGGACCTAATTACGGCACCACAAAATTGCGGTGCCGTAATTAGCGCCTTCCCCATTCCCATAGAGCCCTATGGGGCAGAAATGGGAATGGGGAAGGGCAATGGCGGAAGGGGGATTTACCGCCCCTCCAACCTTGGGATGGGGCGGTAAATCCCCTTTCCGCCAAGGCGGTGCCGGTATTTTACCGGCATGAGCCATGGCGCTAATAGCGCCATGGCTCACCGCCTACCGTGTAATGAGGCCCTAAACGTCAAAGCGATCTGCTCTTTAACAGAAAACCTGCTTGCCTCGCCAAATTGTGTAGACTACACTTCGCTTCTCATAAATCATATTATAACCATCAAAGATAGCTTCCAGCAACACAAGTTCCATAATCATCTGTTTAGCAAAATGCTTGATGACAAAAAGAAAGAGCTCAGAAAAGATGTCCGCAAAATAAAAAACCAAAAAAATGTACCCATTTTGATTAAGCTGGAGGAAGTAAAAGCCAGACGCACGACTTATAGAAACTGGATGATTTCCCATAGAGCTATTATTGACCAAGATCGTGCCGAACTGATGATGAAGCTATTGATTACAAAGAATACACGCGACATCTGGAAAATACTAAATATGGGCCCGTACAGCGGAGTAAATTCGACGCAGAACACCATCGCTGGCGACACCTGGTGCAAACATTTTGGATCAGTGTTCAACAGCTATTCCAAGTTTCCAAAAATCGATTCTGTTGCTACATCAGCACCCTGGGATGTGCAAATGCAGCACTCTGACATTGGGGATGCTATTAAGTCACCCAAAAATTCACGCGCCGCGGGCCCAGATATGATCAGCAATGTGACACTAAAGAATCCAATCGTTTGCCTGAGTCCTGAGTCCTGGCTAACTGCTATTGTGATTCCCATCCACAAGAAGGGCAGTTGGGACAAACCTGAAAATTATCGTCCTATTGCCCTTTTGGACTCTATCGGAAAACTTTTTGGATCCAACTTGAGATTAAAACTTGTGAATTGGGCGAAAAACTCAGGAATCCTTGATATTCGTCAAACTGGGTTTTCTAAGGGCACAGGAGTAGATGTAAACCTTTCAATCTTAACTGCCCTGAAATTGAACGCCCTTAAACGCAAAACTAAACTTCATCTAGCCTTCATTGACATGAAGCAAGCGTTTGATGGAATCAATCGCGACCTGTTATGGGCGAAATTAATTAAATGGAAATGCCCCATGGCCATCCTCAATCCAATAATGGCGCTGCATACGAACACTTCCTTCCGAGTTCGCATCAATAAGAATGGTGTTCTATCTGACAATATTCCAACTACAAGAGGAGTCAAGCAAGGCTGTCCACTTGCGGCAGACCTATTTAAATTATTCTTAGCAGATCTTCCGAATCACCTCGAACAAGCCCACTGTTTCCCCCCCAGGTCTAAATAAGACTCCTGTTCGTCATATCGCTTATGCTGGTGACCTTGTTCTGATTGACAGGACACA
This sequence comes from Ambystoma mexicanum, assembly GCF_040938575.1. NCBI lineage: Eukaryota > Metazoa > Chordata > Amphibia > Caudata > Ambystomatidae > Ambystoma > Ambystoma mexicanum. The sequence goes on along the minus strand of NC_090929.1, from coordinate 6,446,584 downwards.
GATCGGCCTCCAACGCCTTCTAAGCTGCTTGAACAACTACTTAGTCAATAACGAACTTGTCATCAACACAGAAAAAACTAAAATCTTGTCTATTGGACCTACATCATGCAGAAGAGACTGTGCATTCAAATGGGCTGTTGGTGGCCAGCCATTAATTTCAGTCAATTCGATCCGTTATTTGGGTATTGAATTTAACAACTCAATCTGTGAAGCACAATGGCTAAAAGGTCTAAAACAGAAAGCCGTAGGTCTAGCGCTACAAGCAGCCAAGATCAATAAAATCTTTGGAAAATTTTCCCTGACTTTAGTCCTAACGTTCTACCTCCAAAAGGTAATACCAATCTTAACATTTGGTGCAGAAGCAGGATGGAATATCAGCGAGCAAAATTGGAATGTATTAGAGGGTCTCTTTTGGAAACGTGTCCTCAACCTGCCGAACTGTATTCCAATTACGTTGATACGTCATGAACTATCGCTGAATTCACTCTTTACCCATGTGATCTGGAAGTCTATTTGGTTGTGGCGTAAGATGAGAGAAGCGCGCGGTGCGCCAGCCTATAGAATATTCACCGCCTCTGACGACACGACAATTAGCTGCCTATTGGATCAATGGAGTATAAGAGTTCAAGAGTGGATTGCTGCAGCAGATATCAACAATTTTGATCTATTTTCCCGTCCTAAATTGACCAAAAGAAAATTTGAAGCATGGGCATGGATTGTTAATGTGGAAAAACATACAAACCTCGCTGCTTCCCAATGGCTAGGCAACGCTAAAAAAAAACTAAATTGCCAGCCCTATTACATGACTCAATGTTATACTCGTCATTACCGGGAACAATTCCTTCGCTTCCGCCTAAATACGCTGAATACGAAGGAAATCTTACTTCAAAGGAATCATCCCAATGTAAACAATAACCTTTGCCACTTTTGTGCAGTTTCGGTTGAAACCTTGAAACATCTAATTCTAATATGTCCAGCCATTGACGACCTTCGTTCTATTCATCTAGGAAAATATGCCCCTAAGGATGGAGATATGTCTACCTGGTGGCTTCTAATTTCTTCTGGACAAAATGTCAAACATGTTTGCGCGACCGTAAACTACTTGAACGCTATCCTGAGGTTTCCCCCCAACTACAAGGAACGTCCAACCTAAGGGCTGAGATGGTTGCATGTACGTCTGACTTTCTTTGTGGCCACAGTTGAGGCCTGTGATGCTATGACGCGTGGAAGATGTAACAAAAGTTTGAAACAAAAGTTTACTTCTTTCTTCTTTTGAAAAAAAAAAAAGAAAGAAAAAGAAACTGTAGTTTTTCAATAAAAAAAATTAAAAAAAATACGTGCCAGTACCTCGAGTGATCTTATGTCTGATGCCATCAGTTACATAATCATTGTTGTTATACATGATGGTATTTGTGATGTAACCTCAATATGACCACAATGATGACATCACAGTGAACATTCCTGATGACTTCACTAATTCCATCATCTGTGACATCACTGATGGAATCACTGATTACATTACAATACTAACCGGCCATGCGCAGTGGCAACAACGTTTAGCCATGCCCACTGTATATTTTAGTGCACTACCAGACCACTAGCCATGGCCTTCCATTGCTAGTGGGCACGGCCTCCAGCAGTGCCCACTGTATTTTTAAAATCATTACCACACTACTAGCTATGGCCATGGCCGAGCTCACTGTCCATATTAGAGCACTCCCAGACCATTGGCCATCACCACTTTATTTTTTAAATCGCTCCCAGACCACTAGCCATGGCCTTAGGCCATAGCCGGCGGGCACGGCCACTCTATATCTTAAAACCCTTGTACCCCATCGCTCAAAGACGTTCATCAATCACAGGCTGATTTTGACCTGTTTTGACAGAGGTTTTGTTATGTTTAAAAGATGACAGGCTTTGAGAACTCATCATTTTTTAGGCAATGAGTAGTGGAATCAAATTATTTGTCGAGGATCACACACTTTGGTTAAGCAGCGTGCTAAATGCCCCTTGTTTTATGGCCGGTCTCTTGGTGACTGTTGTGATAACACGCATTGTTAGGGAGAATTCTCTGTTTAGGCTGAATTTCCCTACCTAGTGAGTCCCCCAGCAGCTTTGCTGGATTTCTGGGGTTTATTTTTTTCTCCTGCCAAGAGTGAGACTCTTTTACCCTCACTCTTGGGCATGTTGAAGTGTGTTTTCTTGGTTAAACCTTGTGTTGAATGGGCTATGGGGTCTTTTACTCCATAGGGCCTCATGTATTTTTTGGATGTGGGTTACACAGCACCCTCTGTGCCGTAACCCAGGGGTGTCCTAGGGACTCCCCAACATAGACTCCATACCCTGGACTGACTACTGTCTCCCAGGGCATGTAAAGTCACCAAAGACTTTACTAGTCTTAAATCCTGAACAGAACCAGTACAAACCATCATATTGTGGACGTACTGGCTGGGGCAATTCGATTGCCCCAGGGTCTGTTAGTCGCGGGGGCACGTCTCCGTCCCCCCTGATCGAGTTTTGGCTGGTGGCAGTGGAAACTACTTTTTATATTCGACCGCGAATATTTTCCTATGGGATTTCCCATTGTTTTAGGCTAACACATTTAATTATTTATTTACTTTAGCCTTAAACATACCGCCGGTTTATATATTTATTATTATAACTCCGGTTGGGATTTTTTGCCAAAACTTGATACTAAAAGGGCGTTGGCGTTCGCCTCTGTAACTCTGACCCAAAGTGGAGCCCTTTGTCCCACTTTTGGCGGGCTTCTCCACAGAAGCCCTCCAAAGTGGTGCCACTCTGTCTGGGGTACTTAGGAGGGGTGGAGGGGGATTTAGGCACCCTGGACTGAGTTACCTAGGTAACTCAAGTCGCACTCCGTCCTGATTGGCCCAAGTGGTGAGCCGGCGGGCTCACCACTTAGCATGGTTGAGTGACAGCTAGGCTGGGTGAATGGGGGTTTGCTGCATAAAAGCAGGGCTTTGGGGACTGGAACTTCAGAAGTCGCCACAGGACCTAAGAATCCAACGAGGGACGAGCTGAGCTGATCTGCTACGACGACACCGCCGGTGGAGCCCTGCTGAACCATCTCACCACTTTTCCCGACGACCGAGGAGAACTCTTAACGGAGTGGCTCCTTCCCTTGACTGGTGGGGACAACCAGTTTTCACCTTCTTTCCGTTCTTCGAGGTATCCCGTGGCCGCCTTGCCAGTGCCAAGCACCCCGGCAACCGGAACCCCACCACTTTTACCCCAACCGCGAAAGTCGGTACAACCCTTTAACCGGAGGACTCCGCGGCTGGTTTCTTCCCGGGCAGTGCAACGTCCTTCTTCTTCTGCTCTTCAGCGAGATCTTCTTCTCCCCTGACCGACGTCGAGCCTTGCTGCCACTGCCTGGAACAACTGCCCCCGCTGGAGGATCCTTCCCGTTAAGGTACCGTGTTCCGCCTGGCTTCCCTTGCCACCGACTGTACGAGGTAGTTTTAGCCCTCGGCTTTCGATCCTGGGATTGCCTGGGACACTTTGGCTAAACTTTCTGAGCCTCTCTAACTCTTTTCCGAACTCTTTTGCAAGACTCTGAATCCCTACCAACTGTGTGATCTTGGGCACGTTTTCGCTCTGTCTGCTCTAAGAGTGGGCCCTGCTTAGTGACTTTTGCTCACCTGTGACTTTGTGCTTCGTTGAGCTTACCAAAAGCGTTCTTGACCTTAGAGTGGTGTGGTTATCCTAATTCTGCTCTTTTTCCCTCCCTTCTTTAACCTACTAGAGTGTCATCTAACGTTAAGCGCTCACCTCTGTTTTAATTATGTAGTGTTAACCTAGAGTTGTCTAGATAGGAATAAGGATTGGGACTGCTTTCCATATAACTGTGTTTGGAGTGTTTTATTATATTTTGCTAGAGTGTTTTCAATTTGTGTGTTCTTAAAAATAAATAACTATATACTTTTGAAACCAAGCTCTGGTCAGTGTTTGCTTGTGCTATTGTGCCTGAGTACATATTGTGTATACTTTGCATACTGCCTAACTCTTCTTGAGGGAAGTCTGACTGCTCAGCCACAGCTACCAGGTAAATCTGGGTGGTGCAGACTGCTACCAAGTGGGTTTACTGCTATACCTGTAGTCTTAAATCTTTTGCAGTGTTCCCCAAGGGAACTGCACAGGTTTCTGCCTAACACTGGTGTACAGCGGTGGGATTTGTATTGAGTATACATTTTATTGTGCTCTAGATACCTTAGTGCAACTAACCACAAAGCTTAACACTGTAAAAGTAATCCTCTAACATGTCAGTTATAGAAAGCTATAGTCAAGAGTCCCTTGCAGCCAAAACTGCTGATTGTTTAAGAGTGCTCTGTAAACATAAGGATCTCCTGACTAAGGGCAAGAAAATGGAGCTGATTGAAAGATTGTTAGCTAACCAAAGTCTGGGTGATGGTTCAGAGGAACCTACCACTCCAGCAACTGTAGATGACAGTATTGAAATTAACATGGAGCAAAATGTTGATGATTCTGAGGAAGAGTCAGAAGAGGAGGGTGAGGCTGTTGTGACTGTCCCCCCTAGGCCTCTGCCTGCTCTACCTGCTGTACCTACTGGACCTTTACCAGGTCCCACATTTAGTCCTCAGTACTTTGAACTGGAGAAAATGAAACTAGAATTGGAGTATAAGAAACTTAATGCTCAAACTGACAAAGAACTAAGGCTAAGGGAAATGGAGCTCAAGTATGACTTAGAAATGAAGAAATTATCTGTTGAAAATGCTTCTCTCTCTGGCTCATCTAGAAGTTCCAGTCCTAAAAGACCCCGGATGCCTAAAGAATTGGTTGGTATGTATGAGCCTAAGTTGGATGTGTTGGATTGGTTGTCTCTGTTTGAATATAATCATGGGCTCCAGAACATCACAGGAAATGACTTACTCACCTGGTTGTTCTCTAGGCTTCCCCCTGTTGCAACTGATGTGGTAATGGAGATGGGGGAGGAGGATAGGAAAGAGTATGAGTGTGTGAAGCTAGCTTTGATAGCTAGATTTGGGAAGACCCCTTCCCAGTATCTTAAGAGGTTTAGGAGCCTCAAAAAGCATGATGGTACCCCTTGGGCTACCTGGGTGAGTGAAGGGTTGAAAAACTTAGAGGGATGGATTAAGGGTTACAAGGTGAACACTTATGAAGGTATGAAGAATTTGTTTATGTTGGAGACTATTTATGATGCCTGCTCTCCTGAGCTCAGACAACACTTGGCTGATTCCAAGGAATTAGATTCCCGGAAACTGGCTAGGGCTGCTGACTTGTGGGTTGCCAACAGGGCCACTCACAAGGATTCTGGGGTAACTCAGAAGAAGGATGGGGAGAAACAGCCAAAAACAGACTCCAAAGCGAATTCTAATAATTCCTATCCCAAAGAGGGCCCCAAACCACAAAATAACCAGGGTAAGCCACATGGGAAACCTAGTCAGGCTACTGCACCTTCTGGCCACAAGCCAGAAGGAGGTCAGAACAAGCCACCCTTCCAGAGAGCATTTGGACAATGCTATGTCTGTCAGGGTACTGACCATATCAAAGGAGATCCCAAGTGCAAGGGTAAACCTGCAGGGATCAGCACAGTCTCCTTAGCCTTCACTCCTGAGGATGAAGTACAGATGGCTAGTGCCCACTTTGAACTCTTTGCTGAAGAACCCTTGGGTCTTCAAGCAACTGTAAACTTAGAGCCTATGGGTCTGGTTAGTCCCCAGAATAGGGTTGTGTATAACTCCCTACCTGTTAACTCTAAGGTGTATTATGTGGACAGTGTTCTTGTCAATGGCCAGGATACTCCTGCCAGGAGAGACACTGGGGCCAGCAGAACAGTAGTGGATGAAAGCTTCTTTCAACCTGAGGATGTGGCCAAAGCACCCAAAGGTCCCACTAAGATGTCTGGGGGCCCTGTCCAAATGGTTCCTATTCTACCAGCCCTCATTCAGTGTAACAACATGACAGTGAGGATCCCTGTCAGTGTTCAGACTGAGGTACCTGGGAAGGTCCTGTTGGGGAATGACCTAAGAACTCTAGGAGTAGTGTCACATACCCCCAGGCCTCCCAGTATGGAGAAGCAGAACTTAACCAAATTGGCTAGAAAGGCTACCTTGAAGGACCCTTCTAAGCCTGTGGGACCCTCTACTGAGAACCCCACTACAAGCCTTGGGTTTAGTAAGTTGACCTCTGACCCAGGCACCTTTCAGGATAGTATGCTAGGAACATGGGAGCCCCAACCAAGCTCCATCCTTGTTCCCCTAGTCTCAGAGTCTCTGACTCCCCCTACTTCTGAGGAAGAGGTGGATAGAGCAACTAGGCCCCTATCTGGACCTGAGAGAACTGGTAATTCTCAGTGCTGGTGGAAAACCAGAAAAGAAAAGTCTAAGGCCAAAAACCTTCAGACTGTTGGACCTTCTACTGAAGACCCCAACTCAAATCCTAATATTAGGGGGGAAACTCCTAAAATAGGTAAGGGTAGATCTAAGAGGAAGGGGAAGCAGGTACATTGCCTAACCCCAACCCCTCCAACCAAGAGGCCTAAGACCCAACCTGCTCCCACAAGAGAGGTGGTGAGGAACCTTGGAGGCCCCTCTAGATCTAAGGGAATCCTTTATAAGGACCCCTTGAAAAAGCCTAACATAGGTTCAGAAGTTGTACCAACTTCTGAGGGACTGGTCAACCAGATCCCCTATAACAAAAAGACTGATGTTCCTCAAAGGGTCTGTAGGTCCGTTAGCTTGCAAAAGAAAACCTTTGAGTTCTCCATTGAACATAGGTCAAGGTGTCACCATCAAAATGCTGATGGACTCTCTAGGATGTATATCATCGACTGGAGGTATGAGGTTCATCCAGGAGTGGATTAAATCCTCCTGTCCCTTAGTCTGGGGGGGGGGCGAGTGTTAGGGAGAATTCTCTGTTTAGGCTGAATTTCCCTACCTAGTGAGTCCCCCAGCAGCTTTGCTGGATTTCTGGGGTTTATTTTTTTCTCCTGCCAAGAGTGAGACTCTTTTACCCTCACTCTTGGGCATGTTGAAGTGTGTTTTCTTGGTTAAACCTTGTGTTGAATGGGCTATGGGGTCTTTTACTCCATAGGGCCTCATGTATTTTTTGGATGTGGGTTACACAGCACCCTCTGTGCCGTAACCCAGGGGTGTCCTAGGGACTCCCCAACATAGACTCCATACCCTGGGACTGACTACTGTCTCCCAGGGCATGTAAAGTCACCAAAGACTTTACTAGTCTTAAATCCTGAACAGAACCAGTACAAACCATCATATTGTGGACGTACTGGCTGGGGCAATTCGATTGCCCCAGGGTCTGTTAGTCACGGGGGCACGTCTCCGTCCCCCCTGATCGAGTTTTGGCTGGTGGCAGTGGAAACTACTTTTTATATTCGACCGCGAATATTTTCCTATGGGATTTCCCATTGTTTTAGGCTAACACATTTAATTATTTATTTACGGTAGCCTTAAACATACCGCCGGTTTATATATTTATTATTATAACTCCGGTTGGGATTTTTTGCCAAAACTTGATACTAAAAGGGCGTTGGCGTTCGCCTCTGTAACTCTGACCCAAAGTGGAGCCCTTTGTCCCACTTTTGGCGGGCTTCTCCACAGAAGCCCTCCAAAGTGGTGCCACTCTGTCTGGGGTACTTAGGAGGGGTGGAGGGGGATTTAGGCACCCTGGACTGAGTTACCTAGGTAACTCAAGTCGCACTCCGTCCTGATTGGCCCAAGTGGTGAGCCGGCCGGCTCACCACTTAGCATGGTTGAGTGACAGCTAGGCTGGGTGAATGGGGGTTTGCTGCATAAAAGCAGGGCTTTGGGGACTGGAACTTCAGAAGTCGCCACAGGACCTAAGAATCCAACGAGGGACGAGCTGAGCTGATCTGCTACGACGACACCGCCGGTGGAGCCCTGCTGAACCATCTCACCACTTTTCCCGACGACCGAGGAGAACTCTTAACGGAGTGGCTCCTTCCCTTGACTGGTGGGGACAACCAGTTTTCACCTTCTTTCCGTTCTTCGAGGTATCCCGTGGCCGCCTTGCCAGTGCCAAGCACCCCGGCAACCGGAACCCCACCACTTTTACCCCAACCGCGAAAGTCGGTACAACCCTTTAACCGGAGGACTCCGCGGCTGGTTTCTTCCCGGGCAGTGTAACGACCTTCTTCTTCTGCTCTTCAGCGAGATCTTCTTCTCCCCTGACCGACGTCGAGCCTTGCTGCCACTGCCTGGAACAACTGCCCCCGCTGGAGGATCCTTCCCGTTAAGGTACCGTGTTCCGCCTGGCTTCCCTTGCCACCGACTGTACGAGGTAGTTTTAGCCCTCGGCTTTCGATCCTGGGATTGCCTGGGACACTTTGGCTAAACTTTCTGAGCCTCTCTAACTCTTTTCCGAACTCTTTTGCAAGACTCTGAATCCCTACCAACTGTGTGATCTTGGGCACGTTTTCGCTCTGTCTGCTCTAAGAGTGGGCCCTGCTTAGTGACTTTTGCTCACCTGTGACTTTGTGCTTCGTTGAGCTTACCAAAAGCGTTCTTGACCTTAGAGTGGTGTGGTTATCCTAATTCTGCTCTTTTTCCCTCCCTTCTTTAACCTACTAGAGTGTCATCTAACGTTAAGCGCTCACCTCTGTTTTAATTATGTGGTGTTAACCTAGAGTTGTCTAGATAGGAATAAGGATTGGGACTGCTTTCCATATAACTGTGTTTGGAGTGTTTTATTATATTTTGCTAGAGTGTTTTCAATTTGTGTGTTCTTAAAAATAAATAACTATATACTTTTGAAACCAAGCTCTGGTCAGTGTTTGCTTGTGCTATTGTGCCTGAGTACATATTGTGTATACTTTGCATACTGCCTAACTCTTCTTGAGGGAAGTCTGACTGCTCAGCCACAGCTACCAGGTAAATCTGGGTGGTGCAGACTGCTACCAAGTGGGTTTACTGCTATACCTGTAGTCTTAAATCTTTTGCAGTGTTCCCCAAGGGAACTGCACAGGTTTCTGCCTAACACGCATGACCCCAACTAACCGTGCACAGAAAAGGGAAAGAAATGACCGGCTGCAAGAATAGCATATGCCCAGGAACTTTTGCCCCCATAACGAAAATCAAGACCTGGCACCCATGAATTTACGCACAGTAAGTGAACCTGTATCTTAAAGTGAAACATAAACCACTCACATCAAAGGACGTACACTGGACTGGGTTGCACACCACAACTGTCCCATCCCATTCTCCACCACCACCCCTTTACCTTGGTCAGATCATTTCTATATCAACTTTCACATTGACACGTCCTCAGCTCCCTCCAAACCCTCTATCCTTCTCCCTGCTACTCTCTCCAGGAGCTCCAAGAAGCTGACAAAAGACACTCTCCTACCGCACCTTCTAGTGCCAGCACTGCAACCTCCCTTTCCAAATGATCCTGTTATCCTAGCCAACGCCTTCAACCAGGTGATCACCACAGCTGTAGACATTGCCCCTCTTACAGCCAAAAAAGCCAAGAGAACTAAGCACTCTAATGCCTGCTTCTCCCAAGCACTCATGGATCTCCGAGCCAAAAAAAGGGTGTCACTTTCCACTTGGAAACGAAACCCCACTGAACTGAACAAAACCGCATTCAAGACGATTGCGAGGGAATATAAAACAGCCATCATTCGTGCCAAAGCTGATTCCTACAATACTAGCATCAACAATGCTAACTCAGGGACCAAAGAAATCTTCGCGATTTTTAGGGAACTGGAATCACCCTCATCTCCACCCTCCACAATTGTTACAGATCAATCGTGGCGCAACCAAATCCAATCTGCCATGCTTGGCAAACTTGACACCCTGCACACCAAAATCCTTGCCCATCAAGAAGCCCTCGCCTCCCTCATAGCCTCCCACACAGCACCCCCCACGCCTAGTGTTTTGATCGTTTGTGATACTGTGATAGGGATGTTATCAATTGTGAATGTATGGTATTCTTTGGCAAGTTTATTTAGAGTGAAGGGGGATCCTATCAGCAGCAGTTCCGTTTTGTCACTCTTTAAACAAAGCCAATTATCTGCCATCCAAGATTGGATGGTGGAGTAGATGAGGTTGAGGGTGTTGGAGTCAGCTAGATAGTCTCCTGTGAGAGGTATGAGCACCTGGGTGTCATCTGCATAATTGGTATATGAGATGCCCAGCAAGTCTAAGATTTTGAATAAGGGTCTGGTGAAAAAGTTATACAGCGTATGGGCTATGCATGAGCCCTGAGGGATCCCACACTTGATAGAGCTTGGGGTGGCATTGGCCGATTCAGAAAAGACCGTCATTACTCTCTCCTGAAGGAAAGAGTTGATCCAATTGCAGGCCTTAGGAGAGAAGTTTGCTGTGGAGGTGAGATGGTGACATAAGGTTTTGTGCTCAACGAGGTCGAAGGCAGCGGAGAGGCCTAGTAGGAGGAGGAGAGTAGGTTTGCCTGCATCTCTGAGGTCATCCATTTGGTTTTTCAAATCTAGAAGTGCCGTTTCTGTGCCATGGTGAGAACGAAAGCCAGACTGGCGAAGTCCAAGAAGGTGGGCTGCTTTGTCCAGGATTTTTAACGGAACCGTGGTGATGGGTCTATAGTTCCCTGGTGTCATTGGATCGAGAGAGGGTTTCTTCAGTAGGGGTCTCACCCAGGCTTCTTTAAGGGAAGTAGGTACATGGGCTGTTTGGAAGGACGAATTAATGAAGGCAGTGACAAATGGCGCAAGTGCTGGGGCACATTCTTTGATGATGTGAGCCGGGCATGCGTCCCCCTTGCAGTTGGAGGGCTTAATGGATTTTATGAGGGCCATGACCTCTATTTCGTTCATGGCAGTGAATTCGGTATTGCGTGCTATGAACCTGGGGGAAGAATTTATTTCATGGGTTTCCCTGCTTTATGCTTGTCCAACGGCATCTGTCAGGACTAATGGACAATCATCAGATTCTTTTGTGCTACAGAGGGGTACGAGACAGGGATGTCCTTTGTCCCCTCTGATCTTTGTTTTGGCAATGGAACCATTGGCGATAACCTTGAGGTGCGATGTGCAAATACAGGGATTGAACTTTCATGGTGCTGATCAGAAATTGTGGTTTTATGCAGATGATCTGCTACTATTATTGCGGAATTTGACAGTGTCCCTTCCGGCCTTATTAGGTGTTTTGGATAGATTTTATGCGGTGGCAGGATTTACGGTCAATTGGTCTAAATCCGAGGTGTTGCCAATTTCGGGATACTGTGATAAGAATTTGATTACTGGACTTGGGTTTCAGTGGTGTGAAAGGAAACTAAAATATCTGGGTATATGGCTGACACTGCTGGTAGATGAGATGGTTGTGGTGAACATGAGTGAGGTCTGCAGCGACTTGAAAATGAGCCTTTTGCGATGGTCGTAACTTCGTTTGTCTCTTTGGGGCAAGGTGAACGCTCTTAAGATGAATGCGGCTCCGAAAATTAATTACATTCTGGGTATGCTCCCGGTGAAAATTGGTCAACACTATTGGAGGAAAATTGATGATTTGTTGCAGTCCTTTTTGTCGGATAACAAGCCGCCACGGCTCAAGTTGTGGAAACTTCAATTACCTGTGGAAAAAGGAGGACTGGGAGTTCCAAACTTTAGGGCATATCACTTAGCGTTTTCCAGTCACTTCATTGTACCCTTTTTGGTAGACGCACCTGATAAATGGGCAATTGCTGAGGCGAGTTTGCTGGGCCCGCTTCCTCCTAGGGCAATCCTCACGGCTACAAACACATTGTGTAAGAAATCGCCTTTGACAGTTTTTCTGAGAGAAACGTGGAGACATATACATGAATTGCTTGGATCGGTTGCTATGAATACCACTCATGCATCCATCTGGTTGAATGCGTTGATTTCTGTTGGCGGTAGGTCTTTATTCTGGCCGGATTGGTTTTTGAGTGGGATTTACTGGATTGACGATGTCTTTGTGGATGGTGAGTGGATAGGTGAAAGAGAATTACAGACGAGATTTAACATTGACAATTTTCGAACTACTGATTTCAGAAAATTGAAGAGATGTATAGGTGATGTGGTAGAGAAGAGGGGTGCAATGGTGAATCTCTTCCTTAAGGAGAGGGAGCCAGGTGGTTGTTCAATTGCTAGCAGGATTTACAATAATATTGTGTCTTCTTATGAGGAGAACTCTGGATTGAGGGATGAGTGGGGGAGGAGATTGGAATGTGAGATTTCGCCTGAGATGTGGTCTGAAATGTGTGCGAACGTTAGGCTTTGTGCTATTAATTTGGGGGAACGGTTGAGACAAGTAAAGATACTCAATAGAGTGTTTTGGTCTCCAAAACGAATGTTCAAGAGAGGGATGATTGATTCGGAGGATTGCTGGTGTTCTGGAAATGGATTGGGAAGTTTGGAACATCTGCTTTGGGAGTGTGTGCGGGTGCGGGGATTTTGGCATGATGTTTGTTGTGTCTGTTTGCGTGTTTTGAATTTGGATGTTGAGTTGGATTTCATGACGATGATTTTGGGGGGAGGTGAGTTGCTAGAAGATCTCTCTGTTTCACGGAAAAAGTTTCTGCTCCGTGGTGCTAGTTTGGGCAAGAAACTAGTTCTGAGGGGCTGGAAGACACGGATTGCACCTATTGTGGAGGACTGGATTGAGGGAATGTCTGGGCTTGCGACCATGGAGAGGGTGATTTATAACCGACAAGGGAGGTTGAGATTACATGCAAAGATCTGGGGTGATTTTCTGAGTTTGTATTAGTTCTTTGATGGTTATTTGTATATTATATTCTGCGTGTATTTAATTGCTTTGTTTTAATTATATTAATTGATTTGCTTGTTTTTCTTTGTGTAAATCTTATAACTAAATAAATTTAAAAAAAAATTAAAAAATAAAATAGCGAAAAAATAAAAAAATTAAATAAAAAAAAATACGCCATCGCCTCCTCTGCAGCCTACCACTCTAAACTGATTAACGCTGTCAGACCATTCCTAACCCAACAGAACTGTATCACCATAGCTAGAGCCCTCGTCGGCTCTATACTGGATTACTGCAATGCTCTCTTCATTGACACATCCCAAAAGAACCTGGGCAAACTTCAGATAGCACAGAACAACGCCTTAAGGGCCGCCACCGGCGTATCACGCAGGGAACACATCTCCACGATCAGAAGACAGGCACATTGGTTACCTATCAAGGAAAGGGTACTCTTCAAAACACAAGCCCTAACCCACAAATGTATTCACGGCCTCGCCCCCAGCTACCTTACGCAAAGGTAACCGCATCACAGTACCTCACTCACGCAGAGTGCGTGCTGGAGGATCTAGCTTCCCAACTATGGCCGCCACACTCTGGAACAAACTCCCAGACCAGATTAGATTTATTTATTTATTTATTTATTCAAATTTGTTGAGCGCACATCAGCCCAGAAGCATCGTGGCGCTTGTTACAGAAATCTTAGTTGCAAAGGAGACCGTAGTTACAATCAATACATAAATTACAGAGGAAATATATACAATAGCAAGGCAGTATATTTACATGGCTTCCTGAAATTTGCTAGTTATTTAGCAAGGAACAAGGTTTTCAATTTCCTGCGAAAGATGGGAAGTGAGTTTTCCGTTCGGATGTCTGAAGGGAGAGCGTTCCATGTCTGTGCTGCAATGTAGGGAAAACCTAGACCTCCGGCTTTGGTTTTTTTGATGCGTGGGGTGCAGAGTAGGTTGGCGTATTGCGTCCTGGTGGGACGTGTGGAGGAAGGTTTGAGGATGGTGTCTGAAAGATAGGACGGGGCGGAGAAGGAGAGGCATTTGTGAGTGAGGGTGAGGATTTTGAGGGTGATCCGTTCTTTGACTGGGAGCCATTTGGCTGAGAGCCTGGCCTGGGTGATATGCTCTCTTCTTGGGATACTGAGAGCGGCCCGGAGAGCGTTGTTCTGTGTGATTTGTAGTCTATTTATGTTTTTGGCTGATGTGCCTGCTAGGAGAGCATTGCAGTAGTCCAATTTGGCTCCTATGGTTGCCCTCGCTATGAAGAGGCAGTTAGGTTTAGAGAGGTAAGGCTTAATGGCGTTTATAAGTTTGGTAGTGTGTGCGGATGCGGAAGTGATAGCGCTGATTTGTCTGGTCATGGATAGTGAGGAGTCAAGGTATACTCCCAGTGTCTTGACGGCTGTGGACACGGGAATGATGGAGTTGTCAATTGAGAAGTTGGTGTACAGTTTGTCCAATTTGTCCAGGGTGTTCTGTTGGCCAAGTATCAAGATTTCGGTCTTATCCCCATTGAGGCAGAGGCCATTAATTGCCATCCAAGCCTTGATGATGGAATAGATGGTGTGGAGTGCCTTTGCGTCTTCGTTGTATGAGCCTGAGAGGGGAAGAAGTACTTGTGTGTCGTCCGCGTAGTTCGTGTAGGTGATGCCGTGTGAGTCAAGTTTGTCAAAGAGGGGCTTGGTGAACAAGTTATAGAGTGTGGGTGCAGTGCAGGAACCTTGAGGGACCCCGCAGTGGATTGTTGTGGGTGTGGCGTTAGCGATGTCCGAGAAAACTTTCATGGCCCTACCTTCGAGGAAGGAAGTGATCCAGGCGGCTGCTTTTTTGGAGAAGTTGGCTGAGTGTGTGAGATGGGAGGTGAGAATCTTGTGATCAGCCAGGTCAAACGCGGCTGAGAGATCTAGAAGAAGCAGAAGAGCCGGTTTGCCTTTGTCCATGATTTGGGTGATCTGACTCTTCAGGTCTACCAGGGCTGTTTCTGTGCCATGTCCTTTCCGGAAACCCGATTGTCTCGTCCCGAGGATGGAGTGGGTTTCCAGAAAGTGTTGGATTTGGCAGTGTGCGGCTTTGTCCAGTAATTTCAGCAAGAATGGCACGGTGGTTATGGGTCTATAGTTGTTGGGTTGTGAGGGGTCAAGAGTCGGTTTTTTTAGGAGAGGCCGGACCCAAGCCTCTTTGAGGTTGGCTGGGATGATGCCTGTTTTGAAGGACGCATTGATAAATGCCGTGAGGAGCGGCGCAAGGCAGTCTGCGCAGTCTTTGACTAGTTTAGGTGGGCAAATGTCGCCTTTGCATGGGGAGGGTTTGAGGTTTATTAGAAGGTTAATAACTTCTGTTTCAGTGACATCTCTGAAGGAGAAGTCAGGTGTGGTGGGCTTGGAGGAGGTGGGTGGGGTGCTGGTCGGTTTGGTTCCTGTCTGGTGAGGGAGTGCTTTGCAGTGGTCTTTGATTTTCCTTTGGAGAAGGTCAATTTTGTGAAGCATGGCAGCTTGAATGCTGGTACACCACGCTTCATCTTTGATTATTTCATCTGGAGTATTAGGGGGGGAGATGAGCTCGTTAAAGATTGCGAAAATCTCTTTGGAGTGTGACTTGGCATTGGCGATACGAGTGTTGAAGGCGTTGGCTTTGGCATTGGAGATAGCTCTCTTGTATTGGTGGGAGATTAAATTGAATATGTTTTTGGTAATGGTGCAGGGGTCAGATTGCCAGTTTTTTAGAGCTGCTCTTTTGTGGGATCGCATTGAGTGCAGTTCTTCAGTAAACCAGGAGTTGGAGTGTAAGGATTTCTTATCTTTTTTCCATTCAAGTGGCGCTATTTCATCGATGGCTTTGGTGAGGACATCTTTGTATATGTCGGCTAGGATATTGGGATCGCTAGCGAATGGGGGGGCTAACACTGGGGTATTGAGGTATGGGCGTAGGTAGATCTATCAAGTCCCATGCCACCTTCCGCAAGGCCCTAAAAACAAGGCTCTTTGTCTAAAGAGGCTATTCCTCATGTATAATGTCTCTACTCTTGCTATAACCTGAACTCGACATACTCTGTCTTGTAGAATATTGTACTCAGTAACTCAACTGTATAAATAACTGTATGTTGTTAAGCTTCACACATTGGGCCGCTTATTGTAACCCACAAGCAAGCCTCCTGAAGTATTCTTATAGCGCCTCGTTGCCTAGAGGGCTGCAGTGCGCTTTACAAATCAAATAAATAAATAAATAAATAAATGTCGTTCAAAAATAGCATTGGACTTTTAAAAAAAAGTAATGAGCACCAGAAAAGTTACCTGCAAGAAGAAATACTCCAATAAATATGCTGGTAAAGTATTAAAGGTGCTCAACTTTTAAAGCAAGCAATCTGTAGTGAAATATTCCCTGGGAAACAAAATCCCAATAGGAAAGAAGTGCTTGTGGTCTTGTGCGTAAGTGTCTGCAATATATGAGTACAATCCTGGTAGCCAAACACTTGAGCAAGCTTGCCAACCTAAAAAAATTTAAAAAACTGTTCTGTCCGCCCGCTGAAGAAAAGTTATTGTCTACCCACATGTGTCCTTTACTTGTGCCCTGAAAAGTAGCCACTATCGGGGGGAAAATAACTGCACCAGTGTCCAGAATTGCAACTTCTCTTGCCACATCCTGGGTAAATACTAATTTCCCCTCCCCAACCCCATGTCTGGCTTTCAACAATACTCTGCTTTATAAAGATAACTTCAAAAGTACACATACCATAGTGTAATTCCCATATATAAATCCTTATATAACTACGTTAGGCAAAAAGTGTACAATTGTGGCATTATTGCCCCCATCTTGAATGGGAGACTACAAATACCAGAATGCAATTCAGCAGATGGCAAAAAAATGGTGTTCCGGAGAGCACTGGGAACATAGAAGATCTTTGAACCATAGTGGGTCGTATTTGGGGCTGGAATTGCAATTCTCAGTGTATTAGCAGCTCCTGACTCAGAGATGGCTGCTCTTTTGATGTGGGCCTCACGGCAGCTTGGCCTTTAGAGTGCAGTACTTTCAAGGACTGACAGTAGCACAGTGTGTTTTGTTCGGGCCTGATTCACAGAGCATTTTTCTATGGGATTGTGCCATTATAAAACGCATCTGTGAATCAGGCCTTTAGTGTGTTCTCAGATTTTTCTCCAGGAAATGGTCTTTGCTAAGAGGCCGGTGCTACTCCATACATTGCGTAATCAACTACATACCTGGTTTGCTTTGTGCTAATTTGCATACCCACAATGCCTTGCTGTTGTGGTTCAGAACTGGAGGTGAACTTCCAGCAATGGCCACTAGGTGCGCTGTGCAGTGTGTGACCTGCCTCCAATGGATATTCCTATTTTCACAAACGTTTTAAACCCACCATAACTTTCTTGGCGCGGCTAAAATATGGCCAAATGCTCCGGCCACAAGGCTGACAGGAATATACTGAGCTGAAGGGCGGAACCAGGTATGTAGTCTGCAGGTGGAGTACAAAAACACCCCCCTTCCTGGACTCCCCAACAGTTCCCTTCCCCCCTGCAAACCATACAGAGCGCAGTGGCAAGACTCTTCCTGTCCCTACGCAAACACTCGCACATCATCCCAGCTCTTGCCCAGCTCCACTGGCTCCGCATACCCTATAGAACTTCCTTCAAAGGCTCGGCATTGGATAGAAAACCATCTTACCTTCACAACAAACTCAAACCTATCACCCAAACAAGCAGCGGGCTAGAGAAACCAAGAGCTCCTATCCATCGGAACTGGAGAAAGAGAAACAGATCAGTCCCCCAGAGAAACGGGGTTCCTAGGTAAATCCCAGTCCGCAAGACGAGAGTTCTCAGAGATAATGAAGTCAGAGGCAAAGAGAAGGGGGATGAATAAACAAAATGGCAGAAAGGTTACAATACTGGCGAGAGGAGGCGATGTGGGAGGCAAGGGGAGGAACAGCTGGAAGACTTTAGGAGATAAGATTTCAATCCAGACAAATGCCCAAAGAGAGATTACTGGAATAAAAGCATCTTTAAACTTGAAAGGGAGATTTTAATGATCATTAGTGGCCTTTGCGCGTGTGCCAGCCCATCAGGTTGCTCTGAACGCGAGCTGGATCCCATGGTGCTTCCCTCGTGCCTCCCCACCCCTCCTGGGCCTCCGCGGCACTCCTCGCCTCACGCCTTCCCGCGGCTGCCATGGAAAGGGAAGAGGGTCTCCCACCAAAGCTGCGCCCCCATTTCCATGGTTGGGTGAGGAAGCATTGCCCTCGGGGTGTAATAGCAAGAAGCACCTGTTCTGACTCCTGCCACAGGGTGTAGGGTGCATGCTGCCAGCTTTCTCTAGCCCCATGTCGGCTCATGAACGGCACTGGCACGCCTCGATGGGTCTACATGCGGTACACCCCGTTTCGGCACCGTTGGTTCGGCGCAGGCCGATTCGCTGCGGCCAGTTTGGCGCTGGGATGTTTTGGCGCTGGGATGTTTTGGCGACGGGATGTTTTGGCGCTGGGATGTTTTGGCGCTGGGATGTTTTGGCGCTGGGATGTTTTGGCGACGGGATGTTTTGGCGCTGGGATGTTTTGGCGACGGGATGTTTTGGCGCTGGGATGTTTTGGCGACGGGATGTTTTGGCGCTGGGATGTTTTGGCGACGGGATGTTTTGGCGCTGGGATGTTTTGGCGCTGGGATGTTTTGGCGCTGGGATGTTTTGGCGACGGGATGTTTTGGCGCTGGGATGTTTTGGCGACGGGATGTTTTTGCGCTGGGATGTTTTGGCGCTGGGATGTTTTGGCGACGGGATGTTTTGGCGCTGGGATGTTTTGGCGACGGGATGTTTTGGCGCTGGGATGTTTTGGCGCTGGGATGTTTTGGCGCTGGGATGTTTTGGCGCTGGGATGTTTTGGCGCTGGGATGTTTTGGCGACGGGATGTTTTGGCGCTGGGATGTTTTGGCGACGGGATGTTTTGGCGCTGGGATGTTTTGGCGACGGGATGTTTTGGCGCTGGGATGTTTTGGCGCTGGGATGTTTTGGCGCTGGGATGTTTTGGCGCTGGGATGTTTTGGCGACGGGATGTTTTGGCGCTGGGATGTTTTGGCGACGGGATGTTTTGGCGCTGGGATGTTTTGGCGCTGGGATGTTTTGGCGACGGGATGTTTTGGCGCTGGGATGTTTTGGCGACGGGATGTTTTGGCGCTGGGATGTTTTGGCGACGGGATGTTTTGGCGCTGGGATGTTTTGGCGCTGGGATGTTTTGGCGCTGGGATGTTTTGGCGCTGTTTTGGCGCTGGGATGTTTTGGCGACGGGATGTTTTGGCGCTGGGATGTTTTGGCGACGGGATGTTTTGGCGCTGGGATGTTTTGGCGACGGGATGTTTTGGCGCTGGGATGTTTTGGCGCTGGGATGTTTTGGCGCTGGGATGTTTTGGCGACGGGATGTTTTGGCGCTGGGATGTTTTGGCGCTGGGATGTTTTGGCGCTGGGATGTTTTGGCGCTGGGATGTTTTGGCGACGGGATGTTTTGGCGCTGGGATGTTTTGGCGACGGGATGTTTTGGCGCTGGGATGTTTTGGCGCTGGGATGTTTTGGCGCTGGGATGTTTTGGCGCTGGGATGTTTTGGCGACGGGATGTTTTGGCGCTGGGATGTTTTGGCGACGGGATGTTTTGGCGCTGGGATGTTTTGGCGCTGGGATGTTTTGGCGACGGGATGTTTTGGCGCTGGGATGTTTTGGCGACGGGATGTTTTGGCGCTGGGATGTTTTGGCGACGGGATGTTTTGGCGCTGGGATGTTTTGGCGCTGGGATGTTTTGGCGCTGGGATGTTTTGGCGCTGGGATGTTTTGGCGCTGGGATGTTTTGGCGACGGGATGTTTTGGCGCTGGGATGTTTTGGCGACGGGATGTTTTGGCGCTGGGATGTTTTGGCGACGGGATGTTTTGGCGCTGGGATGTTTTGGCGCTGGGATGTTTTGGCGCTGGGATGTTTTGGCGCTGGGATGTTTTGGCGCTGGGATGTTTTGGCGCTGGGATGTTTTGGCGACGGGATGTTTTGGCGCTGGGATGTTTTGGCGACGGGATGTTTTGGCGCTGGGATGTTTTGGCGCTGGGATGTTTTGGCGACGGGATGTTTTGGCGCTGGGATGTTTTGGCGACGGGATGTTTTGGCGCTGGGATGTTTTGGCGACGGGATGTTTTGGCGCTGGGATGTTTTGGCGCTGGGATGTTTTGGCGCTGGGATGTTTTGGCGACGGGATGTTTTGGCGACGGGATGTTTTGGCGACGGGATGTTTTGGCGCTGGGATGTTTTGGCGACGGGATGTTTTGGCGCTGGGATGTTTTGGCGACGGGATGTTTTGGCGCTGGGATGTTTTGGCGCTGGGATGTTTTGGCGCTGGGATGTTTTGGCGCTGGGATGTTTTGGCGCTGGGATGTTTTGGCGACGGGATGTTTTGGCGACGGGATGTTTTGGCGCTGGGATGTTTTGGCGCTGGGATGTTTTGGCGCTGGGATGTTTTGGCGCTGGGATGTTTTGGCGACGGGATGTTTTGGCGCTGGGATGTTTTGGCGACGGGATGTTTTGGCGCTGGGATGTTTTGGCGCTGGGATGTTTTGGCGCTGGGATGTTTTGGCGACGGGATGTTTTGGCGCTGGGATGTTTTGGCGACGGGATGTTTTGGCGCTGGGATGTTTTGGCGCTGGGATGTTTTGGCGCTGGGATGTTTTGGCGACGGGATGTTTTGGCGCTGGGATGTTTTGGCGACGGGATGTTTTGGCGCTGGGATGTTTTGGCGCGCCAGTACATGCATATACTTGGAGGGATTCATTTCCCTGTAAAAAAAAAGTCTCCATAGCACGAGTGCCAGCCAGAGCAAGTAAGAACAACTCATGTCTCCAGAGTTGGATGCTTGCAGTGCAGAGGCTCGTGCTGAAAGGAAAGATGGCCATTTCAGTGCACGTGTGATCGACTCATTTCTCTTTGGTCGCAGCCTATGGCTAATGGTAGGTGCGCCCTGCAAACTTTTAACCTAGGTCTTGCCAGCATGAACGTGGAGATTGCTGCAGGTTAGAGGGAGTGCCAACGTGTCACCTCTGTGGGCAAAACTAAAGAAATGGGAGGACTGAGGAACGTGTTTGCAAAGGCAGTGATGGGGTGTTTCTCCCATTAATAGATTATTACAGTACCTTTAACATGATGAAGGGAAAGCAGGAGGAACTGATAAACAAGGATTAGATGCAGGTGGGGAGGGGGGTGCTGGTGCCTCTGAAAGGCATGCCGAAGCAGGACATTTCGGCGCGGGCAGCCGCGCCGAACCGCCTGCGCCAAACCGGCCGCGCCGAAATGCCCTGCTCCGTCTGCATGTGGCTGCACGGGTGTGCATGGAAGGATGCTGCCATCTAGTGGCGAAAGTGAGTGTCTGCCCCCCTTCCCTACAGACATCCCAAGCTGCAGCCATGGATGGGCCAGGATTGGGTTCTTGATGTTTCTTAGGCAGCCCCTGCTCTTCTGCTGTCCTCACGGGGTTCCCATCAGTCACACACTCTCTGGTGGGCACTTACATGCTCTGTGGGTGGCGGCGAGGGACGGACTCTGGGGGAAGTGCTGCTCAGCCAGGGATGTCCAGGGATTGGCCTTGGCAGGGGGAGGGGGGGTCTGGACGGCCTTGGGCTGCTTTTCTTTCTCCATGCACTGGCCTGTGCCCCCACAGAGGGACGTCTCACAACTCCCAGGGTTCAGGGGTGAAGGGCATAAATAGGGGCTGGGGGCTTCTATGGAGTAAGAAATGCCCCCTGTGTGGGATCAGACCAGTGGGCAGGAGATCGTGGGCTGCTCCACCCCCAGCCGTGGGCATTTCTCTGGGCGAGCTGCCACGGGGGGGGGGGGCGGGGGAGGCTGCTGGGAATGCATCTGATTGGCGCTATGAGAGTGGGCGGGGCCTGCAATGCATTCTTATGGGGATGCAGGACCCCCATGCCCGCTATGAACACTTCCGGGGGCTTCGAAGAGCAGACGCTGCCCTTGCCTGGCTGTGCTGTGAGGTGGAATAGGGGCCCTGCCTGCCTGGATCCGGTTGTAGGGCTGAATGCCATTTGCTTGCCTTACAAAATGCCTATGCGGTTGGTAATGGGGGGGGGGTGGTTAGAGAGTGGCCTGGGGGCTCCTTCCGAACCATTACTCTGATCTGCGGAGAGGCTTTTCGTGTCAGCGTGTCTCTAAATCCTAGGGTAATATTCACGCTGTATCGATTCTTATTGCTGCATTATAAGAATCGATAGCGCCTTACTAGAAGGGCAAGGACTTCTTGCTGCTATGTGCACGCTGCACTTTTAAAGCTCCTTGTGCTAAACTGCTCGGCCTTCTTTTCTTGCTTGGACCCACAGGGAAAATGGCGGGGATCAATAGATCCAGTAATCAGGGCGGACATGCGGGACTAATCTATTCAGATATATAGCTCCTCGTCGCCTTATGCCAATAGTTCAACATAGACACTACACAGGGGTCACTACACCCCGAATCCCCCCCCCCAGGGAGCCCCCGCAGTTATGTCGCGCTCACCCCCTCACCCTTACCCCTGTTGTGCATGTGTGACCCTCTGCACTCGTCTTCATTCGCCGTTCTTTGAGCTCAGTGGCCTCCACCATTGGCTTGGCTGCCCCAGAAAGATCCCCGAGAGGATCGGAGAGGGTTCAAAAACGGTACCTGACAATCCATCCTCCATTAATGGGGGCGGGGGGGGTTAGCCCGCGCTCCCCAGTGTTCTGACTAGCTCTGGGGCCACTTTCCAAGACCTGGAGGCTGCCGCCACTAGAGGGCGCTCGTTACCTCGACTTGTTGCGTTCTTCTTGTCCCCATCAGCTTTCCATCGGATCAGCTGCCCCTCGTCCCTTCCTTTCCTTTCCCAGATCCCACTTTTCCTTCCCTTCCATATTTTCCCTCTTCCTTTGGCTCCATGGCCCGGGGTCTGACTGTCTTATGTGGGGGTTGGGAGGACGGTGTGATGGGGTTACTGCCAGGGTAATGGGGGCGCTGCAGTGGCTTCTTTGAATATCTATAGACCATATAGAAGGGGCCCCCAGCTGACACTCGCCAGCCCCCGGCCTCTGCTAGTGCTGAACAGATTCACCTTTGACTCGGGCAACTCTTGGCTTTCACCATCGCTGGTCAGCCCAGAATGACCACCTGGAATTCACCTGGCTTACTACTGGTACCTTCTCTGATACTGCACTTTCTTTTCATTTATTTGAGGTACATCTTATGCAAAGGGACTGGCCTACAGACTTGCCTAACTGACTGGCCTAGCAGCTGAAGACCCATGCCAAGCTCGCAGAGCAGAGCACGGCTGAACTGTGCAATGCTGCGATGCCTCAGTCTGCCAGGCATGACAAGCCCCTCCTGAGAAGTGCACAGCAATGAAGCTGCTGGCTCCAATCCCAAGGCTATCCGAGTCTGCCTGGTGCCTCCCGCGAGCGACGGCAAGCTCCGTTCCCCAAGTTCTGCAAAATGGCCTCTTTGTTATCATGCGTGCATTATACGTGCTGGTTTATGGGTGGAGAGTAGATTTAGCTGCTCCATTGTACATAAGGATGAGCCTGGCCTGGGAGGGGCAGAGCAGAAATGCAGCCCTCTATGCACTGGGGTGTGTTTGGAATAAAGCCCTTTTCTGTCTGCTTCTGGTCTCCTGTGTATTCTTTGTGTCCGAGTGCCGGGCGCCTGGAATGCCGGGGTGTCGTGGGAAGCAGGACGAGCCTGTAGCAGTTACAATAAGAGAACCAGGGGTGAGTAAGCCTTCTCAGCTGCTAGGATTGCCCACACACACGTGCTTGAGCCCCTCCAGCCTCACGCGCCCAATGCTACACCTTTTACTATCTTACACAATCTTATTCTGCCTCATAAACTACTCATAATATCATCACAATATTATATCCAGTAACTGCATGCAGTGAAGACACGTAGCCTCGTGTAGGGCTGCTTATTTGCTACGGCATAACTTGCACATAGTCATCTCACAGTAGACAGAAGTAGTTATCAGAAGACAGAGAACTTACGCAGATACAACAACCACATGGCCCCGGCCCTCATCAGACTTCACTGGCTCCCAGGGCACGCAGGAATCACGGTCAAGTCTTGCTGCATCATCTATAAGGCAGTCGCCCTCAAGCAGTGCTTTAAGTGGGCCGGGGCCTGCCGGGGCCTGGCCCCGGCAGTCTCCAAAAAGTGAGGCTGAGCCTGGGCCCTGCCGGGGCCCCCCAGCCCCACCACGCCATGGCAGGACGCATTATCCCGCCGCAGCCGCAACGAGAGATGCGCCCGCCAGTTAAACGTCAGGCAAGCTGACAGAAGTGCCAGCCAGCCACAGCGTCGCTGTGACTGGCTGGCACTTCCGTCAGTCTCTGTAACTTTCTCTGATGACCCCTCATCTGAGGGGCCATCAGAGGAAGCTACAGTGCCTTAGTTCCCCTCGCCAGGTCACTGACCCTCAGCGAACCCGCGGGCTCCATGATCTAATATGTAGATTAGATCACTGAGCCCGCGGGTTCGCAGAGAGTGAAAGACGCCTCGGGGTCAGTGCTCTGAGCAGAGATCACTGAGCCCGAGGCGCCTTTCTCCTTTGGCAAGGCTTTATAAAAGATGCCTTCAACTGTGTACGTTTAAGCCATCTTTTATACACGTAGAAATATTTCTATGTTTATAACAGACGGCTTGAATCGTACACAATTCAAAGCAACTTTTATAAAGCTTTGTCGACGGACAAAGCCACCTTGGGTTTTGTCCGTCCTCAACGCTTTATAAAAGATGCCTACGTTTCAAGACGTCTTTTATAAACATAGACATATGTTACAAATGTCTATGTTTATAAAAGGCAGCTTGAAAAGTACACAAACCATAGTAAGGTAAGCACACAAGTGTGCGTAACTTACTATGGTGTGTGCACTTTCAAGCCACCTTTTATAAACATAGAAATATGTAACATTGCTATGAATATAAAAGAAGGCTTGAAAAATACACAAACCATAGTAGTACGCAATCAAATATATAAATGCTCAAATACATTTATATATTTGTTTGCACACCTTACTATGATTTGTGCACTTTTGGGCCACGCCCACAATGGAGGCCACGCCTCCAAACGAGGGCCCCCCCTCAATTTCTTACCCCACTTAAAGCACTGCCCTCAAGTCACCCATCTACCGTGCAGAGAAACTCAGCATCCCTGGGAGCCAGCGCACCACCAGGAGCCGGGACACGTGCAGACTTGAAATCCGCTGCTGCAAAAAGGAAAGGTCCAGAAAACAAGCCTTCTCTGCCTACGCCCCAAGACTATGGATCCTCCTCCCCGTTAGAATCAGACTCACCCCCACGCTCCTTCAATTCAGAAAAGAACTCTGTCTCTGTAAAACGTGCTTTTAGCACCAATAACCACTGTGCAATGTCACGTGCACTGGTGAACACAGAGTACCACCTTGTTAAAAGGTGCTCGTGGCAGAACTCTTGGGATAACACAATATTTCTCTCCGGCAGAAACCTTCTGATCCCACGTGGCTCTCTGTATCATCAGTAAAAACCTGCCTAAAGTATCACATCTCATCCTCTCATATTCAGTATCTGCACCTGTTCCCACAGACGCCTTCCATTCATCCATGTTCTCTTACGTTCATGCCGTCACTGCTCCACACACGTGTGTGGGCGTTATAATTCCCATGTTCTCATCGCTATCTACGCTTTCTTATTCTGTAACATTACAGTGAGATCTCCTCTTATTTTCTTGAAATCATGCACCCTTCCCCCAAAGTAACTCCTTTCCATTAAGAACTGTAAACTTCTTAATATTTAGCATATACTTAATTTGCTTCTTTGCTTCGAAAGTAGTTCTAGCAATAATCCATTCCCTGCGAGGCGCTAAAGGCAGTCCCTCGAGTGCACACGTGCAATCTCCTTACTGGGACGAAGAAGAGTGCATCAATCATCAGGCGCGTGGATTGCCGGTTGCTAGGCAACCGTTCGGGCCATACATCATAGTAAGCACGTTCCTCACGCGGACAGGCTCTTTTATGGAGCCCTCTTCGGACGCAGCTGTTGTGCCCCCTGGTGGCTGCAATGATGATGGGCCCGATCTTTCTTCTCTGACTTTTCAAAGTCTCGGGACTCCTGCCCAGTGGCCAATCATATTCAACGTAGTGCTTATTTTCTTTTTGCACGCGCTTTTCGTGTGCGCGCCCTCGCGGTGGCCGGCATCGGTCACGGGTTTCAGGCCGGACGCGGTCCTGAGGAAGAGTTTAACTGTGGAAACAGCGTTTAGGTTCCACGCCAGGACTCATGCAAGACTTGAATTGGGAACGCAGCCCGGCGGGTTTGGAAAATAGCAAAATATCAGAGGATGTATGAAAAAAGCAAGACGTCGCTAAAATGAATATGGGAAATGTGATTTTGCTATAAATACGTAAGAAAAGAACCAATACATTGAATGTGATTGGCTACTAGAAAGGAGTCACGAGACTTTGCTCCAGCATTGAATGCAGAAAAAAAGAAAAAAGTAAGAGAAATGTTGGAAACAACCGTGTAATTATTTTTTGTTCCACCCCAAGTGCCTTACATTAAGGGGATCCCTTACTTTACATAGTAGATATGGCACAAGCAGGGATTTAAGTGGGCTGGGGCTGAGCCCCGGCAGTTTCCCAACACTTTAATCGAGCCACGCCTCTCAGAACTTTATTCCTCTTTCCGTGGGGGGATTCGAACCCAGGCATATCCCGCACGCACAGTCGATGGCTATTGGATGAAACAAAAGCTGCTGTGTGCTTATGAAATAGCGCAGTGCAATGTGACACGGGTTTGACAGCAGGCAGGGTTGGGTTCAAATCCCGAGCATAGAACAATTCAAAAATGTGTTTTGTTGTCCCCGAGCCCTCACACAGTAGTGTGCTGTTTCAATTGTGCTCACTCGGTCTCAGCCTTCAAAAGAGTGCTTGGCAAATAAAGCTGCATCAAGCACTCTTTTGAATGAAACAAATAAATAGCGCAGCTGAGTGCAACAGTGGCTGCTCACCGGCAGGGCCCAGCACCTGACGGTAAAAAGAAAAACAAACGTACCCGACAACTTTTCTTTTTGTTATGCTGGGGGCACTTCAGGCTACCACAGGACCTGATATTGCTAAGAACTCCTTGTGGATCTGAGCACGGAAGAGGGGATCCAGGGGCAAAAAAGCATCACCCAACATGCCTACAGAAAGCAACTTGTGTTTATTATTTGTGGAACACATCAGGCCCTCGGAGAAAGGGGCTTTTTGTAGGAAAGAGACTTAACCACCGAAGGTTCTGATAGATGAGAGAAAGGAAAGGAAAGCTCACGCGTGTGCTGTGATCCGGAGCCCCACCTTGTCCTGTGCTCAAAGCGTGCAGAAGGGAGACCCCGACTACCACATCCTGATTTATTATTTGTGAACACTTTTTCTTTTCTGATGAACATTATCCCTCACTCTTTTTTGTAATTTAGTTGTAAGGACTGGCAATAGGTTTTTCTTAGTATAGGCCCTTTTATTTGACAAGACACCACTAGCACTGCCTTATGATTATTTGATGGTCGTAGCTTGCTCCCATCTTAGATTTAGGTTTAGATTAGGCGTTTATCTAACCCATTATACAGTTTAATAAACACCCTTCAACTGTGATCACTTGTGTCTGTCTGTACTGTTGCCATCACCAGTTACTTACATATGGTGTCAGGTGTGGGATATGATTCAACTGATAAAAAGTGAAACCAACGCTAATAATTGTGAGACACGGGGGCGAGGGTAAGAGACGGAGGGTGAGGGACAGAGGGAGAGAGAATGAGGGTCAGAGACGGAGGGCGAGAGACGGAGCGAGGGGTGGGAGGCTGAGTGAGAAAGAGAGAGCGAGACCGAGACACTGGGCCTCATGAGTTTGCTGGTATCCCAATGAGATACCGGTAGACTGACCTACCGTTTCTGCCGCCTGATATCCCGAGTTTCCACGATATTACAGGTGGTGGAAAGGGAAGTAAATCCCCATTCCATGCAGTCCCCTAGGAGTCCATGGAGAGGATTGACGGTAATACCAGCAGTTTTCTGCCGGTGGGGGTTGATTTACCTCCCACTCATGGATGGGGGTAAATCAGAGACCCCCACTCACAAACTTGTAGTGCAGTAAAAGTGCCAGTCATGAAATTACCTGCACTTTTCCCGCACTGCAAACATTTAATGAGGCCCACTGACTTCTCCTGCTGGGATCAATGTGTTCTTTTCCCAAAGCTAAATGCAGATGTTAACTAGAGCATTCACTCCTTCGGTCCCTGCAGCCCAGTGAGAGACGGCTGGTCAAAGGCGGGATTATGTAAATTAACTCCCATAAGTGCTCAGCCTAAGAGGATCATTGCCTCAAATACCAATATAATCAATACCTTAAAGGCTCTAGTAGGACTCTGGAATCTCCAGGAAGGACATATTGGGGCTTCTGCTGCCAAGGAAGCCGTGGGTGAAATCCCACCCTCAGTTAAATGTGCCCATGCTTCCTTCCAGTTTTTCCCATCTGCAGAACCTGCCATGCATAGCTCTGGGGAGTGGGTAGACGGGGGCTCTGCACACCATGATCTTGGGCATGGTTTCGACATGCCTTGGTTCTCCATAACACTGGAAGGCCCAGAGGTCTGACAATGGCTAAACCATAGACTGTCTTGCTGTTCTTAAGCACTTTGTGCACGAGGCTCGGGTTTTGGTAACCATGGCATAAATGAGGAAACCAAAAAGCGAGGTTTTGTTTTGCTCTTTTCGGGGTGCTGTTGCAAAATTGCCAAATACAGATTTCTGACATGCAATCCCTCCCAATGTTGTGGGAGGGGGTTGGCGGGGGGGTTGATGGGAAGTAAGTAGAAGTCTATGCCGCCTGCATTTTCTTGCACATGGCTTCACCATGCCCCAGCTCACCATGCAGTGAGTACATTCCAGACATACCCCCTGGCACAGCGAGAACACATTCGGTCCAATTGTACACATGGCTCTTCCACCTTTTCCTTCTCCTGCCTTCATGACCACCTCATCTATCCCGCGCCTTCGTCCCACCAGCATGGTTCGAAATTACTGGTGCATATGTAATGTTAACTTTGAATATTTGAGAAAAGAAATAAAGAAGAATTAGGGCAAGTTAATTTTCACTCACGCAGTACCCATCCACTCACCCACGCAATATCCATTTCAATATCCACTCACGCAGTCCCCCACCCCCCCTCCCAACCATCCATATACTCAGTCACCTATATATTCACTATCCATTTCTATATCCACTCACACAGTTACCTATGCACTCACCCAAACATCCATATACTCAGTCACCTATATATTCACTATCCATTTCTGTATCCACTCACACAGTTACCCATCCACTCACCCACCCATATAGCCTGAAGAGAGGGTCCCTGGAAAGCCCCTCCTGACCCTCATAAGCATGCCAGCCCACAGAGGCAGAGATGCAAGATGTCAGTCCTTGTTTGGACAGCCCCCAGGGGGGCCAGTGACCAATACATATGCAAACAGTATTTGGACAGGGGAAACCGGGGAGGTTGGAACAAAAGACAGCCTTTTTTAGGAAGAGGCCGTTAGAGGCAATGGAGAGGAGGAGATTTTCAACCACAACCATTTTTTCAGATCCTGCCTCAGGTAAAAATGCCCCCCCCCCAACCCCGCCAATGGTATCTCTATTTCATCAATCACATTCAATGGAGACCAGGATCAGGGCACATCGGAGATGAGGGCTCCCTCCCGGGTCTTTAATATTTCAGAAAAGACCCTGACCAAGAAAGAATAATCAGTATTACAGTTAGGCTTTTCCTTTGTCCGCATGCGCAGAACCTCCACTAAAATCCATCTATGGGACTTCTTTGAGGGTCATGCCAGTCAAGAAATTGAGGTTGGAAATACCCCTTTCCGTCGCAAATCCAATTTCACTCCAATAAAATTGGACAATATGATTTTCAAGGAAGTGTTGACTTTGGGAAAAGTCATTCTGAGGGGATTTGAGACCATTCATAGAGAGAAGGCTCACACACGAGATTGCAACTTTGTTCACAGACACACATTAACCCTGCGTGCTCTACAGAGGCCACGAGAATTGCCATCACACGTGCGGTGTTATTACTCAGTTCAGTCCAGACCTGCAGGTGCCTACAGGGAGACCTCGCCTCCACCATTCAAGCTCTTATCACCAAGTATGGAAGCAGGTGTTATTACTCAGTTCAGTCCAGACCTGCAGGTGCCTACAGGGAGACCTCGCCTCCACCATTCAAGCTCTTATCACCAAGTATGGAAGCAGGTGTTATTATTCAGTTCAGTCCAGACCTGCAGGTGCCTACAGGGAGACCTCGCCTCCACCAGTAGCCTACATGGAGACCTCGCCTCCACCATTCAAGTATGTCCAGACCTGCAGGTGCCTACAGGGCGACCTCGCCTCCGCCATTCAAGCTCTTATCGCCGAGTATGGAAGCAGGTGTTACCGCCTCCGCCATTCAAGCTCTTATTTATCGCCGAGTATGGAAGCGGGTGTTATTACTCAGTTCAGTCCGGACCTGCAGGTGCCTACAGGGAGACCTCGCCTCCACCATTCAAGCTCTCATCGCCGAGTATGGAAGCAGGTGTCATTACTCAGTTCAGTCCAGACCTGCAGGTGCCTACAGGGAGACCTCGCCTCCACCATTCAAGCTCTCATCGCCGAGGATGGAAGCAGGTGTCATTACTCAGTTCAGTCCAGACCTGCAGGTGCCTACAGGGAGACCTCGCCTCCACCATTCAAGCTCTCATCGCCGAGGATGGAAGCAGGTGTCATTACTCAGTTCAGTCCAGACCTGCAGGTGCCTACAGGGAGACGTCGCCTCCACCATTCAAGCTCTCATCGCCGAGGATGGAAGCAGGTGTCATTACTCAGTTCAGTCCAGACCTGCAGGTGCCTACAGGGAGACCTCGCCTCCACCATTCAAGCTCTCATCGCCGAGGATGGAAGCAGGTGTCATTACTCAGTTCAGTCCAGACCTGCAGGTGCCTACAGGGAGACCTCGCCTCCACCATTCAAGCTCTCATCGCCGAGGATGGAAGCAGGTGTCATTACTCAGTTCAGTCCAGACCTGCAGGTGCCTACAGGGAGACCTCGCCTCCACCATTCAAGCTCTCATCGCCGAGGATGGAAGCAGGTGTCATTACTCAGTTCAGTCCAGACCTGCAGGTGCCTACAGGGAGACCTCGCCTCCACCATTCAAGCTCTCATCGCCGAGGGTGGAAGCAGGTGTCATTACTCAGTTCAGTCCAGACCTGCAGGTGCCTACAGGGAGACCTCGCCTCCACCATTCAAGCTCTCATCGCCGAGGGTGGAAGCAGGTGTCATTACTCAGTTCAGTCCAGACCTGCAGGTGCCTACAGGGAGACCTCGCCTCCACCATTCAAGCTCTCATCGCCGAGGGTGGAAGCAGGTGTCATTACTCAGTTCAGTCCAGACCTGCAGGTGCCTACAGGGAGACCTCGCCTCCACCATTCAAGCTCTCATCGCCGAGGGTGGAAGCAGGTGTCATTACTCAGTTCAGTCCAGACCTGCAGGTGCCTACAGGGAGACCTCGCCTCCACCATTCAAGCTCTCATCGCCGAGGGTGGAAGCAGGTGTCATTACTCAGTTCAGTCCAGACCTGCAGGTGCCTACAGGGAGACCTCGCCTCCACCATTCAAGCTCTCATCGCCGAGTGTGGAAGCAGGTGTCATTACTCAGTTCAGTCCAGACCTGCAGGTGCCTACAGGGAGACCTCGCCTCCACCATTCAAGCTCTCATCGCCGAGTGTGGAAGCAGGTGTCATTACTCAGTTCAGTCCAGACCTGCAGGTGCCTACAGGGAGACCTCGCCTCCACCATTCAAGCTCTCATCGCCGAGTGTGGAAGCAGGTGTCATTACTCAGTTCAGTCCAGACCTGCAGGTGCCTACAGGGAGACCTCGCCTCCACCATTCAAGCTCTCATCGCCGAGTGTGGAAGCAGGTGTCATTACTCAGTTCAGTCCAGACCTGCAGGTGCCTACAGGGAGACCTCGCCTCCACCATTCAAGCTCTCATCGCCGAGTGTGGAAGCAGGTGTCATTACTCAGTTCAGTCCAGACCTGCAGGTGCCTACAGGGAGACCTCGCCTCCACCATTCAAGCTCTCATCGCCGAGTGTGGAAGCAGGTGTCATTACTCAGTTCAGTCCAGACCTGCAGGTGCCTACAGGGAGACCTCGCCTCCACCATTCAAGCTCTCATCGCCGAGTGTGGAAGCAGGTGTCATTACTCAGTTCAGTCCAGACCTGCAGGTGCCTACAGGGAGACCTCGCCTCCACCATTCAAGCTCTCATCGCCGAGTGTGGAAGCAGGTGTCATTACTCAGTTCAGTCCAGACCTGCAGGTGCCTACAGGGAGACCTCGCCTCCACCATTCAAGCTCTCATCGCCGAGTGTGGAAGCAGGTGTCATTACTCAGTTCAGTCCAGACCTGCAGGTGCCTACAGGGAGACCTCGCCTCCACCATTCAAGCTCTCATCGCCGAGTGTGGAAGCAGGTGTCATTACTCAGTTCAGTCCAGACCTGCAGGTGCCTACAGGGAGACCTCGCCTCCACCATTCAAGCTCTCATCGCCGAGTGTGGAAGCAGGTGTCATTACTCAGTTCAGTCCAGACCTGCAGGTGCCTACAGGGAGACCTCGCCTCCACCATTCAAGCTCTCATCGCCGAGTGTGGAAGCAGGTGTCGTTACTCAGTTCAGTCCAGACCTGCAGGTGCCTACAGGGAGACCTCGCCTCCACCATTCAAGCTCTCATCGCCGAGTGTGGAAGCAGGTGTCGTTACTCAGTTCAGTCCAGACCTGCAGGTGCCTACAGGGAGACCTCGCCTCCACCATTCAAGCTCTCATCGCCGAGTGTGGAAGCAGGTGTCGTTACTCAGTTCAGTCCAGACCTGCAGGTGCCTACAGGGAGACCTCGCCTCCACCATTCAAGCTCTCATCGCCGAGTGTGGAAGCAGGTGTCGTTACTCAGTTCAGTCCAGACCTGCAGGTGCCTACAGGGAGACCTCGCCTCCACCATTCAAGCTCTCATCGCCGAGTGTGGAAGCAGGTGTCGTTACTCAGTTCAGTCCAGACCTGCAGGTGCCTACAGGGAGACCTCGCCTCCACCATTCAAGCTCTCATCGCCGAGTGTGGAAGCAGGTGTCGTTACTCAGTTCAGTCCAGACCTGCAGGTGCCTACAGGGAGACCTCGCCTCCACCATTCAAGCTCTCATCGCCGAGTGTGGAAGCAGGTGTCGTTACTCAGTTCAGTCCAGACCTGCAGGTGCCTACAGGGAGACCTCGCCTCCACCATTCAAGCTCTCATCGCCGAGTGTGGAAGCAGGTGTCGTTACTCAGTTCAGTCCAGACCTGCAGGTGCCTACAGGGAGACCTCGCCTCCACCATTCAAGCTCTCATCGCCGAGTGTGGAAGCAGGTGTCGTTACTCAGTTCAGTCCAGACCTGCAGGTGCCTACAGGGAGACCTCGCCTCCACCATTCAAGCTCTCATCGCCGAGTGTGGAAGCAGGTGTCATTACTCAGTTCAGTCCAGACCTGCAGGTGCCTACAGGGAGACCTCGACTCCACCATTCAAGCTCTCATCGCCGAGTGTGGAAGCAGGTGTCATTACTCAGTTCAGTCCAGACCTGCAGGTGCCTACAGGGAGACCTCGCCTCCACCATTCAAGCTCTCATCGCCGAGTGTGGAAGCAGGTGTCATTACTCAGTTCAGTCCAGACCTGCAGGTGCCTACAGGGAGACCTCGCCTCCACCATTCAAGCTCTCATCGCCGAGTGTGGATGCAGGTGTCATTACTCAGTTCAGTCCAGACCTGCAGGTGCCTACAGGGAGACCTCGCCTCCGCCATTCAAGCTCTTATCGCCGAGTGTGGATGCAGGTGTCATTACTCAGTTCAGTCCAGACCTGCAGGTGCCTACAGGGAGACCTCGCCTCCGCCATTCAAGCTCTTATCGCCGAGTGTGGAAGCAGGTGTCATTACTGAGTTCAGTCCAGACCTGCAGGTGCCTACAGGGAGACCTCGCCTCCGCCATTCAAGCTCTTATCGCCGAGTGTGGAAGCAGGTGTCATTACTCAATCAGTCCAGACCTGCAGGTGCCTACAGGGAGACCTCGCCTCCGCCATTCAAGCTCTTATCGCCGAGTGTGGAAGCAGGTGTCATTACTCAGTTCAGTCCAGACCTGCAGGTGCCTACAGGGAGACCTCGCCTCCGCCATTCAAGCTCTTATCGCCGAGTGTGGAAGCAGGTGTCATTACTCAGTTCAGTCCAGACCTGCAGGTGCCTACAGGGAGACCTCGCCTCCGCCATTCAAGCTCTTATCGCCGAGTGTGGAAGCAGGTGTCATTACTCAGTTCAGTCCAGACCTGCAGGTGCCTACAGGGAGACCTCGCCTCCGCCATTCAAGCTCTTATCGCCGAGTGTGGAAGCAGGTGTCATTACTCAGTTCAGTCCAGACCTGCAGGTGCCTACAGGGAGACCTCGCCTCCGCCATTCAAGCTCTTATCGCCGAGTGTGGAAGCAGGTGTCATTACTCAGTTCAGTCCAGACCTGCAGGTGCCTACAGGGAGACCTCGCCTCCGCCATTCAAGCTCTTATCGCCGAGTGTGGAAGCAGGTGTCATTACTCAGTTCAGTCCAGACCTGCAGGTGCCTACAGGGAGACCTCGCCTCCGCCATTCAAGCTCTTATCGCCGAGTGTGGAAGCAGGTGTCATTACTCAGTTCAGTCCAGACCTGCAGGTGCCTACAGGGAGACCTCGCCTCCGCCATTCAAGCTCTTATCGCCGAGTGTGGAAGCA
This sequence comes from Ambystoma mexicanum, assembly GCF_040938575.1. Lineage (NCBI taxonomy): Eukaryota > Metazoa > Chordata > Amphibia > Caudata > Ambystomatidae > Ambystoma > Ambystoma mexicanum. The sequence goes on along the minus strand of NC_090929.1, from coordinate 6,411,997 downwards.
GGTGTCATTACTCAGTTCAGTCCAGACCTGCAGGTGCCTACAGGGAGACCTCGCCTCCGCCATTCAAGCTCTTATCGCCGAGTGTGGAAGCAGGTGTCATTACTCAGTTCAGTCCAGACCTGCAGGTGCCTACAGGGAGACCTCGCCTCCGCCATTCAAGCTCTTATCGCCGAGTGTGGAAGCAGGTGTCATTACTCAGTTCAGTCCAGACCTGCAGGTGCCTACAGGGAGACCTCGCCTCCGCCATTCAAGCTCTTATCGCCGAGTGTGGAAGCAGGTGTCATTACTCAGTTCAGTCCAGACCTGCAGGTGCCTACAGGGAGACCTCGCCTCCGCCATTCAAGCTCTTATCGCCGAGTGTGGAAGCAGGTGTCATTACTCAGTTCAGTCCAGACCTGCAGGTGCCTACAGGGAGACCTCGCCTCCGCCATTCAAGCTCTTATCGCCGAGTGTGGAAGCAGGTGTCATTACTCAGTTCAGTCCAGACCTGCAGGTGCCTACAGGGAGACCTCGCCTCCGCCATTCAAGCTCTTATCGCCGAGTGTGGAAGCAGGTGTCATTACTCAGTTCAGTCCAGACCTGCAGGTGCCTACAGGGAGACCTCGCCTCCGCCATTCAAGCTCTTATCGCCGAGTGTGGAAGCAGGTGTCATTACTCAGTTCAGTCCAGACCTGCAGGTGCCTACAGGGAGACCTCGCCTCCGCCATTCAAGCTCTTATCGCCGAGTGTGGAAGCAGGTGTCATTACTCAGTTCAGTCCAGACCTGCAGGTGCCTACAGGGAGACCTCGCCTCCGCCATTCAAGCTCTTATCGCCGAGTATGGAAGCAGGTGTCATTACTCAGTTCAGTCCAGACCTGCAGGTGCCTACAGGGAGACCTCGCCTCCGCCATTCAAGCTCTTATCGCCGAGTATGGAAGCAGGTGTCATTACTCAGTTCAGTCCAGACCTGCAGGTGCCTACAGGGAGACCTCGCCTCCGCCATTCAAGCTCTTATCGCCGAGTATGGAAGCAGGTGTCATCACTCAGTTCAGTCCAGACCTGCAGGTGCCTACAGGGAGACCTCGCCTCCGCCATTCAAGCTCTTATCGCCGAGTATGGAAGCAGGTGTCATCACTCAGTTCAGTCCAGACCTGCAGGTGCCTACAGGGAGACCTCGCCTCCACCATTCAAGCTCTTATCGCCGAGAATGGAAGCAGGTGTCATCACTCAGTTCAGTCCAGACCTGCAGGTGCCTACAGGGAGACCTCGCCTCCACCATTCAAGCTCTTATCGCCGAGAATGGAAGCAGGTGTCATCACTCAGTTCAGTCCAGACCTGCAGGTGCCTACAGGGAGACCTCGCCTCCACCATTCAAGCTCTTATCGCCGAGTATGGAAGCAGGTGTCATCACTCAGTTCAGTCCAGACCTGCAGGTGCCTACAGGGAGACCTCGCCTCCACCATTCAAGCTCTTATCGCCGAGTATGGAAGCAGGTGTCATCACTCAGTTCAGTCCAGACCTGCAGGTGCCTACAGGGAGACCTCGCCTCCACCATTCAAGCTCTTATCGCCGAGTATGGAAGCAGGTGTCATTACTCAGTTCAGTCCAGACCTGCAGGTGCCTACAGGGAGACCTCGCCTCCACCATTCAAGCTCTTATCGCCAAGTATGGAAGCAGGTGTCATTACTCACTTCAGTCCAGACCTGCAGGTGCCTACAGGGAGACCTCGCCTCCACCATTCAAGCTCTTATCGCCAAGTATGGAAGCAGGTGTCATTACTCACTTCAGTCCAGACCTGCAGGTGCCTACAGGGAGACCTCGCCTCCACCATTCAAGCTCTTATCGCCAAGTATGGAAGCAGGTGTCATTACTCACTTCAGTCCAGACCTGCAGGTGCCTACAGGGAGACCTCGCCTCCACCATTCAAGCTCTTATCGCCAAGTATGGAAGCAGGTGTCATTACTCAGTTCAGTCCAGACCTGCAGGTGCCCACAGGGAGACCTCGCCTCCACCATTCAAGCTCTTATCACCAAGTATGGAAGCAGGTGTCATTACTCAGTTCAGTCCAGACCTGCAGGTGCCCACAGGGAGACCTCGCCTCCACCATTCAAGCTCTTATCACCAAGTATGGAAGCAGGTGTCATTACTCAGTTCAGTCCAGACCTGCAGGTGCCCACAGGCAGACCTCGCCTCCACCATTCAAGCTCTTATCACCAAGTATGGAAGCAGGTGTCATTACTCAGTTCAGTCCAGACCTGCAGGTGCCCACAGGCAGACCTCGCCTCCACCATTCAAGCTCTTACCACCAAGTATGGAAGAAGGTGTCATTACTCAGTTCAGTCCAGACCTGCAGGTGCCCACAGGGAGACCTCGCCTCCACCATTCAAGCTCTTATCACCAAGTATGGAAGCAGGTGTCATTACTCAGTTCAGTCCAGACCTGCAGGTGCCCACAGGGAGACCTCGCCTCCACCATTCAAGCTCTTATCACCAAGTATGGAAGCAGGTGTCATTACTCAGTTCAGTCCAGACCTGCAGGTGCCCACAGGGAGACCTCGCCTCCACCATTCAAGCTCTTATCACCAAGTATGGAAGCAGGTGTCATTACTCAGTTCAGTCCAGACATGCAGGTGCCCACAGGGAGACCTCGCCTCCACCATTCAAGCTCTTATCACCAAGTATGGAAGCAGGTGTCATTACTCAGTTCAGTCCAGACCTGCAGGTGCCCACAGGGAGACCTCGCCTCCACCATTCAAGCTCTTATCACCAAGTATGGAAGCAGGTGTCATTACTCAGTTCAGTCCAGACCTGCAGGTGCCCACAGGCAGACCTCGCCTCCACCATTCAAGCTCTTATCACCAAGTATGGAAGCAGGTGTCATTACTCAGTTCAGTCCAGACCTGCAGGTGCCCACAGGCAGACCTCGCCTCCACCATTCAAGCTCTTATCACCAAATATGGAAGCAGGTGTCATTACTCAGTTCAGTCCAGACCTGCAGGTGCCCACAGGGAGACCTCGCCTCCACCATTCAAGCTCTTATCACCAAGTATGGAAGCAGGTGTCATTACTCAGTTCAGTCCAGACCTGCAGGTGCCCACAGGGAGACCTCGCCTCCACCATTCAAGCTCTTATCACCAAGTATGGAAGCAGGTGTCATTACTCAGTTCAGTCCAGACCTGCAGGTGCCCACAGGGAGACCTCGCCTCCACCATTCAAGCTCTTATCACCAAGTATGGAAGCAGGTGTCATTACTCAGTTCAGTCCAGACCTGCAGGTGCCCACAGGCAGACCTCGCCTCCACCATTCAAGCTCTTATCACCAAGTATGGAAGCAGGTGTCATTACTCAGTTCAGTCCAGACCTGCAGGTGCCCACAGGGAGACCTCGCCTCCACCATTCATGGAAGCAGGTGTCACCAAGTATGGAAGCAGGTGTTATTACTCAGTTAGAATCCGATTCCCTCAATCCCGGGAATCCTAGAACGCTCCTGTTTTACTTTCTTCCCAAGGTGCATAAACACGTCGCAAAACCCCCTGGGAGACCCATGGATTCTCTTTGCAGCTCAGGGTCCTAGGACCTGCGGGGCAATTTCATAGATCTTTTTTCTTAAACCCCTGGCGTCCACTCCCCAGTCTTTTCTGGCTGACACCACAGACGTCATCAATATCATTGAAGGGTTTCCTCTTGAACCTGAATGAATACAATCTCTTAGTGACCTGGCATGTAGAATCCCTCTATTCCAACATTCCACAGGGGAAGCAGTGAGAGTTTGCAAGGATTACCTCAACAAAATGACACAGCCCCACAAAGTTCCACATTGGGACTCCCGGAGGTGGCACTGAACAAAACCTTCTTCCGTTTTAAAAGCCAATTTTTCATACAAATCAAAGGCACAGCCACGGGGGCTCCACTTGCTCTAATTTATCATCACTGTACTTGGCTATATTTGAAAAGCGTTTTATGTTTAGCCAGGACAATCCCTACCATGCGGCCCTATGTCTAGACAAAAGATATGCGGATGATCGCTTGATCATTTGGGACACCAGGGGGAGGCCAGCACGTCAACACCAATCCTAAATTTACCATGGCTAAAAGCAATGAGAGCATTCCATTTTTGGATGTAGTGCTCAAAGTCATAGGTGGGTCTCGAAGGCACCAGCCTCTATAGGAAAACCACTGATCGGAAAACACTCTTTTACACCATCACAGTTTTACCCCCAAAGCCCTCCCAGACAATATAGCATTTGGACAATTTCTCTGCTTTAGGAGAAACTGTACTTTGATCCAGGATTTTAACCAAGAAGCAGATATTGCATTTAACACGTTTCTTGACAGGGGCTACCCCCGGCACACTCTTAACAGGTGCAAGAAATGTGGACAGAGCTGATCTGTTGGTGAAAGAGATGTCTAGGGCTGTATGTGTAACCACTTTCAGCCCACAGAGCAACGCTCTCAAAAAACGTATTCTCAATAATTGGCATGACATGGAACCCCCCTCTCTTTGCATTTAAAAAGTGTAAAAACCATAAGCAACAATTGGTTTCAGCCGATTGTAATAAAGACAAAGCTCCATCTAATTTCAGAGCGTAGACAGGACGGCCACCTGTCAAGGGACACTATCCATGTGGTAGTTGCACTGTATGCAAATTTACAATGAAAAAACTTGATTTTGAACTTAACTACAAAGAATGGCATCTAGAATGTCACAGTACATGTAAAAGCACCAATGTGATTTATGTGATTCTCTATCCCAAGTTCTATGTAGTCAATAATACAAAAAAGGTTGCAGGGCCCCTCTCCCTAAAGAACAAGCCATGATAACCTGTTCAGTGGTTATTAACCACTTTGAGAGTTCGCAGCCATCTGCTTTTTGCTCACTGTACCTTTCAATGATGGGAAATGGCCATTTGCATATCAGTCTTTGTCCCGCCCACATGGGCAGTCCAGCACCGAAATGCTATTGCAATTCTCTTCTGAACAAGAGTACTAACAGCCACCCCCACACACGTGTTTCAGCCTTTTTGGGACTCATCAGTGAGGTGAAGCTGCGCCTCTCTCAGCACAGTGAGCAAGGGGTCCAGGTCTGGTTGCCCCCAGGTAACTTAGGGTGACCAACCTTAAGTTCCTTCCAAAAATAAAAAAAAGGTAGCAGGCGCCCCTCTCTCAAAAGAACACGGCATGATTACCTGTTCAGTGGTTATTAACCACTTTGAGAGTCCGCAGCCATCTGCTTTTTGCTCACTGTACCTTTCACAGATGGGAAATACCATTTGCATATCAGTCTTGGTACCGCCCACATGGGCAGTCCAGCAGATGGCTGCAAACTCTCAAAGTGGTTAATAACCACTGAACAGGTAATCATGCGTGTTCTTTCCAGAGAGGGGCGCCTGCAACCTTTTTTGTATTCTATGTAGTCAAAACCACCAGACAGATAAGAGTGAGGGTTACGGAACATAGGTCCAAACTTAGGACCAAATCCACTTCAGCAGCACCAGTGGAACCCTTTGTCTCTTTGGGCCACAGTGAAAACGATATCAAATGGTGGGTCATAGAGAAAATGCAAGGAATGTCCTCCGAGACACTGATCAGCTGTGAGCCAGAAAAGACCAGGCCTGGCTCCAGGGGCGTTGCTAGGGGGGGCTAAGGGGGCTATAGCCCCTGATCTTTTGGTTGTAGCCCCGGATAGAATCTCAGGAGCTACAGCCAAAAGACTAGCTAGCCCCCAGTCCCGACAGCCCCGACATCAGCCTACCCCCGGGTCTTTTCCAGACCCAGCATCTCCCCGGCCTGGCTCTATAAGCTTGACAGGTTCCGCTCCGCTCTGGAGCATGAGGAGTGGCAACCGTTGGGACTTTACTTTTTCCTTTTTTTGATCAGGTCATCGCCTATGATGACTCATGACCCGTACCCCAGTATCATGTGCACAGGGCACAACATTACAGGGGCCTTTCCTCTCCTGAGTTTGCTCCAATGTCTTGACCTTGTGTTCAGCTTCCAGCCGCCTGGCTACCATGCATCGGGTCCTGGATGGAAGCTAGGCATCGCGACGTCCCAGCACGCAAGCCACACGTGACTGCGGCCATGCGATTGGCACAGGGCTGTCTCCTTGGCTATGCCTAGGTGGTGTCTCCCATGAGCGCCCTTCCCTGATTCACTCGTGTACTGAGCTCAGTACATAGTTGGGTCTCAGTGCAAGATCCACTTAGACATTGTTGGAGCAGTTCCTGCACATGGATGCAGCCAGCATGGGTACTCTTGCAGGCTGTGGCCTAATTGCTTCCATAACCTTGTTGGCGTGCATTCGACACGCTGGAGTGCTCTTCTCCCTCGGAGACGGCATTTTATAGTCAGCTCTGCTTCCTTTTTATCTTGCAGCTTGTCCTTGTGTTCGACATGGGATCCTCCCCTTCAGATATTATTCGTTTGATCCCTACAGTCTGTGAGTACGGTTCCATTCTTTCATTTCTATATGTCTGGGTCTAGGCACCGAGTCACCTCATTACCCGAGGAATTAACCTTCTTTTGGGGGATTTTTTTTCTGGGTTTTTTTTGGTCTTTAGGTTTTTTCGGCGATCAGATCCTGGGGCCTTGAGAAAACCGCACATGTCCACTTTATACGAATGAGTGTGCCCTCTCTCTCTTTCTAGTTCATTGCATTTATATTGGCCTAGATTTGAATTGTGAGTATATTTACTCCATAATTCTCCAGCGGGTTTTTTTAATTTCTTAATGTCCCTCAGATTAGGGGACCCCAGAACTAGTCTAGGAATGTGTTGAAACTGGGAAGAAAGCGAAGCTGCCATCATTCCTCCTTCTTCAGAGCTCAGATCATCAAGTATCGGAAGACAATACGTTCATTCTTAGTTAGTCTCACCTGGGAGACTCTTATTGCTACGAATCGCAACAGCATTTAGTAGAATTAGGACTGATCTTATTTTTCCTGAATGTTAAAGCAGAATATATTGCTATGATGACAAAGTTCCGTGACGATTTTACTTGCATTCAAAACACTGTTCATCAATTGGATGTTTTATTTGTTATTATTCTATTGCCCTAAATTGTGAATCAATTGGGAATTGTCTCCCTCTGCCTCATTGAGCAGGAGACAGAGGTGGTTTATGTACTTTGTACAATTTCCCCCAGATTTGCGGGTTGCACTGTCTTGGCACTTTGTACTTTATACGGTTACTGGGTGTGGGAATTGTGTATGTCCTCTTGTGCCGAAGCCAGCAATGTGCAGCTAATGTCAAATGAAAATAACCCAAATGGAATCTATTACTTTTGGGTTTTATCGCACCTTTATTCCCTTCTTTGGTGTTATATTGCACGAAGCACTGAGCCAGGGCTCACAGCCAGGCTCAGAGGAGAGCCAATGCTCACAGCCAAGCTCAGAGGAGAGCCGGTGCTCACAGCCAAGCTCAGAGGCGAGCCAAGGCTCACAGCCAAGCTCAGAGGAGAGCCAATGCTCACAGCCAAGCTCAGAGGAGAGCTAGGGCTCACAGCCAAGCTCAGAGGCGAGCCAGTGCTCACAGCCAGGCTCAGAGGAGAGCTAGGGCTCACAGCCAAGCTCAGAGGAGAGCCAGTGCTCACAGCCAGGCTCAGAGGAGAGCTAGGGCTCACAGCCAAGATCCGAGGAGAGCCAGTGCTCACAGCCAGGCTCAGAGGCGAGCCAGGGCTCACAGCCAAGCTCAGAGGCGAGCCAGGGCTCACAGCCAAGCTCAGAGGAGAGCCAGGGCTCACAGCCAGGCTCAGAGGAGAGCCAATGCTCACAGCCAAGCTCAGAGGAGAGCCGGTGCTCACAGCCAAGCTCAGAGGAGAGCCAATGCTCACAGCCAAGCTCAGAGGAGAGCCGGTGCTCACAGCCAAGCTCAGAGGCGAGCCAAGGCTCACAGCCAAGCTCAGAGGAGAGCCAATGCTCACAGCCAAGCTCAGAGGCGAGCCAGGGCTCACAGCCAGGCTCAGAGGAGAGCTAGGGCTCACAGCCAAGCTCAGAGGCGAGCCAGTGCTCACAGCCAGGCTCAGAGGAGAGCTAGGGCTCACAGCCAAGCTCAGAGGAGAGCCAGTGCTCACAGCCAGGCTCAGAGGAGAGCTAGGGCTCACAGCCAAGATCTGAGGAGAGCCAGTGCTCACAGCCAGGCTCAGAGGCGAGCCAGGGCTCACAGCCAAGATCCGAGGAGAGCCAGGACTCACAGCCAGGCTCAGAGGCGAGCTAGGGCTCACAGTCAAGCTCAGAGGCGAGCCAGGGCTCACAGCCAAGCTCAGAGGCGAACCAGGGCTCACAGCCAAGCTCAGAGGTGAGCCAGGGCTCACAGCCAAGCTCAGAGGAGAGCCAGGGCTCACAGCCAGGCTCAGAGGAGAGCTAGGGCTCACAGCCAAGATCCGAGGAGAGCCAGTGCTCACAGCCAGGCTCAGAGGCGAGCCAGGGCTCACAGCCAAGCTCAGAGGCGAGCCAGGGCTCACAGCCAAGCTCAGAGGAGAGCCAGGGCTCACAGCCAGGCTCAGAGGAGAGCCAATGCTCACAGCCAAGCTCAGAGGAGAGCCGGTGCTCACAGCCAAGCTCAGAGGAGAGCCAATGCTCACAGCCAAGCTCAGAGGAGAGCCGGTGCTCACAGCCAAGCTCAGAGGCGAGCCAAGGCTCACAGCCAAGCTCAGAGGAGAGCCAATGCTCACAGCCAAGCTCAGAGGCGAGCCAGGGCTCACAGCCAGGCTCAGAGGAGAGCTAGGGCTCACAGCCAAGCTCAGAGGCGAGCCAGTGCTCACAGCCAGGCTCAGAGGAGAGCTAGGGCTCACAGCCAAGCTCAGAGGAGAGCCAGTGCTCACAGCCAGGCTCAGAGGAGAGCTAGGGCTCACAGCCAAGATCTGAGGAGAGCCAGTGCTCACAGCCAGGCTCAGAGGCGAGCCAGGGCTCACAGCCAAGATCCGAGGAGAGCCAGGACTCACAGCCAGGCTCAGAGGCGAGCTAGGGCTCACAGCCAAGCTCAGAGGCGAGCCAGGGCTCACAGCCAAGCTCAGAGGCGAACCAGGGCTCACAGCCAAGCTCAGAGGCGAGCCAGGGCTCACAGCCAAGCTCAGAGGAGAGCCAGGGCTCACAGCCAGGCTCAGAGGAGAGCTAGGGCTCACAGCCAAGATCCGAGGAGAGCAAGTGCTCACAGCCAGGCTCAGAGGCGAGCCAGGGCTCACAGCCAAGCTCAGAGGCGAGCCAGGGCTCACAGCCAAGCTCAGAGGCGAGCCAGGGCTCACAGCCAAGCTCAGAGGAGAGCCAGGGCTCACAGCCAGGCTCAGAGGAGAGCCAGTGCTCACAGCCAAGCTCAGAGGCGAGCCAAGGCTCACAGCCAAGCTCAGAGGAGAGCCAATGCTCACAGCCAAGCTCAGAGGCGAGCCAGGGCTCACAGCCAGGCTCAGAGGAGAGCTAGGGCTCACAGCCAAGCTCAGAGGCGAGCCAGTGCTCACAGCCAGGCTCAGAGGAGAGCTAGGGCTCACAGCCAAGCTCAGAGGAGAGCCAGTGCTCACAGCCAGGCTCAGAGGAGAGCTAGGGCTCACAGCCAAGATCTGAGGAGAGCCAGTGCTCACAGCCAGGCTCAGAGGCGAGCCAGGGCTCACAGCCAAGATCCGAGGAGAGCCAGGACTCACAGCCAGGCTCAGAGGCGAGCTAGGGCTCACAGCCAAGCTCAGAGGCGAGCCAGGGCTCACAGCCAAGCTCAGAGGCGAGCCAGGGCTCACAGCCAAGCTCAGAGGTGAGCCAGGGCTCACAGCCAAGCTCAGAGGAGAGCCAGGGCTCACAGCCAGGCTCAGAGGAGAGCTAGGGCTCACAGCCAAGATCCGAGGAGAGCAAGTGCTCACAGCCAGGCTCAGAGGCGAGCCAGGGCTCACAGCCAAGCTCCGAGGCGAGCCAGGGCTCACAGCCAAGCTCAGAGGCGAGCCAGGGCTCACAGCCAAGCTCAGAGGAGAGCCAGGGCTCACAGCCAGGCTCAGAGGAGAGCCAGTGCTCACAGCCAAGCTCAGAGGCGAGCCAGGGCTCACAGCCAAGCTCAGAGGCGAGCCAGGGCTCTCAGCCAAGCTTAGAGGAGAGCCAGGGCTCAAAGCCAGGCTCAGAGGAGAGCTAGGGCTCACAGCCAAGATCCGAGGAGAGCCAGTGCTCACAGCCAAGCTAGCTCAGAGGTGAGCCAAGGCTCACAGCCAGGCTCAGAGGCGAGCCAGGGCTCACAGCCAAGCTCAGAGACATGGAGCCAGGGCTCACAGCCAATCTCAGAGGCGAGCCAGGGCTCACAGCCAAGCTCAGAGGAGAGCCAGGGCTCACAGCCAGGCTCAGAGGAGAGCCAGTGCTCACAGCCAAGCTCAGAGGTGAGCCAAGGCTCACAGCCAAGATCCGAGTAGAGCCAGTGCTCACAGCCAAGCTCAGAGGTGAGCCAAGGCTAACAGCCAGGCTCAGAGGCGAGCCAGGGCTCACAGCCAAGCTCAGAGCCGAGCCAGGGCTCACAGCCAAGCTCAGAGGCGAGCCAGGGCTCACAGCCAAGCTCAGAGGCGAGCCAAGGCTCACAGCCAGGCTCAGAGGCGAGCCAGGGCTCACAGCCAAGCTCAGGGGCGAGCCAGGGCTCACAGCCAAGCTCAGAGGAGAGCCAGGGCTCACAGCCAGGCTCAGAGGCGAGCCAGGGCTCACAGCCAAGCTCAGAGGAGAGCCAGGGCTCACAGCCAGGCTCAGAGGAGAGCTAGGGCTCACAGCCAAGATCCGAGGAGAGCCAGTGCTCACAGCCAGGCTCAGAGGCGAGCCAGGGCTCACAGCCAAGCTCAGAGGAGAGCCAGGGCTCACAGCCAGGCTCAGAGGAGAGCCAGGGCTCACAGCCAAGATCCGAGGAGAGCCAGTGCTCACAGCCAGGCTCAGAGGCGAGCCAGGGCTCACAGCCAAGCTCAGAGGCGAGCCAGGGCTCACAGCCAAGCTCAGAGGCGAGCCAGGGCTCACAGCCAAGCTCAGAGGCGAGCCAGGGCTCACAGCCAAGCTCAGAGGAGAGCCAGGGCTCACAGCCAGGCTCAGAGGAGAGCCAGGGCTCACAGCCAAGATCCGAGGAGAGCAAGTGCTCACAGCCAGGCTCAGAGGCGAGCCAGGGCTCACAGCCAAGCTCAGAGGCGAGCCAGGGCTCACAGCCAAGCTCAGAGGCGAGCCAGGGCTCACAGCCAAGCTCAGAGGAGAGCCAGGGCTCACAGCCAGGCTCAGAGGAGAGCCAGTGCTCACAGCCAAGCTCAGAGGCGAGCCAGGGCTCACAGCCAAGCTCAGAGGCGAGCCAGGGCTCTCAGCCAAGCTTAGAGGAGAGCCAGGGCTCAAAGCCAGGCTCAGAGGAGAGCTAGGGCTCACAGCCAAGATCCGAGGAGAGCCAGTGCTCACAGCCAAGCTAGCTCAGAGGTGAGCCAAGGCTCACAGCCAGGCTCAGAGGCGAGCCAGGGCTCACAGCCAAGCTCAGAGACATGGAGCCAGGGCTCACAGCCAATCTCAGAGGCGAGCCAGGGCTCACAGCCAAGCTCAGAGGAGAGCCAGGGCTCACAGCCAGGCTCAGAGGAGAGCCAGTGCTCACAGCCAAGCTCAGAGGTGAGCCAAGGCTCACAGCCAAGATCCGAGTAGAGCCAGTGCTCACAGCCAAGCTCAGAGGTGAGCCAAGGCTAACAGCCAGGCTCAGAGGCGAGCCAGGGCTCACAGCCAAGCTCAGAGCCGAGCCAGGGCTCACAGCCAAGCTCAGAGGCGAGCCAGGGCTCACAGCCAAGCTCAGAGGCGAGCCAAGGCTCACAGCCAGGCTCAGAGGCGAGCCAGGGCTCACAGCCAAGCTCAGGGGCGAGCCAGGGCTCACAGCCAAGCTAAGAGGCGAGCCAGGGCTCACAGCCAAGCTCAGAGGCGAGCCAGGGCTCACAGCCAAGCTCAGAGGAGAGCCAGGGCTCAAAGCCAGGCTCAAAGGAGAGCTAGGGCTCACAGCCAAGATCCGAGGAGAGCCAGTGCTCACAGCCAAGCTCAGAGGTGAGCCAAGGCTCACAGCCAAGCTCAGAGGCGAGCCAGGGCTCACAGCCAATCTCAGAGACATGGAGCCAGGGCTCACAGCCAAGCTCAGAGGCGAGCCAGGGCTCAAAGCCAGGCTCAGAGGAGAGCCAAGGCTCACAGCCAGGCTCAGAGGAGAGCTACGGCTCACAGCCAAGCTCAGAGGCGAGCCAGGGCTCACAGCCAAGCTCAGAGGCGAGCCAAGGCTCACAGCCAGGCTCAGAGGCGAGCCAGGGCTCACAGCCAAGCTCAGGGGCGAGCCAGGGCTCACAGCCAAGCTCAGAGGAGAGCCAGGGCTCACAGCCAGGCTCAGAGGCGAGCCAGGGCTCACAGCCAAGCTCAGAGGAGAGCCAGGGCTCACAGCCAGGCTCAGAGGAGAGCTAGGGCTCACAGCCAAGATCCGAGGAGAGCCAGTGCTCACAGCCAGGCTCAGAGGCGAGCCAGGGCTCACAGCCAAGCTCAGAGGAGAGCCAGGGCTCACAGCCAGGCTCAGAGGAGAGCCAGGGCTCACAGCCAAGATCCGAGGAGAGCCAGTGCTCACAGCCAGGCTCAGAGGCGAGCCAGGGCTCACAGCCAAGCTCAGAGGCGAGCCAGGGCTCACAGCCAAGCTCAGAGGCGAGCCAGGGCTCACAGCCAAGCTCAGAGGCGAGCCAGGGCTCACAGCCAAGCTCAGAGGAGAGCCAGGGCTCACAGCCAGGCTCAGAGGAGAGCCAGGGCTCACAGCCAAGATCCGAGGAGAGCAAGTGCTCACAGCCAGGCTCAGAGGCGAGCCAGGGCTCACAGCCAAGCTCAGAGGCGAGCCAGGGCTCACAGCCAAGCTCAGAGGCGAGCCAGGGCTCACAGCCAAGCTCAGAGGAGAGCCAGGGCTCACAGCCAGGCTCAGAGGAGAGCCAGTGCTCACAGCCAAGCTCAGAGGCGAGCCAGGGCTCACAGCCAAGCTCAGAGGCGAGCCAGGGCTCTCAGCCAAGCTTAGAGGAGAGCCAGGGCTCAAAGCCAGGCTCAGAGGAGAGCTAGGGCTCACAGCCAAGATCCGAGGAGAGCCAGTGCTCACAGCCAAGCTAGCTCAGAGGTGAGCCAAGGCTCACAGCCAGGCTCAGAGGCGAGCCAGGGCTCACAGCCAAGCTCAGAGACATGGAGCCAGGGCTCACAGCCAATCTCAGAGGCGAGCCAGGGCTCACAGCCAAGCTCAGAGGAGAGCCAGGGCTCACAGCCAGGCTCAGAGGAGAGCCAGTGCTCACAGCCAAGCTCAGAGGTGAGCCAAGGCTCACAGCCAAGATCCGAGTAGAGCCAGTGCTCACAGCCAAGCTCAGAGGTGAGCCAAGGCTAACAGCCAGGCTCAGAGGCGAGCCAGGGCTCACAGCCAAGCTCAGAGCCGAGCCAGGGCTCACAGCCAAGCTCAGAGGCGAGCCAGGGCTCACAGCCAAGCTCAGAGGCGAGCCAAGGCTCACAGCCAGGCTCAGAGGCGAGCCAGGGCTCACAGCCAAGCTCAGGGGCGAGCCAGGGCTCACAGCCAAGCTAAGAGGCGAGCCAGGGCTCACAGCCAAGCTCAGAGGCGAGCCAGGGCTCACAGCCAAGCTCAGAGGAGAGCCAGGGCTCAAAGCCAGGCTCAAAGGAGAGCTAGGGCTCACAGCCAAGATCCGAGGAGAGCCAGTGCTCACAGCCAAGCTCAGAGGTGAGCCAAGGCTCACAGCCAAGCTCAGAGGCGAGCCAGGGCTCACAGCCAATCTCAGAGACATGGAGCCAGGGCTCACAGCCAAGCTCAGAGGCGAGCCAGGGCTCAAAGCCAGGCTCAGAGGAGAGCCAAGGCTCACAGCCAGGCTCAGAGGAGAGCTACGGCTCACAGCCAAGCTCAGAGGCGAGCCAGGGCTCAAAGCCAGGCTCAGAGGAGAGCTAGGGCTGACAGCCAAGCTCAGAGGAGAGACAGGGCTCACAGCCAAGCTCAGTGGAGAGCCAGGGCTCACAGCCAAGCTCAGAGGTGAGCCAGGGCTCACAGCCAAGCTCAGAGGCGGGCCAGGGCTCACAGCCAAGCTCAGAGGCGAGCCAGGGTTCACAGCCAAGCTCAGAGACATGGAGCCAGGGCTCACAGCCAAGCTCAGAGGCGAGCCAGAGCTCACAGCCAAGCTCAGAGACATAGAGCCAGGGCTCACAGCCAAACTCAGAGGAAAACCAGGGCTCACAGTCAAGCTCAGAGGAGAGCCAGGGCTCACAGCCAAGCTCAGAGGAAAGCCAGGGCTCACAGCCAAGCTCAGAGGAGAGCTAGGTCTCACAGCCAAGCTCAGAGGAGAGCCAAGGCTCACAGCCAAGCTCAGAGGAGAGCCAGGGCTCATAGCCAAGCTCAGAGGAAAACCAGGGCTCACAGTCAAGCTCAGAGGCGAGCAGCACATTCCTAAGCTCAGAGACAAGGAGCCATCTGCAGAAAAACAGTATATATCCACACTAAATGCAGACTCAGAAGGCTCAATTTTGCGGTCTTCACCGACGTGGTTCAGTTGAGTCTAAAAATAGCCATTTACATTGCAGTGCTGAAGGCGCTGAAGGCCCTCCCAAAGGCAAAGTAGTAATACTGACTACAACACTAGGAACACATAGGGCCTCATTCCAGACACGAAAAAATGTACTGGCGCCTGACCTGCCGGTAACAATGGGGTATAACAACTCCGCCAGCCGAAAAGTTAGGCACCAGTCATTCTGTTAATGACCTTCCCATAGAGCCCCAAAGGACTCTACGGTAGCGGGGACCACAGAAGCACCGCCACCATTGCTGACGGTGCCAGTGCTTCCGTTACAGTCTGTCTACCATGGCCGCTGTGCTCGGCAGGGTCAGACCTGCCGGGCACTGCAACTCTGGCAGGCAGAACTGTAGTGTGCCGGTCCGGTAACAACGGTGCCAGTAGACTTACCAGCACCGTTGTTACCGTACCAGCACACTTGCAATGAGGCCCATAGTCTTTCTCATCACCTTGAGAAGCTGCACTGAGCACTGAGAACAGAGCTGGGTCCCAGGCCTGGGGAGACCAGCTCCAGCCAATCACGGTACACAAATCCAGGGGAGGATGGCAGAGGGCAAGATCCAATGGTAATCCTGCGACCCTGCAAAAAATGTAATACATCGTTTTTAGGGAAGGGTCAGACAAGCCACCTGACATGCGAGGGCCAGTGAAATAACATCTATATGTGCCAGCCAGAGGTGATACCACCCCAATCACCCAATCAGGCCGGCTCTTAGGTTTTTGGGGGAGAGCCCTGATTTGTGATGGCAGAATGGCACAAAATTGCTGGAAACGCCTTTCCTGTATGAGCCCTGTCTGTCATGGAAAATAAAAGGACAGTTCTACATTGTCCTTGGCTGGGTGCTCCGTTTAGATGCTTTGGGAGAGTTTGTTGGGCCTTGGGTGCCTTGAACGGTGAACGTGTAGTGTGAACCCCCGCCCATCCACATACTCAGTCACCTATATATGCACTATCCATTCCTGTATCCACGCATACAGTTTTCCACCCATCCATCCATATACCCAGTCACCTATATATTCACTATCCATTCCTATATCCACTCACAGTCACCCAATCCATTCTCCCAACCATCCAAAAAATCAGCCCCCCTATATATTCACTATACATTCATATATTCACTCGTCACCCACCCATCCACATACCCAGTCACCTATGTATTCACTGTTCATTCCTATATCCACTCAAGCAGTTAGCCACACACTCACCTGCCCATATACCCTGTCACCTATATGTTCACTCTTCATTCCTATATCCACTCGTGCAGTCCCCTATCCACTAACCTGCCCATCCATATACCCAGTCACCTATATATTCACCCTCCATTCCTATATCCACTCACAGTAACACACCCATCCATATACCCAGTAACCTATATATTCACTGTTCATTCCTATATCCACTCAAGCAGTTAGCCACACACTCACCTGCCCATATACCCAGTCACCTATATGTTCACTCTTCATTCCTATATTTCCACTCATGCAGTCCCCTATCCACTCTCACACCTGCCCATATACCCAGTCACCTATATATTCACTATCCATTCCTATATCCACTCACAGTCACCCAATCCATTCTCCCAACCATCCAAAAAATCAGCCCCCCTATATATTCACTATACATTCATATATTCACTCGTCACCCACCCATCCACATACCCAGTCACCTATGTATTCACTGTTCATTCCTATATCCACTCAAGCAGTTAGCCACACACTCACCTGCCCATATACCCTGTCACCTATATGTTCACTCTTCATTCCTATATCCACTCGTGCAGTCCCCTATCCACTAACCTGCCCATCCATATACCCAGTCACCTATATATTCACCCTCCATTCCTATATCCACTCACAGTAACACACCCATCCATATACCCAGTAACCTATATATTCACTGTTCATTCCAATATCCACTCAAGCAGTTAGCCACACACTCACCTGCCCATATACCCAGTCACCTATATGTTCACTCTTCATTCCTATATTTCCACTCATGCAGTCCCCTATCCACTCTCACACCTGCCCATATACCCAGTCACCTATATATTCACTATCCATGTCTATATACACTCACAAAATCCCCTATCCACTCCCACAACCGTCCATATACCCAGTCACCTATATGTTCACTCTTCATTCCTATATCCACTCATGCAGTCCCCATCCACTCACACACCTGTCCATATACCCAGTCACCTATACATTCACTATCTTTTTCTATATCCTCTCAAGCAGTTACCAACCCACTCCTCCACCCACCCATATAACCAGTCACCCATATATTCACTATCCATTCCTATGTCTACTCACCCAGTCACCAACCCATTCACCCACCCATCCATATACCCATGCACCTATATATTCACTATTCTTTCCTATATCCACTCACATTCACCCATCCACTCACCTATCCATCCATATACCATTTACCCAGCCACATATATATTCACTATTTATATATAGACTCACGCAGTCACCCATCCACTCACCAACCCATCCATATACCCAGTTACCTATATTTTCACTATGCATTCCTATATCCACTCACATCACCCATCCACTCACCCAGTCATCCATATACCCAATCACATATTTATTCACTATCCATTCCTATATCCACTCACGCAGTTACCCACCCACTCACATAACCATTCATATACCCAGTCACCTATATATTTACTATCCATTCCTATATCCACTCAGTCACTCACCCACCCATCTATATACTCACGCACCTATATATTCACTATTCTTTCCTGTATCCACTCACATTCACCCATCCACTCACCTATCCATCCATGTACCCAGACACATATATATTCACTATTTATATATAGACTCACGCAGTCACCCATCCACTCATCAACCCATCCATATACCCAGTTACCTATATATTCACTATGCATTCCTATATCCACTCACATCACCCATCCACTCACCCACTCATCCATATACCCAATCACGTATTTATTCACTATCCATTCCTATATCCACTCACGCAGTTACCCACCCACTCACATAACCATTCATATACACAGTCACCTATATATTAACTATCCCTGCCTTTATCCTGTCACATTCACCCATCCACTCAGCCATCCATCCATATACCCAGCCACCTATATATTCATTATCCATTCCTATATCCACTCACATTCACCCATCCACTCACCCACTCATTCATGTACCCAGTCACATATTTATTCACTATCCATTCCTATATCCACTCCCATTCACCCATCCACTCACCCAACCACCCATTTACCCAGTCACCTAAATATTCACGATCCATTCCTACATCCACTCACATTCACCCATCCACTCACTCACCCATCAATATACCCAGTCACCTATATATTTACTATGTATTCCTATATCCACTAATTTACCCAGCCACCCATCCATATACCCAGTCACTTATGTATTCACTATCCATTCCTATATCCACTCACATTCATCCATCCACTCACCCAACCATCCATATACCCAGTCACCTATGTATTCACTATCCATTCCTATATCCACTCACATTTACCCATTCACTCAGCCATTCATCCATATACCCACTCACCTACATATTCAATATCCATTCCTATATCCACTAATGTTCACCCATTCACTCAGCCAACCATGTATATGCCGTCACCCATCTAATCAATATCCATTCCTGTATCCACTTGCACAGTTACCTACCCACTCACCCGCCCACATTCCTAGACACTCTTCATCTGAGTCTGTATATAGCATTATAGCTGGTCCCATCCCCCATCTCTTGCCTCCTCTCGCTCAGTCTATTCGACCCAGTCTTCTCATCCTTGGTACTTCCTCCACACTATGCACTGTTACAGCAGGCCCCTCCCCCCAATAAGCACTGTTACGGCCGGCCCCTCCTCCCCACTAGGCACTGTTACAGCGGGCCCATCCGCCCACTAGGCACAGTTACGGCAGGCCCGTCCCCCCACTAGGCACTATTATGGCGGCCCCTCCTCCCCACTAAGCACTGTTATGGTGGGCCCCTCCCCCCAATAAGCACTGTTACGGCCGGCCCCTACTCCCCACTAAGCACTGTTACGGCAGGCCCCTCCCCCCACTAGGCACAGTTACGGCGGGCCCCTCCCTCCACTAGGCACTGTTACAGCGGGCCCATCCGCCCGCTAGGCACAGTTACGGTGGGCCCCTCCCCCCACTAGGCACTGTTACGGCGGGCCCCTCCTCCCCACTAGGCACTGTTACAGGGGGCCCCTCCCCCTACTAGGCACTGTTACGGCGGGTCCCTCCGCCCTACTAGGCACTGTTATCCCAGGGCACTCCCCCCACTAGGCACTGTTACAGCGGGCCCATCCACCCACTAGGCACAGTTATGGTGGGCCCCTCCCCCCACTATGCACTGTTACGGCAGGCCCTTCCTCCCCACTAGGCACTGTTTACAGCGGGCCCCTCCCCCCAGGAGCACTGTTACGGCGGGTCCCTCCGCCCCACTAGGCACTGTTACCGCAGGCCACTCCCCCCACTAGGTACTGTTATGGCTGGCCCCTCCCCCACTAGGCATTGTTATGGCGGGCCACCCCCCACTAGGCACTGTTATGGCGGTCCCCTCCTCCCCACTAGGCACTGTTACGGCGGGGCCCTCTTCTCCACTAGGCACTGTTATGGCGGGCTCCTCCTCCCACTAGGTACTGTTATGGCAGGCCCCTCCTCCCCACTAAGCAATGTTATGGTGGGCCCCTCCTCCCCACTAGGCACTGTTACAGCGGGCCCCTCCTCCCCACTAGGTACTGTTATGGCAGGCCCCTCCCCCACTAGGCACTGTTATGGAGGGCCCCTCCTCCCCACTAAGCACTGTTACGGCTGGCCCCTCCCCCACTAGGCACTGTTACGGCTGGCCCCTCCCACACTAGGCATTGTTATGGTGGGCCACCCCCCACTAGGCACTGTTATGGCAGTGCCCTCCTCCCCACTAGGCACTGTTATGGCGGGGCCCTCTTCTCCACTAGGCACTGTTATGGCGGGCTCCTCCTCCCACTAGGTACTGTTATGGCGGGCCCCTCCTCCCCACTAAGCAATGTTATGGTGGGCCCCTCCTCCCCACTAGGCACTGTTACAGTGGGCCCCTCCTCCCCACTAAGCACTGTTACGGCTGGCCCCTACCCACTAGGCACTGTTACGGCTGATCCCTCCCCCACTAGCCACTGTTATGGGGGGCCCACCCCCACTAGGCACTGTTATGGCGGTACCCTCCTCCCCACTAGGCACTGTTACGGTGTGCCCCTCTTCCCCACTAGGCACTGTTATGGCAGGCTCCTCCTCCCACTAGGTACTGTTATGGCAGGTCCCTTCTCCCCACTAAGCAATGTTATGGCGGGCCCCTCCTCCCTACTAGGCACTGTTACAGCGGGCCCCTCCTCCCCACTAAGTACTGTATTGGAGGGCCCCTCCTCCCCACTAAGCACTGTTATGGCGGTCCCCTCCTCCCCACTAGGCACTGTTACGGCGGGCCCCTCTTCCCCACTAGGCACTGTTATGGCGGGCTCCTCCTCCCACTAGGTACTGTTATGGCGGGCCCCTCCTCCCCACTAAGCAATGTTATGGCGGGCCCCTGCTCCCCACTAGGCACTGTTACAGCGGGCCCCTCCTCCCCACTAGATACTGTTATGGAGGACCCCTCCTCCCCACTAAGCAATGTTATGGCGGGCCCCTCCTCCGCACTAGGCACTGTTACACCGGGCCCCTCCCCCCACTAGGCACTGTTACGGCGGGCCCCTCCTCTTCACTAGGCACTGTTACAGCGGGCCCCTCCCCCCACTAGGCACAGTTACGGCAGGCCCCTCCCCCCACTAGGCACTGTTATGGCAAGCCCTCCTCCCACTAGGCACTGTTATGGCAGGCCCCTGTTCCCCACTAGGCACTGTTACGGCTGGCCCCTCCCCCACTAGGCACTGTTATGATGGGCCCCTCCCCCCATTAGGCACTGTTATGGCAGGCCCCTCCTCCCCACTAAGCAATGTTATGGCGGGCCCCTGCTCCCCACTAGGCACTGTTACAGCGGGCCCCTCCTCCCCACTAGGTACTGTTATGGAGGACCCCCCCTCCCCACTAAGCAATGTTATGGCGGGCCCCTCCTCCGCACTAGGCACTGTTACAGCGGGCCCCTCCTCCCCACTAGGTACTGTTATGGCGGTCCATTCCTATGTCTACTCACCTAGTCACCAACCCATTCACCCACCCATCCATATACCCAGTCACCTATATATTTACTATCCCTTCTTATATCCACTTACCTACCCATCTATATACCCACTCATCTATATATTCACTATTCTTTCCTATATCCACTCACATTCACCCATCCACTCACCTATCCATCCGTATACCCAGCCACATATATATTCACTATTTATATATAGACTCACACAGTCACCCATCCACTCACCAACCCATCCATATACCCAGTTACCTATAAATTCACTATGCATTCCTATATCCACTCACATCACCCATCCACTCACCCACTCATCCATATACCCAATCACGTATTTATTCACTATCCATTCCTATATCCACTCACGCAGTTACCCACCCGCTCACATAACCATTCATATACCCAGTCACCTATATATTAACGATCCCTTCCTATATCCAGTCACATTCACCCATCCACTCAGCCATCCATCCATATACCCAGCCACCTAAATATTAATTATCCATTCCTATATCCACTCACATTCACCTATCCACTCACCCACTCACCCATGTACCCAGTCACATATTTATTCACTATCCATTCCTATATCCACTCCCATTCACCCATCCACTCACCCAACCACCCATATACCCAGTCACCTAAATATTCACGATCCATTCCTACATCCACTCACATTCACCCATCCACTCACTCACCCATCCATATATCCAGTCACCTATATATTTACTATGTATTCCTATATACACTAATTTACCCAGCCACCCATCCATATACCCAGTCACCTATATATTAACAATCCCTTCCTATATCCAGTCACATTCACCCATCCACTCAGACATCCATCCATATACCCAGTCACCTATGTATTCACTATCCATTCCTATATCCACTCACATTCACCCATCCACTCACCCAACTATCCATATACCCAGTCACCTATGTATTCACTATCCATTCCTATATCCACTCACATTCACCCATTTACTCAGCTATTCATCCATATACCCAATCACCTGCATATTCAATATCCATTCCTATATCCACTCATGTTCACCCATTCACTCAGCCAACCATGTATATGCCGTCACCCATCTAATCAATATCCATTCCTGTATCCTATTGCACAGTTACCTACCCACTCACCCGCCCACATTCCTAGACACTCTTCATCTGAGTCTGTATATAGCATTATAGCTGGTCCCATCCCCCATCTCTTGCCTCCTCTCGCTCAGTCTATTCGACCCAGTCTTCTCATCCTTGGTACTTCCTCCACACTATGCACAGTTACGGCGGGCCCGTCCCCCCACTAGGCACTATTATGGCGGCCCCTCCTCCCCACTAAGCACTGTTATGGTGGGCCCCTCCCCCCAATAAGCACTGTTACGGCCGGCCCCTCCTCCCCACTAAGCACTGTTACGGCAGGCCCCTCCCCCCACTAGGCACAGTTACACCGGGCCCCTCCCCCCACTAGGCACTGTTACGGCGGGCCCCTCCTCTTCACTAGGCACTGTTACAGCGGGCCCCTCCCCCCACTAGGCACAGTTACGGCAGGCCCCTCCCCCCACTAGGCACTGTTATGGCAAGCCCTCCTCCCACTAGGCACTGTTTTGGCAGGCCCCTGTTCCCCACTAGGCACTGTTACGGCTGGCCCCTCCCCCACTAGGCACTGTTATGATGGGCCCCTCCCCCCATTAGGCACTGTTATGGCAGGCCCCTCCTCCCCACTAAGCAATGTTATGGCGGGCCCCTGCTCCCCACTAGGCACTGTTACAGCGGGCCCCTCCTCCCCACTAGGTACTGTTATGGAGGACCCCCCCTCCCCACTAAGCAATGTTATGGCGGGCCCCTCCTCCGCACTAGGCACTGTTACAGCGGGCCCCTCCTCCCCACTAGGTACTGTTATGGCGGTCCATTCCTATGTCTACTCACCTAGTCACCAACCCATTCACCCACCCATCCATATACCCAGTCACCTATATATTTACTATCCCTTCTTATATCCACTTACCTACCCATCTATATACCCACTCATCTATATATTCACTATTCTTTCCTATATCCACTCACATTCACCCATCCACTCACCTATCCATCCGTATACCCAGCCACATATATATTCACTATTTATATATAGACTCACACAGTCACCCATCCACTCACCAACCCATCCATATACCCAGTTACCTATAAATTCACTATGCATTCCTATATCCACTCACATCACCCATCCACTCACCCACTCATCCATATACCCAATCACGTATTTATTCACTATCCATTCCTATATCCACTCACGCAGTTACCCACCCGCTCACATAACCATTCATATACCCAGTCACCTATATATTAACGATCCCTTCCTATATCCAGTCACATTCACCCATCCACTCAGCCATCCATCCATATACCCAGCCACCTAAATATTCATTATCCATTCCTATATCCACTCACATTCACCTATCCACTCACCCACTCACCCATGTACCCAGTCACATATTTATTCACTATCCATTCCTATATCCACTCCCATTCACCCATCCACTCACCCAACCACCCATATACCCAGTCACCTAAATATTCACGATCCATTCCTACATTCACTCACATTCACCCATCCACTCACTCACCCATCCATATACCCAGTCACCTATATATTTACTATGTATTCCTATATCCACTAATTTACCCAGCCACCCATCCATATACCCAGTCACCTATATATTAACGATCCCTTCCTATATCCAGTCACATTCACCCATCCACTCAGCCATCCATCCATATACCCAGTCACCTATGTATTCACTATCCATTCCTATATCCACTCACATTCACCCATCCACTCACCCAACTATCCATATACCCAGTCACCTATGTATTCACTATCCATTCCTATATCCACTCACATTCACCCATTCACTCAGCTATTCATCCATATACCCAATCACCTGCATATTCAATATCCATTCCTATATCCACTCATGTTCACCCATTCACTCAGCCAACCATGTATATGCCGTCACCCATCTAATCAATATCCATTCCTGTATCCACTTGCACAGTTACCTACCCACTCACCCGCCCACATTCCTAGACACTCTTCATCTGAGTCTGTATATAGCATTATAGCTGGTCCCATCCCCCATCTCTTGCCTCCTCTCGCTCAGTCTATTCGACCCAGTCTTCTCATCCTTGGTACTTCCTCCACACTATGCACAGTTACGGCGGGCCAGTCCCCCCACTAGGCACTATTATGGTGGCCCCTCCTCCCCACTAAGCACTGTTATGGTGGGCCCCTCCCCCAATAAGCACTGTTACGGCCGGCCCCTCCTCCCCACTAAGCACTGTTACGGCAGGCCCCTCCCCCCACTAGGCACAGTTACACCGGGCCCCTCCCCCCACTAGGCACTGTTACGGCGGGCCCCTCCTCTTCACTAGGCACTGTTACAGCGGGCCCCTCCCCCCACTAGGCACAGTTACGGCAGGCCCCTCCCCCCACTAGGCACTGTTATGGTGGGCCCCTCCTCCCACTAGGCACTGTTATGGCAGGCCACTCCCTCCACTAGGCACTGTTACGGCAGGCCCCTGTTCCCCACTAGGCACTATTACGGCTGGCCCCTCCACCCACTAGGCACTGTTACAGTGAGCCCCTCCTCCCCACTAAGCACTGTTATGGCGGGCTCCTTCCTCCCACTAGGCACTGTTATCGCAGGCCCCTCCTCCCCACTTGGCACTGTTATGGCTGGCCCCTCCCCCACTAGGCACTGTTACGGCGGGCCCCTCCTCTTCACTAGGCACTGTTACAGCGGGCCCCTCCCCCCACTAGGCACAGTTACGGCAGGCCCCTCCCCCCACTAGGCACTGTTATGGCGGGCCCTCCTCCCACTAGGCACTGTTATGGCAGGCCCCTGTTCCCCACTAGGCACTGTTACGGCTGGCCCCTCCCCGACTAGGCACTGTTATGATGGGCCCCTCCCCCCATTAGGCACTGTTATGGCAGGCCCCTCCTCCCCACTAAGCAATGTTATGGCGGGCCCCTGCTCCCCACTAGGCACTGTTACAGCGGGCCCCTCCTCCCCACTAGGTACTGTTATGGAGGACCCCCCCTCCCCACTAAGCAATGTTATGGCGGGCCCCTCCTCCGCACTAGGCACTGTTACAGCGGGCCCCTCCTCCCCACTAGGTACTGTTATGGCGGTCCATTCCTATGTCTACTCACCTAGTCACCAACCCATTCACCCACCCATCTATATACCCAGTCACCTATATATTTACTATCCCTTCTTATATCCACTTACCTACCCATCTATATACCCACTCATCTATATATTCACTATTCTTTCCTATATCCACTCACATTCACCCATCCACTCACCTATCCATCCGTATACCCAGCCACATATATATTCACTATTTATATATAGACTCACACAGTCACCCATCCACTCACCAACCCATCCATATACCCAGTTACCTATAAATTCACTATGCATTCCTATATCCACTCACATCACCCATCCACTCACCCACTCATCCATATACCCAATCACGTATTTATTCACTATCCATTCCTATATCCACTCACGCAGTTACCCACCCGCTCACATAACCATTTATATACCCAGTCACCTATATATTAACGATCCCTTCCTATATCCAGTCACATTCACCCATCCACTCAGCCATCCATCCATATACCCAGCCACCTAAATATTCATTATCCATTCCTATATCCACTCACATTCACCTATCCACTCACCCACTCACCCATGTACCCAGTCACATATTTATTCACTATCCATTCCTATATCCACTCCCATTCACCCATCCACTCACCCAACCACCCATATACCCAGTCACCTAAATATTCATGATCCATTCCTACATTCACTCACATTCACCCATCCACTCACTCACCCATCCATATACCCAGTCACCTATATATTTACTATGTATTCCTATATCCACTAATTTACCCAGCCACCCATCCATATACCCAGTCACCTATATATTAACAATCCCTTCCTATATCCAGTCACATTCACCCATCCACTCAGCCATCCATCCATATACCCAGTCACCTATGTATTCACTATCCATTCCTATATCCACTCACATTCACCCATCCACTCACCCAACTATCCATATACCCAGTCACCTATGTATTCACTATCCATTCCTATATCCACTCACATTCACCCATTCACTCAGCTATTCATCCATATACCCACTCACCTGCATATTCAATATCCATTCCTATATCCACTCATGTTCACCCATTCACTCAGCCAACCATGTATATGCCGTCACCCATCTAATCAATATCCATTCCTGTATCCACTTGCACAGTTACCTACCCACTCACCCGCCCACATTCCTAGAAACTCTTCATCTGAGTCTGTATATAGCATTATAGCTGGTCCCATCCCACATCTCTTGCCTCCTCTCGCTCAGTCTATTCGACCCAGTCTTCTCATCCTTGGTACTTCCTCCACACTATGCACAGTTACGGCGGGCCCGTCCCCCCACTAGGCACTATTATGGTGGCCCCTCCTCCCCACTAAGCACTGTTATGGTGGGCCCCTCCCCCCAATAAGCACTGTTACGGCCGGCCCCTCCTCCCCACTAAGCACTGTTATGGCAGGCCCCTCCCCCCACTAGGCACAGTTACACCGGGCCCCTCCCCCCACTAGGCACTGTTACGGCGGGCCCCTCCTCTTCACTAGGCACTGTTACAGCGGGCCCCTCCCCCCACTAGGCACAGTTACGGCAGGCCCCTCCCCCCACTAGGCACTGTTATGGAGGGCCCCTCCTCCCACTAGGCACTGTTATGGCAGGCCACTCCCTCCACTAGGCACTGTTACGGCAGGCCCCTGTTCCCCACTAGGCACTATTACGGCTGGCCCCTCCACCCACTAGGCACTGTTACAGTTAGCCCCTCCTCCCCACTAAGCACTGTTATGGCGGGCTCCTTCCTCCCACTAGGCACTGTTATGGCAGGCCCCTCCTCCCCACTTGGCACTGTTATGGCTGGCCCCTCCCCCACTAGGCACTGAAACGGCTGGCCCCTTCCCCACTAGGAACTGTTACGGCGGGCCCCTCCCCCACCAGGCACTGTTATGGCAGGCCCCTCCCCCACTAGGCACTGTTATGGCAGGCCCCTCCCCCCACTATCACCTTTCTTAAATGGCGGCTTTCGACGGTTTCCGCCCTTCCTGGTTTTCTAGCAGGGTGTATATGGTGGTGGGGGGCCCATGGTCCCAGAAGTTCCTCTTGGAGACCCTCTCTGTAACCTGTTCCACCGGTGGTCACCCTGAAGGTCTGCCGTCAGGTGCCCGGAAGGAGCCAGATGCCAGTCTTTTCCCCTTATACCGGGCAGTATCAAGGTGTTGGGGGCGCCAGCCTCTGACGTCACACTGTACGTACACTTTCCCTTTCCTAGGCTCTCAATCCTTACACATGTTATAAAAGGCAGACACTGAAGTGCAACGCTTTGTTACCCGAGTATCTTTGCCTTTTGTGCAGCAATGCACTGTGTTGTTCTGTTATGCACTTTGGTAGGCCACATCTGTGGGCAAAGCAAGGCGAGTGTAGGCTGTCTGGGGCGCTAGGAGGTCACACCAATGACCCCCTCAACCAATAATGCCTTCTCTGGATTCTGGGGACATGGTGAAACCCCTCGGGATTTGAGGTTCAAGATGGCGCCATAGGACCTCAGTGCAGTCACGCCCCCTGTTATATGGAGTCCCTATGCATTCTATAGCACATGCCTATATATTACACACTGAGGTCAGGGTCATGCTGGTGTGTAGGGCCCGCTGTGAGAACGCCCACCCTTCTATTTACCTGTGTGCCCCTTCACAGCCTGTCCACCAGCCATCCTGCCCAATACACCAACGCACAATACTCATCATGCCCACCTATGTGACCTGGCCGACACAAATCCTACCCAACACACCCTTCCCATGAAACCTTACCTGACAGACACACTTTGGTTCTAACGTGATCGAGCTTTGCAACCTGGCCAAGGCACGTTGCACTCAAACCAGCACACCATAACCAGCAACCCTCCCCCACACAGTGTACCCAAACCCGTGTCCTGTGTAAAGCAACCAGCACGCATTATAACAAACACACCTACTCCGGATACGCATAGTACCCAAAGTGCTTGTGTAACCTCATTACCCCGCATCGTACCCATCATGCTTGCCCCGTGTAACCTCACTACCCCGCATCGTACCCATCATGCTTGCCCCGTGAAACCTCACTACCCCGCATCGTACCCATCATGCTTGACCCGTGTAACCTCACTACCCCGCATCGTACCCATCATGCTTGCCCCGTGTAACCTCACTACCCCGCATCGTACCCATCATGCTTGCCCCGTGTAACCTCACTACCCCGCATCGTACCCATCATGCTTGCCCCGTGTAACCTCACTACCCCGCATCGTACCCATCATGCTTGCCCCGTGTAACCTCACTACCCCGCATCGTACCCATCATGCTTGCCCCGTGTAACCTCACTACCCCGCATCGTACCCATCATGCTTGCCCCGTGAAACCTCACTACCCCGCATCGTACCCATCATGCTTGCCCCGTGAAACCTCACTACCCCGCATCGTACCCATCATGCTTGCCCCGTGTAACCTCACTACCCCGCATCGTACCCATCATGCTTGCCCCGTGAAACCTCACTACCCCGCATCGTACCCATCATGCTTGCCCCGTGTAACTTCACTACCCCGCATCGTACCCATCATGCTTGCCCCGTGTAACCTCACTACCCCGCATCGTACCCATCATGCTTGCCCCGTGAAACCTCACTACCCCGCATCGTACCCATCATGCTTGCCCCGTGTAACTTCACTACCCCGCATCGTACCCATCATGCTTGCTCCGTGTAACCTCACTACCCCGCATCGTACCCATCATGCTTGCCCCGTGTAACCTCACTACCCCGCATCGTACCCATCATGCTTGCCCCGTGTAACCTCACTACCCCGCATCGTACCCATCATGCTTGCCCCGTGTAACCTCACTACCCCGCATCGTACCCATCATGCTTGCCCCGTGTAACCAGACCAACATAGAATTCACCGAACACACACCCATGCGTCAACTGCTAAACACAAATGGGACCCAACACAATCACCCTGTGTAACCTAATCAAAGCTGTTTATGCACAACACACTGAAAGTTTGTGATGTAACCAAGACATTTTGTACCCAAGCTCCTGCCCTATGCAACCTGACCATCTTACATCAAACCCAACACTCCCTGCCCATACAGCCTGAGCAACATGCGTAAAACTCCACGTGCCCCCAAAACACACCGTACCCAACACACAATACCCGTGTAACCTGACCAACACACTTCATGCCCAATGCACTGGTACACATGTAATGTGACCAAAACACACTGTAACAAAACTCCTGTTCCGTGTAACCTGATCAACATACATCATATGCAATTCACCCGTGCCCAGGTTACCTGACCATTACAGGTGGTATTATTCAACACGTCCGTTCCCTGCAACCTGAACAATAGACATAGTTCACAACAACCCCCGTCTAGCCCGACCAACACACATCATACACAACACGCCTGCCTCCTATAGCCTCATCATAGCCAGCGTATCACAGGCAGCCAGAGAAGCGCAAACACAGCGCAGGAAGTTAAGAACACCCTCGACCACAGGCATACGTTCTAGGGATCACAGGCCAGCTGGCCAGGATGCCATGAGCCAGGATGCCATGAGCCAGGATGCCATGCGCCAGTCACCAACTGCAATTTCCCACTGAAAATATGAGATAAAATTGCTACATTACAACTTGACTCATTTGTGGAATTCGCTGGAATTTGGTTTAGACCCTGTTTCAGCACTGAGCAGCTATGCTAGATCTTCAGACCTATCTGCTGGGGATCATTCATAAGGGACAGATGGGCCTTCTCGTCCTTTTAGATTCTCAGTGGCTTTCGATTTGCTGCACCATGAACGCCTACTTGCCACACTAAAAGATGTGGGTTCATGTGGTCAGGATTCTATTGACTGAGGGTATTCCTTCTTGACACATCGAATGCCCAGAGTGTGCTGGGGAGAGGCAACGTCCTCTCAATTCCGACCACCTGTGGTGTTCCAGAGGGATTAGTCCAGGGAAGGTAGGAGCTTGTAGGAAAGGTTGTATCCCTGCGCTGATCTGTTTAGTAAATCCTTTGTGTATGGTACTTCCTGCAGACGTTGCAGGATTCCTGTGGGACAGAGCTCCTGAAGTCCCGAGGTTTGCGATCGCCGGGAGCTGAGAGTGTACACCGAGACCCCGCCGGGCACATCAAAAGCTATCCAGCCATTTATCTAAGGACAACCCAGTCCTAGACTCAGGCATCCAGATAAGGGGGTACCAGGCCTTTTTAAGCATGAAAATCTTGTAAATACGACAGCTTTATCATTTTCCTGTGTACATTTACACACAAGTTTAGGGCAGAGGGCAGTGCAAAGGTCAGGTTACTTGACAGAAACCAGAAAGCTTCTTTTAATTTTTAACTACACGGATGTAATGACAAGCCATGAATAAGCCCTCTTTGAAACAATGTACTTCACTGAAGCCTTTTCAAAAAAAGAAACTGCACACTGTGATAAAAGGAATGGTTTATATCCATTCTGCTTCTGATGTGTTGCTGCTCATGGAGGAAAGAGAAGCGCTGTGCATATTTATTTTCCTAGCATTTTAGGATTGTAAAATTAATAAGATGGAAAACTAAGTTGCAATTGAGAATTAATATTTTGTAACAAATTATGCTTTTTTTCAGTGAAAGCAAACCACTATTGCACAATTGTATTTTTCAGAGTTCCTGTGCTCTGTGCATAATCATATGGAGGCAGATCATTCTTACACTTATAATTTAATTTCCACTCTAATTATAAGAACAGTGTGTAAAATAATTACTATATGCGCGGTCTAGTTTACATCCATTCAACCTCGCAGTCAATGGGGTACATTACTATAAATGCTCAGTGGCAGCAGAGTCTTTGCTCAAGGGTGAGTGATTGTCATTACACCAATCACAGGTGTTCTAGCCTCTCAAATCTTCAAGACTACAATTAAAACATCCAAAACCTGACTCTCAAGGAAGTGCAAGCTCTGTTCAAAAACAAACAAATGAAAGTTACATTTGTAATTGAAATAGAAACTCAGCAAAACCTGTCCGTGATAATCCAGATAGGTATTTAACTTTATGTAGCGCTTCATACACGGTTCGTCCAATATCTAGGAACTGTGATTATTATACCTTAGTCGATACTCAGTTAATCGACCTCTGAAGAATGTTAGCCAATAAGATAGCTCAGCCGGTTGAGCACTCATTGCTGTGATCTGTGCGTGATCTGCAGGTTGCAGACTCGAATCCGACAAGGCCAACTCAGCCTTTCATCTTTTCATCTTTTCAAGGTCGATATATAAGTACCGACTTCTATTCGGTGATAATTGTGATCAAATTGTGTAAAAGCGCTACATAAATGAACATTTGACCATGAGATTAGATATAGAATTTGGCATGGAGTCCTTACCTCTCTGCACTGTTGTATCATAACATTGGCATACCATTAGGTAGTAACAGCTCCAGGAAATGAGGACTTTCATTAAACATCAAAAGACAATTCTGCTATCGACCCTCAAAACACACAACACAATTCATGTTTGCTTTACTATGTAATTGGCTAGGTTTTTGTGTTTTCAACATTTAAATATATACAGGAGAGATCAAATGGCCAGACCTTAGAGAAATCATGAAAGGTGTATTCTGCCACAATGCAGGAAGCTGCCGCTAGGTAATGTTTTCCACATAGTTTGTGCACACGTCCGCTGGATGTCCCATACCTTTTACTCTCTTGCAAAGGAGAAAAGTCATTTTTACTCTCAAAGTTTAAAAATAGGGAGTTAAATACTCCCACCTCAAAATCTTATCTGGAGCACTGCCTATACTCCTCCACCTTGATGAAGACCCCTGGTCGAAACACGTGTTAGGTTTTTGTCGTCATGCAAATGTACACATACTTGCTTGCAATACCAATGCCACTAACTGCCCGTTAAAAACCAATAAGCCAACAACATGAAAACCTAATTGTTTCTGGCAGTGATTCTGTGATCACACACACAAGCATCACTATAACAAGTGACAACAGTCCGATCCAGCGCCATTACCACCAGGGATCCAACCACAGCTACTAGTGTTCCACGGGGAGCCTGTATGTCTCCCATAATGTTCAATCTTTACATCAACCCATTGTGTAGCCTCCTGGATGGCATGGGTGTCGACTTTACTAATTATGCAGATGACACCCAATTGGTGATGGAAGTATTGGGTGACTACTCTTAAGACTCTAACCATCTAAAATACATCTATGCTTCAATTGAGTCTTGGATGAACACCAATTGGATGTGCCTTAATGGCAACAAAACATAGTCAGCGATCTTTGGTTTACCCCAAACTAAAGCTAAATTGGACCCCATTGTCAATCTTTTCACCTTGACAATTGTGATATCTTGGTTGTAGAAAGGGTCAAAACGCTTGGCACGCACCTGGATTCATCTCGTTCTGCGAACTTTGACGTAAACCAAGTATCTAAAAACGGCTCCTACTATTATTTTGTTGTTGTGTTTTTCAGTTTATAACAAACCCTTTACACATAGATCACTTTACATCAAACTAGATCACAGTTCTTTTACTATCGATATCGACTTCTTTATCAACTCTAATCATCTTGTCTTCATTAGCACCTTGAAATGTTACTTTCTTTACTCACGTATTGTTTTTACAAAATCTTCATCAAAAATTTTGTCTAGAAAGTTGACTCCTGCACACACTCATGCAGGCTTGTCTCCAAGTGTAAACATATTCCACCATTCGTCCAGAGACAATGTGGTTTTTTGACGTAATCAATGAGGAAGCTTGTGTGTATTTCTGTTAGAGCATGGCACACTGGGAGAAAGTGTTTCGTTGTCTCTACACTTTCCGGGCTTTTACAAAACCCACAGATAGCGTCAGGGCAGTTTTCGCTTTTCTGAGCAAATAGACGGTCTTGTGTCAGATAGAGATTTAGTCCTAATCGTAGGAATTGGTTGCGGTGGTACCTGCTCGGAAATTTTTTCAGATAGTTCAGTGTGGTGTTTAATGGTCGCACTTCATGTGCCAAATCCAACAAGGATTTGTACTGCATTCTCTGCTCTTGGGAGTCTATCCAATCCTGTTTTTTTTAAAACATTTGTTTAACTGCGCTGAGGTTGGATAGTAAGGATTCTAACGTGGTATTGAAGTGCTGAAGATGGAGGAGGCACTTGCTGCGTAATTTATCATAAATCTCCGTAGCAGGGCTAGAGATTTCCAGAAGATTATTAAGTGCAGAGATTGCAGCCCTAGTTCCACTCTGATCGTGGTCATAGGTAAGCTTTTTGGCAGTTTCAAGATTTGTTTCCAAAATTTCCCCTCAAGAAGGTTCCAGATCTTACATGAGATATTTAATGTTGTTTCTCCACTATAGGTTAAAATTGGCACCCATTTTTGTTTATAGAACAAAATAAGTGGGCTCATGGTGAACTTTCCGTATCTTGTGTGTAATATTGTGCCTTGCAATGCTAGCATTTTGATCTTGGCATGCAGTTCAACCAGCCTGGCTTTATGTCCCATGTTTTTCTTAAAACAAATCCCTAGGTAACCAATTGACTCTACCTGTTGCAGTTTTTGTGCTCTTTTTTCCAGTGCAAATTTCTTCCCCTTTTTCCTAGCTTGAATCCAAAGGAGATTATTTTGGATTCCTCTGTGTTTATTGTTAGGTCGTTAGTGATCGTGTATTCTCGGAGCATGTACAGCAATCGTTGCAGTCCAAGTTGAGTTTGCGACAGCATCACTAAATCGTCCACATAAATCATTGATGCAAGCGCTTGGTTGTGGCATTTTGGTGGATTAGCTTTTTTCTATTTCAGTGCTCTTGGCAAGTCTGATAGGTGCAGATGAAATAGTGTTGCGACCAGCCGACATCCTTGTTTCACTCCTCTCTCAATCTTTATTTCTCTTGAAAGTTGGCCTTCATTGTTCAATCTGATACGCATAGTAGTGTTCGTGTGAAAGGCTTCAATTACGTGTAGTAATTCAGATGGGCAGCCCCATGTATGAAGTTTTGCCCATAGTTTCTGCCGATTCATACTGTTGAATGCTCGTCCTAGATCGATGAACAACAAAAACAAGTTTGTTTTGTTTTTTAGCGTGTGTAATTTTAGTATATTCAAGAGAAAAAGACAGATCTGTCCCCACTCCTTTCGTGAAACCCGTTTATCTTTGATCGAGAATGTTTGTTTCAGTTGCCCACTTTGTCAATCTTTTTTGGAGATTTTAAGCAAATAATTTGCCAATTAGGTCTAGTAGTGCAATTGGTCTGTAGTTCTCTGGATTTGAAGATTGGCACCACAATTGCAGTTGCCCATGATTTTGGTAGTTCACCTGTGGTGGTAATATGTATGATTAGGGAGATGATGAAAATGGTCACATTTTCAGGATCCTCTTTTAGGATGTTGTTTGTTAATCCTTCTGGTCCGGCTGCATTGAACTGGTTTAGCTTATAGATGGCTTCTTTAATCTCCTCGTTACTAATCTGCACACGGCACGCTTTGAGCGCTGTGCTTTTGATTTTGACACTGGATCCGATCGAATCAGCAAAGACTTTAGAGTAATGATCGATCCAGAATTGTTCAGCCACTCCACTACTCAGGCTAGCTTGCTGACAAAGTGTTGCTTTATTTATCATTGGCCATGTGTCTTTCGTCTAGGGATCGCAGATTGCTTTCAGCATCATCTCAGCTTGCACTTGTTCACGCTGTAACATGAAGCTGATTAGCCAGTTCTTATAGCGTTGGTTCTTTTTTCAACTCGGCTTTTATCGAGATGCAGCTGGAGTCTTTTATCTGTTTTATATCCACTTGAAGATTTTTTCGCTGCTCAATCACTGCAGGACTAAATTGATGCTTTGATTGCATAAATGGTCGTCTAAATCCAGTTTTTACAACTTTGAACGCTGTAAGTAACGCATCACAACATAGACCAAGTGTGCGTGCATGACGCAACTCGAAAGATTGGTTATTAAGGAGAAGTAGGCTTCAGTTGTTATTTTTAGACCATTTCCTCCTTGCTTGGCTATGTTGCAGATCCCTGGCTGATATAGAGAAGATGGAGCATTTTTCAATGTCCATGTGAGCATCAGGGCCTCGTGGTCACTGTTTGACTGTCTCAAGGTTGCAAGTTGTTCTATGTTGTGGAGAACTTGGTTGACAACCATATGTAGTCAATTGTTGATGTGAGATTGTTGCCTCTCCAAGTCAGTTTGCCTGGCACATCTCCGACCGTTTGACCATTTAGCATATGACCTGCATCGACATTTGACACCTTTGACTTTGAGATTTTGTTATTTTTGATAATGGTTTGGCCTCTTTATCTAAACATCTCACGTTTAGAGCTCCACAGTTTGCAAAATGTTGGTTCAGAAAAGTTGTGTATGCTTAATCAAAAATGTCCAATAAAGTATGTAGCAATTTGGTTGTAGATATCATTGTGGGATTCCAGTAAAGAGGTATAACTACTGTATGTGAGGGAAAGTTTTCTCCAGTGAACATGTGTTCTAATGTAGTCCACTGCACAAAACAATCTGGGTTGCTAGTTTTGATTATTTGTAAACATTGACCATGTTTGATCAGTGTAAGTAAACCGGCATAGGGCCTCCCAGACTGTCTTTTTCCTGCCGGATTGACTAGCGTAGTATAACCGTTGCAAGCTGGAGACACGCACAGCCACGTCTCTTGTTGGCAAATAATTGTATGACGAGTCAGGTTCAAGTATGATTGGTTGAACAGATGTTTAAATCCCTGTGTGTTCCATGACAACAGGGATTAAGCTTGCTCACAAAGGCTCTCTTTTTGCTAATGATGTCTTGGTCCAACCAAGGCCTTGACATCCAATGCCAATTGGTTGCTTCAGCTGTATTGTTTACTGAGCTGTGTCGCGTGGGATTCTTGCAGATTGAAGCAGGTATGTTCTTAATAGTAATTTTCTGGGGCCCTTCCTGCTGCTCATTCAATTTGTCTCTGCTTACTAGTTGATTTGAAGCCAACGATGTTCTAGTTTGAATTGCAATTTTATTTTGTTTATTTCGTTGATCTTCTCTTTGGATGCTTCGATCACTCAATTCAAATCCAAAGGGTAATAAGGCTGCATTGGTTTCCAGTAGAGTGTCTTTTATAAGCAGAGATTTGAAATGGAGAATCACACAGTCACCTTTGTCTTCATCTACATATTTGACTATTGCAATATCATCTGAAGCTATTGTTCGCAATGAGGGAACGCAGGGTAGTAAATTCATTACTTTTCTCCTATTTAGGTTTACTTCATTTCTAGAGCTTAAGATGTTTGCCAAGTAGATTTTTTCAACTGCAGCTTTTGGGCCAGCAGGGGAACTAGATGGACTGTCCCACGGCCTCAGATTTGCTTTTTCTCTCTGTCTTTCATGAGGGGCTTTCAGATTTAAATCATTAGAGGTTGTCGTTCTGATGTCAGTACGTTTCTGGAGAGCGACGATTCCATTTGGTTGTAGACACGTCGTCGGTTTGACAGTGTTAGCAAAGATGATACATTTGGTCTTCGATATGACTTGTTTAATGTGTGAGCTTGCTTATCGATTCTCATCTTTTTATCATGGAAGGTATACTCTTATTCGCTGACTCATGCCTTTGAGTCAAAGAGAGGTTTCTCGTGTGATCCCTCCAGATCTTCGGTGTCCTCTAGATATTGGGAGAGATCATCAATAAGGTCCATATCATCCAGAATAGTGACTTCTGTATTATGTCTTAATTCACTCATTTCTTTCTGGTCCTCTCTTGTTGTAACAATTTTTTGTGTTGGCATTTGTGTAGTATTACTAATACGTATTTCTGGCTTCTTGACTCTGCATTTCTGTCGTGGTTGTTAATCGTCTTTCTCGACATTTGTACACAGAGGCAGTGTTGACAAGCTCCTAAGAAAAGCACGCGAGCCATTCGATTTGGATTCCAAACCATTTTCGACATTCTTGCTTTTCTTTTTCACAGTTGCGAGAGCTGAACCTTTGTCCTTGTGCGAAGGACCTGCAGTACTTTGCTTTAATTGTTTCTTGAATATCGTCTTTTGGATGGACTGCCCTTGTCGACTGATGTTAAAAGTTGTGTTGCTTGCGTGATGATTGGGGACAGTCGACCCTCGGCCACAATTTGAATTCGTCCTGAGGTCTGTAGGATTACTGTCCATATCGAAATCTCTTTGCGTGGGATTAGTCGCCTCTACCCCACAGGCCCCTCTCAAAGACATTTGGGCCCCATGCGACACTCCAGGTGGGCTGTGATTTTCTGGGGGTTTGCGTTGGATAGAATTCCTCATGCCTGCTCATAAACATTCCACGTTTCCACATCATTTACTTGTTTGCCTTTTAGATTTATCTTTGCTGGCAAAGATGCTGGTGCTTCCCTTAGCTGTTTCCTGATCCATCTAGGGGAGTCCAGTAAAGCTGCCATCATCATGGCTTTTTCAGTGTGATCTCCGCTGGCCAAGTCGCACAGTCATGCTTGCCAATTTGCTGATTTTTCTGCCTCGTGATCAAGCCTGGTGTGCACGTTGTTGGTAAAGGTCTCCAGGTATAGTCGTTTTGTGAGCATCATTGCAGCAATGGGGCATTATCCTTAATGTTGTCATTAATTGTTTCATATAGTTGTAAATAAGGTGCAAGTGAAATAGACAAAGCTGTCGTCACATTGTTGTGAGTCTGGATACCTGCGGCTACTGATAACTGAGACGTATCCTTGGTGTGTTCAACGATGGGGTGTGCACGAGACTCCATCGCTTCCGCCATGGAAGTTAGGTTACTTATTGAAGAGCAATTTTGTGTCGACTCCTGGTGTGCAGGTATCACAGGCGCTCGCAGTACTCTGGCACTATCGAGGCCCTGGGGCAGGGGCTTGGGCAATGTCGCTTGTGTCAGCGGGCAGTTTACATTGTTATTGTTGTTTGGTTTGGGGTCACTTGGGGTAGAGCGTTCAATCTCCTCATTTGTTGATAACATAATGTTCTCTGTCACTGGCTGTTCCAATGTTGGTGTTGAACACAAATCAATCTGCTTTTGCATGGGCTGTATTTCCGCCATTTCCAGATGATTGTTACCACGGGCAGTTGGCGCATCCACTGGTTCTTCTATACTGCCAGCCCTTAATTCATCGCACTTACTGCACTCATTGCACTCTTCAAATTCAGCCGCAAGCGCTTTTTCATTTCTACTATTTCTTTGGGTAGTCCTCTTGCATCCCCCGCTTACTGTTCATAAGGCATTTAAGTGCCATTTTGTTCCAGTTGGGTTTATCGGGGGGTTCGTGCATGGAACCTCAGTACTCGTTCTTTTCTATTGTTTAGGTTTGTGCGCGCTAAGGCGTGTGTATTTGCACTATTTTGTTTAAAGCCATGCCTTCCTGTGTTTTTTGCATCTCCACAATGGGATTTGTGCTTTTTAACTTATTCTGACGAAATGTAACACACTGGTTTTGGAGTTCTAATTTTAAAAGAGTATTTACCCGCTCTGTCTCAGTTAAGCCACACGCTTCTGCAGCAATGTTCCCTAATGAAGGATTTCCCATATTATCAGAAGAGGCGGCGTCTACCTCCATGAGTTCAGCATGAGTCAGGGCGACACCTCTCGTTGTTATTGTTTGTTGACATATAGGTTCCTTCTCACTAAACAGAGTCAGCTCCTCACAAGGTACACTCACAGACGTAGAGCACTCACCGCTATTGTCTTCTGCAGTGCCTCCTTGCACCCGTTGTCTTTGTCGGGTGCGCGGTCCCGAATGGAGCATTGAAGGCGAAATGTCGATTGCCAGCATCTTCTGCGTTGAGTAGACATCAGCAGCTGGTCCAGCTCAAATCTCATTCACAAGGTGAAGGAAAGCAATACACAGGGAGCCGGAGGTGCACGCTGCCCGGTGTGTGACTGGAGCGAGACTGGACTCGCTTGAAAGACTCACGCGCCTGTGCTACGCACCACTTCCCAGAGACATAGGCAGGGCCAAACGGCTTATAGGGGCAGCAGCAGAGTTAATCCACACACAGGGTACAGGAGTACAGGAGGCAAAAAACAGTGTAGACTGGAGCGAGACCTGCTCCTACTATCTCCAACTGCTGAGGGAGACCCAGCACTTCCTATCTGAGAATAACTGAGGCTCTATTGCCTGGGCCCCTAAACTTTTAATTATATCTAATAAGAAATTCCTGTCTAAACTTCAAATTTCCCAAAACGACACAGAATTGTCAAAAGCAAATCCAAGCAGGACCACATCTCTAAGAGTAGGCAAGAGCTCCACTGGCTTCCCATCACCGCTCGTATATCCTTCAAAGTGGTGTTATTGGTACACAACTGAGTTTATGGCACCTCCCTGCTTACCTAAAATCCATGATTCTTCCCCGTGTCCCGATTAGATCTCTGCGCTCCTCCGAGGTGGAGTTAGTGAGATGTTTATGTTTCATTTGGACCAATGGCCAAGTTGAATCCTTCCCAGCTGTGGAAGCTAAAATAATGAACTCCCTTCCTTCTGATCTGAGACTTGAGAAAAGCCATCTCAGCTGTCCTCATAAGCTGAAAACTGTCCTCTTTGAATAAATCCCTTCCTGCTCTTTAATCCTGCTGCAGCTCGTGGTGTCTCGTCTGCTTTCTGTCTGTCTCAATTGTGTCTAGGTTGGTGCACCTGATGGCTGCAGGCTCCGGCACCTTATAAATAAATAATAAATGAGCACCCTGAGACACAGGCCGGGCGGCTCCCAGCGACCAAAACACAGGCCACGAGGCTCGAGGAACTCAGGCCAAAATGTGCTGAACACACCAAAACACAGTCCCAGAAGCTCCATGCGCCTAAAAATACAGGCCATGAGGCTCGGGCTACAAACTCAGGCCAAGAGGCCCTGAACACCCCAAAAGATACATCTAGAGGCTTCATGCGCCCCAAACCACAGGCCACGAGGCTCAAGGCACCAAGGGACTTGTCCGCAAGTCCACATTGTTATGTGGGTGGGTCTTATGTGAGGCCCCGGATGCGGAAGGCAAGGGATATGACGTTGGGGTTACGGCGGGGCGGGCACGGGTTTCCGGCAGTTGCCGGCTTGTTAGAATAAAACATAGTTGCACCTGACACTGGCTCCGTGCCCATTATTCAGCGCTGCTAACGCACGCCCTTGTAGGAACCTAACAATGGCGACGTGGGGTGACTAGCCCACCCGTTCCCAGTGGAGAGGTCTGCCGTCAGGCAGTTCAGCGCATCGGCGCGCCTCCCATCCGCGACGGTTTGAGTGCGGAGGCCGAGCACATTACCCGTGCTGGCATCACACACGTATGCGAAGAGGGGCACACGATAAGCATGCGATACGCTCGGACCACAACACCCGCCCAGCCCAGCTACACTTCAGCCAGCACCTGCACGGCAGGTCCCAGGAGCAACTGGAAAGGGGTGCAGCCCGCGAGCACACGCCGAGGAGAGACAGCCCTAATCTGCCACACCCACTTACTACGGCTCACACGCAGCTCCCCGCAGAGGAGTTTGGAACAGAACCGCCTACAAGATATAAGGCACGTGCGCCAATACAGAGGGGTAGACACCCCAGGACGCCAAACACAACTACAGGAAGTGCCATACGATCACGGAGGCGGGGGAAAGTAGCAAAACCACACAAACAAACTTCACGAAAGTAAGTCCAAGGTGGTTCAGAAGGAAACCATAAACAAAATCCAAGGCCCATACTCAAACATGTCGGACACAGCACAAGCTACTGCGTCATCATCAGGGAGCGCAGATAACGCGCAAGGAGATGGCCAACCCACACAGGCGGCAGGTGGCACGGCACAGGTCATGCATATGCCAAGCCCATTTGAAATACAATACACTTCAAACCTAGGGCCACGATAGACCACATGGATGCGTGATTTTAAATTCTACGCAGGGGCTATAGGTCTGAAAGATGATGAGCGACTCAAAAATACACTGTTCATGGCTGTGGGGCCAGCAGTAAGAGACATTGCGGGCGAATTATTGAATGTCGAAACGTCACATACGGAGAACTCCACGCCAAGCTCTCTCAATACTTTGCACCACACACCAATATTGACTATGAGCGCCACATAATTCACAAGAGAAGGGCGAATCCATGGACAATTTTGTCATGCACCTCCGCATCAAATTGAAACACTGTGAGTTCCACAAATACTCGAATGAGGAAGCTTTGCGGTCACAAGTGATCGCTGGATGTCTCTCACAACCTTTCTGCAAGCAAATACTACAGAAACAAAGATCTTTAGATGAAATTCTGGCGCTGGCACGCATGGAAGCGGCATGGAGTCACAATTGGACAATTTGGGCAAGGTTACCATACAACAACCCACGAGCAATCCGGACAGCATCAACAAACTCTATGCAGACCCCAGTCAAGGAGGAAAGCGCCCCGAAGCCACCTTTTACACATGTGGGTATGAATATCCACACGAGGGCGAATGTCCCGCCCTGGGACAACAATGTGCCTCATGTGGGGGTATGGACCACTACAGAGCAATGGGCAAAAATGCACCTGTCCCCGCCGCAAACAGGAAACACACCTACGACAGGTGAAGAACAGCCCGCCACAGCCCTCCCAGCACAAGAAGGGAAGAGGAACCCGCCACGCCCCGGAGAGAAGACAGAGATCGCATGGGTCTGCTCCCACGCGAGGACAGGCGGTCACGTGAAGGGACCAGACGCTCCCAAAGGAGACGGTTTGTCAGGTACATTGAGATGCGATCTCCTACCAGTAGCGAAACACCGTCGTCAGATGAACACCAGAGGAAAAAGGGGTACGTCTGGGCACTCAATAACGACACAGCCACTCAACACAGCCATATCCTGATGCTACACGTAAACAACACTCCATTAAAGTTCCTCATTGACACGGGAGCAACAGTTAACATTATAAGCAAACAAGCTTATGAGTCACTTACCCCGTCACCAAAAGTCAAACAAACCTCTGTGGACATTTACCCATACGGGGCAACAACACCACTACCATGCAAGGGCATGATCACGGCATGGTGCACCCACAAGGAGCACGCTGCAAAGATTCCCTTGCACATCCTAAAAACAGAAGCCAACAGCGGGTGCATCCTGAGTTTCCAGACTGCAGTTGATATGGGACTAGTGCACATACTATATCAACTGATGGCACATAAATACTTTGCCAAGCCGGAAGCCATAGAACAAGTATTCCCCAAATTATTTAGAGGTCTCGGCAAGCTAAAGAACAGGAAGGTGCACCTGCACATCAACCCGCTTGTCAAACCAGTGGCACAACACTATCGCGGCATACTGATCAATATTCCAAGGTAGGTGGAGGACGAACTAGACAAGCTCATCAAAATGAACGTGATCGAGCAGGTCACAGGACCCACTCCCTGGGTATCACCCATCGTCCTCGTCCCAAAAAAATCCCCAGACAGATCCATACGTCTATGTGTCAACATGCGAAGTGCCAACGTAGCCATTGAAAGGGAAAGACACCAGGCACCTAGGATAACGGATATGATCCACCTCCTCCACGGGGTGAAAATCTTCTCAAAATTAGATCTAACGAAGGGTTACCACCAAATTGAAATAGCCCCAGAATCCAGGTACATCACTACATTTGTAACGCATCTCGGCTTATTCCAGTACAAACGGCTCAGTTTCGGCATCTCTTCTGCAGCCGAAATATTTCAGAAAGTGATGCACGGGGTGATCAGACATGTCCCTAACTGTCTGAATTATTCGGACGATGTACTCGTATATGGCAAAACACAGGAGGAACACGACCGAGCACTACACAGGGTATTCCAGGCTCTGGAGGAAGCAGGACTCACATTGAACAAGACTAAATGCAAATTCTCCAAAGGTGCCTTGAGATTCTTTGGCCACATTTTTTTGCAAAAGGGGATGCAACCAGACCCTGAAAAAGTCAAAGCCTTGAACTCGGCCCCGCTCTCCAAAAACACATCGGACCTGCGCTCATTTCTAGGGTTAGCCAGTTACTGCTCCAGGTACTTAAAGGAATATGCCACCATAAGTAACCCGCTGTGTCTGCTCACCTGTAAAGACACACCTTTCACCTGGTCCATGGAATGTCAGATGGCGTTCGAGAAAAATTAGAAATGCCATCTCACAAGCAGAGGATATGGCCTACTTCGACGCCCAGAGGGAGACCGAAATCATCGTCGACGCCAGCCCGGTGGGACTTGGGGCTATCCTCACCCAGAAAGACCCCACGGAACCGTCCAACATTTACATCGTTGCATATGCCAGCAGGAGTCTCACCACCACAGAGCAGGCATACTCCCAAGCGGAGAGGGAGAGCTTGGTGGTAGTGTGGGCGTGCAAGTATTTTCACTTGTTCCTGTTCGGCAAGCAATTCACGATAGTGACGGGCCATCAGGCCCTATTGACCATCTACGGCGACCCAAGGGCACGAATGCCCCCAAGGATAGCCCGGTGGGGTCTACGCCTGCAGGACAATAAATTCACGGTGATCCACCGCCCGGGCAAGGACAAGAACCCAGCAGACTACCTATCCCGGCACCCCACAGGACCAGCCGAGTCACGGCCCTCCATAGCAGATGCATGCCTGAACTATGTAATACATCACCTACAGCCACTGGCCGTAGAGTGGCCTGAGCTGACCACGCACTCAGAACGAGATCCAGCCCTCAGGATCGTAAGACACTGCCTACAATCTGACAAAAACATGTTCATGCGACAACAGGCCAGGTCCGAAACAGAAACAGCACGTGAAGATGTCAAATGGCTCGATCAAGTTCGAGATGAACTAACAGTTGTAGAGGACCACATAGTGCTCAAAGGATGCAAGGTAGTCATTCCAAGGGAGCTCCACGAACGGACAGTGCACCTGGCGCATGAGGGACACAGAGGAGTGGTAGCAACCAAGTGCCTCCTCCGACAAAAAGTGTGGTTCCCGCAGCTCGACAAGCTGGTAGAAAACATCGTGGGGGGTTGCCACATCTGCACGCAGGTAGCACCGCTACCACACCCGAACCCACTACAAATGTCACCACTGCCGAAGCAAGTCTGGGAGAGCTCGCAGTGGACCTTTACGGACCTCTAACAGATGGCACCCATATAGTGGTTCTCATGGACGAACACTCACGTTTCCCAGACGCGCAGATAGTAGAGAGCAGCCGAACCGCCAGTGTCGTCCCAGTCCTAGACCGAATGCTGTCTGCATATGGGATCCCAAAAATCATAAAATCGGACAGCGGCCCAACATTCACAAACCACGAATTC
The DNA here is from genome assembly GCF_040938575.1 of Ambystoma mexicanum. NCBI lineage: Eukaryota > Metazoa > Chordata > Amphibia > Caudata > Ambystomatidae > Ambystoma > Ambystoma mexicanum. The sequence continues at coordinate 6,367,889 of NC_090929.1, read as the reverse complement.
CACAACTTTGCCAAATACATGGGGTTCCAACATTGCAAGATTACCCCTCGTTGGCCGCAGGCAAATGGCATGGTCGAAAGATTTATGGCCAATATTAAAAGGACACTCCAAATCGCAAACATCCAAAACAAGTCCTTCGAGCAGGCCATTAACCAATTGCTGAGGGAATATGCCCCCCAAGGATAGCCCGGTGGGGCCTACGCCTGCAGGACTATAAATTCACGGTGATCCACCGCCCGGGCAAGGACGAGAACCCAGCAGACTACCTATCCCGGCACCCCACGGGACCAGCCGTGTCACGGCCCTCCATAGCAGATGCATACCTGAACTATGTAATACATCACCTACAGCCACTGCCCGTAGGGTGGCCTGAGCTGACCACGCACTCAGAACGAGATCCAACCCTCAGGATCGTAAGACACTGCCTACAATCAGACAAAAACACGTTCATGCGACAACAGGCCAGGTCCGAAACAGAAACAGTATGTGAAGATGTCAAATGCCTCGATCAAGTTCGAGATGAACTAACAGTTGTAGAGGACCACATAGTGCTCAAAGGATGCAAGGTAGTCATTCCAAGGGAGCTCCACGAACGGACAGTGCACCTGGCGCATCAGGGACACAGAGGAGTGGTAGCAACCAAGCACCTCCTCCGACAAAAAGTGTGGTTCCCGCAGCTCGAAAAGCTGGTAGAAAACATCATGGGGGGTTGCCACATCTGCACGCAGGTAGCACCGCCTCCACACCCGAACCCACTACAAATGTCACCACTGCCGAAGCAAGTCTGGAAGAGCTCGCAGTGGACCTTTACGGACCTCTAGCAGAGGGCGCCCATGTAGTGGTTCTCATGGACGAACACTCACGTTTCCAGGACGCGCAGATAGTAGAGAGCAGCGCAACTGCCAGTGTCATCCCAGTCCTAGACCGAATGCTGTCGGCATATGGGATCCCAAAAATCATAAAATCGGACAACGGCCCAATATTCACAAGCCACGAATTCCACAACTTTGCCAAATACATGGGGTTCCAACACTGCAAGATTACCCCTCGTTGGCCGCAGGCAAACGGCATGGTCGAAAGATTTATGGCCAGTATTAAAAGGACACTCCAAATCGCAAACATCCAAAACAAGTACTTCGAGCAGGCCATTAACCAATTACTGAGGGAATACAGGCACACACCCCACAGCACGACAGGGGTATGCCCTGCGGACTTAATGTTCCGGAGACCAATCAAGACGAGGCTGCCAGAAGACCCCAGAACACCTGAACCGACAACGTTGGAACAAGAAGCCAAGGATAAAGACGAAAGAGGTCACGGACCGCAAGAGACTAGCTCAAGAGACACCTATGCAGCCAGGAGATGAGGTATGGCTTCGGCAACCGAAGGCAAGGAAAGAGGACGCTATGTTTGCGCCCACCCCACTCATCGTGACTCACAAGAAAGGCACAATGATTACAGCACAAGGAAACGACTGCTCGTCAATAACCCGAAACGTCTCACACTTTAAACGGGTGACCCCCAACCCAAGGATGAGGTGGGAAGTGAACAACGACAGTGAAGAAGAAAGGATGTTAGATGAACCCTATCACGGAGATGGAGAGGAGTCAGAGGGAGAACGAAACACCGAACCGTCAGCAAATGAGTGGTCGACGCCCAAAAGTTCAAGGCGCCCACAGAGGAGTCGCATGAAGCCACTCCGCCTCATAGAAGAAATGCGGTAAGGACATGGAGGTTAAAAAAGGGGGAGATTATCCGCAAGTCCACGTCGTTATGTGGGTGGGTCTTATGTGAGGCCCTGGACACGGAAGGCAAGGGATATGACGTTGGGGTTAGGACGGGGCGGGCACGGGTTTCCGGCAGTTGCCGGTTTGTTAGAATAAAAAATAGTCGCACATGACACTGGCTCTGTGTCCATTATTTAGCGCTGCTAACGCGCGCCCTTGTAGGAACTTAACAGAACTCAGGCCAAAATGCTCGAAACATCCCAAAACAGAGTCCCGGAAGCTCCATGCGCCCTAAAACACAGGCCACGAGGCTGAGGCTCAAACTCAGGCCAAGGGGCCCTGAACACCCCAAAACACACTCCCGAAAGCTCCATGCGCCCTAAAATACAGGCCAGTAGGCTCAGGCTCAAACTCAGGCCAAGGGGTCCTGAACACCCCAAAAGATAGATGTAGATGCTTCATGCACCCCAATCCACAGTCAATGAGGTTCTGGGCACAAGAAGCGTCAGTCGGGGGGTGCCCAGTACCTTACAACAGAGAGCAGGAATCTCGGAGCTCCCAGAATGACAGGTCCGGAGACCAAGGCGCTCCAGAAAAGCACCCCGAAACTAGGCACAAAGGTTATGAGGTCATGGGAACAAAAAACAGGATAGTGTGAGTACTCACCCCGAAGCACAGACCCGGAGGCAACGAGAACCCTGAAACACGGGCGGGTCATTGACCCCGAGCGGACCTCCTGAAATGCAGGCTAGCGGGAAGAGGCAATCGGCGCCCCAAAACACAGGCGTCAGCCCTCCCCTCCCCCCACCCCGAAACACAGTCCAAGGCCCTGACCAAGCAAGACAGCAAGATGGCCTGGGTTTATAAACCCCATCTGCCCCGCCCCCCCCCCAGACAGAAAACAGAAGATCGCTGCAATCGCGCACATTAGAGATCACAAGATTTCTACTGAAGCCCCAAAAGCACAACGTCGAGAGCGTACTGTGCCCCCCCCAAAACATGGACTGAGGGTAGCAGAAACAGCATACCCTATAGCTCACTACAGATCGACGCCCCCCCCCCAAAAGGCTCCCAGATGCTGCACCCCATTCAAAAACGGGCCCCCTAAAACAGAAACCAGCAGCCCCCAAAACACATACCAGCGTGATGCAGCATACCCCCTCCCCCTCAAGCAGAGCAGTGTGATTCTGCTCCCCAACCCCAAAGGAGACATAGACAGCATGATTCATCGGCACCCCAAAACACAGCCGAGTAGGCTACAGCCCCCTCCCCCCTTCGCCATAACACCCAAAACACATCAGCGCAACTGCGCACCCCTTACCCCCAGAATAAGGAAGAGCTTACTGCAGCACCCCCAAAGACAGGTGGATCCCACTGATGCCCCCAAAAGTCAGCCCAGCTTGACACGGAGCCCCACAAATACAGGCCAGCAGCAGGACGAATCCCCCAATTCCTCTCTCCCCTCCCGTCCCGGAAACACAGACCTGGGGTCCCGCAGCTCCCCAGAGCCCACGCTCTCTGCTGCCGGGTGATGGGGATGCAGGCAGCTTCCAGGCCCCCTCCCCCTCCCGCTCCCCCTCCTCTCTAAGCTCCTCTGACAGCTGCTGCTCCTAGGAGGAACGTGGGGAGCGGAAAAGGAAACCCCGTGCAGCGGCGGGGGCCCAGAGACCCCCACTCACACCCCCAGACTCGCAGCACTATCCTATAGACCCCAACGGTAGGGTCCTAGAGACCCCCACTCGCACCCCCACACCAGCAGCACTATCCTATAGACCCCAACGGTGGGGTCCTAGAGACCCCCACTCACACCCCCAGACCAGCAGCACTATCCTATAGACCCCAACGGTGGGGTCCTAGAGACCCCCACACACACACCTACAGCGGTATCCTATAGACCCCCACTCACACCCCCACACCAGCAGCACTATCCTATATACCCCAACGCTGGGGTCCTAGAGACCCCCACTCACACCCCATACCCGCAGCACTATCCTATAGACCCCAACGGTGGGGTCCTAGAGACCCCCACTCACACCCCCAGACCAGCAGCACTATCCTATAGACCCCAACGGTGGGGTCCTAGAGACCCCCACACACACACCTACAGCGGTATCCTATAGACCCCCACTCACACCCCCACACCAGCAGCACTATCCTATATACCCCAACGCTGGGGTCCTAGAGACCCCCACTCACACCCCATACCCGCAGCACTATCCTATAGACCCCAACGGTGGGGTCCTAGAGACCCCCACTCACACACCTGCAGCGCTATCCTATAGACCCCAATGGTGGGGTCCTAGAGACCCCCACCCACACACCCGCAGAACTATCCTACAGACCCCCAACGGTGGGGTCCTAGAGACCCCCACTCACACCCCCAGACAAGCAGCACTATCCTATAGACCCCAACGGTGGGGTCCTAGAGACCCCCACCCACACACCCGCAGCACTACCCTACAGACCCCCAACAGTGGGGTCCTAGAGACCCCCACTCACACACCTGCAGCGCTATCCTATAGACCCCAATGGTGGGGTCCTAGAGACCCCCACCCACACACCCGCAGAACTATCCTACAGACCCCCAACGGTGGGGTCCTAGAGACCCCCACACCCGCAGCACCATCCTATAGACCCCAATGGTGGAGTTCTAGAGACCTTCACTCACACCCCCACACCCGCTGCACTATCCTGTAGACCCCAACGGTGGGGTCCTAAAGACCCCAAGCCTCACTCCCACACACCAGTCACACTATTCTATAGTCTCCGATGGTGGGGTCCTAGAGACCCTCACTCACCCCCCGCCACACCGGCAGCACTGTCCTATAGACCCCAAGAGTGGGGTCCTAGAGACCCCCACTCACACCCCACACCCGCAGCACTATCCTATAGACCCCAACGGTGGGGTCCTAGAGACCCCCACACACACACCTACAGCGGTATCCTATAGACCCCCACTCACACCCCCACACCAGCAGCACTATCCTATATACCCCAACGCTGGGGTCCTAGAGACCCCCACTCACACCCCACACCCGCAGCACTATCCAATAGACCCCAACGGTGGGGTCCTAGAGACCCCCACCCACACACCCGCAGCACTACCCTACAGACCCCCAACAGTGGGGTCCTAGAGACCCCCACTCACACACCTGCAGCGCTATCCTATAGACCCCAATGGTGGGGTCCTAGAGACCCCCACCCACACACCCGCAGAACTATCCTACAGACCCCCAACGGTGGGGTCCTAGAGACCCCCACTCACACCCCCAGACAAGCAGCACTATCCTATAGACCCCAACAGTGGGGTCCTAGAGACCCCCACCCACACACCCGCAGCACTACCCTACAGACCCCCAACAGTGGGGTCCTAGAGACCCCCACTCACACACCTGCAGCGCTATCCTATAGACCCCAATGGTGGGGTCCTAGAGACCCCCACCCACACACCCGCAGAACTATCCTACAGACCCCCAACGGTGGGGTCCTAGAGACCCCCACACCCGCAGCACCATCCTATAGACCCCAATGGTGGGGTTCTAGAGACCTTCACTCACACCCCCACACCCGCAGCACTATCCTGTAGACCCCAACGGTGGGGTCCTAGAGACCCCAAGCCTCACTCCCACACACCAGCCACACTATCCTATAGTTTCCGATGGTGGGGTCCTAGAGACCCTCACTCACCCCCCCACACTGGCAGCACTGTCCTATAGACCCCAAGAGTGGGGTCCTAGAGACCCCCACTCACACCCCACACCCGCAGCACTATCCTATAGACCCCAACGGTGGGCTCCTAGAGACCCCCACCTCACACCCCCACACCCACAGCATATCCTATAGACACCAACAGTGGAGTCCTAGAGACCCCCACTCACACCCCTACACCCGCAGCACTACCTGCAGCGCTGTCCTATAGACCCCAACGGTGGGGTCCTAGAGACCCTCACTCACACCCCCACACCCGCAGCACTATCCAATAGACCCCAAGAGTGGGGTCCTAGAGGCCCCCACCTCACACCCCCACACCCGCAGCACTATCCAATAGACCCCAACAGTGGAGTCCTAGAGACCCCCACTCACACCCCCACACCTGCAGCACTATCCTATAGACCCCAACGGTGGGGTCCTAGAGACCCCACTCACACCCCCACACCCACAGCACTATCCTATAGACCCCAATGGTGGGGTCCTAGAGACCCCCACCTCACACCAACACACATGCAGCACCATCCTACAGACCCCAACAGTGGGGTCCTAGAGACCCCCACCTCACACCCCACACCGCAGCACTATCCTATACACCCCAAGGTTGGGGTCCTAGAGACCGCCACCCACACCCACACACCTGCAGCACTATGCTATAGACCCCAATGGTTGGGCACTAGAGACCCCAAACCTCACACCGAGACAGCAGCCACACTATCCTATAGACCCCAGAAGTAGGATCGTAAAGACCCCCACATCACACCCACACACCTACAACACTATCCCATAGACCCCGACGGTTGGGTCCTAGAGACCGCCACCCACACCCCCACACTCACAGGACTATCCTAAAGACCCCAACGGTGGGGTCCTAGAGACTCACACCCACGCACCCGCAGCACTATCCTAGAGACCCCAACAGTGGGGTCCTAGAGACCCGGACCTCACACCCACACACCTGCAGCACTATCCCATTGACCCCAACAGTGGAGTCCTAGAGACCCCATCCTCTCACCCACACACCCTGTGGGAGAGGGAAAATGAACTGTAAGGCCATGTTAGGCCTTACTGTGAAATACCTTGTTCTTATGGAAAAGGCACATTTTGGTTGATGGAAAAGCAGCATTGTTTATGGGACCTGCCACACATCAAAATGCTGTGCACTCTGGAAATGCTCTGATTACTTACCGGTAATCTTCATTACTCCTAGTCCTACTCTTCCTCGTCACAGTACTTACTTCATGAGGCACCCGCCTCCGACACAGGACCTTCTTCTATTTCTTTAAATCCCTATAACTCCTCCCCCACATCCATGTCACTCAGTTTCGTATTACCAAGCCGGAGCATGGGACCTTCCCCGCAGGGAGGGTGAGGAGGGGCGTCAGTACTGTGACGAGGAAGAGTAGGACTAGGAGTAATGACGATTGCCGGTAAGTAATCAGAGCATTACCTCCACGTCCACTCTTCCTCGTCCCAGTACTTACTTCATGAGGTATACCAAAGCATCAAAGGGGAAAAGGTCCCAATGAGACAGAGCCAAAAACAGTGCAGCAAAACACACCCACAATAACTCTTAAATCACATCCCCACAGACAAAAACTCCAACCACGAAGGAACCAACCCCCGAGTGGGAGAAACTCAACCCATAGCGGTTGATGAAAATGCCTAGACCAGCCAAGGCGGCAGCCATACAAATCTCTTGCAGAGAAAAACCCTCCTTACATCGGGCCAGGAAGCCACAAAACCCCTGGTAGACCGCCCCTGATTGTGCGCAGGCACAGGCAGGCCAGAAGCCACATAGGCCCTAGAGATCACAACCCGGAACCACCGGAAAATGGAAACCACAGATGCGTTATGCCAACCCCAGCCGGACCACAAGCAATCAGAAGACTATCAGATTGGTGGAAAAGGCAAACCAAGCCAAATACTCCAACGCGTCCCGCCGGACATCAATGTTAAGCCGAGCCACCTCCTCAGGCGTTCTTGGATCATGAAAGAAGTCAGGGAGAACCAGACCCTGAGAGGTGTGAAACCCGAGAGACAACTGAAGGGAGAAACTTCGGACCACACCCTTAGCACCACCGAGTCTGGCAGCACCCTCAGGAAAGGAGCGTGCCATAAGAGAGACCCAATCTCCCCAAGCCTACGGGCAGAAGCCAGGGCAATAAGAAAAGCAGATTTCAGTGTAAGATGTTTGATATCAATCTCGGAAAAGGGCTCAAAAGGAGGCCCGTGAAGGAACCGTAATACAAGAGGGAGATCCCAAAAGGAAAACCCTTTATCAGCACAAGGAAGGGAAGAAGAAAAACCCTGGATCAACTTCCCCACCAACACCTCCCCATCCAAGTGACCGTCAGAGTCCCCCAAAAGGAATTTCATGGAGGCCCACTGAGAGCGAAGCCTGGAAAAACTGCCAGGCCCCTGTCAAAACCCCTCCTGGAGGAACCGAAGGATAGCAGAGGCCAGAACGCAGGGGAGGGATCCCAGACTGCCCATACCAGTCTCGGAAATGGCCCCAATGTCTGCCTAACACCTTCAGAGACGAGGGTCTAAGAGCATCCATTTGGACTCAACTACAGGAACTGAGAACCCCTGAGATATCAACCTAGACTGAGCAATAGCCACACCGCCCATTGCATCCGGTGGAATTCTAACCGCAGATCCCCTTGAAGGGGACACGGCCACCTCGGAACCAGCCAAGGTTCCTAGGAACGAAGCTCCAACAGGGAGGGGAGCCAACTCCGGCGGCACCAGAACAGAGCTAACAACAACACAGTCACCCTGGACACTCAGATGGGCCAAACCACCCGGGGCAGAAGGGGAATAGGCGGAAAGGCATAAAGGAAAACCCCAAGGCCACTGTACAGAGAGGGCGTCCATCCCCCAATCCCCTCAACCTGAAACCGAGAGCAGAAGAGGGGAACTTCTGCTGAGGCCGGGGATGCAAACAGGTCTAGAACCAAGGACCCTAATCTGACACAGGTCACGGCAAAGACCTGGGCCAACAGGACCAGTTCTGCAGAGGAGTGAAAACCGGCGTCTGAGAAGATCTGCTTGAACATTGTCCACCCTTCTGATACGTGAGGCCAGCAGATACACCAGATGAGATTCCTCCCAGGTGCCTATCAGCGCTGCCAGAGCATTCAAGGAACAGCCAGAACCCCTTTTGCAGTTCACATATGCCAAGGCCGTCGTATTGTCCGATCGGACCAAAAACCGCCGACCGTCCAGCAACTCCTCGAAGTACACCAGAGCTTGCACAATGGCACAACTCTTGCCAATTGGATGATCACCGGCTCTCCCCAGATCTCACAACCCTTGAGCTGAGAGGACCCCCAATGTATACCCTTTCTGCTGGTGTTGGTAGTAGGAGAGGTCACAGGAGGAAGGACCATGCACACCTCAGCCTGTAGACCTGAAACCCCCCGCCACCATAGCAGGAACACTCGCAGCGCTGGGGACACTGAAAACAAAACTACGAAAGCCGAGATGTCGGGAGCCAGTGGGAGAGAGTATAAGACACCAGGAGACGTAACCGAAGACAGGCTCAAGGAACTGGAAAACATGCAAGACGCCACGTGCCCCGTAACTTCAGCAACAGGTGAGTCGAGACATACTGCCTTCTGAGAACCCAGCCCAGAACAGCCAGCAAGCGCCCCCCCTGCACAACATCCAGAGTACGCTCTCCCCAGACGTCCGGACAAGCAGTGCAGGGTCTTGAGACCCATAAGCAGGTGACACATCCTAGAAGGCATAGGGACCAGGAACACCCGCAAGTAGAAAACTTGACCCTGAACAGGGAGAGGAACGGGCAAGACGGTAACCCACAACAACCGTTCGGAGAGAACGGATCCCATGGCCAACTACTTGGGCCGTGAGCTGGGTACCAAAGTCCTAACCATGCAAACCTGGACAGGAGGAGACAGGAACGGCAACTGATACCCCCTCCAGAAGGAGCCCATTACCCAGGAAGCCGAACCCCACCAGTCCCATACACCTCCGAGAAGATAGAGACGAGGAGCCAGGGAAAACCGCCAGTCACTGCACTTGCACCAGAGGGAAATCACAGGACGTTGAAACAGGCCTGCGCCACAATATAACAGCATGCTTGTCAGCCCACAAAAAGATTTGACCTATCAAAAGGAAGATACTGGACAGGCCAGAAGTCCAGCAGACTATGGCCCCCTCAGCCGACAGAGGAGCCACCAGGCTGGCGTCAAAAGGGCAGAGTACTGTCACAAAGCGGGGCAAAGCAATCCATCCCAGATAGCCGACATCAAAGGCAACCCCCTACCTGAGGTATGCCTATACTGGAAAACCCACTGAAGTGACATCCCCCTCCACCGCACCAGGGGCTCTGAGAACCCCTCTAAGCACAGACATGTGCCACCATGTGCCCTATCACTTCCCACAAGTCTGAGAGGAGGCGTGAAAGCAACACGTCAGCACCGGAGGACCTAGGGCCTAAAAGAAGAGACACTGGGAACCCCCTGCATGGCCGTTACTTACATGATCATTTTCCATAATCCCATGCCGGACAAGGGAAAAGCAAATCAACTCCTTTGACTTTCCCTTGCGCAGTTTAGAGGAAGAGGACAGGACAAGGAGTCTGAGTCCATAGCTAGCACAGACCCAAACACACCACTAACACACCACATGACTGAGAGGTGGCTTGAGCCCTGTATCCAGTAGCTGGTAGCCCCATGCTCTAAATCGTTCCAATGCATCGGTCTAGGAAGGATGAAGGACCGAGTCAGCACCGCTGAGACTCGAACCCGAAGTGTAGACTATGCCAGGCCGGTACCCTTCCGGCCGCTTGCAGATGTGTCCAAAATCTGCGCCGTATTCACAGGCAGCACGCAAGGAATGCAGCCAACATCCGGTGCATACTGGGCTGTGTGTGTCTGAGGAGCTGGTGGTATGTGACATGTCTGTGACAGAACAGAGCCCCCACACTTTCAAATACTCTGTCACAGTCACCCCACAACAAGAATCAGAGAGGCCTCACAACAAAAGGGAAGGCTTAGCCCATACTGCCAAGTGCTTGCCATCATTTCCAATAAAGATGTGTACACAGAGCACGAGGTAACGGCCTTTCAAAGGAGTCAAGATGGCCATACCAGCAAGAGAGGGGAAAACATCAAGCACAGTCCTCCCCTCTCCTTACCTTCCCCCAGAGAATGCAGCTGACATCCGGTGCATCCTGGGCCGTGTGTCTCTGAGGAGCGGGTGGTATGAGACATGCCTGCGACAGAACAGAGCCCCCGCACTTTCAAATACTCTATCACAGTCACCCCACGACAAGAAGCAGAGAGACCTCACAACAAAAGGGAAGGCTTAGCCCATACTGCCAAGTGCTTGCCATCATTTCCAATAAAGATGTGTACACAGAGCACGAGGTAACGGCCTTTCAAAGGAGTCAAGATGGCCATGCCAGCAGGAGAGGGGAAAAATATCAAGCACAGTCCTCCCCTCTCCTTACCTTCCCCCAGAGAATGCAGCTGACATCCGGTGCATCCTGGGCCGTGTGTCTCTGAGGAGCGGGTGGTATGTGACATGCCCGCGACAGAACAGAGCCCCCGCACTCCCAAAGACTCTCTGCCACTGTCACCCCACGACAAGAAGCAGAGAGGCCTCACAACAAAAGGGAAGGCTAGCCCATACTGCCAAGTGCTTGCCATCATTTCCAATAAAGATGTGCACACAAAGCACGAGGAAAACGGCATGTTGAAGGAGTCAAAATGGCCATACCAGCAAGAGAGGGGAAAACATCAAGCACAGTCCTCCCCTCTCCTTACCTTCCCCCAGATAATGCAGCCAACATCCGGTGCATCCTGTGCTGTGTGTGTCTGAGGAGCGGGTGGAATGTGACATGCCCACGACAGAACAGAGCCCCCGCACTCCCAAAGACTCTCTGCCACTGTCACCCCACGATAAGAAGCAGAGAGGCCTCACAACAAAAGGGAAGGCTAGCCCACACTGCCAAGTCGAATCAAGATGGCCAAAACAGGAGGAGAGGGGAAAAACACCAAGCCCAGTCCTCCCCTCTCCTTACCTTCACCCGGGCCGTGCAGGACCCGGGACACAATGCTCACGCTGCGGTCCGGAGCCCAGCAAAGAACCGAGCGAGGCAATCCAGCTCAACTGTGACCCCAAGCCCCGCAGGGGGCCCAGGAGCAGTGCCGCACCTGAGGGAGCCGAGGGCCCCGCCACACAGCCCCCCCCCAGGGGGCCAGCAATCGGTGCTCCCTGGTGCCCCGCACCGGGAAGAAAAAGTCCAACCTGCCGGAGGCAGGAAAAATTTAAACTGAGTGACATGGATGTGGGGGAGGAGTTATAGGGATTTAAAGAAATAGAAGAAGGTCCTGTGTCGGAGGCGGGTGCCTCATGAAGTAAGTACTGGGACGAGGAAGAGTGGACGTGGAGGTAATGAAGGGTGCAAAGTGGGCCTTGGAGGCGAAATTCAGAGCCATGTTAATATCATTCGTTTCAGGTGACTAGGACCCACTTTCTGGCACAAAAACGGACCTCATGTAAATAAAAATACATTTGTGAGTGATCAAAATAGACAGCAGCCCTTCACATTCAGTTTGCCGCATTAATGAAAATGCTGCAAGAAAGAAAATATGAACATATCAGTAAAAACGGCATTGAACCAAAACAGAAAGATGCAAGCTGCTTACACTGAGAAAAGGCAATCACTGAAAAGTGCATTTTCTTTCAAATGCTACATGTGCACCTCCTTAAACACAGTCAAATGCTTCTTGCTGTTGGGTAGATTCTCCAGTGTGAGGAAAAGGGGCAGGTTTGGAGCACGGCAGGCCTATCTGCGGGCTGGGAAAGTCAGAAGACTACATGGGGGTTGGAGGCTTTGCTCATGCCCTCGCGTGTTATTTAAAAGCCCCCTGGCCCGTGCTGCTTGTCGAGGATTGTTGGTGTTGCAGGCACAGGCCACAGGAGAGCAGGTTACAAAGCTGATGGGCCCGGGCCCCCAGAGGCGAGGAAAGGGCCAGAACACGGCGATGGAGTTGCCGGAATCTCTGCTTCCCCTCTGTCCCTCACAGAGACACAAGACAGCCTGCTGGTGATGGTGGTGTGACCAATCAAAACGGAGCTGGATTGCCTGGGGAGGTGCCATTGGGCCCCCCAGGCCTCAGTTAAGTGCACAAGGTTGATCTGGAAGCTGATGAAGAGCTCTAGGGAAGACTGTAAAACCAACCAATGTTACAAGTGTGGCAACGCTATTCTGTTCATGAACGCTCATTAGTGCACCCCGCGTAGCGCAGTGGCACTGGGTGTTTGTTTGCTGCCATGTGCGCTACACTGTTGCACTTTCCCATGAACTTTAACTTGTGCAAGCGGTGGAAAGCGAAGTTTGTTTCTGAACGTTCCTTGTGTGTGAACTGAAGTGTGAGGGACGCAATGTATTGTTTCTGGCTGCTAGCTCTTGTCAAATTCTAAGGGGGGCAAACATGTTCAGGTCACATTGCAAGTCATATGCGGATCCTATGGAAATCCCCTATGCCAGGTGGTAAGGAAAGGGGCGTCCAGAGGACCAGTTGGGGTGCTAATTGATATGTGTCAATGTATATGGTGTTTCCCTGGTGTATGTCCCTCTTCATGTTGTGTGCTATAGCTGTTATCAGGAGGTTATTCTGATGACACATCATGTGCTTATGTTATTCACTGGATTAGGAATGAAAGGTGTGTTTTACAGGTTCTACTGGCAGTATCCTAATTAAGAAGGGTGTTGTACTGCTGCGAGGAGTAGATGCAGGAGGTCTGTGTTCCATGGTGGCCATGATTTTCCCCTTTACCCCCATACCTATCCAATTCAAGAGCCCTAATCCTTTTACCGGTTACCCAAACACCCCTTACCTATCCATAACTTCTCCCTAACCCTCTACCCTCATTGGCTGACTCGAGGTTACCTGTGGATACTAGAATCAGAAGCCATTGCCAACAAAGATGGGAGGGGTCAACTGCATTTGGCTTCCATGGTCAGGAAGGAGTTGCGAGATACTCCAGGGGTGTGACACCCAGGGCAGTCCAGCTTTGCCCCTTATCTGGAAGGGAGATCTCTGTGAAGCTCCTGCATAGCAGGTTTTTATGACGGGCTGATGGACAACAGGGCCACCCTGGGTGGTTGAACATGCTTGAAAATACAAAGTATTAGATGGAATTGTGGTCAATTTAAGATTACAAGGACAAAATGTCAGAGACCAGCCAGGCTTTATGAGGGCGGAGGTCGGCTGTCTGCTGCATGATAGGAATCTCTTCAGCCCATCAAAGAACAAAAGGCTAATGGCTTTTACCCCAGCCTTAAGCCAACATTCAGCTCAAGAGTCTGCAGCTGTTCTCAACCACGTGTTTCCAGAGAATATGGAACTTATATAGAGAAATGGGAGTTTGGATTTGCATGTATGTTGGAAGATTTGTATTAGTTTAAATGAACTATCACAATTGTGCAGTTTCTCAGCAACGAGAAGTCACACTGAGTCCATTCATATGTCATTTGAAAGCTGATACCAAGCCCGTTGCAATATCGCCAATTTAATAAATATTTGACTTTTGGAATCTCTATAGCAATCTAAAATGTATTCTTAGCTTCCCGGAATACGTGCCGAAGCCAAGATTCGGGAAGGTGTTAGCCTAGTGAATCATGTAACTGTATATAGATTTTAGTAACGTAGATGGTTATAATTGTTGTGCAAATTGGAGAAAAAAAAACATTTGTGCGTGCAATCTCATTAAGTCCGTCATGATCAGGGGAGTATTAGTATCTATATATAATGGCATTTATCAGTAAGTTACAAACATTTGCCATGTAGGGACTTTTTGAGGAAAAAAGCTGTCATGCTAAAAAAAATGCAATTGATAGAAGGTGTGCACCTCTTCACTTCACCTCAATCACAAAACTCCCCTAGCCTAGCTGCAGGGGATTGTGCTGACAGTGTTGCAGTCATGGGGTGCAGTGAGGTGCTGCGGGGGATTGTGCTGCCAGTGTAGCAGTCATGGGGTGCAGTGAGGTGCTGCGGGGGATTGTGCTGCCAGTGTCGCAGTCATGGGGTGCAGTGCGGTGCTGCGGGGGATTGTGCTGCCAGTGTCCCAGCCATGGGGTGCAGTGAGGTGCTGCAGGGGATTGTGCTACCAGTGTCCCAATCATGGGGTGCAGTGAGGTGCTGCAGGGGATTGTGCTGCCAGTGTCCCAGTCATGGGGTGCAGTGAGGTGCTGCAGGGGATTGTGCTGCCAGTGTCCCAGTCATGGGGTGCAGTGAGGTGCTGCAGGTGATTGTGCTGCCAGTGTTGCAGTTATCGGGGTACAGTGGGGTGGGTGCTACAGGGAATTGTTCTGCTAGTGTTGCAGTCATGGGGTGCAGTGAGGTGCTGCAGGGAATTGTGCTGCCAGTGTCGCAGTCATGAGGTGCAGTGAGGTGCTGCAGGACATTTTGCTCTTGCTGCTAGTGTTGCAGTCATGGGGTGCAGTGAGGTGCTGCAGGGAATTGTGATGCCAGTGTGGCAGTCATGAGGTGCAGTGAGGTGCTGCAGGGAATTGTGATGCCAGTGTGGCAGTCATGAGGTGCAGTGAGGTGCTGCAGGGAATTGTGATGCCAGTGTCGCAGTTATGGGGTGCAGTGAGGTGCTGCATGGAATTGTACTGCCAGTGTTGCAGTTATGGGGTGTAGTGAGGAGCTGCAGGGAATTGTGCTACCAGTGTTGCAGTCATGAGGTGCAGTGAGGTGCTGCAGGACATTTTGTTCTTGCTACCAGTGTTACAGTCATGGGCTACAGTGAGGTGCTGCAGGGAAATGTGCTGCCAGTGTTGCAGTCATGAGGTGCAGTGAGGTGCTGCAGAACATTTTGTTCTTGCTGTCAGTGTTGCAGTCATGGGGTGCAGTGAGGTGTAGCAGGGAATTGTGCTGCCAGTGTTGCAGTCATGAGGTGCAGTGAGGTGCTGCATGGAATTGTGCTGCCAGTGTTGCAGTTATTGGGTGCAGTGAGGTGCTGCATGGAATTGTGCTGCCAGTGTTGCAGTTATGGGGTGCAGTGAGGTGCTGCATGGAATTGTGCTGCCAGTGTTGCAGTTATGGGGTGCAGTGAGGTGCTGCAGGGAATTGTGCTGCCAGTGTTGAAGTTATGGGGTGCAGTGAGGTGCTGCATGGAATTGTGCTGCCAGTGTTGCAGCTATGAGGTGCAGTGAGGTGCTGCAGGGAATTGTGCTGCCAGTGTTGCAGTCATGAGGTGCACTGAGGTGCTGCAGGACATTTTGTTCTTGCTACCAGTGTTACAGTTATGGGCTACAGTGAAGTGCTGCAGGGAAATGTGCTGCCAGTGTTGCAGTCATGAGGTGCAGTGAGGTGCTGCAGGACATTTTGTTCTTGCTGCCAGTGTTGCAGTCATGGGGTGCAGTGAGGTGTAGCAGGGAATTGTGCTGCCAGTGTTGCAGTCTTGAGGTGCAGTGAGGTGCTGCATGGAATTGTGCTGCCAGTGTTGCAGTCATTAGGTGCAGTGAGGTGTAGCAGGGAATTGTGCTGCCAGTGTTGCAGTCATGAGATGCAGTGAGGTGCTGCATGGAATTGTGCTGCCAGTGTTGCAGTCATGAGGTGCAGTGAGGTGCTGCAGGACATTTTGTTCTTGCTGCTAGTGTTGCAGTCATGGGGTGCAGTGAGGTGTTGCAGGGAATTGTGATGCCAGTGTCGCAGTCATGAGGTGCAGTGAGGTGCTACAGGACATTTTGTTCTTGCTGCTAGTGTTGCAGTCATGGGGTGCAGTGAGGTGTTGCAGGGAATTGTGATGCCAGTGTCGCAGTCATGAGGTGCAGTGAGGTGCTGCAGGACATTTTGTTCTTGCTGCTAGTGTTGCAGTCATGGGGTGCAGTGAGGTGCTGCAGGGAATTGTGATGCCAGTGTGGCAGTCATGAGGTGCAGTGAGGTGCTGCAGGAAATTGTGATGCCAGTGTGGCAGTCATGAGGTGCAGTGAGGTGCTTCAGGGAATTGTGCTGCCAGTGTTGCAGTCATGAGGTGCAGTGAGGTGTTGCAGGACATTTTGTTCTTGCTGCTAGTGTTGCAGTCATGGGGTGCAGTGAGGTTCTGCACTGAATTGTGCTGGCAGTGTGGCAGTCATGAGGTGCAGTGAGGTGCTGCAGGGAATTGTGATGCCAGTGTTGCAGTCATGGGGTGCAGTGAGGTGCTGCAGGGGATTGTGCTGCCAGTGTGGCAGTCATGAGGTGCAGTGAGCTGCTGCAGGGGATTGTGCAGCCAGTGTTGCAGTCATGAGGTGCAGTGAGGTGCTGCAGGGGATTGTGCTGCCAGTGTTGCAGTCATGAGGTGCAGTGAGGTGCTGCAGGACATTTTGTTCTTGCTGCTAGTGTTGCAGTCATGAGGTGCAGTGAGGTGTTGCAGGACATTTTGTTCTTGCTGCTAGTGTTGCAGTCATGGGGTGCAGTGAGGTGCTGCAGGGAATTGTGCTGCCAGTGTTAAAGTTATGGGGTGTAGTGAGGTGCTGCATGGAATTGTGCTGCCAGTGTCGCAGTCATGAGGTGCAGTGAGGTGCTGCAGGGAATTGTGATGCCAGTGTGGCAGTTATGGGGTGTAGTGAGGTGCTGCAGGGAATTGTGCTGCCAGTGTGGCAGTCATGAGGTGCAGTGAAGTGCTGCAGGGAATTGTGATGCCAGTGTTGCAGTTATGGGGTGCAGTGAGGTGCTGCATAGAATTGTACTGCCAGTGTTGCAGTTATGGGGTGTAGTGAGGTGCTGCAGGGAATTGTGATGCCAGTGGTGCAGTCATGGGGTGCAGTGAGGTGCTGCAGGGGATTGTGCTGCCAGTGTGGCAGTCATGAGGTGCAGTGGGGTGCTGCAGGGAATTGTGATGCCAGTGTGGCAGTCATGGGGTGCAGTGAGGTGCTGCAGGGAATTGTGATGCCAGTGTTGCAGTCAAGGGGTGCAGTGAGGTGCTGCCAGTGTTGCAGTCATGGGGTGCAGTGAGGTGCTGCAGGGAATTGTGATGCCAGTGTTGCAGTCATGGGGTGCAGTGAGGTTCTGCCAGTGTTGCAGTCATGGGGTGCAGTGAGGTGCTGCAGGGAATTGTGATGCCAGTGTTGCAGTCATGGGGTGCAGTGTGGTGCTGCGGAGGGTGCAGGTTGACATTGTTTTCATGTAATTTCCATTATGTGAGAGAGTGGTGTGAAGTGATGAGGTGCACGTGCTGTTTTTATACTGATATTGTGTTTGGTTGGCATCTCCAACGCACTGGTTTTGTTTCATATGTTGGGGGCTCATTACGAGTATGGCGGTCCAGAAAAAACTGCCAGTATTCGAAGATACCAGCACTTTAGTGGACCGCCCGACTATGGGAGTGTCGATGGGGCACCTCGGTCACCTCCAGCTAAATGCTGGTGGTAAGCCAGACGCCCTACTGGCCAAAAAAGCCCTTGTTACTGCCACCGGGACGGCAAATCCCCTCATGGAGTCCTATGCGACTCCATGAATGGGGATCAACACTGCTCCGCAGGCACCCGTAATCCAGCTGCAAAGCGGCCACAGCGGGTGCCGGAAATGGTAACAGCCTTGGCCGGTATCCTGCCGGCTCTACCGGCAGGATACCGGCAAGGTTGTCATGAGGCCCATTGTGCGATTGTTTTAGTCTGTTTTCTTGTTTTGGGCTGAAGTGTTGCGCAGTTGGTTTTTATTTGGTTTTCCTGTCATTATGAGCAGGGCTCTGACTGCATGCAGTGTGGGTTCTTTGTGTTTTGGTTTTCCTGTCATTATGAGCAGGGCTCTGACTGCATGCAGTGTGGGTTCTTTGTGTTTTGGTTTTCCTGTCATTATGAGCAGGCCTCTGACTGCATGCAGTGTGGGTTCTTTGTGTTTTGGTTTTCCTGTCATTATGAGCAGGCCTCTGACTGCATGCAGTGTGGGTTCTTTGTGTTTTGGTTTTCCTGTCATTATGAGCAGGCCTCTGACTGCATGCAGTGTGGGTTCTTTGTGTTTTGGTTTTCCTGTCATTATGAGCAGGCCTCTGACTGCATGCAATGTGGGTTCTTTGTGTTTTGGTTTTCCTGTCATTATGAGCAGGGCTCTGACTGCATGCAGTGTGGGTTCTTTGTGTTTTGGTTTTCCTGTCATTATGAGCAGGCCTCTGACTGCATGCAGTGTGGGTTCTTTGTGTTTTGGTTTTCTCTGTCGGTTTGTGTGGTGGCTACATGTTAGCAGTGGAAGAAAGTCATGTTGTGTGTAGTCTGATATGTTTTGGAATGGGTGAGTTGATTGTATGACGGAGGGAGAGGTGTGATCATTTCATGGAATGCTCGGAGGTCAGCGTGGAATGTTGTGTGTGTGACTGCAGGAGTTTTCTGAGAGTGGAGTTACATCTGGGAACTGGCTGGGTGTGGGTGGCAGTGTTTGTCTGTCTGTGGAGTTGTGTTACTTACCTCTTGTAGACCAGTGAGGCCTGGCTCCAGTGTCTTCTGTGGCTGACAGAGCCACGACACATTGCAGTGCAGTGTTGGAGGTAGCGTGACCAACATAGACCACCTGTAACAGGACTTTTGGGGGGACCCAACCCCTAAGGAGTGCCGAACAGTACGGTATAACGTCCTTCCATCGCCAGGCATTTTTACGAGTGCCTTTTAAACATGTACAAAATTACGAAAAAGGTTTAAAAAATGTTTTGGGGGGAAGGGCCAGATAAGGGGTTGGGGAGGTTGGGAATAGTAAAACATAGGTGGTGGAGGGAAGGTGCGGGGGCCCCCACACCACTAAAAAACATTGATAAACGTTTTCATAATTTTGTACACGTTTAAAAGGCATTGGTAAAAAGGCCTGACGATGAAAGAACGTAGAAGCGAACAGTCCACACAAGGACACAGGGAGCAAGGGTGGGGGGGCAGGCCCTGTTATGCTCTTGCAGGGTCTCTGCGGGCCCCCCCTGAGAGGCTCACACGGGGGATCTGGAGTAGACTCGGGCCCCAGGACGGGGCGCGTGCCCATGGGAAGCCCCCTCTTGGGAGCTCTTCAGGAGCAAACCCACCCATTCGCATTGATTAAGCACTAAAGTGTCCCTCCCCTCTGAGATGCGCGTGCACGTGTCCCACCCTTATGATGAAGGCCAGGGTGGGTGGCTAAGTCCGCAGATGCCGCCAGCAGGACAGGTCTTTGGGGCCCCACAAGGAGCATTCATTTCCTGGGAAGCAGATGGGCCCTGCGAAGTTTCCTTCATCAAGAAATGGAATCGGGCTCCTAAATGAGGCTGCAGCGTTTAGTTACCACACACACACGCACACACGCACACGCACACACGCACACACACATCCCTGGATATTAACTGAGCCCGTTAATCACGTGCACGCGCAGCAGTGTTGTGACACTCTGCCGCGTTTGTGCCCTTAAAGGGGCAGGCACCACACTCCTCCGTTTTCATAACAACAAATACAACAGCAGGCACATATATATGATTTAAACATTCCACTACAAACTTAACAACACCCCTTTATTTGATTCCCTCCCAGGCCCACAAGTCTACGCTCAGCCCGTGGGCTGGGCACACCAGTTCAGAGGTCCAACACATAGGGCCTGATCACGACTTTGGTGGTAACACCGGCAATATTACCACCGGCGGTATTAGCCCTACCGCCAAACTCCCCGGCGCTAATACCGCTGGATCACGAGTTCGGTGGTAATGAAATTCCCCATTCCCCACTCAGGCCATTCGAGAATGTCCCATTCCCCATTGGGCTCAATAGGGGAAAATTTGCGCTCTTACCACCGGCAGATTTCCCGCCGGCGGTAATACCACGAATTTTCGGCAGATTTCCCCCCAGCCAAGAGCTGATTTGGCAGACCCTTAAATCCGGCGGTAATAGCGCAACCGCCGGATTTAAGGGTTACCGCCAAAGTCGTGATAAGGCGCATAGTCACTGAGATGGGCAGGCTTACACCTCCCTGCCCTCTGGGGATAACTCCTGCCTGCCTCCCGGATTGGGCTCTCCTCACCTGCATCCCCTCGACCTAGGGGACTCAGCGGATGGGTCAGGCCGCTGCCCTCGTCTGGTATCTCGACAGTCACTTCGCAGGGTTGCCTCTGGCCTGGTCTCTCCCACCTTCTTGAAAAAACAAGCATTTCGGGTGACAGTAGCAGTTTCATCCGACGCAGTCACCATACAGCCACGCACCACCACCACGTCCATGGGATTGGGCTCATACGTCAGTGACAGTTTGCCTTGTGGATGCCGGTTCTTCACTAGCATTTCATTACCGGAAATCAGCTCATGAGGGCGGAGTCCTCTTCTGACGTTCTCTCCTTCTTTCCTCACTCTCCTTTCTCGCTCCACCTGAGCATCGTCTATCATGGCTGGTTCTCGTTCCCTTACTTCAGATATGAACCCCCAGACACTGTCGTAACATTGCATCCGCTGGGGCCATTCCAGTCGATGCATGAGGGGTGGCCCCCCATAGAAACTGTTATAGCGCCCTTTGTAGACAGTGGCTCTGGCCATTAGCAATACGGAACACCTTGTTAAGGGTCCTCATGAACCTCTCAGCCTCGCCGTTGGCACGAGGATAGACTGGGGTGATGTTCCAGTGTTGTCTGTTCCGGTGTTGTATGCCATACTCTTCCATCAACTGAGTGAAGATGTCCCCTTGGAATGGCAGTCCATTATCGGAGCACAGGGTCTGAGGCAGCCCATGAGAGGCAAAGATCTTTTCCATGGCAACGGCCACCTTATCAAACGACACTGATTCGATTAATTCGACCTCGGGGTATCGTGACCACTCATCCACCAGCACTGAGAAGTGAGTGTATCTGCCAGTGGACCCAAAGTCTGCATGCACGTTCTCCCAGAGCCTTGTTCCTCGTAGCATCGTCTCAATGAGGGGCTCACTCTGTGCCGGCACAGCTACCTGACACCACACACAGGCAGACACAAACTCTTCCACCCATTTCTCCAGGTCAGGGAACCATACTTTCTGGTGCAACCTTGCCTTCATCTTCGCCATCCCTTGATGACCCTGTTACGCCAGTTCACTGACCTGTGGGATCTTACACCTCGGTACTACTATGTGGTCTCCCCTGAGTAAGAGCCCTGGCTCAAAAAATGGTAGCTCCTCCTTCACTCTCCACAACTGTTCCAGCACCAACCGGGCCTCTTGGGTCCTTAGTGCCAGGGTGTCCACTACGACTTCCACGAAACTTGCTGAAGGGCCGCCTTCAGTATCAAGAAACAAGCATGTACAGTCAAAAATGCAGACACCCCCACAAGACGGTCAGGGCCTCCCACGAAATCTGCAAGTAGTACTGCTCTGTTTCAGACAGTGCTTTGCTCGCATAAGTAATCGTTTGATCTCTCCTTGTACGTCTGTTTGAGTAAGGACCACACCCAGACTAAATGGGCTGGCGTCCACCACCACCTTCGATGACAACGACGGATTGCAAAACGCCATGGTGTCTTCTGCCGTTACCACCCCTTTCACATCCTCAAATGCAGCTTGCTCTAGCGGGCCCCACTGCCATGTTGCATCTTTCCTGGTGATGCTTCCCAGGGTCCCTGACCTGGAGGCTAGGTTCCGGATGAAACATCCACAACAGGTGACCATCCAGAGGAAGCTTCGGACTTCAGTTACGTTCTCTGGGGGCCCTGCCTCCACAATGTCCTTGAACTTCCAGGGGTCGGTTGACACACCCCCTTCCTTGAACACAAATTCGAAAAACTCAATTTTTCTTTTCAGGAATTAGTGTTTTCCTTTGTACAAGGTCGGCCCCAGCGCCTGCAACCGTTCCAGAGTCTTCACCAACCATTCGATGTGTTCAACCTCCATCTTTGTAAACACCAGCATGTCACCGCTGATGTTGAGAACACCCTCAAGATCGGCCAGGGCCCCACAGATGATATTCTGGAACACTTCTGCCACCAATGACACCCCCAAAGCTTAGGCGCTTGTACTGGTACAGGCCCCAGTGCGTGGTAAAAGTGGTGATGCGTCTAGGTGTAACACCACCCGATGATAGCCTGCACACCGGTCAAGCTTCGAAAAGAACCAAGCCCCTTGCAGTTCTGCAATGATGTGGTTGACCGTGGGCGTGAGGTGTCTTCTCGCTTGATGGCCTTGTTCGGGAGCCTCATATCAACACAGATCCTCACCGAGTCAGGTTGCTTCGGCTTCCGTGCAATGACTATGAGTGACACCCACAGGGTAGGTCCAGCCACCTTCTCGATGATCTCCAGCGCCACCAGATTATCCAGTTCTTTGCCCACCAGGTCCCGCAGATGGAATGGGACTCTGCAGTGCTTGAGCGCAATCGGCTGTATGGACTCATCGATATGCAGCCTCACAGGTTTGCCGGCCATGCGGCTTATCCCCTCAAAGAGCTGGCTGGACTTTGTGAGAAGTCCCTGTACGTCCTCCACGTACACTGCATATGCAAAGCTTACGATGCCCAATGCTTCTGCTGCTGCACAGCTCAGGAGAGTGTTGCTGCTGACACTCGTCACATAGAACCGAGCTTTGATGGATGTCCCTCCATGTTCGACTTTCGCCACAAACACTCCGGTCAATGGAATGGGCGGCTCATCGCCAAACGTGAATATCTGCACACTCGGCTTCTGCAATGTGGGTGTTCACTGATGCCTCTGTGTCCTCCAGCACAGGTACCGTCGACTCATTGACTTGCACGAGACAACGTGGCTGCCTCCTGGGGTTGGTGCGCAGCGCACTTATGCTGGATATAAAGAAGATATTTTCCTCTTCATCCCTTTTCTCCTCCTCGTGAGTCAGGCCATCTTCCCCTTAATCTACCTGGGAGACATTGGGCGGGTGCTGTTGTCTAAAGAAACCTGCCCTTACCGGCACCCTCTGCCCACGACTGGCAACGGTGCTCTGCACATCCGGGCATAGTTATCAAGCGTCCCACAGCATCCACATGCCGGGCGTGGAAGATCATTACTGCACTTGAGGCATGACTCCCGAGACCTGCCTCCTCTGTCACGCTGGCCGCCACTTGGTCATCGGACACCTATCCCTCCTTGACCTTGGCCCATGGCACACACCTCCTCCGTCTTCCCTGGCCGAATGGCTGCATCCATTTCCGATGCCCTCACTTCGGCACCTTATGGCACCGGCCTAGCTCCAGTGTGCAGGCCAGCATGAGTCGCGGTTCCCGCAGCACCTGCCTTCTCAGGTTGCCAGACGAAGAGCCCTGTATGATCTGATTCCTGACCATGGTCTGTGGGGTTTTCCCAGGCACAGGACATCAGCATCCGGCCGTAGAACGTTTCCAGAGACTCATCATCTTTCAGCTTGGTGTTACACATGACAAAGTGCTCATAGGCTGCGTTGGCTAATGGCATGAAGTGCTCGCACAATGTGTTCTTGGCTGATGTGTATGAAGCATCCACTGGCTGTAATGATTGAAGCACTGCTGGTCCTGCCGAGTATAGAAGCGTGGCCTCTTTGCTATCCTCATCTGTCCCACCCGAGGCTCAGAGTTACATATCCAGCTGGTCTATCCAGAGCCTCCACCTCAGTCAAATGCTCGATGGGGGCCCAGAAATATCAAACTCAGGCATCGGTGAAAGCACCCCTTGCTCTTTTGGCACACGCGCAACCACTGGGGCCACTGGTACTGCCGGCGCCTGGGCTCCTGCACCATCTTCCTGGTCACCCATGGTGGTGAGCGCACGGCCACAACTCACGATAGCCCTCCTCCAGGCAGAATACACAGAAAAATGGAGCATGCACCTATCAGCCAACACTCCACCCTCGGGCTTGCTGTAGTGATTGCCCCTCCACTAGTCTCTAAAACAGCCAGAAATGGCCTCCCCAGCACACAGGCCAAAGTTTCCAAAAATTGAGAAGGATGGCACAATGGAAAAAAAATTCCTAGGCCTCACCCTTCTCCTCACCCCAATCCTGAAGAGAAAAGTGTCAAAAAAGACTCCAAATTCGTGATGCGGGTCCAAAGATTCACGTGGGAGGCACACAAGCTCTCCCAACGGGAGCTGCTACCCTCACCACCACGTGCAGACAAAATGGCAGCTGTCCGCTTAGAACACGCTGACTGTTAGGGAGAATTCTCTGTTAAGGCTAATTTCCCAAACCTAATGAGTCCCCCAGCAGCTTTGCTGGATTTTTGGGGTTTAATGTTTTCTCCTGCTAAGAGTGGCTCTTTTTCTCCCACTCTTAGGCATGATTTGAGATATCCTTTGACTTTGTAATGTGTTTTATGGGCTATGGGGTCTGTTACTCCATAGGGCTTCATGTGTTTTGGAATGTGTGTTACACAGCACCCTCAGTGCAGTAACACAGGGGTGTCATAGTGACCCCCCAGTATAGACTCCATACCCTGGGACTGACTACTGTCTCCCAGGTTATGTAAAGTCACCATTGACTTTACTAGTCCTAAATTGTGAACAGAACCAGTACAAACCATCATATTGTGGAAGTACTGGTAGGGGTAATTAGATTGCCCATGGGTCTGTTTTTCGAGGGGGCACTGTGCAGTGGCAATGGTTACCACGCCAAATATTCCACCGGAATATTTCCTATGGGATTTTCCCATTCATTTTAAACGCACCACTTTTTTTGGTGCAATGTTAAAGATACTGCCGGGTTATTTATTTAATATTTATTCCCCGGTTGGGTCTTTTTGACAGGACTCGGTTTTAAAATGGCATATGTGTTCGCCTCTGTAACTCCAACCCAAGTCGAGCCCTTTGTTCCACTTTTTGGCGGGCTTCTGCACAGAAGCCTCCAAAAGTGGTGCCACTCTGTCTGGGACTACAGGATGTGTGGAAGGGGGCAATAGGCACCCTGGACTTAGTTGCCTCGGCAACTCAAGTCGCACTCTTGTGTGATTGGCCCAGTGGTGAGCCGCCACGCTCACCACTTAGCATGTTTGAGTGACAGCTAGGACTGATGAATGGGGGTTTTCTGCATAAAAGCACGGCTTTGGGGACTGGAACTTGAGAAGTCGCCACAGGACCTAAAGAATCCGAAGAGGGAGAAGCTGAGCCGACCTGCAACGACGACACCACCGGTGGAGCCCCGCTGAACCGCCTCACCACTTCCCGACGACAGAGAAGATCTTCATCCTGGAGAGTCTTCTTCCTTTGAACTGGTGGGGTTAACCAGTTCGCCCTCTTTTCGCCTTCCTGGATCATCTCGTAGTCGAATCGCCCGTGCCAAGCACCCCGGCGGCCGGATAGCCACGCTTCACCACTACCGCGAATAAAAGGGTAGTACCTTTTAACCGAGAAACTCCGCGGCTGGTTTCTTCCCTGGCAGTCCAACGACCTCCAGCTTTCCTCCACGTCGAAATCTTCTCTTCCCCTGGACGAAGCACCGACTTGCACCCGCTGCCAGGAACAACTGCCCCCGCTGGAGCTTTCTCACCATTTCAGGTACTGTGTCCCGCCTGGTCTCCCTTGCAACAGACTGTTCAAGGTGTCCCGTAAATCCTTGACTCTCTATCCTGGGGTGACCTGGGACCTGTTAACTAACTTTTCTGAACTGATCCAACTTCTTTTGAACTATCTGCAAAGACTTCTAAAGTGTACTCCAACTGTGTGATCTTGGGCACATTGCCCCTTGCTCTCTCCAATAGTGGGCCTGGCCTATGAACTTTCTTTCTCTACAGTAGACTCTGCCTTTCTTGACTTGCTGTGGTTCTTTTAAAAAGTGTTGGTATTGTGTGCTTTTCTAATTCTGCCTTTTCCCTCCCTTTTTAAATAATTATTGGAGTGCCATCTTGGTTAAGACTTGTCGAATAATTAATCAGGGAGGTGTATATATTTCTAATGACTATGTTTGAACTTGCTTGACATATTAGTGCCAGTGTATTTTTACAAGTGTTTTTAAATAAATAATGATATACTTTTATACCAAAGCTCTGGTCAGTGTTTGCTTGTGCTACTGTATTTTTGTACCTAATGTTTATACTCTATATACTGCCTAACTCTTCTTGAGAGAAGTCTGACTGCTCAGCCACAGCTACCAGGTAAATCTGGGTGGTGCGGATTGCTACCAATTGGGTTTACTGCCAACACCTGTAGTCTTAAACTTTTTGCAGTGGTCCCTGAGGGAACTGCACAGGTTTCTGCCTAACACCGACTGCGCAGCATGGAAATCTGGAGAAAATGCCCCCAAGAAATCTCACCGCCTCAGCCATGCGGGTTCGCCCATTGGATCGACCACGCCGACCTCGTTGCCACTGTTGACAGTTGCCAGTGTGCCCCTCCGGCACCATGACCCCCAGCATACAGAACACACGCGACACAGTGTTCTCAGTCCGGGCTCCACGGTCGCACTGGCGATCCGTGGCACACCCCGGGTATTATGTGCAAATGCGGCAGAGTCGGGATGCACACACACACAAAAGCAAAATCTGGCAAACAATCGAGAAGGCTCTACTGGTGACAGAGGTGCAATCATCCTACGTGGGTTTGGCAGTAATTAATAACCCTGATTTCTTGTGTGTAAATATTGTCAGGCTTCTGCATGGCACCACGAAGGGCAACACTATCATATGTTGTAGGTCACTATCTTTAGCACGGGGGTATGTTACATGAAGGGAGAACTTCTAAGAAAACGGGACGTTTCCAAACAAAACAATGGTCAGGATGGGGTTCTCCTAGATGGGATTGACTCCATTCCCCTCAGAACTCCCCCTTTCACCAATGGTTGTGGGTTCGCAGGCTTTTCTTGCCTCGGGAGCTAGTGTCACAGGTTGTGTAGTCCAGGAGGGATTGGCTCACCCTTTCTTAGGGTTGTAGCCTTTAGGGCGACCCAAACCCTTTTAAAGTGTCTCATCTAAATGCAGGATTTCTGGGATCCCACACCCCGAGATTTACACAGGCATAAAGTCTCATTTGCAGATGGGTCAGTGAATGTAGCCAAGTAGACACACAATTTAAGCCGTCTGCAGTCCGCGGCCCACGTGTTCCGTGAGGCGGGAACAGTTTGTGTAAGACTTTATGTGGTAGAAGACTGAGATCGTTTGGCAGAGGGAGAAGTTTGAAAACCTGAGCACTCGTACTATTATGTTAAAAGTGGATTTGGCTGCGGGTAAATGCAAGGTGTGGGTCACCTGCCAAGCTTGCCACAATTTGTAAATTACAGAACAGAGTTTGCAGTGACACTGCACACAAATCATAAAAGTCCATGCGTAAATTGCATGTATTTAATTGATTGTAGGTCGCCTGAAACGTGTTTCGAGCTATGTGCTCTTCATCTGAGGCTGAACACACCATATACAAATACGTTTTAAAACCACATCAAAATAATGCATCCACTGAGGTAATACAAACCAAAGGACAGTTTAGCAGGGCAGAGAACCACAGGCCGCATGACAATTCATTTAGGTTGGCACAAATTAAAGGCAATAAGGATTTAGAAATTATGCATTCACAAGAACATTACATTTTATCCATCCATGTGAATATTTCATATAATACAAAAAGGATATCAAGCGGCAGATATGCACATAAAGACGGAAAGATGAAAGAGATGGGTAGAGGAAAAGCAAACACAGAAAATTAAAATTCATGTTTGCATACAAATTATACAAGGTTCAGTGTATGCGCTGTCTCCAAGATTTGCAAGAGCCACATTGCATGTAATAAAAATAAAGGGAGTATACCTTGTGTAGTCCTGGTGTCAATCTATCTCACAGAAGAACACAATTAACTGTTCAATAACCTGAAGCCATCACTGCGCAACTCTAAAGAGTGGCTAAATATGAATACTGCCCCTTACCCATTGTCGAGTGACCATGGGCGCGCTTATTGTGCAAGCGGTCATCCTAAAGTAAATATAACCAATGATACTAATAAGATCAGACAACCTTTGGGTTTGAAATTGCAACCAAACTCATATTGAGACATTTAAATTGCACATACCTATATAACCGCTGTTGCGTGATTCCATTCAATAGGTAATGGTAATTACTGCATTCGTAAACAATAACCGTTCAAATGTGTATCCACACGTGTAGCCCTCAAATCCATGATTTCCATGCACACAAAAGTAAAAGAAATGCGCGCTTAGTTAGCTTAATTGGTTAGTACCATTATTATCCACATCACATGTGTGAGGATAGACCCCATTAGACCGCCAGGGGTCGTATAGAAAGACTCCTTACTCACCCAGCCTTTCAGCGTGTGATCGCTTCTGAAGCAAGTCCCTATCTGCTTGCTGGCTTGCCTATATCCAATGCATGGTGCAGGCTAGTTAAAACACAAGTGTGTGCTCAAGTAGACGCCATGTTGGATGAGTAATTCTGATCTCAAAAGTAATTCCACATATATAGTACACTCAATAGTAGTAGTGGGTATGTACCCCAAACTAAGATATAAGAACCATTGTTGCTTATTGCAATTGAGGCTGGATTAGCCTAAAAGGAGAGAAAAAACACCATTATAGGAACGCACATTACAACCCACTTTTAAGCGCAACTAAGCATACTGTTTCCTGTCAACATACCAAATCAAATCCAACGATAAATAGCATCAATTGTGGTTGTAACCTTGTAGTTAATGCTGCTCTTGCTAAAACCAGGTAGAGCGCACACAGATCCCCACGTTACTAGTGTATATGTAACACTGGCACTGAATATTCAAAACATTAACGTTGCACTATTTACAATGGCGTAATGGCTGTTAACTATAAGAATATTATGCCATGCATCGCCAACAAACACCAATAGGAGTATGAAGAGTATCACAAAAACACAGATCATTCATGTTCTGTGTTAAGTCCACACAGGGTTGTATGGTATTGGCAAATAAGTCGTGCTTCCAATTGTCTAAGTTTTAATACAAGGTTGCCTGCCCCCTCTCTGACGTAAGGTGACATTTGCCAGACCCACAAATTTAATTGCTTTCTTGTCATCCATTTGGTGTACCTTTTGCCAATGTATTGCTAACGGGTATTTAGCATCCTGATTTGATATAGTCGACAGGTGTTCTCTTATTCTAATTTTCAGTGGCAGAATCGTGCTCCCCATGTAATAGAGTCCACATACACATGAGATGCAATAGACACAGAATTTGGAATTGCAATTGATAAATGAATTCCCATGGTGTGTTCCCAAGATTCCAAAGTCAATTGATTTGGTTTCCAAAGCATGGGCACACATTGAGCAGCCCCCGCATTAATGGAAAACTTTGTTCTGTGCCAATTGCAAACAGGTTTTTTTTTATTGCGCGTTGGGAATAAAAGAAGGACTAAGTATGTTCTTACGAGTACTTGCTTTGTTATCAATGAAGTTAGGATATGGGTCTAACCATGTACTGATGTCCTTATCCAAATGGAGCAAATGCCAGTGTCGCTTCATGATTGAATATATGTTAGAACTGTCTGCACTGTAACGTGTGATAAATCGTGATCCAAATGGAGCAAATGCCAGTGTCGCTTCATGATTGAATATATGTTAGAACTGTCTGCATTGTAACGTGTGATAAATTGTGATGTGTGCACCATGTCAATGCAATCTCTGTTCCATTATGTGGTAGATACTGCAAATTTAATTTCCCCATTTCATCTACAACATGGCTTTGTCGAAAGTCCTCCATCGTCTTATTGTGTAATTTGCAGGTGCCCAGCCATAGCAAGAGCCACCGTGGGAGCGAAACTAGACTACTGCAACACCCTATTCCTAGGCACATCTCCCAAAAACATGACTAAACTACAAACTACACCAAACAATGCTATAGGAGCAGCCCTTAGCATTCCCAAGAGAGAGCATATCTCCCAAGCGAGGCGAGACGCCCACTGGCTCCGTTGTCTCAATTTGGCCAAAGGACCCTCACCTGTGGATCAGCAACTATTGCAGGAGTATTTAAACGATTATCCTAGAGAGAAGGGGAGGGCCCTGCTATTTTGGGGGTTTTAGGACAGGGTTTCGGATTCCGTACGAGGGTCCCCTGACAGCCCGCATGGCCAGGAACCTACCTTCTGCTCTTCAGCAGTTCCTGATAGTAAAAGAAAAATTAAGAAAGGAAGTGGAGTTGGGCAGGGTGCGGGGCCTTTTTCCTACCACCCCCTGTCCACTGTTATAGTGTCACCATTGGGCATTGTGCCCAAGAAAGAACCTGGTAAGTTCAGGCTGATTCATCATAGATCCCACCCTAAAGGGGATTCAGCGAATGATTGGCTCGACCCCGGGCACTGCTCGGTGCACTATGTGTCCTTTGTTCAAGCCATGGTCCTGGAGGCCGGCAAGGGCAGAAGGGCACTTCTTGCTGAAGTGGACATTGAGTCTGCATTCCGCCTACTGCCAGTGCACTCAGACAGTTTCCACCTGTTAGGTTTCCAGTGGGAGGGCAGGTTTTATGTGGGCAAATGTATGCCCATGGGTTGCTCTGTGTCATGCACGCAATTTCAGGCTTTTAGAACCTTTTTCGATGGGCTGCGCACAGGGATGAACAACTGGCAGGGATCATCCATTACCTGGATGACTTCCTGTTCATGGGCAAGGAGGGGTCGGCTGACTGTGCCCACACGCTGTCTTCCATTTGAGCATCTGATGGGCAGGATAGGTGTCTCGTTGGCACCAGAAAAAACACAGGGTCCTACTGGGATGTTGACTTTCCTAGGTATAGAGATACAGAAGAGGGAGGACACTTGTAGGCTGCCCTGTGATAAATAACAAGGGCTGGTCGCTGAGATAGCGAGCAATCTATCCAAGGAAAGGACCAATTTGGAACACGTGCAGCAGCTTTTAGGGAAACAGAATTTTGCTTCTAAGCTCATCCCCGCAGGCAGGCTCTTTGTGCGCAGTTAGGCGAGGGCAACGGCAGGCGTTAAGCAGAGGTACCACCACATCCTGTTCATTTCCGCCCTAAAAGAGGACTTGAGAAGGTGGCTTTCTTTTCTGAAAGAATTCAATGGGGTGCAGTTTTGGAGAACTCCTTGGGAAACAACCAGTGAGCTGCAGTTGTACTCGTACACATAAGGGAGCAAAGGTTTTGGAGTTATCGTAGGTCAGGCGTGGTGTGGGCAGCATTTGCCACGACAATGGCGCAAGAAGGGTAAAACCAGGAATAGTATGGCACTGGAACTTTTCCCCATCATCCTAGCTCTCATTTCATGGCCAAGGGAATTGGGGAAAAAGAGGGTGCATTTCTGGTCTGACAACAAGACCGCGGTTCAAGTCATTTACTCACAATCTGCATCTTGGCCGGCGGTGCTGAGCCTGTTGAGGAAACTGGTGGAGATTTGCTCGCACAGTAATATCGAGTTTAGGGCCCAGCATGTGTGGGGGATGGTAACATTGCCGCTGACGCTCCTGCTCCTTTTCAGTGGAGCATATTCTGGGAGGCCCATCCTACAGCCAAGGAGGACGGGGGCGGTTCCAGAGCGAGCGGTGGCAGCTGGTGGCATGGACTAGGCGCTCTGAGACTTTGGGGAGAGATCGCTCAAACCCAGCACTAGGTCCAGGTACCAGCGAGGCTACGGTAAGTTTTTGAGTGTGTCAGTAAGTGTGCATTAAAAGAGCAGGTGCGTGCGTTTGTGGTGTGGACACACAAGGAAGGAAAAAGCAGAAGCTGGGCGAGAGACCGCCTTGCAGCGGTAGCATTTTACAGCAAATGTTTGGGAAAAGGTGACTTTACTATGGGATTTTTAGTGCGCATGGCTTTGAAAGGTTGAGGTTGTGGGGAGAGCCCAACGCAGGACGTGCGCAAACCCTTTGATTTCAACTTGCTGCAGAAATTGCTTAAAGCCTTTGAAGGAGGTACGCGGGGAGGAGGTATGCCGTGAGGAGGTATGCCGTGAGGTGGCATGCCGGGAGGAGGTATGCCAGGAGGAGGTATGCCGGGAGGAGGTATGATATGATGGAAGTGTAAAACTGACCAGGAAGGTAGAGGTAAATAGGCCAGAATGTAAGGGTTATCGCACAGAGACAGCTGCCCTGTCCTTTATTTAAAGCTATTCTTGGCCAACAGGCCGCAGGGTGTGGGGCTACTACTAATGCCCCTCTGGCCACCCCTCCCAGAGACATCCAACACCTGGCCTCCTCCTCACACCTGGAGGTGGAAGGGGCGTCCCAGGGTACTGTTCTCAGGCCTGGGGAGCGTTCATAGGGCAGGGGCTGCGGTTGTGCGTTCACTTTTTCGCAGCCCTGTCTTAAAGTCCCACCTTCCCTCTCTCTCTCTAGTGGCACCTGGAGTGGGTTTAAGTTGAGCTACTAGTTTTCAATTGGAGTTTTAAGAATTAGGATTGCTTACAATGTAGGGTGTGAGTACTTATGGATAACCTTTCCATTCAGATCCAGTAAAGCTTTTGGAGAGTATTGTATACTTGTGCGATTATGTGTGTATTTTATACTTGTGCGATTATTGTGCGATTATGTATGAATGTGGTAACTATCTTTTTTCTGTTGCAGGCAGAGTGGTGTGGCAGTCCTAGCCGGAGAGGAGAACTCTGATTCTGTGGTTTCAGCCACAAGTGGCTCCGGAATGGCCACACTTGAGCCAAAGCCGGTCGACGGGCACTGACTCCCCGTAGGGACAGTTGAGACTCTGTCATCGGAAGTCAGTGGACTCGAAACATACTGGGCCTCATTACGACTCAGGCGGTAAGGGTTTTACGGCGGCGTTAACAGCGCCGACCCTTACCGCCTGAGTACGAGGTCCCTTAGCGCCATGGCGGACTTAACACCTGCTTTTAGCAGGTGTTAAAATCCATGGCGCTAAGGGACCATGGAGTTAATTACGCCACCGTAATTTACGGTGTGGCACGGGTCAGGATCAGGGCGGCCACCACAGCTCTCTTTTGATTTGGATAGGGTACACTTCCCGGAGCTTGGGGGTCATAGCTACACCCACACCGAATGTACCTTTGGGGATGATGGCTTTAGCTGACGTGTCACTTGCAGAATGTTTGGAATTGTTATGGTATAGAGGGGGCAGTAAATCGACTCTCGACTATTTTTCTGTTAATGTTCTTCTGTCTGATTGTTGTCTGGGTCTTGATATTATACCAAATAATTGGAGTGATCACTGCATGCTAACAGTGGGCTTCAATATAATTGTTGATAACACTGCTAGAGGTACAGCAGTTAACCTCAGGACGATTGGGGCTGGCAAAGCTATTCGGTGGTCACCGTACAATATCGGAATACTGAAGAAGGAATTTCATGGGCTGCTGGAACCGAAGATGCGTGTGTAGAATTTGCCGCATTTTGATTCTTTTCTGGGTATCCTGATGGATATCGTCCATCTTAACTCTCGGATCCGGCAAACGCAAAGAACATCTTTGTTCTTTGTTCTGAGAAGCATGAGAGCTACTGAATGGGGGGAACGACTGAGCAGGGGGAGCGACTGAGTGGGGAGAGCGACTGAGTGGGGAGAGCGACTGAGTGGGGAGAGCGACTGAGTGGGGAGAGCGACTGAGAGGGGAGAGCGACTGAGTGGGGAGAGCGGTTGAGTGTGCAGAGTGGTGGGGGAGCGACTGAGTGGGGGAACAGATGAGTGTGGAGTGCCGATGAGTGTAGAAAGCGGATGAGTGCAGAAAGCGGAAGAAAGTAGAGAGCAAATGAGTATGGAGGGCAGATGAGTGTGGAGGGCGGATGAGTGTGGAGGGCGGATGAGTGTGGAGGGCGGATGAGTGTGGAGGGCGGATGAGTGTGGAGGGCGGGTGAGTGTGGAGGACGGGTGAGTATGGAGGGCGGGTGAGTGTCGAGGGCGAGAGAGCTGAATAGGAGATCGAATGAATACAGATGTGTGTAGATGAGCGTGGAGGAGGAGCGCTGCCGGCAGACGTGTGTGGAGCGCGGATGAGTACGGAGGTTAGCTTAGAATAAAGAGCGGACGAATATGAAGAGCAAATGAATGTGGAAGACAGATGAATGTAGAAAACACATGAGTGTAGAGAAGGGTTGAGTGTAGAAAGAAGTTGAGTGTAGAGAGGGGAGGAGCGTGGACAGCTGAAGAGTGTCCAGAACAGACGACCGTACAGAGCGAAAGAGCGTGGAGAGCGAAAGAGCGTGGAGAGCGAAAGAGCGTGGAGAGCGGCCGATGTGGAGAGCACATGAGTGTAGAGAGGGGTTGAGTGTAGAACGAAGTTGAGTAGAGAGAGGGGAGGAGCGTGGGCAGCTGAAGAACGTCCAGAACAGAGGACATTACAGAGCGGAAGAGCGTGGAGAGCGAACGAGCGTGGAGAGCGATCGAGCGTGGAGAGCGAACGAGCGTGGAGAGCGAACGAGCGTGGAGAGCGGCCGAGCATGGAGAGCGGCCGAGGGTGCAGAGAACGGCCGAGGGTGCGGAGAGCGAACAAGGGTGCGGAGAGCGAACGAGGGTGCGGAGAGCGAACGAGGGTGCGGGGAGCGAACGAGGGTGCGGGGAGCGAACGAATGTATGGAACAAATGAGGGTATGGACGGGCGAATAGTGGATAGAGCGGATGTGAACCAAAACACATAGAACGGACCTAACCGCTCAGAATTGCGCGACGTGCTTATTTGTTTTGGAATGCAAGGAATCTTTGAAAGAGCATACTGCATATCACACCCCACGCTTACTCTCTCCTTACACCACCATTCAACTAGAACACAGAGATACTATGACACCATTCGGTATAACTGTTCTCATATCAACATCTGCCGCTCACCCCCCATCCCTCTAAGTAAACATGGCTGGTCTCACACCCCCAGCCAGGCGTATCTCCTCAGGCCTAACGCCGCCACACTCGGTCTGGATAACTCCAGCCAGACCGAACACATATCCCTGATCTCTCAACCACCACACCTACCGCTAAGAAGCAGCTACCACATGAATTCCGCACCAGCTGCACACATACCGGTGCGCACACGCACCTTTGGACTCTCTCTAAATCCTTCCACTGACCCGAACTTCGGTTCCCAAGGGCGTTCAACCTACCAGCGCCTTCAGACCATACCAATGGTATATAAGGCGCTATACAAATGCAAAATAACAATAACAATAACAATAACATCAGCACATGTATGAAGATCAGTTGGCAACAACGTTAGGAGGAACCGGTTATCTATGCTGCATCGGGCCACTAAGATGGCCCAAGTTAGGATCTTCAGACTAGGATATCGAAATGTCTGTCAGTCGAGAAAGACAGTATTGATGCACGGAGACACCTCGGGGCACTCTGTGCCTTGGTTAATGCACAGGTCGTGTTGTTGTCTGTCTCTCAAGTAAATGCTGTATCTGAATCCCAGTGGATGACATGTTGTGTGGATTTGTATGGTGTGGATAGTAGTGGATCTGGTTTTTTTGTTAGTAGTGGACCTAAAAGGGAGTGGCATTTTGATATAGATCTTGATATGGTTTTAAAATTGATAAAAAAAAGTCTAAGACATTGGGTGCGGTAGGGCCCAATGGTTTAACTAATAATACTCTTAAAGGTGAACCTATTAATTGGTCACATGTGGTAACATTGCCCTTTCAGGGTATTTCCAAATTGGGAGTGCGCCCTGTGTCTTGGCAAACAACCCATGTTGTTCTGTGGGGGGTAGAAATTAGCCCAGAAACGTTCACCCTATCTCTCTGATAGGGGCGGACTGTAAAATGTTTGTGTCTTTACTGCTTTCACATCTTAATCAGTCACAGGAAGGCGCAAACAGGCGTTCCTCAGGGCCATTCAACAAACATCAATGGCTTAGTGTTGAGGGACATTCAGGCAACATTATGGAAAGACTCTTTGGACAGCACGAATGTTGCATCGATTGATCTCTCGGCACCCTTCGAGCCTGTGAGTCGGGCCATCTTTGGTCTAAATTGGCTAATTGGGGCTTGCCGAGGGGTCTTCTGAAGCTTATCACAGCGCGGGAGTACGCATTAGATTAAGTCTGGATGGGGATATGTCGGGGGATACGTCGGGAAGAATCGTAACTAGGGTGAGATTGAGGCAGGAGTGCATTCTTACCCCCGACCTACTCAATTTATATATCTCCGATACTGAGGAATATCTGCCTGAGTCGGGTTTGATTTCCCCCAAATTGGGAGATATCCGTGTATCCTGGCTGTGAAATGCGGGAGATTTCCTGCTTCTTGACAGCACCAGGGTTGGCCATCGGCGGTTGCTTTCAACGTTCTCAAGCTATGCTGTGGAGAAAGGATTGATTGTTAATCCTTCGCATCGCGGTGGTGCCAAGGGGCAGGAAAAGGCGGTTTCAGAGATGGACTATGGAGAAGGCTCCTGTAGTAAATAGTGGAAGTAGCTTATATTTGAACTTTCCCTTTTTGGCTCAATCTTCCTCAGTTGGAATTCAGGCGTTTCTGGGGCAAAATGCATTAGTGCTGTCGAATCAAATGCGAAAATTAGATCAGAAATGTGGGCGATTCTCGATTAAACCAGCAGTCTCCTTCTATGAGGGCAAGGTGCTACCCAAACTTGTTTATGGCATGGAATTATCTTGTGATGCTGGTAGTAAACGCCTGGAGTCTATTGAGGCAGTTCTTTGGAGACGGGCACTGAGACTGCCGAATGCGATTCCGCTGCTGCTATTAGATACGCGTTAGGTTTGGGTACGTTGGTGATTTCTTTCTCTATTTCAGAATACGATGAACCCGGTACCAAGTTCTTTGTAAGAGGCACTGGGCAAGCTCTTAGTTTATATGGTATATGATATAAGTCATTTATAACGCGCCTGTACACAGGTCTTTCTAGGCGCAACAAGATAAGGGAGGGAAGACAGAGGGAGGACAAGACAAACAATCTTACTAGGCCTTGTGTCATTCAGATCGTGCAAGTGCGACAGCCTGAAGTGCAAGTGGAAAGGGGGGGAGAAGTGCCAGGGAGAGGGAAGGGGGTAAAGAGGATTCTGGAAGTATAGGCGGTACAAACAGGTACCGCCTATAGACATGGCTGTTAAATGTGACCTGCATTTGTCGGACTTGTCATTGGATAGGGAGAGTTTAATAGGCAACCCAGAGACAGAGACTGGATTGAGAGAATTGGTAGATTCCAAGCCGACTCTTCCATGAATTATTTTTCACAGCAACATAACACACGAGGGGTCATCTCAGCTCTTTTGCCCCCGTTTCCTAACCAGTGGTATGTATAGTCCTATGCTAAGCGAGGTGTGATGGAGAAGAAAGCTGGTCACCAGGGCAGATGCTGGGTGTAGGTTTAGCCCTGAAGGGGGCCAGGTGGAAACACTGCAACATTTGATACTGATTTGCACGACACTGACCTCTCAAAGAAAGGTTTTTATGGCTACGGTTTTATCCTCAGTAAAATGGGCAAATGAACTATTCCTATGGTCTCGATGTGTAAATATACAGAATACCTCCGATGACATTTCTGCAATCAACAAAGGTGCACCTTGATTATGAAACGATGAGTTATTCTTCACACAAGGAATGTTGAATTACTACTTATTAAGTCCTGGACTGTGTTTTAAATGAATGAATGTGTGGACTTTTGCGTTCGTATTTTAAGATGTGCTCTATGAAATATTATGTCTGCTCCGATTTGAAATAAGTTTTGACTATTAATATGTTGTCTGTGTGTATTTTCCTGTTCTAACCTTTTGATTGTTTTTTAGGATTTAATTTTCGTGCAACTAACTTTATTTTTAGAATCGCTTTTTTGATTTCCTTGATTTAATTGTGTTGTTCTCAATTTTTACAAGAATCAGATTATTATTGCTAAGGTCAAGTTTTTTTTTTATAAACCATATACAAATACAAACACGAATGTCGGCACGAGGGGCATCTTGAGGGCTTCCTCCGTGCTCTTTTTCCTTCTCTCTGTAATCTCCCAAAAGTCTCCCTGACCTGCCCCCTGGCCCCATGGCCCCCTGCCCCGTGGCCCACTGCCCCCTGGCCCCTCCCAGTGTCTGATTCTGCCTAGGGTCCATCGGGCCCTCCGGAACCGTCCTGCTCCGGCTATTAAGAGAGACTTCTCTCTTTGCACTAAGGCCCTTCCTTAGCTGCCTGGCGGTGCTATTTAGGAAGTGGCCACCTGGTCAGCTTTGGGGTCTCTGCCCACGGTTACTGACTCTACCCTCTGGCCTTTGTCTCCTCCAGGGAATCCCTGTTCTCTACCTGATGTTTCGCTTCCAGCCACCTCCATTCCCCCTTCACTGCCAGTCTCACCTAGTGGAGTCCCGCTCCCTCCTTGTCACCGCTTTGGCATCACTCAAGGACTCCAATGTTATCACCCCCTCCCTCTCCGTGGGGTCCAACACCCCCTACTGCAGCCGGATCCCACCTCTTGACTCACAGTCTCTTCGCCTCATATTATCACCTCCTCCTGTAAGCACCCTGTTTCGGGTGGTCCTGCCACCTCCTTTAGACTCTAGGCTCCCACCCTCTCCACACTCTTGCGTCTTCGGCCCCCTGCCACCCACACTGAGGGGCTGTTCCTGCCTATCCTGAAAAGAAAATCCATGAAAATATACTTGCACCCCCGCCTCTGTGTGTTCCATGAGGCTCCTTCGCACTCCTCGCTCCCCTCTCTGTTATCGTTCATTCTGTCCTCAGCAACCCACCACACTCTAGTTTCCCTCCAACTCCTGAATTCCTGTGTTAGCTCCTCCTCCTCCTCCTCCCCTTTGAGCTCTCTACTCTCCCCCCTGATGACTCCTCTTCTGATTATGCCCCTCCTATTTAAACCCTCTCCTCAGTGTGGCGTTGCCCCGTGAGGGGATACGCACGCGGCGGCGTGACGTTGCACGTCGCCGCGTGCGCCTTAAATAAACGGGGCGTTCCCGGCCGCGTCAGAGCGACCGGGGAGCCCGAAGCGTGCAGACGTGTCCGAGTCGAGTCTGTGTGCGGATGGGCTCGCGAGCACGCAGTGGGGGCACCCAGAGACCCCCCAACAGTGGCGACGAGTGTCGGATGCCCGGGCCCGGCGGTGAGCGCGATCCCGGACAATTTTTCATATCACGATTGAAACATCCGCGGATGTTTCACATCACGCCGAGGCCGCGGACCACACGCGGCTGGCGGCCATCTTGCCCACGAGGTGGAGGATCTTCCAACAGCTCCGGTTTGGAGCAGGAAGGCCATCCAAGCCTAATTTTTGGATTTACTGACTGCGGGCAGTACAACCCGCAGGCCCATGCCAGAATTTTGACATTTTGGCAAATTTTCAGGCGATGACGTCGTGTTGTAGCTGGAAGATGGACTGAGGTGGCTGGGCCTTCTCAGCCCATTCCGTTTCAAAGCTCAATTTTTGGGAACATTTATCCACGGATCCTTTTCAGGACCCTCTTCAACCCCTTCATCATCATCACGTGGGGGATGACGCTCCAGTTTCTGCGGCCCACGTGGATACAAGGCGCCTCGAGGTACTATCCTTCAACCCTTTCATCATCACGTGGGTGGTGGCAGTGTGGGGAAAGGTGCAAGTTGCGGCCCTTAGGAGTGGAACAAGGGTGCCTGTGCGCTTGCGCCTATGAGTGATCCTGGTGCCCTGGAGGGTGCGACTGCCACGGCCTCGGAGGATTCGCAGGATGAAGGCCTAGTAGACCTGTTCCAGCAGAACCCCCCACAGCAAATCCCGCGTCCGACGAAGTCTGGACTACCTGCGCAACCGGTGGGTGCCGCTCCCCCTCCGATCCAACCACCACCCCTGGCCATGGCCCAAGCCAGGGCGCAAGCGGCCCTACAGCCGATTCCGGAGTTTGATGCTACGGGCCCCCCCTCCAGCCTGGGGCCCCGATGGAGGAGATGGATTGGACGGCTGGACATGTACTTTCGGGCCGCCCAGGTCACGGACAATGACAGCAAGGTGGCCACGATGCTGTACTCCGCAGGAGCGACCGTGCAGGAGATCTTTGAATCATTAACTCCAACGGACAACACCTATGATCAAGCCAAAGCCACCCTCCTCGCGCACTTCATCCCCCTTGCCAACGTGGACTTTGAAAGGTTCGTCATGCTGTCGGCCAAACAGAAGGAAGAGGAGACGCTTGACACCTTCTATGGCCGCCTGCGCCGCCTGTCACAAGGGTGTGCGTGGGGGGATGCGGAGGACATGATAAGGACCATGTTGATCCAGGCATGCTCATCAGGCAAACTGAGGCGACAAGTCCTAAGAGAGCCCGGACTCACTCTGCCCAGGATCCTGGAGCTCGGGAGGTGCCATGAGGTGGCGGAGGCTCGAGCCAACAAAATGGAGGCCGGATCCCGCGCTGCGAGACCGGAGGAGGTGTGCGCCGTCTGGCGGGGCGGCAGAGGAGTGCGAAAACCCGGCATACCTCCCAGAGACAGAGCGGGGAAGCTGGTAGAGTCGTGCCAGAAGTGCGGATATGACCTCCCCCACTCATCGGAGTGCATGGCAAAAGGAAAGATTTGCGGACGCTGTGGTGTGCCTGACCACTTCTCGAGGGTGTGCAGGGCGACTCTGCCTGTACTTATTCCGAGAGGACAACCCCGTCTATGGGCCCCGCGGCAATACCGCCCGCCGAATGTAGCTCAGGTGGAACAAGTGGAACCAGAGGAGGCGCTGGCGGAAGAAGTGGAGGAGGAGGATGAGGAGAACATCTTCTTCGTCTCCAGCATGGAGGTCCTCAAGGGAAGGAGCAGAAGACAGCCGAGATGTATCGTGGAGGTAAACTGCTCGCCGGTCCCAGTGCTAGTCGACACGGGAGCCTCTGTCAATGTCATGGCGAGAGGACATTACGCTGCGCTCAACCCAACCCCGAGGCTGGCGACGCCAAGAGCCCGCATCTTCGCATTTGGTGGGCGGGAGCCCCTGCCACTCGACGGGGCGTTCGTCGCCAAGGTGGAACACGACGGGTCGAAGATCAGGGCCCGCTTCTATGTGACCCCGGTGAGCAGCAACACCCTGCTCAGCTGTGCGGCAGCGGAGGCCCTTGGCATAGTCAGCTTCGCCTATTCAGTATACTTGGAGGACATCAACGACCTGCTGGACAAGTATGCTGACATCTTCAAAGGGATCGGGAGGATGAACGGCGACCCCGTGAGGCTCCACATTGACGAGTCGGTACAGCCCATAGCCTTGAAGCACAGGCGAATTCCATTTCATTTAAGGGACCAGGTGGACAGGGAACTCGATAACCTGGTGAACCTGGACGTAATTGAAAAGGTGGAGGGCCCCACACCATGGGTATCCCCCATTGTCGTAGCGAGGAAACCTAAACAACCGGACTCCGTCCGAATCTGTGTGGACATGCGATTGCCCAACAAGGCCATCAGGAGAGAACGACACCTGACCCCGACGATCGATGACATCATTGCTGAAGTGCAAGGGGCCCGGTTCTTCTCGAAGTTGGACTTACGAGCTGGGTATCACCAAGTTGTTCTCCACCCAGAGTCCCGTTATATAACGACTTTCACCACCCACAGGGGACTCTATAGATACAAGCGTCTGAGCTTCGGAGTGTCGTCTGCAGCCGAGGTATTTCAGAACTTAATCCGAGGCGCTCTCGCGGACCTGGAGGGCGTCCTGAACATTAGCGACGACATTCTGGTCTTTGCGAGGACCGAACCAGACCACTTGAAACGCCTAGCCAAGACCCTCGAGAGGCTGCAGTCGCTGGGGCTCACCCTCCA
Source organism: Ambystoma mexicanum (assembly GCF_040938575.1). NCBI lineage: Eukaryota > Metazoa > Chordata > Amphibia > Caudata > Ambystomatidae > Ambystoma > Ambystoma mexicanum. The sequence continues at coordinate 6,325,962 of NC_090929.1, read as the reverse complement.
CAAGGACAAGTGTGAGTTCCTCCGCCCGACCATTGAGTTTTTTGGTTTCATCTTCAAGGAGGGCGGGGTATCTCCTGACCCCAAGAAGGTCCAAGACATCAAGACGGCACGCCCCCCTGAGTCCGCATCAGAGGTGCGGAGCTTCCTGGGAATGGTGACGTACTGTGGGCGCTTCATCAAGAATCTCGCCTCGAGGTCGGAACCTCTGAGGGCCCTGACGAAAAAGGATACCATCTGGCAGTGGGGCCCGTTAGAACAGTCGGCATTCGAGGACATCAAGGGTGCCCTGACAGCAGATGACACCGTGGCTTTCTTTGACCCCGCCCTGGAGTCGGAGATTGTTGTGGACGCCAGCCCGTTTGGCCTCGGGGCGGTCCTCACCCAGGTGGGCAGAGATGGGGGAATAAGGCCCGTGGCATATGCGAGCAAGGCCCTCTCCGAGACCGAGCAGAGGTACTCACAGATTGAACGGGAGGCCCTGGCGGTTCTGTGGGGCTGCCGGCATTTTCGGCTCTATGTACTGGGGAGACCCGTGACAGTGGTAACAGACCACAAACCACTGATTCCGATCATGGCCGGATCCTCCTCCAAACCACCAGCCAGGATCGAGCGATGGATGCTGGCCCTCCTGGAATATGGCGTCACCTTAATCTACAGGCCGGGGGCCAATAATGCGGCTGACTACCTGTCCAGGCATCCGGTGGGCAGGGGCGGACCCGCACAAGAGTCGTGTGCAGAGGAAGCCGATGATCATGTCAGCATGGTGGTCGAGAGCGCCACCCCCAATGCAATGCCGCTACCCGAGCTGGAGAGCGCGGCAGCCAATGATGAATGCTTCCGCATCCTGAGGAGCTCGATGCAGTCGGGGTCCTGGAAGGCCGTGCTGGAGCTGGTGGCAGGGCGCACTCAAGAAGCCAAGGTGACCCTCGAGCAACTTTGGAAGGTGAAGGATGAACTGTCCTTCACGGAGTCGGGCCTGCTGCTGCGGGGTGATCGCCTGGTGGTGCCGGGCTCCAAGGTCCACGAAGTTATCAACCTGGCACACCAGGGACACCAAGGGGCCGCCAAAACGAAGGCGAGGCTGAGGCTGAAGGTGTGGTTCCCCGAGCTGGAGAGAAAAGTGGACGACTTTGTAGCGGCCTGCGTATGGTGCCAGGCGGCTTCCCCAGTACAGCGGGAGCCCGAAATTGAAGTAATGCCACGGGGGACCCGCCCGTGGGAGGTCGTACATGCGGACTTCGGATCCACGGCCGTGGGTACTCACTTCCTAGCCATCGTCGATGAGTACTCGCGATACCCGGAGGTGGAATTCGTCGAGTCGGTGGCGTTTGAGCACGTGGTGGGCGCTGTGGAGAAAATCTTTGCCACCCATGGGTTCCCCGTGATCCTGTGCTCGGACAATGGATCCCCATTCCAAAGCGCGAGGTTCTCGGAGTTCCTCGAGAGCTGTGGAGTGGCCCACCGGAAGGTGTCCCCGTTGTGGCCCCGCGCGAACGGGGATGCAGAGAGGCTGATGAGGACATTAAACAAAACGTTCCGGATAGCCCAGGGACAAGACCAGCCTCTCCAGCGGGCGCTATACCAGTTCCTAAGAGTGTACCGCACCACCCCACACGCCTCGACTGGGGTGGCCCCGGCTGAGGCTCTATTCCGTAGGTGCCCCCGAGGTCTCCTCCCGGAGGTGCAGGAAAAGGTACCCGGCGTAATAGACGACCAACGGGTGGAAGCGGAGCGACAGGCAAGGACACATCAGGAAAACCTACGGCGGGGTCTTCGTCCGCAGCGGCTGGAACCGGGCGACGAAGTGCTGATTAGGAATCGGCATCCCCATGGGAAACTCTCGCTTCCATATGAACCCGAGCCGCTGGACGTAGTGGCAGTGAAGGGATCGATGGTAACGGCCTCGGACGGGAAGTCGGCCGTCACCCGAAATGTGAGTTTCTTCAAGAAACTAGGGGACTCTCGGACTGAACTCCCGCCTGACCCGGATGAGACTGTCCTCCCGGATGAAGATACCCCCCGGGGGGAATTCTTGGGGTCACCAGAACGAGACACTGGAGCGGCGGGGAGTCCGGCGGCTGAGGTAGGTGGGAGGTACCCCCAGAGGGCTGGGCGAGGGAGACCTGCCTACCTCGGAGACTACGTGCTGGGGCCGATTGACTGTGTTCCGGAGTGAAGGGTATCTGGGAGGCTGATAATAAAAGGGGGCATGGGTCTTGTAAGTTCACAAATGATATTGTGTGCAGTGATATGTTTGACGTGTCTGTTTGTTATTGTTCCTCCCGGAAAAAGGAGGAGTGTGGCGTTGCCCCGTGAGGGGATACGCACGCGGCGGCGTGACGTTGCACGTCGCCGCGTGCGCCTTAAATAAACGGGGCGTTCCCGGCCGCGTCAGAGCGACCGGGGAGCCCGAAGCGTGCAGACGTGTCCGAGTCGAGTCTGTGTGCGGATGGGCTCGCGAGCACGCAGTGGGGGCACCCAGAGACCCCCAACACTCAGGAGCTCCTGTCTCCTCGCCGCCGCCCCACTCCTCCTCCTCCTCCTCCTCCTCCTTCTCCCTCTGTGCCGCACCCCTGAGGTCCACACTGCCCACCGAACTCGCCCCTTTTCCTCTTGCTGGGAGACGCCCTATGAATAGCTTAAAGAATGGGGTATTGTCAGGTGACTGAATAACGTGAGCGTTGTGACTGTTGCTCACAGGAGGGAATTGATCGTCTCTCATCTATGATTGGGGGTGGGGGCGGCAAGGGCCTCCTTGACAAGTTTATCTGAAGCGTCTTGGAACTGGTCGGCACTTTGTGTCTCTGTTTGATCAAGTGCCCCCATCCCTGGAGAGGCAAGCTCTGCCCAGCAACCTCTGGGCCAGAGGTTGCGCGTCTCTGCCACTCCTCAAAGTCATTTGCTAAATGGGCTCGGCAGGTCTGCAGCCCCCAGAGTCTAGAAACACGCGTTTCTTTTGATGTCCGGGTGGATCTACCCTCTTAGCGGGCACTAGAATCTCTAGGACTCGTGGCACTATGGCATTAGCGGCTTTGACCCTCACTCGTGGAAGCAAATGGATTAGCACAATGAGGGTGGTCTTTGAATGGCTGGCAATGCCGTGCAGACCCCTGAGCCATGCCAATCCCACATGCCTTGTGCTGGGGACCAGTGGACTAAGCCATACCTTGTTGCGTGGGCACATCTTCCTTGCATTAGGTGGGTGTCTTGGGAGGGGTCAAGCACATATTGTTAGCGACCGCCATAGGTCATCAGGGCGGGCCGCACCAGATGCAGGGAGCACACGGCTGCCCAACCACGAGGCGGGGGGCACCCTGCAATATCCAGAACACCGGATCCTGAGCCAATGCCTGGGGGCTCCCAGCAGAACACAGCCTCGGCTTGGGGGCACCCAGGCCGGGGCTGCTACAGTAGGCCGTGATCACATGGCAAACAGACTCCAAAATAAAGGACACAGACACGATTTGCCACTTCCTGGGGCTCTGCTGCACTGCCTCTCACGTCAGCCGGTTTCCTTCTTGCTCACTGTGTAGTCGTGTGTTTGGATTCTTCTTGGTCTGTGTGGACTTGTCACTCGTCTGTCTTCTTCTTGCTGATAGATTTTATCCAGCAGCAGTGATTATTGGATACCGAGGCTTGAGGCTCGTTACTCCATCTTCTGGGCTTGAGTATGTAGTCTTGGGTAGGACCCTTCATGGTCTTTGTGGACTTGTCATTCCTCTGTCTTCTTCTTGCTGATAGATTTTCTCCATCAGCTGTGATTATTGGATACCGAGACTTGAGCCTTGTTACTCCATCTTCTCGGATTGAGTGTGTAGTCATGGATTTGGACTCTTCATGGTCTGTGTGGACTTATCACTCGTCTGTCTTCTTCTTGCTGATAGATTATATCCATCAGCAGTGATTGTTGGATATCGAGGCTTGAGCCTCGTTAGTCCATCTTCTTGGGTTGAGTGTGTAGTCGTGGGTTAGGACTCTTCATCGTCTGTGTAGACTTGTCACTCGTCTGTCTTCTTCTTGCTGATAGATTTTATCCATCAGCTGTGATTATTGGATACCGAGACTTGAGCCTTGTTACTCCATCTTCTCGGATTGAGTGTGTAGTCATGGATTTGGACTCTTCATGGTCTGTGTGGACTTATCACTCGTCTGTCTTCTTCTTGCTGATAGATTATATCCATCAGCAGTGATTGTTGGATATCGAGGCTTGAGCCTCGTTAGTCCATCTTCTTGGGTTGAGTGTGTAGTCGTGGGTTAGGACTCTTCATGGACTGTGTGGACTTGTCACTCGTCTGTCTTCTTCTTGCTGATAGATCCTATCAGCGGTGATTATTGGATACCGAGGCTTGAGCCTCGTTAGTCCATCTTCTTGGGTTGAGTGTGTAGTCGTGGGTTAGGACTCTTCATGGTCTGTGTGGACTTGTCACTCGTCTGTCTTCTTCTTGCTGATAGATCCTATCAGCGGTGATTATTGGATACCGAGGCTTCAGCCTCGTTAGTCCATCTTCTTGGGTTGAGTGTGTAGTCGTGGGTTAGGACTCTTCATGGTCTGTTTGGACTTGTCACTCGTCTGTCTTCTTCTTGCTGATAGATTGTATCCAGCAGCAGTGATTATTGGATACCAAGGCTTGAGCCTTGTTACTCCATCTTCTCGGGTTGAGTGTGTAGTTGTGGGTTAGGACTCTTCATGGTCTGTTTGGACTTGTCACTCGTCTGTCTTCTTCTTGCTGATAGATTTTATCCATCAGCAGTGATTATTGGATACCGAGGCTTGAGCCTCCTTACTCCATCTTCTCGTGTTGAGTGTGTAGTCGTGGGTTAGGACTCTTCATGGTCTATGTGGACTTGTCACTCATCTGCCTTCTTCTTGCCGATAGATTTTATCCATCAGCTGTGATTATTGGATACCGAGGCTGGAGACTTGTTACTCCATCTTCTCGGGTTGAGTGTGTAGTCGTGGGTTAGGACTCTTCATGGTCTGTGTGGACTTGTCACTCGTCTGTCTTCTTCTTGCTGATAGATCCTATCAGCGGTGATTATTGGATACCGAGGCTTCAGCCTCGTTAGTCCATCTTCTTGGGTTGAGTGTGTAGTCGTGGGTTAGGACTCTTCATGTTCTGTGTGGACTTGTCACTCATCTGTCTTCTTCATGCTGGCAGATTTTATCCATCATCTGGGATTATTGGATACCGAGGCTTGAGCCTTGTTACTCCATCTTCTCGGGTTGAGTGTGTAGTTGTGGTTTAGGACTCTTCATGGTCTGTGTGGACTTGTCACTCGCCTGTCTTCTTCTTGTTGATAGATTCTATCCATCAGCAGTGATTATTGGATACCGAGGCTGGAGCCTCATTACTCCTTCTTTTCGGGTTGAGTGTGTAGTCGTGGGTTAGGACTCTTCATGGTCTGTGTGGACTTGTCACTCGTCTGTCTTCTTCTTGCTGATAGATTTTATCCAACAGCAGTGATTATTGGATACCGAGGATTGAGCCTCATTACTCCATCTTCTCGGCTTGAGTGTGTAATCGGGGGTAGAACCCTTCGTGGTCTTTGTGGACTTGTCACTCCTCTGTCTTCTTCTTGCTGATAGATTTTATCCATTGTGTGTGAGTGGATACCGAGACTTGAGCCTTGGTACTCCATCTTCTCGGATTGAGTGTGTAGTCGTGGGTTAGGACTCTTCATGGTCTGTGTGGACTTACCACTCGTCTGTCTTCTTCTTGCTGATAGATTTTAACCATCAGCAGTGATTATTGGATACCAAGGCTTGAGCCTTGTTACTCCATCTTCTCGGGTTGAGTGTGTCGTCGTGGGTTAGGACTCTTCATGGTCTCTGTGGACTTGTCACTCGTCTATCTTCTTCTTGCTGATAGATTTTATAAGCGGTGATTATTGGATACCGAGGCTTGAGCCTCGTTAGTCCATCTTCTTGGGTTGATTGTGTAGTCGTAGGTTAGGACTCTTCATGATCTGTGTGGACTTATCACTCGTCTGTCTTCTTCTTGCTGATAGATTTTATCCATCAGCGGTGATTATTGGATACCGAGGCTTGAGCCTCGTTAGTCCATCTTCTTGGGTTGAGTGTGTAGTCGTGGGTTAGGACTCTTCATGGTCTGTGTGGACTTGTCACTCGTCTGTCTTCTTGCTGATAGATTTTGTCCATCAGCAGTGATTATTGGATACCGAGGCTTGAGCCTTGTTACTCCATCTTCTCGGCTTGAGTGTGTAATCATGGGTAGGACTCTTTGTGGTCTTTGTGGACTTGTCACTCCTCTGTCTTCTTCTTGCTGATAGATTTGATCCATCAGCTGTGATTATTGGATACCGAGACTTGAGCCTTGTTACTCCATCTTCTCGGATTGAGTGTGTAGTCGTGGTTTAGGACTCTTCATGGTCTGTGTGGACTTATCACTCGTCTGCCTTCTTCTTGCTGATAGATTTTATCAGCGGTGATTATTGGATACCGAGGCTTGAGCCTCGTTAGTCCATCTTCTTGGGTTGAGTGTGTAGTCGTGGGTTAGGACTCTTCATGGTCTGTGTGGATTTATCACTCCTCTGTCTTCTTCTTGCTGATAGATTTTATCCATCAGCAGTGATTATTGGATACCGAGGCTTGAGCCTCATTACTCCATCTTCTTGGATTGAGTGTGTAGTCGTGGTTTAGGACTCTTCATGGTCTGTGTGGACTTATCACTCGTCTGTCTTCTTCTTGCTGATAGATTTTATCCCTTAACAGTGATTATTGGATACCAAGGCTTGAGCCGTGTTACTCCATCTTCTCGGGTTGAGTGTGTAGTCGTGGGTCAGGACTCTTCATGGTCTGTGTGGACTTATCAATCGTCTGTCTTCTTCTTGCTGATAGATTTTATCCATCAGCAGTGATTATTGGATACCGAGGCTTGAGCCTTGTTAGTCCATCTTCTTGGGTTGAGTGTGTAGTCGTGGGTTAGGACTCTTCATCGTCTGTGTAGACTTGTCACTCGTCTGTCTTCTTCTTGCTGATAGATTTTATCCATCAGCTGTGATTATTGGATACCGAGACTTGAGCCTTGTTACTCCATCTTCTCGGATTGAGTGTGTAGTCATGGATTTGGACTCTTCATGGTCTGTGTGGACTTATCACTCGTCTGTCTTCTTCTTGCTGATAGATTATATCCATCAGCAGTGATTGTTGGATATCGAGGCTTGAGCCTCGTTAGTCCATCTTCTTGGGTTGAGTGTGTAGTCGTGGGTTAGGACTCTTCATGGACTGTGTGGACTTGTCACTCGTCTGTCTTCTTCTTGCTGATAGATCCTATCAGCGGTGATTATTGGATACCGAGGCTTGAGCCTCGTTAGTCCATCTTCTTGGGTTGAGTGTGTAGTCGTGGGTTAGGACTCTTCATGGTCTGTGTGGACTTGTCACTCGTCTGTCTTCTTCTTGCTGATAGATCCTATCAGCGGTGATTATTGGATACCGAGGCTTCAGCCTCGTTAGTCCATCTTCTTGGGTTGAGTGTGTAGTCGTGGGTTAGGACTCTTCATGGTCTGTTTGGACTTGTCACTCGTCTGTCTTCTTCTTGCTGATAGATTGTATCCAGCAGCAGTGATTATTGGATACCAAGGCTTGAGCCTTGTTACTCCATCTTCTTGGGTTGAGTGTGTAGTTGTGGGTTAGGACTCTTCATGGTCTGTTTGGACTTGTCACTCGTCTGTCTTCTTCTTGCTGATAGATTTTATCCATCAGCAGTGATTATTGGATACCGAGGCTTGAGCCTCCTTACTCCATCTTCTCGTGTTGAGTGTGTAGTCGTGGGTTAGGACTCTTCATGGTCTATGTGGACTTGTCACTCATCTGCCTTCTTCTTGCCGATAGATTTTATCCATCAGCTGTGATTATTGGATACCGAGGCTGGAGACTTGTTACTCCATCTTCTCGGGTTGAGTGTGTAGCCGTGGGTTAGGACTCTTCATGTTCTGTGTGGACTTGTCACTCATCTGTCTTCTTCATGCTGGCAGATTTTATCCATCATCTGGGATTATTGGATACCGAGGCTTGAGCCTTGTTACTCCATTTTCTCGGGTTGAGTGTGTAGTTGTGGTTTAGGACTCTTCATGGTCTGTGTGGACTTGTCACTCGCCTGTCTTCTTCTTGTTGATAGATTCTATCCATCAGCAGTGATTATTGGATACCGAGGCTGGAGCCTCATTACTCCTTCTTTTCGGGTTGAGTGTGTAGTCGTGGGTTAGGACTCTTCATGGTCTGTGTGGACTTGTCACTCGTCTGTCTTCTTCTTGCTGATAGATTTTATCCAACAGCAGTGATTATTGGATACCGAGGATTGAGCCTCATTACTCCATCTTCTCGGCTTGAGTGTGTAATCGGGGGTAGAACCCTTCGTGGTCTTTGTGGACTTGTCACTCCTCTGTCTTCTTCTTGCTGATAGATTTTATCCATTGTGTGTGAGTGGATACCGAGACTTGAGCCTTGGTACTCCATCTTCTCGGATTGAGTGTGTAGTCGTGGGTTAGGACTCTTCATGGTCTGTGTGGACTTACCACTCGTCTGTCTTCTTCTTGCTGATAGATTTTAACCATCAGCAGTGATTATTGGATACCAAGGCTTGAGCCTTGTTACTCCATCTTCTCGGGTTGAGTGTGTCGTCGTGGGTTAGGACTCTTCATGGTCTCTGTGGACTTGTCACTCGTCTATCTTCTTCTTGCTGATAGATTTTATAAGCGGTGATTATTGGATACCGAGGCTTGAGCCTCGTTAGTCCATCTTCTTGGGTTGATTGTGTAGTCGTAGGTTAGGACTCTTCATGATCTGTGTGGACTTATCACTCGTCTGTCTTCTTCTTGCTGATAGATTTTATCCATCAGCGGTGATTATTGGATACCGAGGCTTGAGCCTCGTTAGTCCATCTTCTTGGGTTGAGTGTGTAGTCGTGGGTTAGGACTCTTCATGGTCTGTGTGGACTTGTCACTCGTCTGTCTTCTTGCTGATAGATTTTGTCCATCAGCAGTGATTATTGGATACCGAGGCTTGAGCCTTGTTACTCCATCTTCTCGGCTTGAGTGTGTAATCATGGGTAGGACTCTTTGTGTCTTTGTGGACTTGTCACTCCTCTGTCTTCTTCTTGCTGATAGATTTGATCCATCAGCTGTGATTATTGGATACCGAGACTTTAGCCTTGTTACTCCATCTTCTCGGATTGAGTGTGTAGTCGTGGGTTAGGACTCTTCATGGTCTGTGTGGACTTACCGCTCGTCTGTCTTCTTCTTGCTGATAGATTTTAACCATCAGCAGTGATTATTGGATACCAAGGCTTGAGCCTTGCTACTCCATCTTCTCGGGTTGAGTGAGTAGTCGTGGGTTAGGACTCTTCATGGTCTGTGTGGACTTGTCACTCGTCTGTCTTCTTCTTGCTGATAGATTTTGTCCATCAGCAGTAATTATTGGATACCGAGGCTTGAGCCTCGTTACTCCATCTTCTCGGCTTGAGTGTGTAATCATGGGTAGGACTCTTCGTGGTCTTTGTAGACTTACCACTCGTCTGTCTTCTTCTTGCTGATAGATTTTATCAATCAGCGGTGATTATTGGATACCGAGGCTTGAGCCTCGTTAGTCCATCTTCTTGGGTTGAGTGTGTAGTCGTAGGTTAGGACTCTTCATGGTCTGTGTGGACTTGTCACTCGTCTGTCTTCTTCTTGCTGATAGATTTTGTCCATCAGCAGTGATTATTGGATACCGAGGCTTGAACCTCGTTACTCCATCTTCTCGGCTTGAGTTTGTAATCGTGGGTAGGACTCTTCGTGGTCTTTGTAGACTTACCACTCGTCTGTCTTCTTCTTGCTGATAGATTTTAACCATCAGCAGTGATTATTGGATACCAAGGCTTAAGCCTTGTTACTCCATCTTCTCGGGTTGAGTGAGTAGTCGTGGGTTAGGACTCTTCATGGTCTGTGTGGACTTGTCACTCGTATGTCTTCTTCTTGCTGATAGATTTTATCCATCAGCAGTGATTATTAGATACCGAGGCTTGAGCCTCGTTACTCCATCTTCTCGGCTTGAGTGTGTAATCGTGGGTAGGACTCTTTGTGGTCTTGGTGGACTTGTCACTCCTCTGTCTTCTTCTTGCTGATAGATTTGATCCATCAGCTGTGATTATTGGATACCGAGACTTGAGCCTTGTTACTCCATCTTCTCGGATTGAGTGTGTAGTCGTGGTTTAGGACTCTTCATGGTCTGTGTGGACTTATCACTCGTCTGCCTTCTTCTTGCTGATAGATTTTATCAGCGGTGATTATTGGATACCGAGGCTTGAGCCTCGTTAGTCCATCTTCTTGGGTTGAGTGTGTAGTCGTGGGTTAGGACTCTTCATGGTCTGTGTGGATTTATCACTCCTCTGTCTTCTTCTTGCTGATAGATTTTATCCATCAGCAGTGATTATTGGATACCGAGGCTTGAGCCTCATTACTCCATCTTCTTGGATTGAGTGTGTAGTCGTGGTTTAGGACTCTTCATGGTCTGTGTGGACTTATCACTCGTCTGTCTTCTTCTTGCTGATAGATTTTATCCCTTAACAGTGATTATTGGATACCAAGGCTTGAGCCGTGTTACTCCATCTTCTCGGGTTGAGTGTGTAGTCGTGGGTCAGGACTCTTCATGGTCTGTGTGGACTTATCAATCGTCTGTCTTCTTCTTGCTGATAGATTTTATCCATCAGCAGTGATTATTGGATACCGAGGCTTGAGCCTTGTTAGTCCATCTTCTTGGGTTGAGTGTGTAGTCGTGGGTTAGGACTCTTCATCGTCTGTGTAGACTTGTCTCTCGTCTGTCTTCTTCTTGCTGATAGATTTTATCCATCAGCTGTGATTATTGGATACCGAGGCTTGAGGCTTCTCCTCCATCTTCTCGGGTTGAGTGTGTAGCCGTGGGTTAGGGCTCTTCATGGTCTGTGTGGACTTGTCACTCATCTGTCTTCTTCTTGCTGGCAGATTTTATCCATCAGCTGGGATTATTGGATACCGAGGCTTGAGTCTTGTTACTCCATCTTCTCGGGTTGAGTGTGTAGTCGTGGGTTTTGATTCTTCTTGGTATGTGTGGACTTGTCACTCGTCTTACTTCTTCTTGCTGATAGATTTTATCAATCAGCAGTGATTTTTGGATACTGAGGCTTGAGTCTCGTTACTCCATCTTCTTGGGTTGAGTGTGTAGTCGTGGTTTAGGACTCTTCATGGTCTGTGTGGACTTGTCACTCATCTGTCTTCTTCTTGCTGGCAGATTTTATCAGCGGTGATTATTGGATACCGAGCCTTGAGCCTCATTAGTCCATCTTCTCGGGTTCAGTGTGTAGTCGTGGGTTAGGACTTGTGATGGTCGGAGGGCCCGTGGTGTCGGGAGGGCCCCTCCAGTGTATGCGGCTGCCGCGCAGAGACGCCGCGCAAGAACAGACACGGAGGCGTCTGCTCGTTCCGGCGCTCCGGCTCCAACTGCCGGGCGCCGCCTTTATTATTCACTGCGCATGCGCCGGCTTGCAAGCCGCGCATGCGCCTTTTGTGTAATACGTACACAACATCCCTCCTTTTCCCCCTCAAACGACAAAACATCAAACATGGGGCCAACGTGGCCTAAACATTATATACTTAACGGACTTTTGCTGCTCAGGTCTCCGAGTCCATGATAAAGTCTTGGAATCTTTGTGGAGGGCGGCGCCCCTCTCTGCGGGGGTACCTGGGCGGTCCCATTTCGACACTCTCTGGTTCCGCAGGGTCTCCGGGCGTGTCAACGTCCTCCGGTGGTGCATCTGCTGCTTGCCTCCGACCAGGGTCCGGTTCCTCTCTAGAGGTTGCTGGTCCTATGCGTTTGAAGAAGGACGCGTTTCTGGTCACTGTCCCACGCGCGTTCGCCACTGTGACCATGGATCCCTTGACGTGGGTGACACCCATCGGGTGTGTCTCATATGTCATTGAGAGTTTCCCTTCTGGCTTCCGGTTTCGGACCAGGACAGTATCTCCTACCGCTATCTCTTTTTCCGGCAGCCTCCGCCTCGTTGTTTCCTTCTCGTTCCTCGCTGCCCTGTCCGCTGCCACTTGTGTGTCATCAATCACCCCCGGACGTCGCTCTCCTGCTTCCGGTATCAGCCCTCTTGGTATGCGCTTGAATAGGGCTTCGGCGGGCGCGATTCCGGTGGACTGATGTGGGGTGGACCTGTACTCACGGAGGAATTCGATCAGATTATGGCGCAGGTCTTCCCCTCCATTGACGGAGATGCGAAAAATTTTGTTAAGTGTCCGCATGAACCGTTCAACCTCTCCATTGGCTCTTGGCCACAGTGGGGTCACTTTGCGGTGTTTGATGCCTCGTTCAGCGCAGTATCTGGCGAAACGCTGTCCTTGGAAAGGAGCGCCGTTGTCGGAGCAGATCTCGAGCGGGAAGCCGTGGGTGGCGAAAATTTTGTCCATGGCCAGGATGGTGTGATCGCTGGCGGTGGATTCCACGAGCTCTACCTCGGGGTACCTTGACCACTGGTCGGTCACCACTACGAAGTGTAGGCCTCTGCCGGTCGAACCGAAGTCTGCGTGGACGGTCCCCCACGGCACGTCGCTCCGTGGCATGGCTTGGATGGACGGGCTCTTTTCTGCCGGACTCGCAGCTTGGCAAGGTATGCATGCCTTCACGAACTCGGTCACTCGGTGTTCTAGGTCGGGGAACCAGACTTTCAGCCTCAGGCGCGCCTTCATCTTGGCCATGCCTTGATGGCCTGTGTGGGCTAGCTGGAGAACTCTTGTGACCAGGGATCTGGGGATCACGATCTGGTCTCCCCGCAGTAGTAGGCCGTCCGTGGACACTGAGAGTTCGTGTCGAGCCTTCCACAGCAGTTGCAGGTCTCTCTGCGTTTCTGGGTGTCTTCTGGCGTTGTTCAGGAGGACTTCTCGCCATTCCCCTGTCGCAACCGCCCTTTTCACTCGCAGGAACGCCTCGTCCGAATTTGAGTCTTCCGCAATGTTCTCCCTCGACAGGGCCACAGGCAGGGCTGATTCAACGACGAGATGCACAGCGTCTCCTGCATCAGACACCTCGACTGGATTCTGGGCGTCCCTCGTGCCGGGGTGGCGGGACAGGTAGTCTGCGGGGTTGTGGGTGCCTGGGCGGTACACCAGCTTGACGCTGTATTCGATGAGCGATAGCATCCACCTTTCGATCCGGGGAGGCGGCTTTGAAGAGGTGCCTGACAGAATTGGAATCAGGGGCTTGTGGTCGGTGACCACAACGACGGGTTTGCCGAGGATGTATATCCTGAAGTGTTTGCATCCCCACAGGATGGCAAGGGCTTCTCTCTCGATTTGCGAGTAGCGCCTTTCCGTGTCAGTGAGGGCCTTGCTAGCGTAGGCAATGGGTCTCATTGCCCCCAGTTCGTCGGCCTGCATGAGGACTGCCCCTAGACCAACGGGGCTGGCGTCAACGACGATCTCTGATTCTCGGCTGGGGTGGAAGTAGGCCATCGTCTCCTGCTCTGACAGGGCCTCTTTGATGGCGTTGAATGATCTTTGTTCTGCCGCTGTCCATTGCCACGGTACATCATTCCTGGTGAGTGCCCTCAATGGTTCTGACAGGGAGGCCAAGTCTTTGATGAATCTGCCGCAGTAGTTGACCATCCCCAGGAAGCTCCGAATTTCCGCAGGGGAAGTGGGAGGAGGCGCGTCTCTAATGTCTTTTACTTTGCCGGGATCAGGTGAAATGCCGTTCGCATGGAAGGTGAAACCGAAGAATTCCAGCCGATCTTTCAGGAATTCGCACTTCTCTTGGTGAAGTGTAAGACCCACTGCCTGGAGTCTCTCAAACGTGCGTTCTAGTCTTTTAAGGTGTTCGCTCTCAGATCTGGCGAAGACCAGAATGTCGTCGGACATGTTAATGACACCCCTCAGGCCAGACAGCGCTCCTCTTATTGCGTTCTGGAAGACCTCAGCTGCGGATGAGATCCCGAAGTTGAGTCTCTTGTATTGGTACAGCCCTTCGTGCGTCGTGAACGTGGTGATGTACCTCGACTCGGGGTGCAGTTCCAGTTGATGGTAGCCTGATCTGAGGTCTAGTTTGGAGAAGACTTTGGCGCCTTGGAGTTCGCCGACGATGTCGTCCAGGGTGGGCGTGAGGTGGCGTTCTCTTTTGATGGCCGCATTGGGTAGCCTCATGTCCACGCAGATGCGCACAGCCCCTGGTTGTTTCGGCTTCGGGGCCACTACGATGGGTGAAACCCACGGGGTGGGCCCTTCTACCCGTTCGATGATGTCTCGGTCCATTAGCTGCTGCAATTCCGCCTCTACTTGTGCTCTCAGGTGAAATGGAATTCGGCGGTGTTTGAGGGCTGTCGGCCTTACGGATTTGTCGATGTGCAATCGAATGGGGTCAGCGTTCAGTTTGCCAATGCCCTTGAAGAGGCTCGCGAACTTGTGTAACATGCCTTTTAGATCTGCATGGTATACCCCGAAAGTGAAATGCACGATGTCAAGCGCTTCTGACGCAGCGCAACTCAGTAGTGAGTGGGGGCTGACGTCGGTGACGAAGAATCTTGCCTTGATGGAGTTTTGTCCGTGCGATACTGGGGCGATGAATGCACCTTGGATGGGTAAGGGGGTGTCACCACCGAATGCATATATCCTCGCTGTTGACGTCGCCAGCTCTGGTGGGCCTGGCAGGGCTACGTAGTGTTTGGTGGCTAGCACGCAGACTGAGGCCCCGGTGTCAATGAGGATGGGGGTGGGAATGCCCTTGATGTCGACGGTGCACTTGGGCTGGCGTTTCGTGCTGGGACATCTCGCGATGCTGGAGATGAAGAAGACTTCTTCCTCTTCCTCCTCTTCTTCTTCCGCGAGATCCAGGTCTTGCAGGCCTTGATCAATGGAGGAGATGCCTCTCACTCTGCGGGAACTGCTTCGCCCCGCTCTCTCTGGTCCTCTCGATGTTGTGACAGGGGCAGCTGCACGGCACGTCCTGGCAAAGTGGCCTGGTACGCCGCATCGGGCGCATGTTCTTGACCTGGCCGGGCAGTCACCGCTGTGGGGGAGGTCATACCCACAGTTCGAGCACGATGGCGCGGTGCTTGGGGTGGACGCGGTGTCAGACTTTCTCGGCGTCCATCTTGGCCTGTTCGCAGACGACCGCCCTACTGCAAATGCATCTTCATTGTGTCCTGGTCGCGAGGCAGCGTCCATTTTCGCGCCTCTAGCCTCAGCTAGTTCGTGTGCTCTGCCCAGGTCTAGAATTTGCTGGAGGGTTAGGCCAGGCTCCCTCAACACCTGCCTCCGAAGTTTACCGGAGCTGCACCCTTGTAGCAGTTGGTTGCGGACCATCTCCTCTTCGTCGGCCCATCTGCAAGAGGACGCCAGGTGTCTCAGGCGGGCGCAGAATTTGTCTAGGGGTTCATCGTCTAACTGCTTCTCAGCGCCCATGACGAACCTATCAAAGTCCACATTGGCCATGGGTAAGAAGTGGTCTTTGAGTGCCTGCTTGACGGCGTCGTAATTGACCACGGGGATGGTCAGGGAGTCATAGATCTTGTGGACTTCTGCGCCTGCTGAATAGATCATGGTCGCAATCTTTTCATCATCGTCGTCAACCCCTGCTGCCCTGAAGAACATGTCCAGTCTTTTGACCCACAGCAGCCACTTCGGTCCTAGCTTGGAAGGGGGCCCAGTGGCATCGAACTCCGGCATGGGGGCTAGGGAGCTGCGGGCTCTGCGGGGAACTGGGGCTACGGCGCCCTCATCGTCTGCGCCGTCACCCATTTCTTCCTGCTAGGTACTCACAGGTGGTAGATATGGCCTTGTGGTAGTGGTGGGAGCGAAATCCCCTTCTTTCTTCTTGCTTGCCACAGCCTGGCACCAGCAAGGCTGTGGAGGTTCCAAATCCCTTTCTTTCTACTTGACTGCTACAGCTTGGCACCAGCAGGACTGTGGGGGTTCCAAATCTTCTTCTTTCTTCTTTATTACCACAGCCTTGCACCAGCAAGACTGTGGGGGTTCCAAAAATTGTTCGTGATTGTTTTTGTTTTTTTTTTTTTTCCTGGTGCCGTCGGCGAGTGGCGCACGAGCACCCTGTTGGGCCGCAACCACGGTCGCCGCGCGTGACGGCGAGCGGATCAAAGGAAAAACAAAATGGCCGCCGGTGCGTCGTCAGTATAAGACGCGGGCGGACTTAACTGACGTTTCGTGGCCGGGCACGGGAGTGGGCCGTGGCTCGTCCTCGTCGCCAGTGTGATGGTCGGAGGGCCCGTGGTGTCGGGAGGGCCCCTCCAGTGTATGCGGCTGCCGCGCAGAGACGCCGCGCAAGAACAGACACGGAGGCGTCTGCTCGTTCCGGCGCTCCGGCTCCAACTGCCGGGCGCCGCCTTTATTATTCACTGCGCATGCGCCGGCTTGCAAGCCGCGCATGCGCCTTTTGTGTAATACGTACACAACAGGACTCTTCATGGTCTGTGTGGACTTGTTACTCGTCTGTCTTCTTCTTGCTGATAGATTTTATCCATCAGCGGTGATTATTGGATACCGAGGCTGGAGCCTTGTTACTCCATCTTCTCGGGTTCAGTGTGTAGTCGTGGGTTAGGACTCTTCATGGTCTGTGTGGACTTGTTACTCGTCTGTCTTCTTCTTGCTGGCAGATTTTATCCATCAGCTGTGATTATTGGATACCAAGGCTTGAGCCTTGTTACTCCATCTTCTCGGGTTGAGTGTGTAGTCATGGTTTAGGACTCTTCATGGTCTGTGTGGACTTGTCACTCGTCTGTCTTCTTCTTGCTGATAGATTTTATCCATCAGCTGTGATTATTGGATACCGAGGCTGGAGCCTCATTACTCCATCTTCTTGGGTTGAGTGTGTCGTCATGGGTTAGGACTCTTCATGGTCTGTGTGGACTTGTCACTCATCTGTCTTCTTCTTTTTTTTTAACAACTTTATTTATATTTGCTCACAGGTTATGCACATACATTAGCAACTTACGGTATACAGACATACAACATATACAGTTCAGTTTAATTCTGCATTCAGGTTTTCTGGTTCGCTTAGATCAGCCAAATATTGCTTATATCGTGACCATATGTTTCTGGGTCTACTGTGTGGCATGACCGAGTCGATATATAATTCTTCGGTGTCGTTAACCCACACCATATCTCTGTTCCAGTCTTCTATTGTGTGGGGTTGCGCATTTTTCCATCTCATTAATATGACCCTTTTGGCTATTAGCAGACTCAGGGCCAGAAGTTTTCGCCACGTCGGATTCAGTTTCCCATCTGCTCCCAACATGCAGATCCGTGGTGTCCATACCACCGGTTGGTCTGCCATCTTGTTAAGAGCCCCGCAGACCTCTGACCAATAGTGTCTCAATTTGGTGCAGTCCCATAGCATATGAAATATATTAGCATTTTCAGAATTACATCTCGGACAGGCACCATTCAATGCGGGATATATTTGCTTAAGCTTTAACGGCGTGTAATGTTTCCTGTGCACTATTTTTTTTTTTTTTTTTTTTTTTTTTTTTTTTTTTTTTATTTTGCTTCTATCAATTCAATGATTTTGCAAAAACAGAATAAGCAGGCAGTCAGAATTTCTTTTCTAGTCTTTTCTAGTCTTTCTTTGTCAGTTTATTTCAATTTGAAGCAAGAGTTTTGGGCTTTGCAGTTTCCCTTTTAGACTTGAGGTCTGATTGGATTCCACACTCATCTTGTACTTTTTGGTACACTGGAATCTGCTCCTTCCAGCCTCTCTGAATTGCGTAGACAAGACTCCAAAGCATTCTTTAATATTTTGGAAGTTGCTAACGCCCAGGTTGTTCTCGATCCACTCATCAGTCTATTCCACCAGACTTGTTCTTCATATAAGGAGTCACTGTCTATTAGGGGTCTCAAGTAGGCTCTTCTCCACTTTAATGTTTCGGAGCAATGCAAAAGAAGGTGTTTTACAGTTTCTGGCTCACGTGTCGTTCCACATAATCGGCAGAGATTTGTTTGAGATTGACCTCTAATAGCCCTTATTTCATTTGTCGGCAGTAAGTTGAGGCGGGAACGCAAGAAGACAGATCTTAACGACTTGTCAGGGAATCTTCTCAGAACTTCGTTTGGTGTATGTAATTTTTTTGGTTCGAAGTTCACGTGACAGAGGAGTTTGTTTTTTTCCGCCAGTGCTAAGGTCTCTATCCAATCGAGTTGGTCCATCTTGCGTTTTATTCTCGTTGGATTATGAATTAGGTCTGCTTCACTGCAACAATTTTTGGCCAGAGATACTCGCTGTCTAGCTGCCCATCGGGAAATGGCTAAGCTTCGACCTTCAGTGATTTCAGAGTTTATTATTTTGTATAGCGGCGGAGAATCTGGCATTATTATTTTTCTGAAAAGCGCCATTTCTCTCGCTTCGATTGTTGCTTTTAGGGAGAGAGTTCCCAATTCTCTTCTGATGATCGAAATTCCTGTGGAATTTGGGAGTTGAAGGACTTTGCGCCAGAAATAGGCTTCAAGTTTAGACCAGATTGTCAGAGGAATCACTAGCATTGCTTCGCAGCCATACGTCAGACTTGGTATTACTTTACCCTTGTAGAATTTAATGACAGGGAGAAGTGAAAACCTCCCGTATTTTCGATCGATTATTCTAGCCTGTGTTGTTAGTTTTCGGGTCTTGTCCCAAAGGTGTTGTTGCATTGCGACTTCTGTTTTCGAGTTGTCCAGCCACACCCCCAAGTATTTAAAGAGTTTTACCTCTTCAATGGGGGATTTTTCGATGTACCATTTAAACGGCTTTGAATTCTTCTTTGTTTGTTTGCCTAAAGTCAAAATTTTTGTCTTTTCTTTGTTTATTTCTAAGTTGTTCTTCGATATATAACTGCCCAAGTTGTCGAGTTGCCTTTGAAGTCCAATTTCGGTTTGGTCTAAAAGGATAATGTCGTCGGCATATAATAGGCGAGTCACGGGTGTAGATCCGATTTTCGGAGGAAAAGATCTTATCTCATCCGAATGGGCTTTGAGGTCGCCCAAAAAGGAGATGAATAGGGCCGGGGCCAGTGGGCAGCCCTGTTTCACGCCTCTAAGGGTCGAGATTTCATCAGAAAGCCTTCCTGCTTGGTCCAACTTGACCCTGATCGATGTTTTGTCGTGGAAAGCCTTTATTGGGTCAAGGATGTTAGGCGGACAGTTCCATTTGCCTAGTTTTGACCAGAGCAGATTTCTGTCAATTTGGTCGAACGCTTGGGTTAGATCAATAAAGGCTGCATATACCTTTCCGAGACTTTGCGTTGATCTTGCTTTTATAATGCTTAGGGCCATGATGTTCGCTGTGGTCCCTGAGTTTTTCAAGAAGCCTGTTTGGAGTGGGTCTCTGCACGGTGCTGTTTTTGCCCATGATTGGAAGCTCCTTAGAAGAAATGAGCTGTAAAGTTTCCCAATTGTGTCCAGAAGTGCTATAGGACGATAATTTCTTGGGTCAGTTCTGTCTCCTTTTTTGTAGATTGGAGCGATCACTGCAGTGCGCCAAGAGTTAGGAATCGATCTTGTAGCGCTGCAGTTTTTGAATACCTGCTCTATGAAGTTAGCCCATTTCTCTGGATGATTTTTTAGATCGATATTAGTTATTCCATCTGGTCCAGGTGCTCTGGACGATTTCAGACGCTTAATGGCCAGTATGATGTCTTCTTTATCGGAAAAATCTTCCCATGCGGTTTGGTCTGACTCTGTCGACGAATCTTCTGTGACTTGACTGGGAATTTGGAAAATGTTGGCAAAGTGTACTTTCCATTTTTCTTCTGGGACATTGTTTAGTCCTTTTGCGATTTCTCCTTCATTGAAGTTTCTTATTAATTGCCAGAAGGCGCCCGAGTTTTTGTTAGCCAGTTTTCTGAGCATTTCTTCAGAGTCCTGTTGGTATAGGAAAATTCTTCGAAAGCGTAGCCAAGATTTGTACTTTTTTTGTTCTTTTACGTAGAGGATTCTGGGATCTTCTGAGATTGATTGTGCTGCCAATTTCTTTAGCTTTCTCAAGGTGGAACGTTTTGATGCTAATTCCTTGTCGTAGATGTGAGTGGGATTCTGTGTGGGTTTTCGGGCTTGCCTTCTGGAGATCACGAAGGGAATCAGTAAGGGTTGGTAGTCAATAGGTTTTAATGACTCATTATTACCCCGTAGACAATGGTTTTTGTAGCTTCTGGACAGTTCCTCTATTCGGTTGGCAGTGAGTCTTAGGCGGTTACCTTGAGTGTTTGATTCGATATGTTCTGACATAGTCATTTTTTCTTCTCCTCCCGTGGGCCATACAATTTGCAAAATGTTGTGATCGCTCGCCTCTGTCCTCAAAACCTCAAAAGATGAGATTCGGCGGAGCATCTCCTCTGTGACATATATGTAGTCAATTGTCCCATTCAGGGTGCCCCTTTCCCAGGTTGGGATGTGGACCTTCGGCGGGAGTGAGTGGTCAGTGTTTCGAAGATTTCTTGAAGTCATGAGTGATTCCCATTTCATTCCGCGAGATTCCACCTGGCTTTTTGGGCGTGTTGATGTCGATCTTGAGGGATCGCTCGGACATTTGGCGTTTAAATCTCCACTTACAATTATTAGTGGGTTATTTTGAGTTGCTATTATGTTGTCTAGCTCTTTTTCAATAGATTCAATGAAGATTTTGTCCGAGATGGCTTGTGGATTCCAATAGACCGTAATAACAGTTATCACAAGAGAGGTTAAGGTTTGGGTCTTTCTGTCTAGTTGGTCCCACTTTATTGAGACTGCAAGGTAGGATTGGGTTGCTGCCAGCTTCTTCTGTATTGATAGGCCTGAGCCCGATTTGACTGCCACAAGTAGCCCAGATGATGGGCGGCCCAAACGACCTTTCATGGCCGGTGAGATTTCAACTGCGAAGCCATCAATTGTCGGGGGGGTGGTAAGCCAGGTTTCTTGGAGAGCGATAATATCGAAAGTACCCAGGTTTATATCTCCAGGTTTAGTGAGATGGTTGAAGCCCCTAGTGTTCCAAGACATCATTTTGAGTGAACGTGGCTGGAGGTCATGGGGGAGACTTTTTGTTTTTGGACTCGCATCTGCTTTGTTGAGGTCCGCCTTGATGCTAGACGGCTTTTGTTGCTATTTATTTTTTTGCCCAGACGTTGATTTCGGGAACCATGCTAGTAGCTGTTTAAACGGGGCAAGATTTGGTAAATTGCTTTTAGGTTCTGATCGGTTCGTAGCACTGCCAACTAATTTTCGTTCCGCCCTATCTCTCATGGGCGACAAGGTTCTATTCTTGGTTTGCACTCTATCTTCTAGTCTTTCATTGGCTCTGTAAGAGACTTTATCTTCTTGTTTGCTAGTTATAGAGCCTCGGTTTTTCGGATTTTCTCTATTAATTAGTCGATGGGGTGAATCTCTTCTATGGGTCGGTTTCCAATTTCGATCATTGGATTCAATTTTAGACCTGTAATGAATTTTTTCATGTTGTTGCCGGGCGAATTTGGACTCCGAATTCGGTCTCGTTTGACCTCTTTTTATCTCGGAAGTCAAGTACCCCTTTCTCAGAAGATCTTCCTTTCCTTCCTTAGTCAGTCTGCCTTTGGCTTCTGCGCTTACGTGTAGAAACGCCTTTGCTTTTTTGTCCTTGTGGTAGGGTTCTACCAGTAGCAAATCATTTGTTGTAAGCTCTTCGAAATTTATGACGTTTTTCAAAATTTTTAGCACAGTGCCCCTGTTTAGGGTGATCTTTTCGAAGTTGTCCGGGATCTGTTCCAGTTTGAAGACTGACGCAAGAGCCAGTCTTTGTTGCTTTATCATATTGTGATTTCGGGTACTGGGTTTAAGGTTGTCTTCTTTCGATTCTGGGTGGAAGGCAGGTGTATTATGCCAAGGCTGACCCTCTTTTCGACTGTTTTCCTTGTTTTTTGATGATTTTTGGTCTACATAGTCTCCTTTAATAGCCGATGATTTTTTCCATGTGGCATCTGGACCTCTAGGATGTCTTTGATTTGGGTTTAACCACTCTTTTTTGTGCCCACTAGACGTTCTCCGTTTTTTTGGCGTTGGGGGAGTTGCGTTTGCTTGGTTTTTTGGCAAACTCACCGCTTTTTGCTTTTCAGTGTGAGGTGAAATTTCACTTTCTGTAGACGAATAAGTGGAGATGTTCATCATCGTTTCGTCTCGTAGGAAGTCGACGACTGTGACAGGAGAGTGGAACTTTGAGTCTTCTGATGGGCTTCTGACAAAATGGCATGTCTGAATTGGAGAATTAGTAGGACTTGTGTCCTTGTTAGATTTTGAGACCGTCTTGCTACCTTTCCCCTGGGGGAGGTGAATAGGCTCACGGATCTGGCAAGCTGAGGGACGAGGCGAGGAACCTGCTGTCGTAGGTTTTGTGCTTTTTGATTCACTTACTTTCTTTAGGTTAGCAGGATCAGCGTAGCAAGTTTTCTTCGGTGGATTCAGTGGACAGTTTGGGATATGTGATTTAGGAGGTTTTAATGACAGTTCTCTCAGACAAGGTTTGAGAGTTTTCTTTGTCATCCCTTCGAAGAGAAAATGTTTTGGTGGGTCCGATTTTTCTTTTGATTTTTGATTATTTGTAAGCTCTCTCTCAACATTGAAACAGAATTTATTTGCAGGTTGATTGTCGGCTGACTGTGTCTGTGTGCTCATTTCTGCTACTTTCCCTTCAGTTTGGTCAGTTTGTGTTGCACTTTCTCTTGAATCTTTTATTACAATGGGATGTGGCGGAAACGTTGAGATTTTTGATTTTGTCTTGAAGTCGCTTACGATTTTGTCGTAAATTGCACTATCGACTTTTTCTTTTGCGGTAATGTAGCCTTCAAAAAAGGTCATTTTGGTGTGAGTCATGGCAATCAGTGTGGTCTGGTCCTTTAATGTGTCGTTTATTGCTTCGTATAGTTTTCCGAACGGGGCAAGCGCTATAGTCAAAGCTGACATTAGTGTTGTTAGATCACGCTTCCTTGGCGGGGTCACATTTGTATCCTCTTCTGTTAGATCAGGACCCGAGCTTTCCCTTCTCGGTGAAGTATGGGCTAGACCACATGGGCTAGAAGATGCTGTTTTAGATGAGGATTCCGGGGACTTTAATTCAAATGAGGCAGTGGAAACAGGCCGCTGAGCTTTTGCTTTCGTTGGAGTCTGAGGATGAGGTGATGGTTGTTTCTCAGTGAGTAGCCTATTCCTTTCGCCCTTTGTAGCGTTATCTTTTGGCTGCATTTCTTTAGTTTGCCGATGAATTGATGAATGCTGAAACTCGTTCATACTCGTTGCCATTGAGATTTCTCGGACAGGCAGAGGCGACTTTTCTGGGGGACGACTTGCTGAAACCGGGCTTTGATTTTCCAGTGGTGCTATTTGCGATCCGTTGGCACTGCTCAATAGTGGGCGTACTGCCTGGTTTCTTTCGTTGTCGACAGAATCTGTCGTCCTTTCTTTTGGTGTATAAGAGAATTTAGGTGCCTTTGGGCCATCAGGCTCGTCGGGTGCTGCGTCCAGCATTTCAGCGTCTGTCAGCTCGAGCAGAACGTCGTATTTCCGTTTGCCTTGACTGGCAAAGTACGCTTTTAGCGAATTGGCTATGGCAGTGTTTTTCAGCATACTTTCTGATGAGTTTTTTTTGTTAATTTTGTTTTTTTGATGTAGGGGTTTACCCGATGGTTTTTTTCTTTCGTTTTGATTTTTATGTTTGTGCTTTGCTGAACGAATGGATTTTACTGTTTGTTTTGAGAAGTTCAATGAAGTCAGTTGGTCTGTGGGAGAAGATTCGTTCACGTCATGAAAGCAAGGGGTCCGTACGTCGCTGTTTATTTCATTATTTCCGTCTTCATTGGGAGCTTGTGAGTCCTTAGCTCCACCCCTTTGAGGAAGTGGAGCCTCGCTTTCGTCCGTGTTGATCATCCCACGGGCGTCCTTTTGCTCGGATGACGCTTCCTTCATCCGACTCTCCGCGGGCTCGATCGCCCACACCTCAAGCTCACCCGGCGTCCAACCCGACTCCAGAACCACGGCTTGACTGCGACTGGAGCCGCAGCCACCGGGGCGCGGCGAAACCTCCAACCCTCTCCCCGTCACCGGAGAGCCCTGCCCCGAGGTAGGAACGGGGTATGTGGGGGAGGTGGTTTGATGCAAGCCCTCCGGGGTTGTATCTGTCTGCTGGTGTTGGGAAGCCGCCGCCAGTTCTCTCGCGGCCCACCCTTCGGTCGGCTGCACTGGGAACTTTTGGACGTGCGGGTTACCTTGCACCGTTGTTGGTTTCCTTGGTTCAGACAGTGTAGAGTTTAACTGACAAGCGTCCGCCCCGCGGGAGTCTTCTTGAGGTGGGGCGTGTAGACTGAGCCCTTGAGTTGCTACGGAGGGCTTAAGTGATCTTTGTAGAGCCTCCTTGCCAGGCGCAGGAATCAGGTGTTTTGAAGATGTAGTGAGGTCGAGGAGCTTTAAAGAAGTGTCGCTTAGAGCCCTCGGTTTTTGCAAATTCTTTGGTCTCGGTGCTGGATGCACAGTAGGTGGTCGTGAGAGGTCTAAGCGAAGGGGAGCGAGCCTTAGAATCTTGCTTGAACTTCTCAACCACCTGGCCTCCTCGTCCTCACCACCTGGTGGTGGCGAGGTTGGATTGTCGACGTGCTTTACTTCCATGATGGGTTGAGGGGCTCCTGCCCTCGCCTGCCCACAGACTGCCACAGACTGCAACTCAGCAGCCAACTCCGCGGCCGCTCCGCGGCAGAGAGGGGTTTTTAAGTCCAACCTTCAAAGCAGTGGCAACTGTAGAAAGACTGAAGAATAGAGTAGACTGCCACAGACTGCAACTCAGCAGCCAACTCCGCACTATTTTATAATGTATCAATTTAAACCTTGAGTTGCAAGATATCCCTTTAGTCAGTGCACAGATCCCAGACCATTCTTGATCTTCTATCGGTTGCCCCAGGTCTTGTTCCCACCTGCCCTTAGCTGTGTGGGTTGCCGCAGGGCGTGTTTGTATCATAGTTTTGTAAAGTGTAGAGGCAGTAATCTTCTGGGTTCCCCCTGTGAATATGTAGCCTAGTGCCATGTTTATTTCTGGTTCATCTGGGAATGTTGGGTGGATTTGTTGTGTGAGGGCCGCAACCCTATGATATTGCTGTTTATGGTGTGTGTATTACCCAACGTGTCCTTAATATCCTCCCATTGTAGGAAGTGTTGGTCCGGGAATAACTGACCCCACTGTGTGATACCTTTAGCGCTCCAATGCCTTGCTATTTCACCTTCAATGCTGAATGGTGCGTGTGGGTCCCCCCATATTGGCATACTCGGATGATATAGTTTGCTGGCACCAAATATGTCAGTAATTCTGGACCAGGCCGTGATAGTGACTTTGGAAGGATTAGTCGTATTGTAGTTTTTCGGGGTGGGACTAGTCATCCTCTGCAGTGCCTCTATCGCCTCCCGCTCTTGTGGTGAAGGGGATGTGGCGGTAGGGTTAAGAAAGCATGTGGCCCATCTAGCCGCTTGTTGTGCCTGTGCCGCCAAGTAGTAAAGTTCTATGTCTGGTGCCATCAGTCCTCCCCTGGGATATGTGTCTGTCAGAACTCTCCATCTGTCTTCTTCTTGCTGATCAATTTTATCCATCAGCAGTGATTATTGGATACCGAGGTGTGAGCCTCATTACTCCATCTTCTCGGGTTGAGTATGTAGTCGTGGGTTAGGACTCTTAATAGTCTGTGTGGACTTGTCACAGTATGGCTGGTTTCACAGGAACTTCGCCGCGATGGGCCGCAGGCCAGCAGTGCGTCTTTTATGAAGGAGCATCATTATTTTGTCATGACACTCTTTCTTAAAGGGGCACCAGGCCCAGGCTTAAATTGGCCACACATATGGCCAACCCTGCATATGAACCAGGGAGCCAGGGCAGCCTCTCCATGTCCACTTTGGGGTCTGCATAATG
This sequence comes from Ambystoma mexicanum, assembly GCF_040938575.1. Taxonomy (NCBI): domain Eukaryota; kingdom Metazoa; phylum Chordata; class Amphibia; order Caudata; family Ambystomatidae; genus Ambystoma; species Ambystoma mexicanum. The sequence goes on along the minus strand of NC_090929.1, from coordinate 6,300,062 downwards.
GGGCAGTTAGCGCTATTCGGCCCCTAAAGTTGTCCCAGTCCCAACCCTCGGCCTCATACCACCCTCCTCCCACACGGAGCTGAACTAATACCACCCTCCTACCACATGGTGCAGAACTCATACCACCCTCCTCCCACATGGTGCTGAACTCATGCCACCCTCCTCCCACATGGTGCTGAACTCATGCCACCCTCCTCCCACATGGGCTGAACTCATGCCACCCTCCTCCCACATGGGCTGAACTCATGCCATCCTCCTCCCACATGGGGCTAAACTTATGTCACCCTCCTCCAACATGGGGCTGAACTCATGCCACCCTCCTCCCACATGGGCTGAACTCATGCCACCCTCTTCCCACATGGGCTGAACTCATGCCATCCTCCTCCTCCCACGTGGGGGTTACAGACGCCTGGGCTAGGGTGGAAATCCCCTGGGAGGTGAGTGAGAGAGGGATGGTCCTCGTGCCACTTTCCCAACCCCCTTTTCCAGCCGGAGCCTCTGTTTCTTTGCGTATCTTTAGCCATTACTCCAAAGAACCATCCATACTTGCAGGGATGTTGTCAATGCATCCCTTAAAATTCCCAACGACTTTGAGGGTTCTTCAGGCCATTTTGACATGATCATAACTGCAAACTAAGCTCGTTAGACCCAGACATGGGGCAGGAAAGGGTTGAATAGCTGGGAAATGGGCAGTGTTAGGGAGAATTCTCCAGAATGGCTAACTTCCCTTACCTACTGAGTCCCTCAGCAGCTTTGCTGGATTTCTAGGATTTAAACCTCTCACCTGGTAAGAGTGTGAGCCTTTCTTCCCACTCTTGTATGTCTTTTTGGCTATGTGTTGTACATTTTGTGTTCATAGACTGTGTAGCCTCACCTACTCCACAGGCATCTTTTTACTGTGTGTCACACAGCACCTTCAGTGCAGTGACACAGGGTTGTCTTTTAGACTTCCCACTTTAAACTCAATTTTCTGGGACTGACTACTGTCTCCCAAAGCATGTAAAGTTGCCATTGACTTTACAAGTCTTTTTAAATTTACAGACCCAGTACAAAGTATCTTCCATAGAGTACTGGCAGGGTTAATAATCCCTTTTTGTCTGTTTCTCATGGAAAATTATTGCGTTCCCCTTTCTCTAAGATTTGGCTGGTGGCAGTGGTATCTACTTTTGTGTTTTACCGCGAGCTATGAAAATAGCCTCGGTAACGTAAGAGGCTATGGTGGTAGCCTCGAACTCTAATCCGCAGGACCCCTTTTAATCTTATTTGGTCTGGTCGGGTTTATTCGTCATTTCATTTTGTAAAGGCGTTTCTCGTGTTTTACTCTGCGCGCCAAACCAGGTTTGGTTACTTTGTTTGCCGTCCTTTGGCGGGCTTCTGCACAGAAGCCCTCCTTAGGCGCCTAAGTGTCTGGGTGGACAGGATGTGAGGGAGGGGTTTGTGGCCCCCTGCACAGGTTCTTCATGGAGGCCCAAGTCGCACCCTAGTCTGATTGGCCGGCTGGCTGTCCTGCCAGGACAGACACCCTGCTGTGTGATTGACAGCCAGGCTGTGTGAATGGGGGAAAACTGCTTAAAGCTGGTTTCTGGGACTTGGAAGGCAGAGTCGCCACTGGCACGAGAGAACCAATGAGGAGCTGAAGGAAGACGACTGCTGCAACTACTGGACATCCCAGTGAAGACCTGCTGCAAGTCTGAATCACCTGAAACTCAGACGACAGTGAAGATCTGCAAGGAGTCTTCTCCCCTTGAGCCTGGTGGGACCAACCAGCTCACAAAGCCCCTGGACCTCCTCTTCAGCCTGGTGGAATTTACTGTGCTACAGGAAACCAGATAGCCATTCAGAGAGAGTCCATTTGCGCTATTAACGAGCGCACCTTTTATTCAACGCTTTGCTCTGCTGCTGGCTTCTTCCCTGGGCAGCGCAGGACCCTCCAATCTTCCTCCTTCTTGTCAGTCCGACAGTCGCTTCAGGAAACGTGAGCCTGCAGGAACTACCAGGAACTACAGCCTCAGCTACAGCATTCTTCTTCATCTAAGATACTGTTCAAATCCGGTCGTTCTTTCTGTCCAACCACAGTGAAAGTGTTTGAAATCTTTCACCTCTCTGAAGGCTTGTCCTTCTCTACTCTTTTGAATAACTTTTCCTCCGACCAACTTCGTTTTGAACTCTTGGCAAAGACTTAACCGCAAATTACTCTGAACTGTGTGATCCTCTGCAAAGACTCTGAACCATTAACATTGGCCCAGGCCTATTGATTTTAATCCTAGTTGTAGTGGCCTTTTATAGATTGCCCTGCCTAACATTTGTTGGTGCTGTAGATTTTGATAACCTTGTCCTTTCCCTCCCTTTTAAATTGATGGAGTGCCATTTTGCTCACACTTCATTTTGAGCTTAACAGGTCCAGAATTGATTGGGTGTTGTGTAGTGTATTAATATTGTAATTTTCTGCTGCTTTACATTGTTAACTGTTTTATAAATGATGGTGTAAATAAATGTATATTCTTTTACTCAGAAACCTTGAATCAGTGTTTGTTTGAACCATAGTAATTGCTGTCCTTTGTGTAACTTGTTCTACTGCTCACTTTACTCTTGCGATAAGTCTGGCTGCTCAGCCATCGCTACCACTTTACTGTGTAGTACAGGCTTGTACCAAAGGTGAATTTGTACTGTCACTTGAAGTCTTAATTGTGTGTGGTGTTCCCAAAGGGTACTGCATATCATTCTGCCTAACAGGCAGTGAAGGGGAGAATGGCTGGGAAATGGGCAGTGAAGGGTTGAATAGCTGGGAAATGGGCAGTGAAGTGGAGAATGGCTGGGAAATGCACAGTGAAGGGTTGAATGGCTGGGAAATGGGCAGTGAAGGGGAGAACAGCTGGGAACTGGGCAGTGAAGGGGAGAACAGTTGGGAACTGGGCATTGAAGGGGTGAATGGTTGGGAAATGGGCAGTGAACGGGTGAATGGCTGGGAAATGGGCTGTGAAGGGGAGAATGGCTGGGAAATGGGCAGTGATGGGGTGAATTGTGGGGAAATGGGCAGTGAAGGGGTGAATGGCTGGGAAATGGGCAGTGAAGGAGAGAATGGATGGGAAATGAGCAGTGAAGGGGTGAATGGCTGGGAAATGGGCAGTGAAGGGGCGAATGGCTGGGAAATGGGCAGTGAAGGGGTGCTTGGCTTGGAAATGGGCAGTGAAGAGGTGAATGGCTTGGAAATGTGCAGTGAACGGGCGAATGGCTGGGAAAGGGGCAGTGAAGGGGAGAATGGCTGGGAAATGGGCAGTGAAGGGGTGAATGGCTGGGAAATGGGCAGTGAAGGGGTGAATGGATGGGAAATGAGCAGTGAAGGGGTGAATGGCTGGGAAATGGGCAGTGAAGGCGAGAATGGCTGGGAAATGGGCAGTGAAGGGGTGCATGGCTGAGAAATGGGCAGTGAAGGGGAGAATGTCTGGGAAATGGGCAGTGAAGAGGTGAATGGCTGGGAAATGTGCAATGAACAGGCGAATGGCTGGGAAATGGGCAGTGAAGGGGAGAATGGATGGGAAATGGGCAGTGAAGGGGTGAATGGAAATGGGCAGTGAAGGAGTGAATGGCTGGGAAATGGGCAGTGAAGGCGAGAATGGCTGGGAAATGGGCAGTGAAGGGGTGCATGGCTGAGAAATGGGCAGTGAAGGGGAGAATGTCTGGGAAATGGGCAGTGAAGAGGTGAATGGCTGGGAAATGTGCAATGAACAGGCGAATGGCTGGGAAATGGGCAGTGAAGGGGAGAATGGCTGGGAAATGGGCAGTGAAGGGGTGAATGGAAATGGGCAGTGAAGGAGTGAATGGCTGGGAAATGGGCAGTGAAGGGGTGCATGGCTAGGAAATGGGTGCACAGAACATTAACTTTCGCGGGGTGAGAACCTCAGAATGTCCTCCCAGTTTACGACCGTGCACTGGTCGATGGCATCTCTAACCATACCCAAAGGGCAATGTTTGAAGACCCTCAATCCCAGAACATACATCAAATATCATGACTGAACTCCTAAATTCTCCAGCCATCACACGCCCATCCCAGACTGGAGGCCCCTCTTGTATTATGCTTGGTGTAGCTGGGGGCCACCACACTTCACCCAAGAGGGCATTAATAAGTGGAGGGGGCCTCTCTGCTTCACAGCCATGGCATTGATACACATTTGGAAACCCCAGGCATTTTGGGCAGAGAGGATACGATTCATGCCACAGAAGACTTCACAAGTTCGATGAAAACACTGAACAAAAACAGGCAAATATCCCCCCGTCAGCTGGTCACATGCACCCCTGTGAGGTACCTATTCCCCAGAATGCACCTGGCAGTCGTACCCCCTAACTTGCCAGGTAGTTTTAACCTCTGTCTAGCTAAACTACTGAAGCGCAGGCAAGGCCCATGTCGGGCTCATGTCAGGCCCATGTCAGACCCATATCAGACCCATGTCAGGCCCATGTCAGACCCATGTCAGGCCCATGTCAGGCCTGAGAGACGAGCGCCTGGTCATCTCTTCTCGGATCAGCTCTCGGTGGTGGTGGTGGCGGCTGGCCACAGCATCAGTGCTCCAGGCCTCCTCGACCAATCAGCAACACCACTGAGCAAGGTCTTCCTGGTCTTCTGACCTCATACAGCACCTCTGCTCCAGCATTAAATCAGATCCAACCTCGTCCAATCAGAACGAGATGCACCATACACAGTGTTCAGTAATTCTGGTGCACATTTTCACAATTACCAGTGGGTGCATTATTGCTGAAATGAAGAATAACTGTGGTACCAAATAATACTGCAAATTGTATGATTATTACTAGAGTAGACTTTCCTGAGTACAAAATGAGTCTTATTTATTGGCATATGTTCTCCTAAACCTCATTTTATCTAATAAAAGAATTGTGTTGGCACATGACTGGGGAGGATAGCTCAGCGGCAACGTGCTCGCCTTGGAAGCAAGACAACACGGAGCAACACAGGTTCGATCCCCGGGTCCACGCTTAGAAACCTCTGGGTATTAAGCTGTCATGCCGCCGTCTTTTGGTGGTCGCTGGCGTTTATGGAAGGCTTGGCGTTGGCGGCGCCATTAGAAGTTCCGTGTGTTTTTTCTTTCACTTCCTAGTTTGGCGGTCTAGTCTTTTTCTTCTGTGTGTCTTTCCTTTCACTTCCTGGTTTAACGGTCTAGCCTTTTCTCTTGTTTCCGTATTTAACCACGCCCCTCTCTGGGCTCTGTGCGTTGCAACTTTGTTTCTTTCGCTTTGTTGCCGTGCTACTGTGTTTTCAGTATTTTTGCCTGTTGCCTGATTTACTCAGTACCTAAAGCAGTATTCCTTTCTACTGCTTCTTCCCCTTCCTTATATTTCCCTGTTTTTTCCGTTCTATCGGTTCCCGTGCCTTTCGGGGCTCCTCTATCCCTTCCTGCTTTCCGGATCACGTTCCGGTATCTGGCATTGGTGTGTACTTCCATCCCGGTTCCTCGGGATTCTCCTGCTCCAACTTCTACTATCCCGGACTATACTACAGCTTTGACTTCATCGGAAAGACTTTCCTGTTTTCACCTGCATTCCGGACTCACCAGTCAACTCCTCCGGCACTGACAACAACATCCGGTGAGAGGTTTTTTTAAGCGGCTGCTTTTTTCCTCTCTTCCTGGCATCTTCGGGACAGGGGCCGACTGCTTCCCTGTTTATCAGGGAATCAGGGTGGCTTCTTCCCGCGGACGACCGTATCTCTTCACAAAGAAGAAAAAACCAAAGGACAAGTCCTACAGACGAGGAAGTCTTCTGGAAGAGACAGGTGAGGAGAAAGGGGAGGTGGACATAGACTTATCTGATTTGGAGGATTCTTCGTTATATCCCAGCACTTGTGACAGTTTGCAACGCCCCGAAGAGAACACAATGTCTATTTCGGAACAGGTCCAAGATTTGCTCACTGCAATGCAGAATGTGACATTAGAATTACTGGCTGTGAAAGCCGAAAACGCTGCTTTGAGGCAGCGTGTCGATCACTTCGAACAGTCCCGGAGTGATCTGCCTCCCATGCCCTTAGCCTGCGGTAAATACGATGGCTCTCCAGCTAGATTCAAAGAGTTCATGGAGGCATGCATAATCTATTTCACTTTCAGACCACAAACATATGCCTCAGACTCAGCCCGTATAGGTTTTCTAATTTCTAACCTTACGGGTAACGCTCTTTCTTGGGCTACCCCTCTGGTGACCAGTGCCAGCCCTTTACTCCAAGATTATGCCGGGTTCACCGCCCAATTCAAAATGGCTTTTGAAAGGCAAGAGTCTGCGGTAGTCGCCAGTGAACAGTTACTGGATATTCGACAAGGTAGTTCGGATTTTCTGTCATACATCTCCCGTTTTAAACGGGTGGCTGCTGACGCAGGCTGGCAAGAGAACGCTCAGTACACCATCTTTCGCAGAGGATTAAGGGAAGACCTTAAAGATGAATTAGCAAGGGTTAACCGACCAGCTACTTTAACCGACTTGTGGTCTACTGTTATTCAGCTGGACTTCCGCATCTCAGAACGACGGTCTGAACGTCGAAAACAGCGTGGATTTCCTGCTACACCTGATCCTGGAATTTCCTCTCCCTCTCCCACCTGTATGTCGAAAGAGGAACCAATGCAAATTGGGACTACCCGAGGGCCACTTACCTCGGAAGAAAGAAGAAGACGCAGAGAGAACAACCTGTGTATGTATTGTGGATCCAATCAACATATTCTTAGAGACTGTCCTAACGTGCCTCCAAGACGTTCGGGAAACGCCAGTCCTCGGAACTAGTTGGGACAAGTTACCGAGGGGGATTTCCTGGTCCCTTCGTCTCTTTATCAGTCACACCCACGCCGTCCACAGAAGACAACCGTCTTATGGTAGTGGGAGTAGAGTTATGCTTCTCTAAACAGTCCTATGAGGTTTTGGCACTACTGGACTGTGGTGCTGCCGGTTGCTTTATGGATTTGGTTTGGGCGGAAAAGGTTGGCATTCGCCGTTTGCAAAAAGACGAGGATCAAAAGGTGGAGGGCGTAGATGGTAGACCACTCAGCTCGGGCCTTATCACTCATACTACACCTCCTATGCAGATGAAGATCCTACATCACAACGAGACCATTCAATTTGACCTCATCCGAGCAGCACATTTTCCATTAATCCTGGGAGTTTCGTGGCTTCGGAAGCATAATCCGACTATTGATTGGACAAAGAATCAACTGTCATTTACATCAGCTTTTTGTCGTAGTTCATGTTCCTCACAGACCCAACATACTACGATTCATGTTTTTCCGGAGCTAAATACTAGTTCGGAGGTATTAAAGGTAAACAGCATCCCCAGAGAATATCTCCGCTACCAGGAGGTGTTTACGGACGATGGTCCTCAGAAGTTACCACCTCATCGACCAGAGGATTGTCAGATCGTTCTCCAGCCCAACGCTGTTGTACCTTTTGGAAGGATGTTTTCTCTTTCCCTTAAGGAAAAGAAGGCACTTAAAGAATACCTGGATGCTAATTCACATCATGGCCTGATCCGACCGTCGTTTTCTCCTGCTGGGGCTTCACTTTTTTTTGTTCCAAAGAAAGGTTCCGATGAACTTCGCCCTTGCATTAATTATAGGGGTCTTAACCAAGTTACTCTCAGGGATAGATATCCCATGCCACTGATCGGAGACATCCTGGAAGCTGTTCAAGGGGCGAAGATCTTCTCAAAGATTGATTTAAGGAGAGCCTACCACCTTTTGAGGATACGATCCGGTGATGAATGGAAGACGGCCTTTCGCACCCCATTCGGACACTATGAATATTGTGTTATGCCGTTTGGTCTTGTCAATGCTCCATCTGTATTTCAAAGATTCATGGACCGCATTTTCTCCGATCTACTTTTTCATTGTGCTGTCGTCTACCTCGACGACATTTTGGTTTATTCTAAAGACGCTCACCTTCATGCTAATCATCTCCACCAAGTCCTTCAAAGATTGCAAGACAATCTACTCAAGGCCAATGCTGACAAGTGCATTTTTCAGGTCTCCGAGGTCAACTATCTTGGCTTTATCCTGTCTTCAGAAGGTATCCGCATGGATCCCGCTAAGATCGACGCCATCTTGCAATGGCCAACACCTCATACCATCAGAGACGTCCAAAGGTTTTTAGGTTTAGCCAATTTTTATCGCAAATTCATCCAAGGATTTTCGGATCGAGTTCTACCCATTACAAGGTTGCTAAAGAAGTCATCCATGCCCTTTACCTGGTCCTCTGAGGCAGACCGGGCTTTCCAACTTCTCAAGGAGGAATTCTGCTCTGCTCCGGTACTTCATCAACCAGATCAGAATCTAAGATTCATTGTGGAAACTGACGCCTCTTCTGCAGCAATTGGGGCAGCTCTCCTACAGGAACATGAAGGGTTAGAACATCCCGTTGCCTACATGTCCAAAACACTGAATGACAGCCAGACACACTATTCGGTGATAGAAAAAGAACTACTGGCAATGAAAAGCGCATGCGAAGAATGGCGACATCTCCTACAAGGAGCTAATCATCCTTTTGAAATCAGAACAGATCATAAGAATCTTAAAATCCTGCAAAAGATGGAATGCGTCAACTCACTTCAAGCTCGCTGGGCACATTTTTTCTCCCAATATGATTTCATACTGACTTACTTACCAGGTTCCAAGAACATACTTGCTGATGCCCTTTCCAGAAGACCAGATCCAGACAGGGTTCTTAAGGAATTTCCCAGCCTCATGTTACCAGAAGTTAAAGTGATCTGTTCTGTGGAGTCATTCTTGGACAGAGTCCGTAAGGTCATGCGGTCCACTTACCCTCTCCCAAAGGATCTATCCATGCAAGATGGTTTATGTTTTCAACAACAACGATTATTTCTACCAGACAGTTTCACCCGTCAGTCGGCTTTAAAATGGTGCCATGATGATCCAACAGCAGGACACAGAGGAATAAAGAACACTTTGGAGTTGCTTCTTCGCAGGTTCTGGTGGCCTGGGATGGCCAAAGAAGTTACAACCTACGTCAAGTCATGCCCGGTATGTTGTCGATCCAAGCACAGCACTCAAAAGGCAATTGGGTATCTCCAACAACAGGACCTTCCAAAGAGACCCTGGAGCGTTATTTCTACAGATTTCATTGTGGATCTGCCACCTTCAGAGGGTTGTTCATGCATCATGGTAACGGTCGACTGCTTCACTAAGATGGCACATTTCACTCCCTTGGCGGGTCTTCCTACCGCAGCTGAGATGGCGGCTGTATTTGCCAGAGAAATATTTCGCTTACATGGTACCCCAGACAAGATTATTTCTGACAGGGGATCTCAATATACCTCAAAGTTCTGGAAGGAACTTTGTGAAAGACTGGGTATGGAACGTGCTTTGTCATCCGGTTTCCACCCACAGACCAATGGACAGACAGAAAGAACAAATGCCACTCTGGAGCAATATCTCCGATGCTTCACTAATGCCCAACAGGACAACTGGTTTAGTCTGTTGGTTACTGCGGAGTTTGCCTATAACAATGCAGAGCACAGTGCCACTGGTCTCAGTCCTTTCTTTTGTTCCTATGGTTTCCATCCCAACTTTATTCCTTCTCTCTCTTTTCCTCCTTCTACAACTCCATCTGTTGATGCCCTACTTACCAGTATCTCGGATGCTCACAAGTCTGCCACGATTTGCTTGCGAGCTAGCAGTGTCCGTTACCAATCTTACTGCAACCTTAAGCGCCAGCCGGTTCCGGCATGGCGTAAGGGTACCAAGGTCTGGTTGTCTACTAGGTTTCTGCCTCGTTGGCTTCGCCCCTCTAAACTATCTCCCCGCTATCTGGGTCCTTTCCCTATACTTCGCCAGATCAATCCTGTGGCCTTTCGTCTCCAGTTGCCAAAACATATGCACCGTCTCCATCCGGTGTTTCATTCCTCTCTCCTAAGGGAATGCAAGGGTGATCCCTACCGTCGCACTTTGCCACGAGATCCGGTTCCCAAGGTGGTTCCTTCTGATGAGTATGAGGTGTCCTCCATTCAGGACTCCCGCTACCATCGGGGTCGCTTGGAGTATCTCATCCACTAGAAAGGATATCCACGCTCAGAGGACTCCTGGGAACCGGTGTCTCATGTACACGCTCCGGCGTTGATTCAGCGGTTTCACCGTCTGTTCCCGGGTAAACCGGGGGGGTGCCGCTTGGGAGGGGGCATACTGTCATGCCGCCGTCTTTTGGTGGTCGCTGGCGTTTATGGAAGGCTTGGCGTTGGCGGCGCCATTAGAAGTTCCGTGTGTTTTTTCTTTCACTTCCTGGTTTGGCGGTCTAGTCTTTTTCTTCTGTGTGTCTTTCCTTTCACTTCCTGGTTTAACGGTCTAGCCTTTTCTCTTGTTTCCGTATTTAACCACGCCCCTCTCTGGGCTCTGTGCGTTGCAACTTTGTTTCTTTCGCTTTGTTGCCGTGCTACTGTGTTTTCAGTATTTTTGCCTGTTGCCTGATTTACTCAGTACCTAAAGCAGTATTCCTTTCTACTGCTTCTTCCCCTTCCTTATATTTCCCTGTTTTTTCCGTTCTATCGGTTCCCGTGCCTTTCGGGGCTCCTCTATCCCTTCCTGCTTTCCGGATCACGTTCCGGTATCTGGCATTGGTGTGTACTTCCATCCCGGTTCCTCGGGATTCTCCTGCTCCAACTTCTACTATCCCGGACTATACTACCGCTTTGACTTCATCGGAAAGACTTTCCTGTTTTCACCTGCATTCCGGACTCACCAGTCAACTCCTCCGGCACTGACAACAACATCCGGTGAGAGGTTTTTTTAAGCGGCTGCTTTTTTCCTCTCTTCCTGGCATCTTCGGGACAGGGGCCGACTGCTTCCCTGTTTATCAGGGAATCAGGGTGGCTTCTTCCCGCGGACGACCGTATCTCTTCACAAAGAAGAAAAAACCAAAGGACAAGTCCTACAGACGAGGAAGTCTTCTGGAAGAGACAGGTGAGGAGAAAGGGGAGGTGGACATAGACTTATCTGATTTGGAGGATTCTTCGTTATATCCCAGCACTTGTGACATAAGCGCATTATAAATAACCTATCATATCATAACATAGTGTGTGGACATTCCTTTGTGGGTGATTGGGAACTCACTGTACTTAAGAACCAGCCTGCATCACCTTCTGAGAGCTTAAGCCTTGATTGCTCGTCCATTGCTACCAACAATAGAGAATCTTAGCTGGGGTGCTCTGTGCCTCTACCCAAACCATATAGTGGGTAGCCCTTCATACGTAGGTTTAAGTCATTAACCCAATCCTGGCGGCATGTGTTCTGGGCAGGCGCTCAACGCCATTGAGCTGTCCGGACTTCAGCCCCCCCCCCCCGAAAATTTGAGCTGGGGTGTGGTGGTCTTTTTTTACTCAAAGGGGGGAGAAGCCTTTCCTACAACCAGTGGTTTAAAGTGTTACTGTGTTTGTGAAAAATATTTATTTGCACAAATGCAGCAAAGCTTTAAAGCTGTTAGTTTCAGAAAGGGCTTCCATCACTACAGTGCCCCAGAAAAATGAAATGCACACATCAGCCCCCTCCCCACGGATGCAAGGAACATAGGGTTATTTCACATCCAGGGGGGTGGGGGGCTGGCTGATGTGCACACTTGCTTTTGTCACACAAAGAGCAGAGAGAAGTCTTTTCTGAAACTAGCAGTGTAAAAGGTTGTTGCATGTTTGCTCATTATGTATGTATGCATGTGTGCAAGGAGTATGTATGTTATGTATGAAGAGTGTGTGAATGAGTGTATGATGTAAAGGGGCTGGGTGTGCATATAAATGAGCAAGTGTATGGTCAATGGGATGTTTAAATGAGTGAGTGGATATGTAATTGTGTGTGTGTGGGTATATGGGATACATTAGTCACCGTAATCGTATTTCTGATGCTTGTATCTGCTTAGATTCACGTGCTTTTCATAGGCCGACATCTAGTGATAGCTGCAGAGTATTACATTTGTTGTTTTCAAAACTTGAAAAGGGACGTTGACAGGGCGTGCCAGTAATACTATCCTTAGTGTGATGTCTACTGTACCCATGGTGCTTCACGCGTCGAGGTCTCTCAGGTTGTTTTGTTTCTGACATGAGGTTGCATGAACTGTAGCGTGAGTACAGGTGTTGTAAAGCAGATTATGTATCAGATAAAGCCCAGAATACATCTATTGACCTTCTACTCCAGGGGAGGAAGGGTAGGCGGATATGAATCTAAGCAGATACAAGCATCAAAAATACGATTACAGTGAGTAATGTATCCCTTCTGAGGCTTGTGGAATCTGCTTAGATCACATGCTATGCATAGATTAGCGAGCAGTGTCTGGAGAAGGAGGTGGGATGTGAGAAGGTGTAGCGGCAAATATATGTTTTAGCACCGCCAGTCCCACTTGGGGATCTGCTTTAGAGTGACTGTCAATGCAGTAGTGCTGAGTGAAGGTATGTACTGAGCTGCACGTAGCTGCTTTGCAAATGGCGTCCAGTGGGATGTTTGCAATAAAAGCCAAAGTCGCTCCTGTACCTCTAGTGGAGTGAGCTCTTGGTGTAAAAGGCAGTGTTTTGCTTGATAGAGAGTAGCAGAGCTGTATGCATCTGACTATCCATCTGAAGATGGCATTTTTGGAAATGCAGTCTCCTTCCCCCGCCTGGAGCTATGGAGACAAACAGTTGGTCTGTTTTCCTTAGCGGTCTGCTCTTGTTTACATAGTAAAGGATCACCCTCCTTACATCTAAAGTATGAAGTTTCTTCTGAGCTGAGCTTGTTGGGTTTTGAAAGAAAGCCTTTAGTTAAATGGCCTGATTGACATGGAACTTGGAAATGAACTTAGGTGAAAACCCAGGGTGTTCTTAATACCAATTTGTCTTTGTGGATCACAAAGACAGGGTTTCGCACTGACTAAGCTTGCAGGTCGCCGACTCTCCTTATGGAGGTGTTAAGGCTTGACTTATGCATAGGCTCAAATGGGGGTCCCATGAGCTTTGCAAGTGCTACATTGAGGTCCCAGTCTGGCAGCGGGTTTGAAGTAGGAGGGTGAAGTCTTTCACCCTCAAAGTCTTACGCGGATAGAGCCGCTACGTGAACCTTTAGAGAGTTAAATACTAACCCTGAGTCTAATAAGGGGAGCATGTAATGTAGAGTGTGAGTTGTAGTATATTCTATGGGGTTTATTTGTTTTGACTGGCACCAAATTACAAATCTACTGCACTTATCAAAATAACAGTGTCTGGTGTTTAGTTTTCGTGCCTCCTTGAGGATTTCCACACACCTTTGAGGAAGATTTAGATGTCCAAACTCTATGACTTCAGGAGCCAAGCTGCAAAGTACATAGAGTGAGGTTGAGGGTGTAATGTTTTCCCCCTGTGTTGGGAGAATAGGTTGAATGGGCACGGGAGTTTGATGGGGTCGCACATCACCAGTTTGCGCGGATGTGGATACCAAGGTTGTCTCACCCACGTAGGAGCAATGAGGATTAATGTCCTTGTGAATCTTGTTCACCACTCTGCTCATTAGTGGAGTTGGAGGGGAAAAGCATAGGCAAATTTCCCTGACCAACTCATCCACAGAGTGTTCCCCTTGAAATCCGGACGCAAAGTCTGGCCATTGTTTGTTTTCTCTTGTTGCAAACAAGTCTAGTGAGGGGTAGCCCCACTGTGTAAAAATGTGATCTACAGCATTTCTGTCGAACTGCCACTCGTGCTCCTCTGGTAGTGGATCTCTGCTTAGAGAGTCCACTAGAGTGTTGCGTTCCCCTGGAACATGCTGGGAAGATAGGAACATCCCCCATTTGAGTGCCCATTTCCATATTTTATGTGCTAATATGGACAGATTTGGAGAATGGGTGCTCCCCTGCTTGTTGATGTAGAACATTGCAGTGGTGCTGTCTGTGAGAATTTGTACCCACTGATTTGTCAGATTTGCTTGCCATGGAAGTAAGACAACATGGAGTAACACAGGTTCGGTCCCCGGGTCCGTGCTTAGAAACCTATGGGTATTAAGCACGTTATAAATAACCTATCATATCATAATACTGCCAGAAGTTCCAGCAGGTGTATGTGGTTCTGTGCTGTGATTCGAGTCCACATACCATGCCCTGTGAGATGAAGGTGATGGGGCCCCCCACTCGGAGATTGACGGACGCATCTGCTTGCTTGCACCGCCGGGTCGTGGAAGGGTTTTCCCTTCAACATATTCTCCTTTGTTCACCGGCGTAAAGCTTGTATTAGTGTTGGTGAAATGACCACTAGATCGTCCCACTGATGGCTTTCCTGAGATCACTGTTTCGCCAACCACACCTGCATCGGACGCATGCGCAATCATGCGTGTGGGACCAGGTAAATGCAAGATGCCATCATGCCGAGCAAATGCATAGCTTTGCGTACGCTTATCTGGTGACCGGCATGATCCTGAGGTATTTGCAGCAGTATGTTTTGTACTCTTTCTTTTGATGGAAAGACTAGACCTTCTTCTGTTGTTATGAGAGCTCCTAAGAACTGTTTGGTCTTGTTTGGTCCAAGGCTTGACCTTTTCTCGTTGATAGAGAAACCCAATTGGAAAAGAAGGTTGATCATTCTTTGGGTATTTTACTTGCAAATTTGGAGGGTTCCCTCTGTGATCAGCCAGTCATCCAGGTAAGGATACACTGGGATTAACTCCCTGCGTAAGGTGCGCCGCCACCACCACCAGTACCTTTGTGAATACCCTTGGATCGGAAGCTATGCCTAAGGGTAGCACCTTGAATTGGTAGTGCTGGTTTGCTATCTTGAAACGCAAGCATTTTCTGTACGCTGGGAACATTGAAATATGAAAATAAGCATCTTTCATACCCAAAGTTGCCATGTAATCCCCCCACTTTAGCAGTGGGATTAATTCTTGTAGCGTTGTCATGCAGAATGTTTGTGGCTTGACATAAGTGTTCGCTGGGGCAGAACTAATACAGGGCGCATTGTGAGATATTTTTTGGGCACAAGGAAGTACATTGAATAGATACCCTTGTTTACCTGGTTCATCGGGACGATTTCAATGGTGTCCTTTAATAGCAGCTCTGCCACCTCTTCCAGTAGGATGCGTTGTTCTTCGTTTGATGTGGTTCTCTGTCTCAGAGGATGGTAGGTGGGTCACTGTAGCAGCTCCATACAATGAGCGCCCACCACGGTTGAACGCATCCACTTGTCTGAGGTGATTCCCCCCCATACGGGGGTAAAGTGTGTTATGCATCCTCCTACTGGAGTGGCATGGGAGGGAACCTGTAGCGGGTGGTCATTGTTTTGGGGATGTGGATCGAACTCTGGAAGAGGTGGATCTGCCCCTGTCGCGAGATCCTCTCCGGCCTCTCTGGAAACCTCGTGAGGACTGGCCCTATGGTTAGCCCCGGGATGAGCCCTGACCCTGGTTGTACCCAGACCCTGTTTGTGAGTTTTGTCTCCCTAAAGCGATGAAAATTATAGCCCCCTCGCTAAGCGGAGGGTTTAATGGTAAGTTGGCCCAGTGACTTTAAGGTGCCATACTCTTCTTTGGCACCTCTGTGGGCGTCCTCTACAGCCTTGCTGAACAAGACATTAGGTTCTATAGGCATGTTGAGAAGAGTCGCCTGTGTTTGGAGTTTAAAGCCAGGCTGGCGTAGCCATGCATGGCGCTTGATAATCGTGCCTTCTGCAATTATCCCAACCGCATTATCAGCTGCATCTAAATTATTCTTTAGAGTGCAGTTTGCCAGCGCTTTCCCCTCTGCAATGGAGAGACAAAGTCTGGATTTAAGTGGCTCTTGGGCTGAGGCCATTCATTTGGGCACCTCGTCCCATTTGTGGCAGCTGTAGCTGGCCAGCAAGGTGGTATTATTGCCAATCATCGCCTGGTAGGCTGCTGAGGTTGTGACTTTCCTGCCGAAAGTATAGATCTTTTTGCTTTATTTGTCAGGGGCTGCCTTTGGATGAGGCTAGAGGAGTTCCCGCTCTTTTTCTCATGGTGGTAACAACCAAAGAGTCTGGCTTTAATTGACCCCTGATGCAAAGGGGGTCTGAGGGAGCTGGACACAAGACCTTTTCCATACGCGGGTTTACAGCCCGTTTTAAGTTTGGGGTTACCAAAGAGGGTTGTATTCACCTCTGTACAGACTGGAGGATAGGGATCAATTGAGTAGCAGATTTATTGTCTCCCAAGATGTTCTTGACAAAGTCTTTGTCTATCTGGGTCTCCTGTGTTTCAATTTGGAAATGTTCATCTGCCTTTAGGAGCATATCATTATATTGGATTTGGTTGTCGACCAGTGAGTCGGCCACTGGTGGGTCTGTATGATCCGGCGACTCTATGACGTAGACGTCTTCATAGTCGTCATCATAAAACTGGTCTACATCCCTGTGTCCCCTTGGTCCTCCATGTCCGAGTATGCTCCAGTGTCCTGGAAGCTTTGCATGGAATCAAAGTATGAAAGCTGCCCTGGGTCCTGCTGAGGGGTGGCTGCTTGCAAGGTGTCAGTACGACCCCTTTTGGTGGGAGTTTGGGTAAGTGCGGCCCCACTAGCTGGTGGTGTGCTTTGGAGATTCTGCAGAACCTCTCTGTGACTGTCAAAGAAATTGTCCAATGAGGACATGCATCTCATGACCCTATCTATTTGCTCTGGAGACCACTGGGAAGAACCTGGGACAACAGGTGAAGGGATAACTGGAGTAGGAAGAATGGGAGCTGGCTCAGGCGCAGGGTGTTTCTTTTGCCTCTTAGCCCCTGAAATGGTTCCCTCCCCCTCGGGCATAGTCCCCTTTTGGCGAGATGACTTGTGGACTTTAGACTTCTGGTGTTTTAAAGTCCAACCTTTAAGTAGCGTGTCCGCAACATGTTTTTTTAAGTTCAGACATTTTCGAACTCTAAAGGGATTTCGCAGGGACCTTCGTTGTGTCTTTCGACTGTCGTTTCTCAGCATGCATATGAGCTGTCGATGCGTCTTTCAACGTTCAGTCGTCGGCGTGCGTGGATTTGGTAGTTTTGGACATGGAGTCAGAACCGGATTTTTCTTTCGCTTTTCGGGGCCTGTCGTGAGGTGAACACGAGCGTGATTGCCCAGAGGACAGGGAACTGTCAGACCTCCCCCTTAACGTGATGTGTGGCCTTGCGGTCCGTGTTGAAGTCAACTTGTAGCCATGGGTTGTGTATTTAGTGTGGGTATGTTTGTCTGTGCCAGTGCCGCCGGGTGTCATCCCCGTAACAGAGCCAACAGCCTGCCTGATGGGGTCGGAGGCTTGCACACAGGCATCCGACGGATCCCGTTCGCTGTCACTGAAGACACTGATGCTGCCGTCACTGGAGGCAACCTCAACATCCATGGTGGCGTCGGCCTGCATGGCATGGTGGGCCTAGCACTTCGATTTACGGTCCTTTAAAGTCTTGGGCTTGAAGAGCTTGCAAGATTTGCAGTGGCTTGTATTATGGTCCCTTGGAAGACAAAGGTTGCACACGTGGTGCAAGTCCTTCTAGGGAAATTTTCAATTGCAAGAAGGGCAAAATATAAAAGGTGCATTTTCCATTTTGTATGCAGAAGGCAGCTTGGTGAATAAAGTGGGAAGAAGGTGAAATATGCATTCTCTTAGGAACTAAGAAATGTACCACCGCCACTCTCTCTACTGTGAGGGTCGAGGCTCGGAGCAGCTTTCCGAGGCCGTCTGCAAAGGATTGTCAAGGCGATTTCTACAGTCGACGTAGGTGGTCCTTAAAGCTGTCGGTTAAGGTATTGTAGGGGAACAGCTAAGAAAGGGACAGTAAGAGTAACTAGTTCCAATTATGATTAATAAAATGGCGATAGCCAGAAGGAACTTGGCTTTCAGCATCCGACAATGATGGCGGAAAAAACAATCTGAGGGACCTTGGCACATGAAGCACCATGGGTACAGTGGATGTCACACTAGGGATAATATTACTGGCACGCCCCTTCGACGTCCCTTTTCGAGTTTCAAAAACAACAACTGTAATACTCTGCAGCTTCCACTAGATGTCAGGATATGCACAGCATGTGATTTAAGCAGATTCCACAAGCCTCATAAATATATATATGTGTGATGCTGGACCCAGGAGCTGATTCTGGCGGGTCGAGGGTGGGAGGAGATGGTGTGGTGATTGGTAAGTGAGGCCCTGTGGGGAAAGGGGGATAGGAGATATGGGCTCCCCGCCAGACAACCCATGGGGTAGAACAGAGGTGGCAGAGCCTCTAATTTTCCCCCGCCCCCGTTTCCAAAGTGGCCCCACCCATAACCAGTTAGGCCCCTACACCCAAAATGTAGGTTTCGCTGCACTCTTGGTCCCGGTACCTACTGAAATCCTGCTGCATTACTGGCGGGCGCTGGGCAGAAGTACTGAATATAAATACTACAGCTGGGCAAACCACTTATGATCTAATGCCCAGAGTCCTACCTGCCAGTTAATGCCCTCTGATTCAAGGGTGTATCACAGGACTATGCAAAGCTTCTATACACCCCAGAAACTCCAATCCCTACCGATTCTCCTTTCCATGGGGTGCTGGCATGTCACTTGGGACACAATGTCCTAAGTGCACATTACATCCTTTGGGCTCATGGACCAGAATTCCAAGGGTACCTTGCCCTCCAAAAGCAGTGCCAGGCTGGGTTCTTGGGCATAGTGCCTCTGGAGGCCAATGGCAAGCTTTAACAGAAGATGGTCTCACAAAAACAAATGATACAGGAAGCAGCAAGGTTTGTAAAAAAAGTTTATTAACACTCCAGGTTGTGCTGGTGAAGCTTCAAAGACACGTTACTGGATAAATACTGTGTTTGTTCATTACATTCTGAAGGACCTTGAGGTCACGTGTCATGGCAGTGAGCACAGGCGCACGCAGGGTCTGATGCAAGGATGAGCACACTGGAGGAACAGGTGAAGGTCCAAGTGTGTACTCTCGGGAACAGGATCCTAGGCAGCGAGTGCTGGGGGGCACAGAGGGGTGCACAATGCAGAGAAAGAACCCGAACAGCAGGGGCAGGCTGCAATGCAGGGAGCTCAGGAGGCAGGCTGCAATGCAGGGAGCTCAGAAAGCAGGGGGTAGGCTGTAATGCAGGGTGCTCAGGAAGCAGGGCTAGGCTGCAATGCAGGGAGCTCAGGAGGCAGGGGAAGGCTGTAATGCAGGGAGCTCAGGGGGTATGCTGTAATGCAGGGAGCTCAGGAAGCAGGGCTAGGCTGCAACGCAGGGAGCTCAGGAGGCAGGGGAAAGCTGCAATGCAGGTAGCTCAGGAGGCAGGCTGCAATGCAGGGAGCTCATGAGGCAGGGGCAGGCTGCAATGCAGGGAGCTCAGGAGGCAGGGGCAGGCTGCAATGCAGGGAGCCCAGGAGGCAGGGGCAGGCTGCAATGCAGGGGGCTCAGGGGGAAGGAGCAGGCTGAAATGCAGGGAGCTCAGGAGGCAGTGGAAGGCTGTAATGCAGGGAGCTCAGGGGGTATGCTGTAATGCAGGGAGCTCAGGAAGCAGGGCTAGGCTGCAATGCAAGGAGCTCAGGAGGCAGGGGAAAGCTGCAATGCAGGTAGCTCAGGAGGCAGGCTGCAATGCAGGGAGCTCATGAGGCAGGGGCAGGCTGCAATGCAGGGGGCTCAGGGGGAAGGAGCAGGCTGAAATGCAGGGAGCTCAGGAGGCAGGTTGCAATGCAGGAGGCTCAGGAGGCAGGAGCAGGGTGCAATGCTGGTAGCTCTTGGAGTACAGACAGGGTGCAATGCAGGAAGCCATGGGGGTAGGGACAGGGTGCAATGAAGGTAGGGACAGGGTGCAAGGGAGGGAGCTCATGAGGCAGGAGCAGTGTACAATTCAGGGAGATATGGGGTAGGAGGACAGAGTGCAATGCAGGGAGCTCTGGGGGTAGGAGGACAGAGTGCAATGCAGGGAGATTTGGGGGTAAAGAACCATCAGGGTAGGAGCAGGGTGGAATGCAGGGAGCACTGGTGGTACGGTCAGGTGCAATGCAGGGAGCTCTGGGAGTACAGACAGGGTGCAATGCAGGGAGCTCTGGGGGTATGGTCAGGGTGCAATGCATGGAGCTCTGGGTGTACGGACAGGGTGCAATGCAGGGAGCTCTGGGGATACAGACAAGATGCAATGCAGGGAGCCATGAAGGTAGGGGCAGGGTGGTATGCAGGGAGTTCTGGGGGTACGGTCAGGGTGCAATTCAGGGAGCCCTGGGGGTACAGACGGGGTGCAATGCAGGGAGATATGGGGTAGGACAGGGTGCAATGGAGGAAGCCATGAAGATAGGGGCAGGGTGCAATTCAGGGAGCTCTAGGGGTACAGACAGGGTGCAATGCAGGGAGATATGGGGTAGGAGGACAGGGTGCAATGCAGGGAGCTCTGGGTTTTGTAGCAGGGTGCAACACAAGGTGCTATATGGGTAAGGACAAGGTACCAGGGTGAGTCTATAAGGGTAGAAGGCAGTCAGGAGGTCAGGGGGGGAAGGTCTGAAATAGTCAGGACCAGATCATCAGCCACTCCGGGTGGGCGATGCAGAGAGAGTACCAGGAAGCAGACTTTGATGGAGTGAGTGCAAAGGACAATAGTATATCCAACAGAGGGTGTCTAATGCAGAGATAGCATGGGGGAGCAGGAGGCCCTGACTAGCAGTATGAAAGAAGCCTTTCTGTCCATACTACGCATGTCCAGCCTCCGAACTACACAGACACGTTCTCAAACAGCACCAAGACCTGCAGGAAAAGTCAGACGAGCTAAGGAAAAGGCCAAACCTAAACACTGCTAGACCACAGCACCTAAGGGATCCAAGTGAGGGTATTCCATGAAGCCTAATGGATCCAAGAGGCATCTAGGAGGGGGCATACCCAGAAACCTAAGGGATCTATAAGGGGCATATGACCTAGAAAATGGTAAGGAGAACCTTCAGAGAAGGCACTCCAAAATGTAAAACCAGAGAACGGCGTCCCCCCAAACCTGAAGGAGGGTTTCCAGAGAGGAGATATTCTGAAACTTGAGAGGGCCTTGATAGGTGCCAATCGTATCACCTAATTCCAGATCGAAGGATCCCCCAAGCATGAGGGTACCCACACATATACTACCATAAATGTGAGGGCTCCCAGAGGTAGTCCTGGCAGAGATAACCCAGAGACACCACAAAGTCTGAGATCAGAGAGAAACACAACAAGATGCAAAGACCCAAGGGACAATGGCCCCAGAGAATACAAGGGATACCAGAATAAACGGCCTTTAAACTCACTGCGTTATCATAGAGCAAATCCTTCCAACTCCACAATCCCTTCAGAAGGAGCACACCTTTCAATCATAGCACAGCGGCCTATCACAGTGGCCATGACTGCCTGTCACTCAAGCACATCTTAGAATTATACTGAGTAGGTCTGCCAATCCCAATGAGCCAGTCCAACGTAATTAATGTAGAATTTTTCAGTTGCCCATCTGCCTATTCATAAGTTGCAACCTTATTAGAAGTCCCTGATTCGGGTTCAGAAAAGGGATGAGGAATTATCAAACTAGTGATCGCTACACACGGCCACATCTGGGTCCACTCGTCGCATGTTAAGAATTGTGATCCACAGATCCTTCTCTTCGACTCTGGTCCCAGAAATTTCAATCACTGGTCATGGCGGCATGAGAGTTTCATGGGTGTCTAGAGAATCGATCATTCAATGCCATTCAATGCCTCTTGGTGCACCGGTCACTCTCTCTCAAAGTTCGATTGAAACCCCTGAAGGTGGCAATGCCCGAGCCGCGACAGGCAACTTATTAATCTTTTCAAATTGGATACTTTGATTTCGGTATCGTTTTTGTGGAAGCGATTTAAGTTAATAAACAGCGACAATCACCGCTCTAAATCATGCCGTTGTGCCGAATTAATTCCAATCTGTGAAAAGAAGGGCTGTAGCAACCCCGCAAATTATCGGCCAATATCTTCGATAGACTGCTTGGCGAAAATCTATGAGAAAGTGCTTTTTCAGAGACTTGCCTATTGGGTCACTGGGAAGAGTTTTTTCTGCCCCAAGCAGGTAGGCTCTATAGAGGGCACAGGAAAGATGGAGCAGGCGTTCCGCCTCTTCTTACTCATTCAGAGGCAGGTGCCACCTGTTGGTTGACCTCAAATCAGCTTTTGATGGAGTGAAGCGCTGCCTGCTGTAGGACATCCTAAGATCTATAGGTGTCAGTCGCAGCTTCTGCCTACACAGTCCTGTCGTGTAAACATCAATGCCTGTCTGGGATGTGTTCTTAGCCCCCTTATTCTTTTCCCTTTTTATCAATAATATTGCCACTTCCCTCTTATTAATGTCAGCTGATGTTCCATCTCTTAATGGTGGGGTTTATTGAGAATTTGTACGATCATTGTTCTATTTATGATTGATTTGTATCTTTTCTATTATATGTATATAATTTGTATAGGATTTGGTAAGTATAGATTCTTTGTTATTGTGAATCGTTCGATAAATCATGATTATTGATTGTTTTTGGCTTTGATGGATTTATTTCCGAAATAAGTTAATGATGAAGGTGCTGATGATAATGGTGGTGATAATGATGAAGTTGATGATGATGGCAATGATCGCGATGATGATGCTTAAAATTATAGTCAGAAGGACATGCCTTCACCATCAGCAACCTTTTTTATTGGCTTTGATAGATTTATTTCTCAAATAAAGCAATGATGAAGATGAAGATGCTCATGATGATGATGATGGAGGTGGTGGTGATAATGATGGAGGTGGTGATGATGATTGTGATGATGAAGATGATGGCGGTGGTGGTGATGATGATGGGGGTTGTGGTGGTGATGATGATGGAGGTGGTTATGATGATTGTGATGATGAAGATGATGGCGGTGGTGGTGATGATGATGGAGGTTGTGGTGGTGATGATGATTGTGATGATGAGGATGGAGGTTGTGGTGTTGATGGATGTGGTGCTGATGAATGTGGTGATAATGATGATGAAGGTGGTGCTAAAGATATTATGTCATGATGATACCACCTAAGGATACTAGTCAGCAGGGGATGCCTTCATGGCGAGCACCCTTTTTGATTGTAAGGCTCTGAATGCAGCTGCCGTACAGGCAGGGGTGAACCTATTTTATAGGGAACCTATTTTATTTCCACATTTTCTCATAGGAAGAGGGTTGGGCTTGCTGAAAATTTGTAATATGGGGACACTTTGAAAATTATTTCCAAGGCCACTTTTGGTTCCCAGTCCACCCCTGGCAGTGCAGTCACACGCAGATGCCCCTTACCACAGACAGTTTCCCTGAGTGCACAGGAAAGTTTGTGCCTTGGGCCTCAGCTTTGCCTTATGCTGACAGCGGCAGTAAGTGTAATACGTTTGTTTTTCAATGTCAGTTTAATCGTGTGCTCTTTATTCATACACTTTTGCTCGAATTCGAACAATTACGTATACCTTTGTATGTATATGTAAATGTGGGGGTAGGTAGAGGGGATTTTGGGGTCGGTGGTTTTGGGATTGGTGGTGAGCTATGAGAGGGTTCTGCAGGGACCGTCTTTAAACAAAACAAAAATCTGAGAAAAACATATCGAGCAAAAGTGCACGGATAAAAGGCACACGATTAAACTGACACCAAAAAACAAATGTAGATCCCAGTGGCTGCACCCCTTTTTCAGAATACGTTACTATAAAATGTATGCCCATTAAAGACAAACTGTGACAAGTAGTGCAAAAAAAATACACTGCAGGAGTGGGAGAACATTTAAAAGCCTTCATACAGGTGGGAGGAGAGCTGTCTAGGAAGCAAGACAACTCAGTACAACATAGGTTTGAATTCAGGTCCTGCGCTTACAGACCGGTCTCTGGTATTAAGTCAATTATAAAAAAATCGTTAATTAATTCATCTTTATGCCCCAGACAACTCATTTGTTTTAGGTCTATGCAATTATTGCAGGGCTCGGGTGTTTGACTACAGTACATATATTCAACCACTTTGAAAAGTGCTTAAAGAGGCACAGGTGGCTAAAACTAAATTAGTGTGCACAGAAGACATGATTGGAGGATTTAATTAATTTAAAAATCCAATTAGTACTGCTCCTGTATTACAAATTACAGTGAAGAATTTTACTTATTTTTCTATTTAAATGGAGAAGTCATGACAGCAGCCCTTACAAAGAAAACAACATTAGGACATGGTCATAAACCATTAGCTTATTACAGTGGGATTTTAGATCCAGTTATGAAAGAACACTATCCTTGCTAACAGTCTTTGGCAGCTGCGGCATTTGCCATAGAAAAAGCTTCAAGTAAGACTATGGGGTGTTCTGTAACTCTATTTGTAGAGCGTGCATTATTTCCAATTTTAGAAAAACCCAAAAGTACATTGACTGCTCAAAGAGCATGAAGGTACAAGGTGATTATCTTGTTAGGTGAATCCAGCAATGTTTATAGCTGAACAAGTGGGAGAAGACGACTATGCGCAGGACGGTGCTAGAAACACTGAATGTTATAATGATATTCCCCATGTTAGAGAGAATGCTCTAGGAAGGGGACACATGGTTTTTATTGATGGCTCAACTAGAATCGATCAAAAAAACAGGGGTCAGAAATTCGGGACCAGCAGTAGTAAAACTGACCGAGGAGGTACAGTTGAGGTATTGATAAGTAGATGATTGCCATCAACCTATTCAGCACAGGCTGCAGAATTGGCCACACTTATTGATGCACTACGAAGTTTTGAGGATGAGGAAGTGACAGTGTACTCTGACTCCGCCTACACAACATCAACTGAACACGCAGGCCTGTCACATTTGAAGAGGAGGGGCTTCCTCTGAGCAGACGGCATTCGAGTGCAACATGTGAGGCGATTAGACAAGCTCATTGAAGCCTTAAGCCATCGTGAAATGCGCAGCGCATTCAAATAGAACACATGTAATCTCTCGCAGGAACGTAGCCACCGACTTAGAGGCCAACCATGCCACATATTATTCAACCATAGTTGAAAATGAAATAAAGATACAAGTTACAGTTAACTGAGATACAACTACGAGCATCACAAGAAGAAAAAGAGCTATGGGAAAAGTGGGGGTGTTCCCTATTCCACACTGAGGCAATTTGGAGGTAGGATAGTACAGGAAAGCCAGTTATGCCTCTACCATTGTTGGGAGTAGCATTGGAGCAGCTCCATTACCCAGCGCATGTGACTCGAGAGAGTTTAGCTGCTACTATAGCAGAATCCTGCTTCGTACCAAACCTCAGTAAACATGTGGCACAGTTCATTGTAAACAGTTTTTTTACCAGAAATGTACAGCAGGACACACCCTGCGAACGGTGAGAGGAGTAATGCCTAGACCTACATCTGCATATAGATTATATCGATACATGTCAGTTGTAGAATGTCCTTTTTCTAGATGCGTTGATGCAGGTCCATGCACGTATCCTGATGCTGCATGTGCTGCAAAGTTTGTAGTCTGTGAAGTATTTCCAAGATGAGGGGTGTGCAAAGTTTTGCAATCCGATAATGGACCGCATTTTGTGAATGAACTTTTTGAAAATATAGACTCACTTTTAAGCGTCAAGCATAAGTTTGCTTTGGCCTATCAACCTCAAGCCAACGGGCTGTGAGAAATTAAATGGCCTTCTGAAAGAGAGAATAGTCAAGCTTATGATAACATTGAAGAAGGGATGGCTGCATTGCCTACCCCTTTTATTATATGCATTATACAACCAGCCTTGTTCAGTTCACCATTTCATGCCATTTGAGGTGCCTCTGCGTAAGAGCATTGTGGTGTTGAATGACGTATGCTGAGTGGTGGGGCATGGTTAAGAATAGCAACATAATCCAAGGACAGGGACTTTTTTACTTGAATACCTCCTGGGTGAAGTGAAGGGTTTCCCTATGTTAGGGAATTAATTGGCTGGGATTCATTTATCCAGATATTGTCCAATTATTACCAGCCAAAATCATGTGGTCCAGTTTGAATGCATTGTTCTATAAAGATTGATTAAGCAGCTGTATATTGCAACAGCAAGGATGGTGTCAGTTTCTGCCAGGTCCTGCCCGGTTTCTTACCCTTCTATCTATGAGGAATTGTGTCCATTTACATTTTTAACAAAGTAATCCACCAGACCACAGGGATACATGATATGATATATGATATGATATCACAGGGATATATGATACGATATATGATATGATATCACAGGGATACATGATATGATATATGATATGATATCACAGGGATATATGATACGATATATGATATGATATCACAGGGATACATGATATGATATATGATATGATATCACAGGGATACATGATATGATATATGATATGATATCACAGGGATACATGATATGATATATGATATGATATCACAGGGATATATGATACGATATATGATATGATATCACAGGGATACATGATATGATATATGATATGATATCACAGGGATACATGATATGATATATGATATGATATCACAGGGATACATGATATGATATATGATATGATATCACAGGGATACATGATATGATATATGATATGATATCACAGGGATATATGATACGATATATGATATGATATCACAGGGATATATGATACGATATATGATATGATATCACAGGGATACATGATACGATATATGATATCACAGGGATACATGATACGATATATGATATGATATCACAGGGATACATGAAGGCAATTTAAAATAGTTGTCAGAGAAGAGAATCAGACCCAATGTGCGACTCGTGTGTAGATCCTGTAACTGTTGCACGCATCACAGACCTTGCATCAACTATAGTCAGAGCGATGACATTTTGGCGATGCAGATTCTGAAGAAAACCGATATAATTGATGACATTTGCAGCAGTTTTCTTGACCTGGATTTGGAGGGACTTGACATCCAGGATATCTGGACTTTTGTGGAGTTTTGTTTTTGTAACTGTATTATATTGTGGTGGTATGATCTGTTTTTCAGTGTAAAATCGTATATTTTGAATAATTAAAAAAATATAGCTGGAAGTAGTATGGTTAAGATTAGGGTTAGGCCAAAGTTGAAACATGAGAAAAGGGTAGGGTTAGTGCTAGGACAAAGCAGAGACCTTAAGGAAGGGTTGGGTACATACAACACTGTAAGGTTATAATGAGGTTAAAAAGTGGTAAAAGGGTAGGGTTTTTGGTTGGACAAAGTGTAGTCCTATGAGAAGGGTTGGGGCCGAGGTGCACCATAAACTTTGGATGAGGTCAGAGACAGAAATAGGGCATAGGCTTGAGTAGGAGCGTGGATTAAAGGCAGGGCCAGGGTGAAAAGTTAAGTATGGAGGGAGTTTTCTTAATTCCTTTTCTTGGACAATGGAGCAGTAGTCGTTATGAACTTGAGGTAGTCTGTCCCCCTGGAGGTTCAGAATCCTCATCCCCATCATCACCCGTAGCTGCAGCACTGCCTGTGCCCTTCCCTGCCATTTACCAAGGCGCCCGACTCAGAAGCCTGGGTTGGTGCCCCAGCATATGCAGTCTGTATAAAAAGCATCATTATTAAAAGCAGAGGTAATTACAATGTCTTCAGCGTGAGCCGCACGGTCTACATATCTCCTGAGAATCGTCGGCTGAAGCTCGTGAGACTTTGATGATGGAACCTACGGGCACGTCAATGAATTCACGCCACGTCTTCTGCACCTCCATAAAAAGCACATTAGTGGCCCTAAACCTCTGGCCCCACCCGAAAGTCACTCATAATTCTGCACTCAAAAGCTCAAAGAAGAATGATTGATGTACAAACCATGCCTCCCTGTTCGAGCTCCCCCATCTGGTGAGGGCAGGTAGTGGCTTGCTGACCGGAAAGGGTTTGTGGCACAACAACTGGGTGCAAGGAGGCAACGGCGTCTTAATGTCTGACGATGTCTGATGTAGTCTGAATATCTGACCCGTGCTGTCAGCCAGTACGCTGCATGAACTAGAGGCACTTTGATGCAAAGACACAGATGGCAGGCTATCTGCAGGCTCATCCCTGCTAGTCGTTTTTCCACGAAGGGTGTGTAAACACAATGTGCTTCTTCTTGGCCCACCTGGAGAAAACAGCCTTCTCTGTAATGAAGCGATGCCCCCCGCGGAGGGCCCTCTCGTGCACCAGGTACATGCTGCACTCCGTCATCTTTCCTTTCTCAAAGTAATGGTAAGGCACGGACGGCTGGTTCTTCTCCCTGGAAGACAAATGATTACACAATCTTCAGACATCAGAAGAACTCACGAACAAGGCAGACAATGAACACAAAAACAGGACAGGGGTGGGGAGGTGTGCCAAGGACATGGCAGAGTGGAAGAGAGAACAAATACAAAGACACAAGAAAAGGTAAAACAAGGGAGGGAGACAGAACGGGAGAGAGAAGAGTGGGGGGACCAGACATACATAAACAGAGACAGAGAAAAAAGTATACCAGACAGACTCAAACAAAAGAGAGAGAGAGAGATCAGGAACAAAGAAACAAAAAAAGGTAAAACACCAAGACACAAACACAGCAGAGAGAGAGAGAGAGAGAGAGAGAGAGAGGGAGAGAGAGAAAAGAGGGATATCAGGAACAAAACACCAGAAAAAGAAAAACACACAAACACAGGAGGGAGGGAGGGAGAGAGGGAGAGATACCAGACATACATAAAGTGAGAGTGGGGATGGAGAGAGAGGGAGAAAGAGAGACTAGACATACATAAACAGAGAGAGAGAGGGAGAAACTATTCCCGACAGACACAAAAAAGCGAGAGAGAGAGAGATATCAGGAACACAGACACAAGGAAAGGAAAAACATCCAGCTGCAAACACAGGAAGGAGAGAGAGAGAGAGGGAGAAAGAGAGGGGGGTGAGACCAGACATACGTAAAGAGAGAGTGAGGATGGAGAGAGGGGGGGGAGAGGGAGAATAGAGATATCAGGAGCAAAGACAAAAGAAAAGAAAAACATCCAGCTGCAAACACAGGAGGGAGACAAAGAGAAGAGAGAGAGGGGGGGGGGTTGACCAGACATACATAAATACAGAGTGGGGATGGAGAGAGAGAGAGAGCGGGAGAAAGAGAGACTAGACATACATAGAGAGAGAGAGATATCAGGAAAAAAGACAAAAGGAAAGGAAAAACACCCGGCCGCAAACACAGGAGGGGGAGAGAGAGAGAGAAAGAGAGAAGGTGGGAGAACAGACATACATAAAGAGAGAGAAAGAGAGTGAAGATGGAAGAGGGAGGGAGGGAGAGAGAGGCGGGGAGACCAGACATACATAACGCGAGAGTGAGGAGGGAGAAAGAGAGACTAGACATAGAGAGAGAGAAATATCAGTTTCAAAGAAACAAGAAAACAAGAAAAGGTAAAACACCCAGACGCAAACACAGGAGAGAGGGAGAGAGGGAGAGAGGGATATCGAGAGCGTAGAGCGATATCAGGAACAAAGACAGAAGAAAAGGAAAAACAACCAGCTGCAAACACAGGAGGGAGAGAAAGAGAGAGAAAGGGGAAATGAGGGGGAGGAGAGAGACACCAGACATACATGAAGAGAGAGCAGGAATGGAGGGAGATGGGGAAGGGAGACCAGACATACATAAACAGAGAGAGAGAAACTAAACCAGACAGACACAAAAAAAGAGAGAGAAAGATATCAGGCACAAAGAAAGAAGAAAACAAGAAATAATAATAAAATAAAAGTGGATGCACATTTTGAAATTATTGACGCTATCAACGTGAATCCATGGATCCAAATGACCAGCTTGAGACATCACTCAATGATCTCCAAGAAAGAAGATAACAAGAATTCGCCCATTGGAAAAAAGACGCTGATAATTTTGAACTTGTATTGGAATCCGGTGGCTATAAATGATGAGGTCTTTACAGACGCCGTCTTTACGGCTATCGACAATGCCACTGTTCGATTCCATCAGACTGAATTCATCATATGCAGCGACCTAAAGTTGCATATCTTTGATCAACTAGGAGTAAGATTTGACGAATCAAATCTGTCTCCTAGAGCTCGACGATGGGCCAAAAAAATGAACGACCGTAACTTTTCTCTCACGATCAACTGCCTAAACGGGAAAGGGGAAATAAAGCCTACTTGGTCGTGGGGTATGTCCATAGCGATCATTGATTACAGCTATATTTCTCAAGGGATCAAGGAGAAACATGTTAAAACTGACACTATTTACTCCAATAAGAGTGATCATTGGATGTTAAATATAGTTTGGTCCACGGGAATCTAGTAAGATCAAAACTGATTCTCCCCCAAGTCGAACTCGATGGAAGACTAACCAGACTGCGAATGACTAAAAACCAAACAGGAAGCATTCCTGAAACCTACCTAATGATGAGGCGGCAACGGACCGATAAATTAAATTATGAATGCCTTTTAAGTCCCTTTCAACAGAAAACAAATCTCAAGCGCAAAGACAGACCGAAACATACTCTCTTCTTTAATCTGCAGATTTAAGAGAAGAAAACCGAATTACGTAGGAAGATCAGAGCCATTATAAAGGGCCCTGAGGAAAATAAACATATGCTGATCAGGAATGAAAAGCAGCGATATACTAACTGGACTAAATCTAATAGATCCCTGGCATTTCAACATAATGCTCGAGGCGCTAACGAATAGGAATAGAATAGAAATTCCATAAAATCTATGGAATAGTCTTAACCAACCCTCCAACACCAGCGATAGATTAATTCCGGATGTGCCAGAAGCAATATGGATTAGTTACTTCACAGAGCTATATAAAGCACGAGGTACTAAATCTAATAACGTATCTGAGAAACAATCAACGAAATGGACGCTCCATTACAACCAAGAGGATATTCTGACACTTATTACCAATTTGACTATGTCCCGCGCTCCAGCACCAGACGGGCTATCCATGCGGTTATTAAACATAATTCCCAACACTGGATAAAACTGTGCATGAAAGTATTTGAGCTGACTGTTCAATCAAATGCCATACCTCTAACGTGGCAAACAGCAATACTTGTGCCCATTTTTAAGCATGGTGATAGAAAGAACCCGAATAACTATCGTCCTATCACCCTGCTATACCCTTTAGGGAAAGTTTTCGCCTCATTCTTATTACAATAGCAAACCATTTGGGCTGTGAAGAATAATTGGCAGGCAAAAAGACAAACAGGATTAATCAAAAAAGTTGGTACTAACATCAACCTACTCTTATTAAATTTGCTAAAACAAAAGGCCATAAGAGATCAAATTCAGATATACGCAGTTTTTGTAGACCTGAAACTCACGTTTGATATGGTTAATAGACAAGCACTTTGGGACAAACTCAAAGCCTGGGAATGTCCTTGTGAAATTGTGGAACCCATCAGACGATTATACAACACCAGTATTCAAATTCGCATGACGGCAGATGGCGTAGTGACTGCGCCAATCAAAACCTGGAATGGGCTGAAACAAGGGTGCTCCTGGGCGGTTACCCTTTTCAACCTCTTTACCTCGGATTTTGACCACTATATGAACATTCCAACTCGTAACCCTCTGAAAATAAATGCCATTCTGTTGCTGCAGATACTGGGCCTCATTACAACCCTGGCGTTGGACCATGGTGCTATTAGCACCATGGTCCATGCCGGATTCCGCCATGGTGGATGGTGGATTTACCGCCCCATTCCAAGGTTGGCGCGGCGGTAAATCCCCATTCACCATTGCCCCTTCCCCATTCCCATTTTTGCCCCATAGGGCTCAATGGGGATGGGGAAGGCGCTAATTACGGCACCGTAAATTACAGTGCCGTAATTAGCACCAATGTCGCTTAGCGCCTTGGACTTTAACGCCTGCAAAAAGCAGGCGTTAAAGTGGGAATCTGGCGTTAAGGGGTTAACGGCGCCGCAGCCTTTTACGGCGCCGTTAACCCCTTAACGCCAGGGTTGTAATGAGGCCAGATGTACGCAGATGATATTGTTATTTTCGATAAAACTCAATGAGGTTTGCAGATATGCCTTGACCAACTGGAAAGCTATATGAGGTTGAACAAACTAAAAATCAATACACAAAAAACTAAAATCATGTTGCTAACCAAGAAACGTATAATGGCTCAATTTACCTGGTTCCTAGAAAACAACAAACTACTGCAAGTTAAAACAGTGAAATACCTTGGCGTATGGATCTACCAAACAAAGTCCGAGGCAGAATGGGTCCAACATCTGAAATACAAAGCACACGCTCTTGCTAGACAAGGTGCTTATATCCATAGCAAATATGGGACATTTTCGCTGAAACCAGTGCTAGCCTTTTTTAGACAAAAAGTGGTAGCAATTCTAGCATATAAAGGCGAGGCAATGACGAAACTCGACCCACAATATGGCAACAGCTGGAAGCTACCTTTTGACACAAAGTACAAGTGCTGCCTCCTTCGTTCCCCATGGCACAGATTCAATATGAAATCGCGACGCAGTCACTGCATTCCATAATAACATGGAAACATCTTGATTAGTACAGAAAAATCCAGAGCGAGGATCAAATTCCAGCCATTGAGATCCTTTGCACGAATTCTGCGGCGATTAACAAGTACGCTTTGAACAAATGGAACAGTAAAATGGAAGACCAACTTAAGAAGTCAGAGATTTCGATGGAAATGTTGACCTTACGCCCGCAGCATGCTAAAAAAAGAATAATTTTAAACGACTTATTTTCGTTGCATTTGAAGAGCCAATATCAAATGAACCTCAATCGTGGATCAGAGGTAAGGCTGATCAACCAACTCCCGAAATATCTGCAGAATTTTCCAGATAGAGACATTCGAGATTCATTTCTGCAACTGCGTCTCAACTTGCTTCCAACGTGAGAACTTATATCAAAAACCAAGCAAATAGCGACCACTCGGACCTTTTGCAGATTTTGTAAGGGATCCGAAACTTTAGAATCCCTCTTTGATGTAATAATGGAATGCAAGGCACTGACTGAAAAGCAAAATCTCTGCAGAGAAATGTACCTGACATCCACACTACAGTTAGACCGAAAGGCAGGGGAGAGATTGAGAGAGAGAGAGAGAGAGAGATCAGGAACAAAGAAACAAGAAAACAAGAATAGGTAAATGAAACAAAAAGACTTCCTTAGGTACAGCTACGTTCCATTAGGCTTTATAACATCTTCTTGGGTTACATCTTGTCAGCTCAGCTGGAACAGACACACAGAACAGACACTAGGAACAGACACTAGGAACAGACACTGGCTTCCATCACCCAGGCAGGGGCTCGCCAACTGCCAGGGCATAGAACCCTCACCACAATCATTCTCTCATTCACACCATAACATTCCACATTACAACATTACATCACATGTTTCTGCAAACACTTCCAAGCACATCAGGGAGGGAGAGAGGGAGAGAGGGAGAGAGGGAGAGAGGGAGAGAGAGAGAGAGAGAGAGAGAGAGAAGAGAGAGAGAGAGAGAGAGAGAGAGAGAACAAAGTCACAAGAAAAGGAAAAACACCTGGCTGCAAACATAGGAGGGAGAGAGCAAGAGAGAGAGACCAGACTTACATAAAGAAAGGGGGGCATGGGGAGAGAGAGAGAGGGAGAGAAGAAACAAGCCAAGAAAAGACACCTAGAAACAAACATAAGAGAGAAAAGAATTGTGGAGGGGAGAGGCATGGAGTGATAATGTGAGAGGGAGAGAGAGATGGAACTGGGGAGCGAGATCAAGGTGGCGAGGGATGGAAGGAGAGCCAGCCACTTTTGAGAAGGAGTGACCGCGTGAGACGTAGAGAGAAATGAGGGAAATATGCATATTCATTTTTTTTTATATTTTCACTTCTTTGCTTTTTGGAGAATGCTGGCGATTTATGCCACATTGCTCCAGTCACATGTCCATGTCACGTGAGACGCAGACGCAGTGAATATTGCGAGAGCACCTGTGCCCCGCAGCAGGGCCACAGAGCAGAGGTCTGTGAGAGAATTTCCAGGATCTAATGCTAGCTGCGATCCAGGCATCATTCGTGCGCTCACAACAGGCTCTCAATCCACCTGCTAAAGCGGCACGACGTGTGATGCCAAAGCTGGGGTGCGGAGCTCATGAAAGCCAGGGATTGTCCTTGGAAAGCTTGAATGTGAGCTGGGAATTTCTTCTTGGTCAGCTTGTCCTTGTGGACTTGCTGCCACATGGCATCAGCACCCGGTGCCGGAGATCACCATGTCAGGGTTCAGGCTCTTAACTAGAGGTGGACTCCGGGATACTACGCCGTTCGCCTTCTAGTTGGTCCAGGTCCCCCTCTTGATGGTCTAAGTAGTGCACACTTATCACCAGTAACTCAACTGCCTTTACCCGGGCGATGGGCTGCCCCTGACTCCTCTGGCCCTCGTGCACCCATCTGAACAGGTTGGCTTGCATGTTTTCATGTCCCTCCTCTTCTCCCCGCCAGGTGCTCTCTATGCTCCCTCACTCTCTAGTCCCCTCGAGTTATGTTCTCTCCGCCTTCTTTCTTGATCATATGTCATCCCTCCTCCTCTTCTCTCTTTCACTGTGTTTCTTCCTCTATCCTCCGCCAGGGCTTCTTGTACCTCCATTCTTACCGACTTGCTTCTGCTCTAGGTCCTACTCTTCCACCTTTTGCCTTTCTGTGCTTTGCTCTTTCCCTCCTCTAATAACCATCTTTCTCTGTTCTTTATACTTTCCACCACTTTCAATGTCCTCAGCTAACTCCTGATTGCTGCACACCTTTGTCTCTCTGCCCAGGCTTTATCCCCCTCCCGAGAGTGGGGAACAGGGATCAGGCCTCCACATTGGCTGGACCCTAACGGAACTAGCAGTTCTGCATGTGCACCGGTGTGTAATTTGAATTTTGAATTTTGAAACACTTGCAAACGCGCACAAAGCAAACCAAATCGTATCCTGGCGCAGATGGAACAAAGCAATAGAGCTCAGAGGGCGCAGAGGACCAACTGGGTCAATTGAATACCACACAGACAGAAAGTAATCCAGGATCGTAGATTTATTTAAAAAGATAAGTTTTGAGATCTGCTCTGAAATTCATCAAGGAGTTCGCTTGTCTCAGATATAAGGGGAGACTATTCCGCAGTCTGGATCCGGTCATTGAGAAGCACCGGTCTCCTCTAGATCTGCACTTCATCCTAGGAATTACAAGGAGGAGTTGATCCTCCGACCTAAGGGTACGAGTGGGTTGGTATCGTTTCAGTTTGTTTATTAAATATACTGGTGCCATCTCATGCAGGCATCTATAAACCAGGCAACCAGTCTTAAATGTAATCCGATCTTCGACCGTCAACCAATGTAGTGGTCAGCGGAGAGCAGATGTATGAGTATTTCTGGATACGCCAAAGACCAGTCTGACTCTGGCATTTTGTGCTTTCTGGAGATGATGGATTTGATTACTCGGTGCTCCGGCCAGAAGTCCATTACACTAATCAAGATTTGAATTGACCAGTGCCCCCACTACTAGCGCCTGATCTGCTTTAGGCACATAGGGTGCAAAAGGCGGATATTATAGAATACGGACTGCACCTTGGCTGAGACCTGGGCATTACATCCCAGGTCACTCTGCCAAATACAGCCTACATTCTTCACCTTGGTGGAATATTTGAGGCTAGCTCCCAAAAACCGAGGAGGAAAGTGACATTTTCCTCCTTCAAGAAGATGTTTAGGCCCAAACAGAATCACCTCTGTTTTATTTGGGTTCAATTGCAGCCAATTGTCTTCCATCCATGTACCCATCTCCTCTAGACATCTAGTAACCAGGGTGAGAGCATCCTCTACATCTGCATGGGGAGCAGCTTCAGGCATTGAGCTATCCAATGGTGGTAGGCCATCTATCAGTCAGGTGGCCTAAACTTCCAGCAGTCTCACTGCAATGTGGCACCATACTTGGCTGCGAGTCCAGGACTCTGGTCGGCCGGGCTCTACCTCGTTCTGCAAGTTTCCTTGATGTATGCCAGTAAGTCTCATGGTCTCACGTGCAAACAATGTTTGCATACTCCTGAGCTTTGGGTGTTCCTTGCCTCTTATGGAGATGCATATGCTTACCATCATAATCCCACAGTAATGTTAGCTCACGGCTCCTGTCCGCTGCAGTTTCTATAAACCCCTTATGGAAAAGTGTTCTCTGTCCCAACATCACACTGGTATTTAGGCTGAGTGCTACACTTGAGGGTATGGGTGTATAGAGGAGCAGCTGCCTGCCACTACAGGAAACCCTGCCCCCTACCTTCGATATGTTGGAGACCTGAGATTGGCCATGTTTGAAACCAGCAGTTGTGCCAATACTGCAGCGTGTGTTTAAGAGAAGATACCCATTGAGACAACCCTACCGAATGTATCCCAGATGGGACAACAACCAAAGGGAGGAACTCCCTGAAGGAATATGAAAAAGATCAAGGAAAGAAGCTACTGATGTCACAAAAGGCATATACAACGTCCCAAGATACTGGCTGAAGAAGATGTATAGATCCAGAAGAGACTAATGACGACGTCAAGAATCAAGTGAACTTTTAAATGCGAAAAAGAAGATTACACGTGCAAAAAGTGCTGCAGAGAAACAACCGTTCAGTAATTGAACAGATGCTGAAACGCAAGTAGATTAAGGAACAAGTTACTTACCTGTAACTGTTGTTCTCCAGCATGGGGTCTGGCATGGATTCACATGCTCATGAATATTCCCCGTCGTCAAGCCGGGAATCCTCGGTATAGAAAAAAATCAGTATCAGTTTCGTTTCTGATCTGTCTTTCTTAGTAGTAACCAATCACTGATCTCTGCGTCATACTGACCACAGCCAATGACTGCCCTCTCCCCAAGCCCCGCCTCTGGCAGCCATCCTCAGATTTGGTAGGACGTAAAGTGGCAGTATGACCAAGTGAAGAGCCGCAGAGGGGTAGGCGGGAGGGTTCGCATGTGAATCCATGCCAGACCCATGCTGGAGAACAACAGTTACAGGTAAGTAACTTGTTCCTTCTCCAGCATGGGGTCTGGCATGGATTCACATGCTCATGAATAAAAGAATACATAGCAGTACACACATGCACAACCACGGGAGGTGGCAACAGGCTCAACATTAAGCAATAGAACAACTCAACATTAAGCATCTGTTACCTCCTCAACCCGCTCACCTTAAGCGAACAGGTTGCGCAGCACTGCTTGGCCGAACCTGGACTCCTCCCTGGAGTCCCGATCGACGCAGTAGAATCTTGTGAAGGTGTGCGTCGACCTCCACGTAGCAGTCCTGCAGATGTCCAGCAGGGGCACACCAGACAGGAACGCCGTGGTAGCAGCGATCGCTCTGGTCGAATGGGCTCTCGGACGGCCGGGCAGCGGTCGGTTTGCCAACCGGTGACGGTGCATGATGCAGCCGGAGAGCCACCTGGAAATGGAAGTCTTCGAGAGAGCCTTCCCTTGATTCACAGTCCCAAAGTTCACAAACAGCTGTGACGTCTTCCGAAAAATCTTCGTGCGGTCCACGTAGAACTTCAGCGCTCTAGCTACATCCAGCGAGGTCAAAGTCCTCTCGGCCGTCGTCGAAGGCGACGGGAAGAAAACTGGTAACACCAAGGGCTCGTTGAGGTGGAAGTCCGACGGCACCTTGGGCATGAAGGAGGGGTGCGTCCTCAGCACCACCCTCGTGTCGTGAAAAGTCAAGTATGGAGGCTTGCAAGATAGGGCCTGGATCTCTCCCACTCGTGCGGAGGTGATGGCCACAAGGAACGCTGTCTTCCACGACAGGAACTTCAAAGGCGCCGAATGCATAGGCTCGAATGGGGCCCCCATGAGCCTGGTCAGCACCACATTAAGCTCCCACGCCGGGGCTTGAGCCTTCACCGGCGGGAACGATCGGAATAGTCCCTTCATAAATTCCTTTACCAGGCGATGAGACCACAAGGACGCCCGTCCCATAGTCCTGGTATATCGGGAGATGGCAGCCAGATGTATTTTGATGGAGGCGTGAGCCAGTCCAGCTTTGGCCAGCGACAGTAGGTACGGCAGTACCTGAGGGGCTGTAATCCGCAGAGGGTTAATCTTCTGTGTACGGCACCAGACAGAGAACCTCTTCCACTTATGTTCGTAGCACTTGAGAGTTGAGGATGCCCTGGCTTTTGCAAGAACCTCTCTGCAGTCAGCTGGGATATCGTACCCTCCAAACTCTAGTGCTGCAAGAGCCAGCCGTGCAAGTTCAGCGACTCCGGGTCATGATGAAGAATGGTGCCTCCTTCTCTGAAGAGAAGATCTGCGTCCGCCGGCAGCTTGACTGGTGGGGACTTTGACAAGTCCAGAAGGTCCGGGAACCAGATCTGCCTCGGCCACGCCGGTGCGACGAGGATCATTCTGCACCTGGACTTCTTGAGCTGGTTGATGAGACGGAGCAGCAACGGCAACTGAGGGAACGCGTATAGAAACAGGCCGTCCCAAGGGAACGAGAAAGCATCGCCCATGCTCCTCGGCTGCGGGAACCTGCTGGCGAACCTCTGGCACTTGGAGTTTGTCGCTGTCGCGAAGAGGTCGATCCGGGGTTTGCCCCATCGTCGAAAGAGCCGATACACCTGGTCCTGGGGTAGTTCCCACTCGTGGCACGAGTGCAGCTCCCTGCTGAGTGAGTCGGCGATGGTGTTTTTTATTCCTGCCAAGTGGAAGTGAACCAGAAACATCCCCTGGGCGACGGCCCAGTGCCACAGATCCTGGGCCTCCTTGGATAGGGCCGGGGATCTGGTGCCTCCCTGCTTCCG
Source organism: Ambystoma mexicanum (assembly GCF_040938575.1). Classification (NCBI taxonomy): domain Eukaryota; kingdom Metazoa; phylum Chordata; class Amphibia; order Caudata; family Ambystomatidae; genus Ambystoma; species Ambystoma mexicanum. The sequence continues at coordinate 6,261,451 of NC_090929.1, read as the reverse complement.
TATGTAGAACATCGTGGTGGTGTTGTCGGTGAAGATCCTCACCACTTTGTCCTTGAGGGACGGAAGGAACGACTTAAGTGCCCAGAACACTGCTTGAAGCTCCAGAATGTTGATGTGGAGAGACCTCTCCTCTGGGAGCCAAAGGCCTCTTGCTTGGAGATCTCCGGTGTGGCCCCCCAACCCTCCAGGGAGGCATCCGTCGTCACTGTCTCCTGAAACACCGGGGTCTGAAAGTCCGTGCCTGCCGGAGGTGCGCACAGGTACCCCACCATAGGATCGCACAACAGAACTCCTCGTCGAGAGGGATCCTGTCTTCGAAGCAGCCCGTCGCCTGAAACCAGCAGGCGTCGAGGAACTCCTGTAGCGGATGCATCCGAAGTCTGCAAAGGGGTGCAAGGTAGATGCATGAGGACATCATCCCGAGGAGGGACTTGATGGACCTCACCCTGGCCACGTCCGAGGCTAGCAGGTGTTGCACCTTGCCCAAAATGGCCTTCGTCCTCTCCTCCGACGGGGATGCCAATTGCCCCACTGTATCGAGCTTCGCTCCCAGAAACAGTGCTACTTGCAACAGAACCAGGTGGGATTTGGAGTAGTTGATGGCGAATCCCAGTTCCGTGAGCAGCCGGACGGTCCACCCTGTGTGTTCGACGGCGAGTTCTCTTGTCCTTGCACGGATTAGCCAGTCGTCCAGGTAGTGGTAGACGTGGATTCCCTGCAGGTGCAGCTGCACCGCAACTGGTGCGAGGCACTTGGTGAATACCCTGGGTGCCGACTTTAATCCGAACGGTAGGGCTCTGAATTGGTAGTGGCGTCCCTGAACCACGAACCTGAGAAACTTTCTGTGTCCTTTTAGAATGGGGATGTGGAAGTAAGCATCCTCCAGGTCCAACGACGATAGGAAGTAGCTCTCCTCCAGCTGTCCCAGCACGTGCTGGAGGGTGACCATCCTGAATTTCTGTGCCTTGATGTACTTGTTTAACCGACGCAGGTCCAGGATGGGGCGCCAACCGCCTGTCTTCTGTTTGACAAGGAAGTACCTTGAGTACACTCCGGAGCCCCGGAGCCTCCTGGGGACGAGCTCGATGGCACCTTTCTTGAGCATCGCCCTTACCTCCAACAGCAGTTGAGGGACGTGATTCTCCTTCCTGGCCACGGGAGGAATGCGAGGACACTTCTTTTGGAATTCCAGCGAGTGCCCGTTGGCCAGGATATCCAGCACCCAACGGTCGGTGGAGATGGACTCCCACACGCTGACGAACTTCGTCAGCCGGCCTCCCACCGGGGTGCTTCGGTGGGGGCCCGACCCTACGGCCGGTTCAGTCCTGCTTGGAGGGGGCCTTGCCGCCTTGGCCTCCTTGACGACGACGGCGGGATCCTCCTTGCTTGCTGCGACCTCTGTAGGCCTCCTGGGACGAGGAGCGGGCCGCCTGGCGGTATGTAGAAGAGCCACTGCTGGATCCCTTGGAGGCACCCTGTCTGCCTCCGGAGCTCTGAAAGGGCCGTCGTTGTTGAAGTACCCCTACGGCCCGGGCCGTCTCCGAGTCGGTCTTGATGGCCTGGAGCGACTCATCCACCGTCTTCCCAAAAAGGTTGCTGCCGTCGAACAGCATATCCAACACTCTGGTCTGAACGTCCTGGCAGAATTCCGTCACCTTGAGCCACCCTCGTCGTCGTAGGCAAACCCTGTTGCCCATCTAGCGAAATCCGGTATCGGCAATGTCCGTTGCCACCGTTATGGCGTGATCCGACGCCACCTCGCCTTCCTGAAGAATCTGTAGGGCCTCCGCTCTCTTGTCGTCCGGCAGGAAGTCCAGCAGGGGAGCTAACTTGAACCAAAGCTCCCTGTCGTAACGGGCCATGATCACCAAGGCATTGGCCGCCTTAATCGTCGTCGCCGCTGACGAAATGACCCATCGTCCCATGTAGTCCAACTTCTTGCCCTCGCTGTCCGGCAGGGAAGTGGAAGTTGATGCTGCCGCACCCGCTGCCTTCTTCTTGGCCACTGCCGAAACGACCGAGTCCGGCGCAGGCTGGGCCCTGAGGCACAAGGGGGCGGCGTCGGGGACCCGGTACTTCTTCTCGTACCTGTCTCTCTTGGCGGGCATCGTAGAAGGGTTCTTGAGGACAGCCAGCCCTTCGTCCCAGATGTCGTTGAGCAACGGCACTGCCAGGACCGTCTTTCTCTTGGCCTCCCGTCGTTGATAAAGAAAGCCTTCCTTCTTCTGTTCCTCCGGGCAGAGTTGGAAGAGCTCGGAAGCCCTGGCTATCATGGCGTGAAAGGAGCCAATTTCGTTGGGCGGTGAGGCCCGAGGGGGGGTGATGAAGGAATGTCCGTCGTATCATCGCCACCGTCGTCGTCCGTCCCCGTCCCCGTATCCATCGCCGTATCATCCCGAGGGTCAGGCGAGGGGGATGAGGGGTCCACAGGCCTTGTGGGAACGAAGGGCGGAGCGGGATGGACTCTCCTCCGCTTGTTCGGGGGGCTTCCCGACAGTCCTGGCTCAGGATACTCCGTCGGGGTCCATGGTAATCTCGTTCTTATCTCAGTACATAAGGATTGGATTGCCAACAAAATGGCCGCCGAGCTATCCTGAGGCTCTGGCAATGGCTGCGATGGGAGGGACGGTTGCTCCACCGGGCCTTTGTCGTCGTCACTATCTTTGATCTCCTCAGCAGGATCCTTCCCCTGGGATCGAATTTCTCAAACCTCTCATTGAGGCCCTTCACGGTTTCCACCAGATCCTCCTCAGAGGCTGATTCCGAGTCTGTAATGGCCACCGCCCCCCCTCTTTTTCCGCCAGGGTCTTCACGGGGGTCTTAACGATGGGCTGGAAAGAGGATTCCCTCCGCGGTGGCAGGGATACTCTGGGCCCAGAGGCCGTCTCCACTGGCGTAGTCTCAGCCGGCTTCGCCAGGGCCGCAGCGACCACTTCGATAGAGGCCTTTGCCGGCTGGATCAAAGCCCTCACCACCTTAGGTGCGTCCTGGGCCTTCGCCTTGGGGGGAGGGTCAGCGCCTCGCTCCCCCTCGGGTCCCTTTCGAGATCGACCGGGGCCGCTCCAGCAGCTTACCCGGGTTCTCGGACTTCCTCTTCCCCGAACCAGAGTGCTGGCTCGTGGTTGAACGTGCCGGGGAAGTCGCGCCCTGCCTGGCATCCGAAGAGCCCGACCTTTCGGCGCTCCCGGTGCCCATGGACTCGCGGTGCTTGGCCTTCTGTTGGGCCCCCGTCGCTGGGGTGTCCTCACAGGACTTGGAAGCCCGCTCAGACTTTTTCCTCGCCTTCTCACCTGCTGTGCCCATCTCCAGCCAGGCGGCGAGGCGGGAACGCCGATCTTGCTTGGTCCATTCCGAAAGATTCTTGCAGAACGCACAGTCCTTCTCCACGTGCGTCTTGTCCTCATGAAGGCAGTAGAGACAACGCAAATGCTTGTCCTCCTTGAAGACATTTTGTAATCCGCATCCAGGGCAGCACCTGAACAGCTTGGATCCGGGCGTCGAGCTTCCCTTGTCCTTGGCCATTTCCGTTGAGGTAGGCCGCAGATCTTCCGGAATCCTCCAAGAAGCGTAAACTCGACGAAAACTTCACCCTTGAGGGCGTAGAAGAATTACGAAACGGGTCCACGTTATCGGAAGTAGAAACGGTGGAGCTTGAGGCTCGATTAAACCGAAAAAATGAGAAAACTCCTGAAAAAGCGCGAAAACGCAGCAAAAACGCGAGAGCTAAAGCATGAGGACTCCCAACACTTGAACGTGCGGTAAAAATCTGAGGATGGCTGCCAGAAGAGGGGCTTAGGGAGAGGGCAGTCATTGGCTGGGATTGGTTACTACTAAGAAAGACAGATCAGAAATTAAACTGATACTGATTTTTTTCTTTACCGAGGATTCCCAGCCTGACGACGGGGAATATTCATGAGCATGTGCATCCATGCCAGACCCCATGCTGGAGACCTCATCATAAAAGTTGGCTATACGTAGCAAATAGAATTCAGGCAAAGGCGCCATTGTATAGAAGCTGGACATTGGTATCATGAATTTAGTAAGCCAGGTCCCATGAAGAGGGAAGGGAAATCTATGTTGCAGCAAGAATGAGCAGAATCATAAGGGTGCAAATTGAGGCTGTCTGGCTTAAAGTCAAGACTGAAGAAGCCAAGGTCAGCTATGAATTCTGGAAAGGAGCGAACGTGCGACGAATGAATCATCCCTTGTTAAGGTGCAAAGAAAGAACACCAAGGGTGTCACGTTTAATTCATTTAAAGTATTTGAAACCTGCATAATGGGCAAAATCGTGGTCTCGTATGATGTGAGCCAAGGATGAAAATAGAGTTCAGACTTGGAGTCCCAGAACACAATATTGAATTCTCTCACTCCCATGTATTCTGAAGACAAGGATACTTCTGCAAAGCCAAGTTCAAAGACAAACCTCATGGCAGAAGGCTCAGGTGATGAGAGATGCTGGGCGAATTGGGTGGGGAGGTAGTGTCATTTCCCATCTCCTTGCACCTGGGTCTGGGCTTACGTGCTGCTAAGTGAACCGACTGTTCCAAATCTGACACAAGCAGCCAACCAATTGTAGTGGCCCATATAACGAAGGACCTTACAGTTTGAAAACCAATGAGGAACTGTGTGTCTAATGTTTCTAAAGATTACATGTTTTAGAAGTAGGCATATGTTGTCCACCTGACAGTGGCCAGCCAATCACAATCCTAGTTCTTATAGAAAGCATACTTAGATGTTCCCCTTAAGCCAATCCTGACCCTTAGTAGGTTTTTCAGCATTTGCCACGTAGTATGACGTCACCTCTGACATATTTTTGATGTAAAAGCTATTGCATGTGTAAAGATCGGTGAGAGAACCTGAGCGTACATCCGTAGATGTTCGTTGTAAACTACCTGTTTTAGATAATTGTTAATAAAGCAGTATTTTGCCATCTTCCTGAGTTGGTTTGGTTATTTGGACGTGGAGTTATTCTATGTGCCCCATCCATTACATGCACGTTCCTAAAGAGCCCTAAGCTCACGTGGTAGCGGTGCGGATGGTTCAAAGACCCAAACCAGTTCAGCTCCAGATTTTTGGACGATTAGGCATCCTCTGCCATTATCTGGAAGATCGCAGAGTTTCTTGTGGAGAGCGGCCGATAGAAATAAACTTGCAAGAAGAACCGAGATGGTGGGCAGATCCTACTTTGAAGAAATCCCTGCCCGGTGTCCACGGCGCTCTGCGGACGGAAGGCAAAGTGGTCGGATTGGAGGAGGAGTCGACACCAAAGGCCTCAAGTTGATTAACGATGGCAATATAAGGGGATGGGAGTGTAATAATTTTGAGTAACAGAAAAATATTGTGAAGATAAAGAGAGACCACCTAGAAATACTAATTCAAGGAAATTAGAAGGAGACATTTCAAACTCCAGCTGGAATAGGGTGAAATATAAAATGCGCGGTCAGGACTGTGTATGGTAATGTCTCAAACCCTGTACAGGGTAAAAAGTAAAGGCAAGGAAAGAGTAGATCCCAGTGTTTTATAAAGTGTAATGTGTCACTAGCCTAAATGTTTGTGGAGTAATGTGAAGAGTTGAAAAAGTAACAGTGAGTAAAGATAAAGGGCAGCTAAACGATTGGCGGCAATCAAAAGAATAGATAGGCCACTGAAACAAGAGGATGAGCAGGGATTGATGGTGCTTGCTCGTATTTGTTTTAAAATGTTGAAAATAGTGATTTAAATCAAGGTAAAAGATTTATTTGACAATCTGGTAAGTATTGACAGTCAATTCAGACTTGTCATTTTGGGGACACCTCTCTCATGCACCTATGCAAGACACTGGCAAAACACATGCCCAAGCTCAAACAGTATAGTGCAGAATGGGTAAAAGGCACTGCAGATAAAATGTCCATGCAATGGCCACAAAGGGATCATTGTCAAAAGTGGTGTTGCAACACATGACCACATATTTTCACGCAGCATACACAGGGAAGAAATTAGAGAACAAATTTGCGACTTTAGAGCTCTGGAAAATGTACCAAAAGAGAAGACCCGCCACCTGAGGAGTGGATACTTAATCAGCATAAGGAGGAAGGTGTTGAGCCCTCAGCTCCACTTACCTTGCCTGAGGCAAAGAATGTTGCCATGGAAGAGATAGGAGTGCATCCTTTAAAGGAATTAAGAGCAGCGACGGGGTACAGTAATCTGATATATGAACCCGCTGCTTATAGTAGTCCGGAAGAGAATAAAAGAAAGGAAGATATTTCTAAATTCATACAAGACAAGGAAGGAAGAAGTGAGCAGTCGAATATGTCGACAGAAATAGACAGGGAGATTAGGAAATGGAAAGGAAAAAATGATAAGGCTGACGAGGTAGCGCTCATACAAAACAAATGAATGGGAGGACAGATATATCAGGAGGAGCAAGATAAAACTGAAGAACGGGCGAAAGAACTAAGACAGTACAATAGACAAAGAGCGATAGAAGAAAGAGACAGAAAGGAAAGAATGAGAGAGGAGGAAGAAGCACAAAGATTAAGGGACAAAAGGCAAAAGGTTACAGAGATGAAAGGAAGAAGAGGAAAGAAGGGAAGGAGTAAGGAGAGAAGAACAAAGGCAATAGGAAGAAAGAGTTAGAAGGAATACAAGAAAGCAAAGGGAAGTAGATGAGGAAATACAACGAAAAAGGAGACAGCAAGGTTTTAATGCCAGTCTCATTCGTAAAGAACAAATGGAGACAAGCCCAGAAATACGATGGGACAGAGTGGAAGAGATTCTTCTGATAAAGGAAGTAACACTAGCAGTATCTAGAGTAGCACTAGAAGGAGAATGATTTCATGCGGAAAGCATTGGAGAAAGAATCGATAAGGTCTATCAACAGTTAAGACGAGATAGCGAGTATGGAGCTTGAGGGAACGATGATCGATCCCCAGTAGCTCAATCACGAAGTGAGGAAGGAAACCTGTTCAGTGATTAACGTTGAGCATTGTCTTTGACCAGATGGAACTTAGATAAGGGTGAGGGGGATGATAGTCACACTAGTTGGGGACTAGACATGTCAGACAAGGACAGAGAGTCCGGTCTTGGGGCAGAAGGAGGGAGCGCGTGTGCTCCTAGAGGAAGCCCGCAAATGGATAAGAAAGTAAGATGGTTGGATCTGGAACAACCAAAAGATAGAGCGCCAGATCCCACAGCACATCCTGAGTGTCCCCGAGGACGAACACATAGTGAGAAGGGAGAGTCTCCACCATTTGTAAGCAGGTTACGGTCATTACCGAAAAGGAGACAGACAGGGGTGATTATCCCTGCCATGGATAGACTAATAGTGGGATCAAACTATGGGATGGGGTTCACACAGTTCCCCTTGTTAGAGAAGGGTGGGGCAAGACCGCAAAACATTCCATGGCCACAGATGGACAAGGATAACTTAAAATGCAAGCTCCCTAGTTTGACTTCAGGGGCTGGGAAATGGATAGACAAATTAGAGAAAATCACAGGAGGAAATACGCTGGCCATAGGGGACATAAAAGGTCTCCTGGCAGCCATTCTTGAAGAGATGACATATGGAGGAGAGCGGGATATTCAAGTGTGACGGCACAAAATACTAATTGTAGAGCAGACGTTTGGAGGGCTCTCGGAGTACAATATCCAGACACATCAGATGAGGGTGCAATTATGACAAGCAAAATGAAAGAACATGAAGACCCTATTGCTTATATTCAGGATATTCAGGTGCAATGGCAGCTTGAAACGTGTGAGCCGTGGGAAAAGACAGTGGCATTATTTTACCACATTTTATCTCAGGGGTTGCCCGAGCCAGTACATAGGCAAATGAAAAAAACAAGTAGGGATGGAAGTGAAGCCATGTGCTGAGATACAGTTGGCAATAGTGCACCATTGCTGGTTATTGCAAGAAAAGAACACGAAGAAAGATGAGAATAGGAAGATTGAGGAAGCCAAGTTAGTTCAGAAAAGGTTGTCAAATGTGCCATAGAAGGGGTGGTATTGACAAGTGGAGAAGGATTGGGAATGCAGGAAGCAGTGGGTGCATTGTATGCGACTAATCAGCGCCCGATAGACCAAGGTAGATATAGGGGTATACACCAAGAGGCAGAGGTATGGATTATACGGGAAGAGGAGGTGGATTTCAGTATAACCAAAGTGGGTTTCAAAATACGCAGAATGAGAACTAGAGTGCTAAGGGAGGGTATAACCAAGGAGGGATTCACAGGAGGGTTCCTCCAGTATGTTGGAATTGTGGAATGACAGGACATATTGGACATATTGCGTGCATATGCACGGGATAAGGGAATGTACAAAATGGGCAATTTTCCAGAGGGGGGACAGCTTATCCTACGCCATACAGCACACAGACCAGGGAGGCTGTGCTCGAGATCACACATCTTATCAGACACAAGAACATCAAGTACAGCAGGTGCAACAGCAGGGAGAAGCACAAATGAATCCACCACAAGGGCAGTCCCAACAAGCCCTTATTCAACACAGCAGTATGCAAATACAGTACAAGTATTGACACCTAGAATAGGAGGTGTCACTGTGGTAGGACGAAATATTGTATTCACAATAGGACAGCTCACAGGGTGACATGATGTGTTCAGTACTATATGTGACACCAGACCCCCAAGAGGAACCAATGGTCGATGTGACAATAGGAGGCAAATCCTTTTCTTTTCTTGTAGACACTGGAGCAACTCGTTTGTGTATACGAGAGGGAAAATATCCAATGTCAGGTATTGCCATGAATGCTCAAGGGTTCTCTGGATCTACGAGTCGAGTTCCTTTTACTGATAAATTAGCAGTCTCTATAGGAGCATGTGACATGTCCGTTCTTATATTATATTCACTGCAGACACTGGTTAACATTTTAGGAAGAGATTTAATGATGATACTTAACATGATGATTTAATTTACTGATCAAGGAATAGTGTACTCCACTCCAGGAATACACTATTTAAACGTGGGAGAGTTCATACTGGCGTTCACAGGGCAAGTGGCTCTGTGAGGCGTTCCTGTAGATCCAGAGATTTTTCTATATGGGGTAAGCATTTTACTGACATGGCTACCTGGCCTGGTAGGAAATATTGTGAGGATACCTGATGAGTTTTTATTTAGACCACAAATACATATGGATGAGGAGGATGGACAGCCTATTCCTATAGAGTTGGAAGCAGCTATAGTAGGAAAGGAAATGGCAATGCTTGAAGGGATAGACGATGAGGGTAGACCGTGGAGAACGGTGATAGCTCTTGAGGAAGGGTACAGATTAATTGACATAACTGATGATGATATGTTCAGGGAAGACCAAAGCGATGACAAAGTGGTGTTCATGAGCATCACATACTGGATAAGGATAGAGAAAAGGAAAGTCTCACTAAAGAATGGCGACAGTGCAGCAACAACAAGCAATTTTTCAGGAGGATCTTGAAAAGGTGCCGAGTTCCTTATGGACCACAGGCCCTTATGACGTAGGTTTATTAAAGGGGATAGGGAGGTTAAAATAAAGCTTCAGCCAGGAGCAATTTTACCCCGATCAAAACAGTATCCCATGTCTCGAGAAGCTGATGAAGGCATATTCCAGACTATTTCAGCACTGATGAATCAGGGAATTCTGGTGCCATCAGAGTCATCATGTAATACCGCAGTGTATCTGATTAAAAAAAATCTAAAGGAGGATCATGGAGATTTATTCAGGATTGGAGACGTCTTAACCAGATTGTAGATGCTGAGTTTCCTTTAGTTCCCAATCCGGCGACAATATTGTGTAGTATCCCAGTAGAAGCTCGAGACTTCATGGTGATCAATTTGAAAAATGCATTTTTCCCTATCCTGTTGCATAAGGACTCCCAAGACGTGACTTAATTTACGTTTCGCCAAAAAAGTCTAAAATATACTAATTTTCCCCAAGGGTAATGGGAGTCCCCAGAGTTCTACAGATGGATCTAGGCAATATCGATCTCGCAAATGCAGTGATACAGTACGTAGATGATTTGCAGTAAAACAGAGAATGAGTGCAGACAGCACTCTATCCGATTAGTGACTATTCTAGCAGACAAAAGATTTAAGATGGACAAAGAGAAGTTACAGTACTGTCAAGAAGAGGTGTTATATATAGGTCAGTTGATTTTGCATGAAGGAAAAAAAGTGACACCTGAGAGAGCTGAAGCAATCATGAAAACATCAAAACCGAACACAGTGAGACAGATGCAACAGTTTCTGGGTTTATGTAATTACGTTAGAGCCTCTGTGTTTGACTATAGCACGTACACAAGGCCACTTCTGCAATCATTAAGGAAAGCATAAGTTGCTAAAACAAAACTAGAATGGACTAAAGAAATGGAGGAAGGATTTGAGGAATTGAAAAAAGCAATTTGTACAGCCCCAGTTTTAGGAATTCCCAATTATGTCGAGGAATTGTATTTCTTTTTACACACAAATGAGTCCGTAATGACAGCAGTGCTTACCAAAGAACCACATTGGGGTACAAATCTTAGGCATATTACAGTGGAATTTTAGACCCAGTTATGAGAGGACACTTCCCTTGGGAGCAAAGTTTGGCAGCCGCCGCGTTTGCAATTGAGAAGTCCACAAATATTATCATGGACTGCTCTATGACTGTTTATGTGGAGCATGCCTTGTTTGCCATTTTAGAGAAACCGAACGGCACATTGACATCCCAAAGAGCTTCAGTTTATGAGGTAATGATTTCTAACACCCAGTGAATAAAATTGTAAGATGTAAAATGGTGAGCACAGCCACATTTATAGCTGAACCCGTAGAAGAAGGTTATAATGTGCGTGGCTGTGCCAATTATGTTGAATTTTATGATGATGTACCCCATGTGAAAGAGAATGCTTTAGCGGGAGGGGAGATTATTTTTATTGTTGATTCTTCAAAAATGGATCAGACTACTGGGGAAAGGCATTCAGGCGCTAGGCGCTGCAGTAGTAAGGCACAGATTAAATGGGGAATTCGAGGTGGTAGCAAGTGCAAGGCTGCTGTCTCATTTTTCGGTGAAAGCAGCAGAATTAGTAGCGCTTACTGTCGCACTTGAAAAAACATGAAGGACAGGAAGTGACGGTGTACAGGGACTCTGCCTATGTGACATCAACCGTACACGCAGGGTTGGCGCGGTGGAAACGGAGGGGCTACCTCCGTGCAGACGGCTCTCCAGTGCAGCATGCGTCCTTAATGGAGAGACTCATTAAGGCAACTACAACTCCCACTAGCCATAGCAGTCTTAAAATGTGCAGCGCATACTAAACAAACAGATTTTTCCTCTTGCGGGAACAAAGCCAAAGAGGTAGAAGCCAAAAGGGTCGCATATTCTCCAGAGATTTTCGAGTTTTGATACAGAGAATATTAAAGAGAATTCGGTTACAACTATGTTAGTGCAAGAGGAGTTTAATAAGTTATCAATAACCCAATTGATAAAGATTCAGGGAAGCGTGCCACAGGAAGAGCAAGAGCTATGGAAACAAAGGGGGTGTTATTTATCCCCCAATGAAGCGCTATGGTGACAGGACAGCACTGGAAAGCCAGTGATGCCAGTAACTTTATTGAAAGTCGCGCTTGAACAGCTGCATTACCCTGCGCATGTAACTAGAGAAAGTCTTGCTGCCAATATTGCAGAAGACTGGTTCATTCCTAGTTGGAACACGTTGCACTGTTTATGGTGAATTGCATTGTGTGTCAAAAGTTTACTGCTGGGCATACACAGAGAAAGATTAGAGGAGTAATACCACAACCGAATGGTCCATTTCAGCATTTACATATCGACTATGTTGCTATGCTGCAGACGTGTAATGGACATAGGTTTCTATTAGTGGTGCTGTGTCCCTTTTCTAGGTGGTTTGAGGCAGGTCCGTGTACACACATTGATGCCACCTGCGCAGCGAAGTTTTTAGTGCGCAAAGTATTTCCGAGGTGGGGTGTGTGTGAATTACTAAGGTCCCATAATGGGCCACATTTTGTCAATGAAGAAATAGGGCTTTTATTAAGAATAAAGCACAGGTTTTCTTCTGTGTATCACCTGCAAGTGAATGGAATATGTGAGAGACTCAAAGGCCTCCTCAAAGAGAAGAATGCCAAGATTACATTGACTTTGAAAAAGGGATGGCTGTATTGCCTACCCCTGGCTTTATATGCCCTTCAGAATCAGCCAGGGTCAAACCACCACCTCACCCCACATGAGCTAGTTACAGGGCGTCGAATGAGAACGCCCCTTACACCTCCGTCTAGGATTGGGAGTGATGCCCAGAGTGTAGAAAAAACGTTAGGTGATGAGATGCATGATTATTTAACATGTACGACTACCAGTATTTCTTTCATTCCAGATCAAGCCAAGCGTTAGGGGGGACGGTCTAGGAACACAGAAGAAGATAATTCGGCAACCAATCCAAGTGCACTATTACCACCACCTCAGTTATATATTGGTGGCCTGATCCTGATAAAAAACTTTACTCGAAAGTGACATGAGCCTCGTTTTAATGGCCCATTCTGTGTTGAATGTTAATGGTAAAGTTTATTTATATAGCGCCTATACAGAAGGTAAGTGTTTCAAAATGATCAAGGAGGGTGGGAACATGGGGAAAAACAACAGTTGAGTTAGTGCATATAATACAATTAACAGTTGAGACACAGCAAATAGGCCTGTTGGCGATTCTGCAGTTTTACCAGTGCAGTTAAGGAGTAGAGACAAGGGAGAACAGATAGACGATCTTCAGGCACAGTGCATTCGGATCATGCAAGAGCACAAAAGGTTACAGGGAGGGGTGGTCAAAGAAGAAGTGTCACGTTAAGCTGATAAGGTTCAAGGAAGAAGAACTTGGTTGCATTTGAACGATGTGAAGATTTGTGAGGCGAGACCCTCCCTCCCACCGTTGTTGATTCAGAAGCCAGACAAGAAGAAGAATTTCTGCAAGTGCTGACTCGATCGATGACTAAGAAGAAGGACGATAAAGCAACGAGTGATTAACATGTACTTTATTTGGACTGGAATTCAATAGACACTCCTTATATTTTTTTTAGCAGAGAGTGCAAGGACTTGCAGAGAAATTCCAGAGTTTGAAATTAACTTTTAGAAATATATTGATCATAGAAAAATGCATCAGAGTTATGCCTAAATGTCAGTTCTTGATCAGAAATTAGAAAAAGGACCAATATCCAGATTCATTTTGTAGAGAATATTTGTTTTAAGTGATAAAAACACATGATACATGCCGACAGTGACGTTTATCGGTTTGTGGTTGCTGTCTTTGTGTTCATACTTCAATCTTACGCTGCTCTTGTCAGAAGAGATGTTAATATTCACACTTTCTTACAGGATCTTAAAAACAGTCCAGTGATAAGAAGACTCCTTATTGCTATAATTGAACAAATCGTACAGTTGCAAACATAAAAGAAATTTGATGATTATATTAAAAATTATTAATGAAGAAGATGGTATGATCAGAGAGATTGAACAAGTTCAGCAAGTGGTGGGATGGCATCAGAAATGGCTGCACAGATTTCTATTCATAATTTATATTTGCATGATTGTTCTCGTTGTCTTTTTGTTCCTTATTTTTCACAGTCTCTATTATGCTTCTTCTACTGGAGAAAGTGTTCCTATGGTTCTCCCCACTATGATTACAAATGATGACAAATTCACTGATCTAATTGATCTCTATGAATATATTAGGAGACATAAGACAAAGGCAAGCTAGCTATCTTCCTACTCCTAGACTTATCTGCGGCCTTCGACATCGTCGACCACCAAATTCTCTCCAGGCACCTCACCTCCACTGCAGCTTTCTCCACGAATGCATCTGAATGGGTCGATTCCTTCCTCTCCATTTAGACCACCAGGGTCTTCACCCCATCAGCCTAAGCAGATCCAACATGCACACTCTGTGGAGTCTCTCAAGGCCTGTGCGTATCACCCATATTATACAATATATTTACGAAGTTGCTCTTCGATCGCTTGGGCAACTTGGGTGTCATCTACACCAACTATGCGGATGACACCCATGTCCTCATCCCCCTTACTGCTGCTATTACCAAGACTCTAAACTACTGAACGATATCTGTCTTGAAATCCAAGCTTGGATGGCCACCATCAGATTATGTCTCAATGACGATAAGACCGAGCTAATGATTGTGGGCACACAGGCACGATTGAATAAGCTTGACACCAGGTACTCATACTTTGACATTGACGGCAAAACGATCAAAGTATCCAAAGAAATAAAAACCTTGGGGGTCTATCTTGACTCTACCTTGTCACTCAAAAAACAAGGCAGCAGTGTGGCGACTTCCACAGCTTAGACCAATAAACTGATTTACATTTGCAAATCGTATTTATCTACCAGCAGTTGCCTAACATTAGCTAGAGCATTAGCACTGTCAAAACTAGACTACTGCAATACACTATTCCTAGGATCCTCTGGACTCAACCTAAATAAACTTCAGGTCCTCCCGAATAACTCACTGAGATTATGCAAAGCAGCATATACAGAGGGGAAATTACTATTTGTGATTGTCAGAAGCGTCCGTTCTGAGACTGAGACTGAGACTGAGAGAGATTACGGTGCGGCTTGACAGTCCCTGTACGTCCTGAGAGGTCCTTTCCTCTAGTCCTCCAGCTTCTCCAGCCCTCCATTCTACTGCGAGCAGTGAGCAGCGATGTGCCGAGTGCCGGTTTTGTTCCTGTGGGTTGGTACTGTTTGATTCTGCCTCGCCCAGCCTGGTGTATGCGACCCACGAGCCCTACGAGCCGCGAGCGTTCACGAGCCGCGAGCCCCACGGCCCATACCTCACGTCTGCTAAGAGGTTTGGGAGAGGAGGAGGAGGATCATGTTGCGGGAGAGAGCCGCGTTGGTAGCGCGGGGACGGAGTGGACGGGGGGGGGTTGCCTGATGCCGGTAGCCTTTGATGCGTGTGTTGTTTTGTGAACACAGAGCCCCCAAGGTAAAGAGCGCCCGCCTTGTTTCTCCCTGTTTTTCTAGCTGCTCTAGCTGCTCTTGCCCAGATACTGCCACCACCCTGAGTGGTTGTAAGGTGGTTGAAAGGTGGTTAAGAGGAATCCTTCTAATATAGTATAACAAAGCATACTCTTATACTCTTGGGGTTCAGTGCTACAGTTTGCCTAGGGTGCCAAGAGTGTCATTGACCACTTAGGTAAGGTCAGTGGGCATTTTCTTTCACCCACGCGCCCTTTCAAGGCTGCATTCACTCTGCACTCACTCTGTCAGTACGGTCGGCGGACAGCGCATGGGCAGCGCATGCACTGTGAGTCTAGGTCTTACCCTGAAGCCTGCGGAAAAGGGCGGTGTGTGGGTGGGTGTCACATAAACTAACCTTGTGATGGGTTCATGGCAAAAACGGTGTGAGGGGTTCCTTACCAAAGCCAGATATCCAATTTACCAGCCACTCTATTAGCCCTTTCAATTTAATCGGCTGGTTATTAACATAATGAAGCTGAGGAGTACAGCTGCCCTCGACTCTACAAATGGTGCAGACCGGAACAGCACCTATTCTGCTCCAATGGTGAGTTCTACAACCCTAGAATCCCCGCATAGTGGAGACCAAAGAATAATCCAAACTAAACACCCAGTGGTTACAATAGCATTGGTGAATAAAAACCTGCAGAAAGAGACTGAAAAACAAGATATTCAGACTGGTCAGACAGTTATTGTTAACCAGTGGAGACGAGGTTTGGAATATACAGTTACAACAAAAAATATTCAAAGGAAGATCAAAGAATATTTCGGTAAAAAGAGACATAAAGGTTCAAATGATGTGGTCGACTTAAGAGAAGGGAGCTGGGGCTCGCCAATCTTAAGAGCAGAGGATGTAAGTGAGAGGATCGACAGTTCAAGTCATATTAATGCCCCTAAGCGGGGAGTTCCTACGGTACTTGAAAATGAGGGAGAGGAGTTGGAGACTCACACCAACCACTTAGAGGAAAATAGGGGTTTGGCTTTGAAGAATCTCACTCCTGAAGGAGAGAAGGTGAATCAGTCAAATGACCAGGGGGACAACTCAACCTTAAAGGCGCTAAGCTTTGTGCTTAACTCATTGGTGACAGTGTTCGAACTGTTAAAAGGAGAAGTCCAAAGTCAATCTGGAATCCTTCCCGAACTAACAGATGAAGTAGCCAAATGCGATTCCCTGTTGATGGGGTTAAAGAACACAATCATCGGCCCTATCACCCCATATGCTAAATGACATTCGAATTGAAGTGGCTAAGCAGGGGTTAGACATTGCCTCTGTACAGAGACTTTCCCTGGCAAACAGAAAGGAGGATGCCTCATCCCGAGCCAAAATCCGTGAGCCCAGTTCCAGAAGCCCGTGCACAGGAGCTAGTCTCGAGTGATTCCGCAGATTGCACCAGCATTCACGACGATACTCCGTTGTCAGAATCAACTTTGGAGGAATTCATGAGACTGGCCCAGGTGGCGGAGGCTCAAGTACTGAAATCCGGGGAAAGAAGTGCAAGCAGTGAAGGCCAGGAAGTATCTGGGGATACGGGGGCCGACGGCGATTCAGAATGGATCATTGCAAGTAACCAGAATGCCAAGAGGAGGAGAATGAAAAGAAAAGAAGGGGCGAAAAAAGGACAACAGAGCACCCAGACAAAACTAAGAATAATTAGGAAAATAAAACACAACAAAGGATCTGTTAAGCCAACAAATGAGTTGGGGTCCCAAACAAATTCCTTGTTGATGCCAAATAGAGCGCAGCTAAAAGAGAAGGCACCACAAGAAAGAACAATGGGAAGTGACCATGTGACCTTGAGAGTAAGCATGGGATTGCAGACAAAGCTCCCTTCTTGCCCGGGCCAAAACGCACAGAATCAAAAAGAGGGGGTCTCCTTCATCCCAAAACTAAAACTGGCTCCCATTTTTACACAAAGCAAGACATCTAAGAGAAGATCGATGATTAAGAGTGCGGATACGGACGCAAGAGGAGCTAAGCTAAAAATCGCGCCAATTTTCCTCGCCACAGCGAAGATAGCAGGGAGTCCATCGACTATAAGTGAACCAACCATCCTCATTGAGGTTGCATCCGAAAAGGCTGGTGGGAAACCTATGCCAATTCAGGGGACATGGAACGGCGCAGGAAAATCGAATGAGATCACTCAACTTGAAAAGGGACAAATACGTCAAGGGGATAGGAAATTGATATATAGCCCTCCACAAGAGGATGAGCGAACTGGTTTCGAAGCCCCTAGGCTGTGGTTAAAATCTACACGAAAGAATAATCATTATAAATCCTTAAGCAGAAACACCATTCTAGGGGAGTTTAAAAAAATAAAGAGCTTGCACCTTTTTCCCTCAGGGGATATAGAATATGTTAAATTCCCCGACTGTAAAAACGGTTTTCTGGACGAACTGGGGCTGAGCTCCACTAGGGCCTATGATACAATTTTTACAAGCTGCGGGGGCGTTAGAAGAAAAGGGCTTAAGAGTTGCGAGAGATGGTTGTGAGATTAACTCGAATGAGGGCAAGGGTCCGCTCAGATAAACTCACAGAAGCAAGAAAGAAGCCTTGGGCCCCAAAGAAAAGAGGACAGTAGAGACATGGTAGAAACCAAGAAGGAAGTAAATGTCTTGGCGGCCCTCCCCGAAATCTTGGCCCAAGTTTTGAGTCGTATGGGGCAGGGGTGAAGACGACTTTAGTCAGTCCGCCCAACATTTAGTGAGTTGGAATACACGGGGTTCCAGCACCTTCAGAGCCAAAAAAGTTCAAGATTACCTTTGGGTCAAGATGGATATTTTGATATTTCAAGAAACGTGGATGTTGAATGCAATAGAAATCGAAGGCTTCACCATTTTCTGATTACCCTCAAGTCAAAAACCTCTGGGTAGATCAGCTGGCGGGCTTTTGATAGCTCTGAAAAACAGCTCAGTGAGGAATGCTAAGGTGATCTTCAGGGATAAAATTGGCATTTTGGCCACCAAAATTAAACTTAATTTCGATATTCAAGATCCATGTGTAGTGGTGGTAAATGTTTATTGGAACCCTGCATCTTCTACTCTCGATACATTTTTGGATATGTTGGGAGGTGTATTGTCAACAGTGAAATCAATCTTGGGTAAGGCTAATATTATCGTGGCAGGGGATTTTAATTCCATATGTATTGAGAGTGTAATCCCCAAGGAGGGTTACAAAAACTACCAGGAGTGGGCAGAAATGGTTAACTTTCATGAGCTCATGGGGTCTGGAAATGCTGAATGGGAATTCAGAGGGGGAAAAAGGTGCTACCGTGACTTGGAGACGAGGGGAGTAAACATCTATACTAGATTATATTTTCATCAGTGCGAGCCTCTTCTCAAGAACCTCCACGTTGCTAGTAAATCACGAGGGGGGTAGTGACCATGCCAGACTGGAGCTATCCTTTCCAGAGATGCGGGGTGATCAGCAGTGGCTTCACAAGCAAGATCTGGAGGGAAGGGGGGGGGGAGTCAGATTAGCCAAGTATGGGCAAGGAGGGGAAAAACTAAATAAAGCACTGAAGATGTTACCAAACTCCTCCCTGATAGATCATTGTCATCCAGACAATTATATTCGCTTTATCTGGTCAACCGTGCCACCCAAGATGCCATCATTAGCAGTCAAACAGCATCATCTGCATGAGTTTGATGAGGAAACTATTTTCAGGAAGAGGGAAATGATTAGAATCTTCGGAGTCTTAAAAAACAAAATTTGGCACAAGATAGTTTCATAGGGGAAGCCATTAGTATTAGGAGTAAGTATCAGCATTGGTCAAAAAATCAAAGAATGGCCAGACTACAAAAAGATGGCGAACAGATGTTGAAGTTTGTGGCTGAAGCTAACACGCGAGGGTTTTGGTCAATAATGGAGCAACTGGACAAGCAATCAAATAGCACCCTGTGTAACCTGGTCCCAGAAGCAAAGTGGGTTGAACATTTATCAGCTATCCTTCAGAAACCAAGTGAGGAAGGGGTCCCAATGAAGCTGGAGGCCAAATGGTCTCTGGCCTTGGTAGAGGAAGAAATTGCAGAGATAATCAGATGCTCTTCGCTGTCTAGGGCTGCTGGTCCTAGCGGGCTTACGTATCAAGTTCTTAAAAACGCACCAGAGTTCTGGGCGGGTTTCTTGAGGAATCTATTTGGGGAAATTTTGTCTACAAAACACTTCCCACCGTCCTGGAAAACAGCGTTGATCATCCCACTCTTTAAGGGGGGGACAGGACCAACCCTGCTAGTTATCGACCGATTGCGCTTTTGGATATTGAAAGCAAGATCTTTATGAGACTGATAGTCAAGGAGCTTACAAACTGGGTTGATAGTGTGGGGGCCCTGCCCCGATTTCAAACAGGGTTTAGAAAGGGCCTTTCCACATCGATAAATGGGTTAATCTTGAGCCTAGTGAGTGAGTTCTCCGCTGAGAAAGGTGGTCTACTCTTGTATGGGGCGTGGATTGACCTTTCGAAGGCGTTTGACCAGATTAGAAGACGTTTGCTGTGGGCGAAACTCAAACTGAAGGGTGTCCCAGAATCTCTATTGGCTATGCTAATGGAGCTGCATAGGGACACTAAAGTAAGGGTAAGGCTAGATGACAAGGGACATCTGTCAAATTAAGTGAATGTAGAGAGAGGAGTAAGGCAGGGGTGCTTGGGAGCCCCTTTATTCTTCAATCTCTTTCAGTCAAATTTGGGGCAAGATCTTGAACGTTCCGAGTTGGCCAGCCCAGTCCTCAATGGGAGTAAGATCTTCTGGTTGGTTTATGCGGATGGCATAGTTCTTGTGGACCGAACGGCCATAGGCCTTCAAAGACTTCTGACCAAATTGGGTAACTATGCCGAGAAAAACTGACTAATAATAAACCCATCAGAATCGAAGATTCTTGTGTTTAAACACCCAAGAAAGAAAATCAGCTTCGATAACTGGTCCTTGAACGGGCAGACTATACCACGAGTGGATGAGCTAATCTATCTAGGCTACAAGATCTATGCCAGCCCGAGAAACCAGGAACATGGTATCCTTTCCAAGGCCTATGATGAAAATAATCAAAGCCAAATATTGCAAATTCTCCATCTTGCCATTGATCAAATATTATGTAGCCAAAATAATTCTGGTTATCTTGTATGGTTTAGAAGTGAAACCCTCACTCTTGAGTGCAATTTGGGCCAGAATAGAAGGTAGAATTTGGAAAGGCTGTGTTAACCTACCTATAAGTACACCTGGGTGGAACATGCGGTTTGAACTGGGTCTTGTTGCTTTAGAATGCTGTGCAGAATGAAAATTAATCGCATTGCACAGAGAGATAATGTGTCCTAAGCCAGACTCCCTGTATGAAAATGTCAGAGGTCATTTGAAAGGCGCAACATCTAGAATCTTGAGAGGACTGCATTTAAAAGCAAAACACATACTGGACAGAGTAAATGCAGATCTTGAAACTCTGATAACCAACCCTCTCAAGGTAAAACGGGACTTGGAGCGGTTAGACATGGTCAAAACTATCTCTTTGGTTAGAAGATCTAAGCCGCGCAATGCGTTTTTGACGGCAGAAAAAAACATAGGCCATTTGCCATGTTATTTAGTAAAATATCCTGACCCCAGAATAAGATCTAATATTTTACGGGTGAGATTGAACTTGGTCCCCACTGGGGCGGTCTTGGCAATAAGAAAACAGGAAGAACTTGCGGTCAAACTATGTAAAGTGTGCTCCGATCCAAGACTCCAATCACTTTGACATATCCTAATGGAGTGTGAAGGGATTTGGCCCTTGAGGCTTGCGAAATTAAGAAGATTCACACATGAGGAAGTGGGTCTTGTCTCGGAGCATCTTTGGAAAAGAATGATTGCAGGCCAAGAAATCCAGCTAACTGCAACAGTGGTTGAAATATTGGGAAATCTGATCCTGTTAAATGAATTATGTTGGGAAATGACTTGGTTAAGGGCTGAGGGCTTGGGAGGTAGCTTGACCTATATTAAGGAATATCAGATCATGAGAATTCTATTGTGGAATGTTGGGAAAAGGGGAAGGTCAAATGCATCCTTTATTGTTCGGAAATTAATTTGCAGACTAAAGGAGATGGGGTAATTAGCCCACGTCGAGTTTCAAGAAATGGAGAGAATGCATTTATTTTATCGAAATCAATGTGTGTAAATGGGTATTAATTCTTTTTTAACTATTTTTATTTTGTCTACTTTCCCCATCTTTAGGAATGTTAAATGTTATTAGTTGTTTAATAGTTTGTAAAGGTTCTAATGAAATGAAAAATGTTCTTTTCTTTTGGTGAACCAAATACAATAAAAAATAAAAATAAAAATAAAATAACTCACTGAGAGCAGCACTCAGTTTACCCAGATACAGCCGCACCTCCACTCTCAGATGTAATGCCAACTGGCTGCCTATTTGTGACAGAATCACATAACGCACCCTGGCTATCACTTATAAATGCCTCACGAACACAGCCCCTAAATACCTGTCCGACAAATTCTGTAAACACCAATGATATTTGAACCTAACTGCACTGTATTTTGCATTGCATTCCCTGATGTGCCTGATGTTTGAATCTAGCTGCGCTGTATTCTGCATATTTGAATCTAGGATATTATATATATGCTGGATATTGTGTAATACCACCTAGTCTATCTACATCCTGCCACCTTAAAACTTGTCAATGCCCATTAGCCTCAGTGAGCCTGCCTATACCTAACCTTCTTAAATTACATTGAAATACCTCAATTTTGTACCTAGCTAGTCAGACGCTCCTAGCTTGACGGCACTAAGAATTCTTACGTGCACCTGAATTCCAAACCGCACCTGGCTTGTCTGTCGCATCCAGGCTGCTCGCCTTCAACCAGTTAGCATGTACTCCCTAAATCCAGTGAAACAAACTATTGCTGCCAACCTTAGGATAGCTAAGTTACCTCGCCTCATCACCTCCGCCATTATATTAGCAGCATTATCACTTAGCCTAGCTACTAAAGTTAGCATGCTGTCCCACAGCACCAGGCCACTCCATTCCCACCACCCATACCACACCATGCCGATATCACAACTAATCATAGAACCTATAGTGAACCAATATCAGGAAGTTACTATCTTACAAAGGCCTTGTAGTACCACAGACAGAAACCTTAAACTTCGCGCACGCCTGCCTAAATTGCACGAACTACCAGCTAAGAAAATTGAACAACTCAATGTCCAAAAAAAAAAACACCTACTCTCAAAACCAATTATAGATTATACCAGGAAAGATAGCAATCCCAAAAAACCCTCACAAAACTGCTCCAAATTCATCTCCACTGCTAGTCTCAGTACCACGAACCCCAAACCTGAAAGTCACAAACATCATCTCAAAGGTGCGCTCATTAACGCTAGGTCGCTAGTAGCACATGCAACAGAGATTTCAGACATCATTCTTGCAGACAACCTCGACTTCCTGGCTATCTCAGAATCTTGGCTTCATGATGCAGCAGGACCTGCCCTATCATTAGCAGTTCCAGACAATTATACCATCTTACGAGCAGACCGACACACCTCTCGAGGTGGGGGCCTAGCTATCATAGCCAAGCTTAGTCTTGACATGAGAATTAACACAACCCCCATTTCGAAATCTTGCGAATGCCTTGCGGTCAAAATTGCCACCGCTAACTCCCAAACACTGAACCTCATCCTTATCTATAGACCTCCAGGTCCTACTGGAACCTTCGCTGAGGACCTATCTACAACCATATCCAATAATCTAAAAAGCACCTCCCAAACAATAGTGCTAGGGGACTTCAACCTAGGCTATAATGACGCTAAGGATATCCAATCCACAGCCACAGCTCTGGTCCTTGAAGAACTGGGTTTCTCCCAGAAAGTTAACCTTCCTACTCATGACAAAGGCCGCATCCTAGACTGGATAGCGGAACATAACTGTGGAGTAATCATCACAGAAACTATACCCCAGATCTGGACTGACCACCATCTATTACTATTCACAGTAGCCACGAACGCGGCCACGGCTCAGTCGCCACTTGCCCCTCCCATGCCCACGAGGAACAAAAAACTTATGACGGCGGAAAAACTGCTGCCCATCATTCTACCACGTCTGAACTCGCTCCCAGCGAATACGGATCCAAATGTGTTAGTTGAACAATTTAATGAAACTATCAACACAGCCCTCGATCACATAGCTCCGCTCAAGCTACGTAATAGTAAACCTAAGAAACACCTCAACTCATGGTTCACTCCTCACCTAAAAAAGCTCAGACTAATCAAAAGAAACCTTGAAACTACCTGGAGACTCTATCCCTCAGCTGAAAACAAACTCAACCTAGCCAAGGCATCCTCCCAATATAAGAAAGACATCTTACTA
The DNA here is from genome assembly GCF_040938575.1 of Ambystoma mexicanum. Classification (NCBI taxonomy): domain Eukaryota; kingdom Metazoa; phylum Chordata; class Amphibia; order Caudata; family Ambystomatidae; genus Ambystoma; species Ambystoma mexicanum. The sequence goes on along the minus strand of NC_090929.1, from coordinate 6,238,131 downwards.
GCCAAAAAGGAAACGTACAATACCAGAATATCACAATCTAAATCTAGTGTCAGAGAACTGTTCAACATCCTTAAAGAACTGGAAACTCCTATTGCCCCCCAAGAAAACTGTACCAAGGATAAAAATTGGTGCTCCAGCATACAGTCGGCCCTCACCAACAAAGTAGCCAATCTACAAACTAAAATTGCCCTCAAAAAAGCTTCTCTTACACCTCACATCCCACAGACTACAGTTCCACATCCAAAACCTAAACAAGAACTACGTTTCTGCTTCGCTAAGGTATCGACCATTGAGGTAGAAAAAGTTATCTTGGGACTAAAACCATCCAACTGTAAAGGTGATCAATGCCCTGCCCAATTAATCAAGGACGCTGCGAGAGAATTATCGCCATTCATAACCAAACTCATCAACTCATCCTTTACCACAGGCACTGTACCGAATAACCTAAAAGAGTCCTGGGTACTGCCACTCCTAAAGAAGCAAACCCTTGACCCGGCCATCCCTACTAACTTTAGGCCTATCACGACCGTGCCCTTTCTTCTAAAAATCTTAGACAAAGTGGCATACATGCAAATACAAAACTTCCTTGAATCCAACCTTTTACTTGGAACACGACAATCCGGATTCCGCCCACAGCATGGGACTGAGACAGCCCTAATCGATCTCAAGGCCCAAATAGATCAATGTAGAGACAATGGCCAAGCAGCCCTTCTCCTATTGCTCGACCTCTCAGCGGCCTTTGATTTAGTCGACCACACAGTATTATGCAGTCACCTAGATTCTGCAGCCCACTTCTCCAAAGAGGCCATAATATGGATCAAGTCTTTCTTGAGTAACAGAACTATGAGAGTCTTCTCTCCCTCAGCCTCAGCAGACCCGATCCCCATAACATGTGGGGTACCTCAGGGATCCTGTGTGTCTCCCACCCTCTATAATGTATTCACAAAGCCACTTTTTGACGAAATGGATCATCTGGGTATTGCCTACACCAATTACGCAGACGATACCCAGATCCTCCTCCCGCTTTCAGGTGACTACGTCAGGGATCTGGCCTTAGTGAATAAAATCTACAGCATCGTTCAGGCATGGATGGCCACACACGGCTTATGCCTGAACGATGACAAAACTGAACTCATTATCCTAGGCACCCAAACATACATAACCAAACTCAGCCCAGATTATGCCAACTTCATCATCGATGGGAACAACATAAAAGTAGCGAAGAAAGTGAAGACCCTAGGCTTCTACCTAGATGTCACCCTGAACTTTGCTAAACAAGTTAACTCCTTAGCCTCAGCTACCGCATACACATGCAAACTAATCAGAGCGAGCAAACAATTCCTTTCTACAGACAGCTGCATCACGCTTGCCAGAGCCCTCATACTCTCCAAACTGGATTATTGTAATGGACTATACATTGGGGCTAATAAACAGATCATTCATAAAATCCAGGTCCTCCAGAACAATGCCCTGAGAGCAGCTCTCAACATTAGCAGAAAGGAGCATATATCATCGGTAAGAAGAGAACATAAATGGCTATCCACACAGGACAAAATTCAACTTAAAATTGCCTCCCTCACCCACAAGTGCCTCAACAACAAAGCACCACCATATCTCAAGGATAGGCTACACCCTAGAACCTCGACCAGACCCACAAGAACAGCAAATGCTAACTGCCTACAAGTCCCGCGTTTTAAACTTGAGACTATAGGAGGACAGAGCTTCCCAGTCAAGGCAGCGCAGCTGTGGAACTCACTTCCCCTTGGCATCAGAGAACCCCAGCCCTTTGCGAAATTCAGGCAGAACTTGATCAATTGGCTGAGAGTAAATGACGACTAACTAACCTCCCTGTCCTGACTGTTTCCATTGATATACCAACTGAAGCTCCACTGGCACCCCTATACCAGACTATCTAAATCAACTCCCTTTTGCACTAGAATGTTCCTGATACCTGTATATTACTACTGTATATATTATTGTACACTTTATATTGTATGTATATTACTACTGTAGATATTATTGTATACTCCTGATAGTGTACCCACACCTGTAAACTGCGCTGACTCTGGACCTAGCTCCGGCCGGTTATATATATGCCTACTATATACTGTATATTGTATGATACCCTTGTACTGTTACTATTTACTATGTACCTGTAACTAAGCTTAGCATTTTCTTGTCCTGTGCGCCCTGATGCCCCAGGGTTTGGCGCGCCCTATAAATAATAAACTAAACTAAACTAAACCAATCCTCCCGTAACACCAGATTGACTCATTCTCACAGCCTTGTGGTATTGAGGTTCAATCTAAAAACAGCTGGAGGAGCCAGCTTCCCAGTCAAAGCAGCTAAGCGATGGAACTCATTCCCATCTCTCTCAGACAAGAACCCTCCTTCCTCACCTTCAAAGTTAGAATAAAAAACTGGTTGAGTAACAAGTCCCTTCATTAAGTCGACACACATCACTATCCTGCTACCATATCGCACTGCCTCTTCACCTCCTCCGCACTGTTCATTATTTGACTCATGTTTATGCTTCTGTACAAATGCCTCTTGTTGCGTGACCTATCTTTAACCTGGGTCCCTCATTCCATTTCTATATTTGCCTGTCACCACATTTTGCCTGTCGTATTTTCGCCTCACCATGTATGTAACTCCTAAGTTCTCAAGCTCCCAGTTACCCTAGGGTTCGGTCCGAAATATAAATAATGAACAAATACAAATAAGAGAGATGCAGAAGAAAATAAAGAAGGGATAAATGCCTATCAACTAATGCAGCTCCCCTGGGGAATAACATGTGGTATCAGCACATGAAAAAAGGTGGGGAAAGGGCATCTGATGAGAGCTGCTATGTCTTCTCTCTCAGCCCCTATGCCATGAATACAGTAAGGACTTTCATTTCGAAGGAGGTATCAGCATACAATGCAAAATGCCTCAGCCATCTTGCAGGATGTGCTACTCAGGGACAGTTCCAAGGAAGCTGGGCAACCTTGCGATGGAGATCAAGATGGTCGTTTCCATACCAGTACGTCTATATTAAAACTACACATATGTAGAAGGAGCCTGGATGGAAAATCAAGATGCTGGTGTCTCCTGCTGCAGGACAGGATGAAGTGATCATTCAAGAAATGAAGAGAATGAACTGTCCTGATGTAACAGAAATAGCAGGATCACCTGGATGTTGGGAACAAACTCAAATGTTGATCTATGGACAAGTGCATACCAAGAAAGGATGGGAAGAAGGAATGGTGTCCTGTGCAGCTCATCTGCTGAAAACTGATTACAAACAAGAAGTTCAGAAAGTGAATGATGGATGCTTGAAGTCATGCGCCAAGCACTCTAAATTGTTGACATGGGTAGAAGATGAATCAGGCCCAGTAGTTGTAGTCCATTGGTTAATGCAAAGTTATGTTTACGAAATCATTGGAAGCACCATATAGGATATAACAAGCAATGCAAGACCACAATTGACGTTCCTAGGATGAAAGGAGGGACAGCCATCCTTATGGATCGATATTGGGCTTGTGGATCTAGAGCCTATATGAAGTTGCCCAAGGATGGGGGCAGAGTGTGTTCCTTGGTGCTCATCCATGTTCCAGCATTAAGTGATTCCTGAGAGCGATCTAAACATTGGTGGATTGCCGAAAGTGGATGAACATTTGAGAAAGAGAAGATCACTTGAATTTCTATGGATGAAAAGAGAGAATTACCTCTCAGCCAAATCAATAACAGTGTATGAAACCATTCCTTAGGAGCACAAGTTATTCAGCAAGACTGCTATGATAATGACAACCATATTTATGCCTGGGCGTCAGACAGTAGTGAACGCCAAATGGTTGAAAATTACCAGATGGGAACTTTTGCAGACAATCAAAGGTACCATAAAGGGATTCAACACCATTAAAGAAGAGCTGAGGGCCATACGACTGATGACCTTCCAGAATAGGTATGTCCTTGACATGATCACAGTGATTGAAGGAGGAGTTTGCGCCAAAACCGAGCCATCATGTTGCACAATTATACCGTCTCACGATGACCAGAATGGAACCTTGACAGATACCATAACGTTGACAGACCTGCATACCAAGATGGAAGTTGAGACGGATGACATTGAAGATGACAGTTAGTTTACCTCCTTTTTCTCATGGATCCCACAGTGGTTGCAAACGTATTCAAAGTTCTTTCATTAGTTGCCACTTAGTATGACGTCACCGCTGACATATTTTTGATATAAAGCTATGAATTGTGTGAAGATCGCTGAGAGAACCTGAGCGTACGTCCGCTGATGTTCATTGTAAATGTTTTAGATAATTGTTAATAAAACAGTATTTTGCCATTTTCCTGAGTTGGTTTGGTTATTTGGACGAGGAGTTATTCTTTGTGACCCATCCATTGCATGCACGTTCCTAAAGGGCCGGAAGCTCAGGTGGTTTGGAGGCCCTAGGAAATGTCTGTGTCCCACCTTCCGACGCAGCATCACACAGGCAGCAGCAGTCCCCACCACCTCCAGGGCCTTCAGGATCCCCATGGACCCCAGCCCATAGCATTCTTTGGCTGACCTTATTACATATGTCACCCCACTGGCACTGGCATAACGTGAGACTGATCCTCACTGCCCAAGATGCCATCTTGGGAATGCTATTCGGCCAACGTCACCCTGTCATTCCCAGAGCACACCTGGAAAGTCTCCCTTGCAAGCTTGACTTCACTAAGCAAGCGGCTACCAAAGAACCCCAAGTGCTGACTAGTGTCACTCAAGCAAGTATTCCCCAAACACTCCAGGGTCCTAGACACTCAGAGCCCCATTACCCTGGTCACCGACATGGTTGGGGTGTGAGCGGGAGATCTGCACAATATTCACTCAGATAAGTGTCCCCCATGTACAGAGGGGGGTTCTGCTGAAGTGATCTCACTCGCCGGCATCCCTAATGGAAGGGGGAACTGCACACAGTCTGCAAAGGCTTTTATATTGTGGGGTTCAGGAGCTGGGGACTACAACATTCCAGCCATTGCTCGGGCTGTTAGCCACACACCCTGTATATAATTATTTTAAACGTGTACAATACTCAATGTCTTTTCCCATTGGTTGCGCATCAGACAATTGAAAAATAAATATGAAAATAAACAAAGTTCTACCGGGTTTGGCCTCACGTTGTTGCTATTTCTGGACAATCAGCGAAAAGACTGTGGATGGTTCTAGAAGGCATGGAGCACGTTTAGAGTCAGCAGAGCAAGGGATTGCTCTGTGAACTTACATTCCGATGGATTTGGTCTGCACGTCACAGCTGAGTTCAGCTCTCATATGTCACGTACAGAACTCTCTCGGGCCTTATAACTCTGTATCGAGGGGTGTGTGAAGGGGTGCAAATGTCAAATAAGGAGGCATGTGCAAATGAGGGTACACATGGCATAGATGGAGGTGAGTGTGAATGTGTGTGTGCACATGTCAGGAATGGAGGAACATAAGAATGTGTGTGGGCATGTGCCAAGGTGGAGGAGTGGGGGAATGTGTGTGTGTGCATGTGTCAAGGATGGAGGAGTGGGAGAATGTGTGTGTGTGTGCATGTGTCAAGGATGGAGGAGTGGGAGAATGTGTGTGGGCATGTGTCAAGGATGGAGGAGTGGGAGAATGTGTGTGTGTGGGCATGTGTCAAGGATGGAGGAGTGGGAGAATGTGTGTGGGCATGTGTCAAGGATGGAGGAGTGGGAGAATGTGTGTGGGCATGTGCCAAGGATGGAGGAGTGGGGGAATGTGTGTGTGTGGGCATGTGTCAAGGATGGAGGAGTGGGAGAATGTGTGTGGGCATGTGTCAAGGATGGAGGAGTGGGGGAATGTGTGTGTGTGCATGTGCCAAGGATGGAGGAGTGGGGGAATGTGTGTGTGTGCATGTGTCAAGGATGGAGTAGTGGGGGAATGTGTGTGTGTGCATGTGTCAAGGATGGAGGAGTGGGAGAATGTGTGGGCATGTGCCAAGGATGGAGGAGTGGGGGAATGTGTGTGTGTGGGCATGTGCCAAGGATGGAGGAGTGGGGGAATGTGTGTGTGTGTTCATGTGTCAAGCATGGAGGAGTGGAAGAATGTGTATGTGTACATGTGTCAAGGAGGGAGGAGTGTGAGAACATGAGTGTGGGCATGTGTCAATGCTGAAGTAATGGAAGAATGTGTGTGTGTGCGCATGTGTCAAGGACGGAAGAGTGTGAGAATGGAATGTGTATGTGTGCATGTGTCCAGGATTGAGGAGTGTGAGAATGTGTGTGTGTGCCTGTGTCAAGGATGGAGGAGTGGGAGAATATGTGGGCATGTGCCAAGGATGGAGGAGTGGGGGAATGTGTGTGTATGCATGTGTCAAGGATGGAGGAGTGGGAGAATGTGTGTGTGTGGGCATGTGTCAAGGATGGAGGAGTGGGAGAATGTGTGTGGGCATGTGTCAAGGATGGAGGAGTGGGGGAATGTGTGTGTGTGGGCATGTGCCAAGGATGGAAGAGTGGGAGAATGTGTGTGGGCATGTGTCAAGGATGGAGGAGTGGGAGAATGTGTGTGGGCATGTGTCAAGGATGGAGGAGTGGGAGAATGTGTGTGGGCATGTGTCGAGGATGGAGGAGTGGGGGAATGTGTGTGTGTGGGCATGTGCCAAGGATGGAGGCGTGGGGGAATGTGTGTGTGTGCATGTGTCAAGGATGGAGGAGTGGGAGAATGTGTGTGGGCATGTGTCAAGGATGGAGAAGTGGAGGAATGTGTGTGTGGTTGTGCATGTGTCAAGGATGGAGGAGTGGGAGATTGTTTGTGCATGTGTCAAGGATGGAGGAGTGTGAGAATGTGTGTGTGTTCATGTGTCAAGCATGGAGGAGTGGTAGAATGTGTGTGTGTACATGTGTCAAGGAGGGAGGAGTGTGAGAACATGAGTGTGGGCATGTGTCAATGCTGGAGTAATGGAATAATGTGTGTGTGTGCGCATGTGTCAAGGACGGAGGAGTGTGAGAATGGAATGTGTATGTGTGCATGTTTCCAGGATTGAGGAGTGTGAGAACGTGTGTGTGTGTGCCTGTGTCAAGGATGGAGGAGTGGGAGAATGTGTGTGTGTGTGCATGTGTCAAGGATGGAGGAGTGGGGGAATGTGTGTGTGCATGTGTCAAGGATGGAGGAGTGGGAGAATGTGTGTGCATGTGTCAAGGATGGAGGAGTGGAAGAATGTGTGTGTGTATATGTGTCAAGGAGGGAGGAGTGTGACAACATGAGTGTGGGCATGTGTCAATGCTGGAGGAATGGAAGAATGTGTGTGTGTGCGCATGTGTCAAGGATGGAGGGTGTGAGAATGGAATGTGTATGTGTTCACGTGTCCAGGATTGAGGAGTGTGAGAACGTGTGTGTGTGCATGTGTCAAGGATGGAGGAGTGGGAGAATGTGTTTGTGTGCATGTGTCAAGGATGGAGGAGTAGAAGAATGTGTGTGTGGATGTGTCAAGGATGGAGGAGTGTGAGAACGTGTGTGTGTTCATATGTCAAGCATGGAGGAGTGGAAGAATGTGCGTGTGTGTATGTGTCAAGGAGGGAGGAGAACATGAGTGTGGCCATGTGTCAATGCTGGAGGAATGCAAGAATGTGTGTGTGTGCACATGTGTCAAGGACGGAGGAGTGTGAGAATGGAATGTGTATGTGTGCATGTGTCCAGGATTGAGGAGTGTGAGAACGTGTGTGTGTGCATGTGTCAAGGATGGAGGTGTGGGAGAATGTGTGGGCATGTGCCAAGGATGGAGGAGTGGGGGAATGTGTGTGTGCATGTGTCAAGGATGGAGGAGTGGGAGAATGTGTGTGCATGTGTCAAGGATGGAGGAGTGGGAGAATGTGTGGGCATGTGCCAAGGATGGAGGAGTGGAAGAATGTGTGTGTGGATGTGTCAAGGATGGAGGAGTGTGAGAACGTGTGTGTGTGTTCATGTGTCAAGCATGGAGGAGTGGAAGAATGTGTGTGTGTACATATGTCAAGGAGGGAGGAGTGTGAGAACATGAGTGTGGGTATGTGTCAATGCTGGAGGAATGGAAGAATGTGTGTGTGTGAGCATGTGTCAAGGACGGGGGAGTGTGAGAATGGAATGTGTATGTGTGCATGTGTCCAGGATTGAGGAGTGTGAGAACGTGTGTGTGTGCATGTGTCAAGGATGGAGGAGTGGGGGAACATGTGCTTATCTGAGGGACTGACTTAGGTGTTAATGTGTGTGCAAATGCAGGGTATGGCACAGTATGTGTATGTTTGTGCACATATCAGGGATGGGGTCATGTTTTACGGACACAGATACATGTGGCAAGAATGAAAGCGTGCACTTGCTAGTGTTTCAGGGGGCGTGGTTGACATACCTGCAATAGCTCTCGCTGACCATGCCGTAGACAGAGATATTCTCACACATCTCCATGGCCAGGATCATGGTGAACCACCCGGTGCTGAGGAAGGAGCCAGACTTCATCCTGTGGAGAGAGGAGAGAGGGGGTAAGAGAGCGGCAAGGGTCCGTACAGGGAGAAGAGAGGGGGTAAGAGAGCGGCAAGGGTCCAGACAGGGAGGAGAGAGGGGGTAAGAGAGCGGCAAGGGTCCAGACAGGGAGAAGAGAGGGGGTAAGAGAGCGGCAAGGGTCCAGACAGGGAGGAGAGAGGGGGTAAGAGAGCGGCAAGGGTCCAGACAGGGAGAAGAGAGGGGGTAAGAGAGCGGCAAGGGTCCAGACAGGGAGGAGAGAGGGGGTAAGAGAGCGGCAAGGGTCCAGACAGGGAGGAGAGAAGGGGTAAGAGAGCGGCAAGGGTCCATACAGGGAGGAGAGAGGGGGTAAGAGAGTGGCAAGAGTCCAGACAGGGAGGAGAGAGGGGGTAAGAGAGCGCAAGGGTCCATACAGGGAGGAGAGAGGGGGTAAGAGAGCGCAAGGGTCCATACAGGGAGGAGAGAGGGGGTAAGAGAGCGGCAAGGGTCCATACAGGGAAGAGAGAGGGGGTAAGAGAGCGGCAAGGGTCCAGACAGGGAGGAGAGAGGGGGTAAGAGAGCGCAAGGGTCCATACAGGGAGGAGAGAGGGGGTAAGAGAGCGGCAAGGGTCCATACAGGGAGGAGAGAGGGGGTAAGTGAGCGGCAAGGGTCCATACAGGGAGGAGAGAGGGGGTAAGAGAGCAGCAAGGGGCCAGACAGGGAGGAGAGAGGGGGGGGGTAAGAGAGCGGCAAGGGTCCATACAGGGACGAGAGAGGGGGTAAGAGAGCAGCAAGGGTCCATACAGGGAGGAGAGAGGGGGTAAGAGAGCGGCAAGGGGCCAGACAGGGAGGAGAGAGGGGTTAAGAGAGCGGCAAGGGTCCATACAAGGAGGAGAGAGGGGGGGTAAGAGAGCGGCAAGGGTCCATACAGGGAGGAGAGAGGGGGTAAGAGAGCGGCAAGGGTCCATACAGGGAGGAGAGAGGGGGTAAGAGAGCGGCAAGGGGCCAGACAGGGAGGAGAGAGGGGTTAGGAGAGCGGCAAGGGTCCATACAAGGAGGAGAGAGGGGGGTAAGAGAGCGGCAAGGGTCCATACAGGGAGGAGAGAGGGGGTAAGAGAGTGGCAAGGGTCCATACAGGGAGGAGAGAGAGGGTAAGAGAGCGGCAAGGGTCCAGACAGGGAGGAGAGAGGGGGTAAGAGAGTGGCAAGGGTCCATACAGGGAGGAGAGAGGGGGTAAGAGAGCAGCAAGGGTCCAGACAGGAGGTCATTCTGTGGCAGAGGAGTGAGGGGGTAAGAGAGCGGCAAGGGTCCAGACAGGGAGGAGAGAGGGGGTAAGAGAGCAGCAAGGGTCCATACAGGGAGGAGAGAGGGGGTAAGAGAGCGGCAGGGGTCCAGACAAGGAGGAGAGAGGGGGTAATGAGCAACAAGGGTCCAGACAGGGAAGAGAGAGGGGGTAAGAGAGCGGCAAGGGTCAGACAGGGAAGAGAGAGGGGGTAAGAGAGAGGCAAGAGTCCAGACAGGAGGTCATTCTGTGGCAGAGGAGTGACGGGGTAAGAGAGCGGTAAGGGTCCAGACAGGGAGGAGAGATGGGGTAAGAGAGCAGCAAGGGTCCAGTCAGGGAGGAGAGAGGGGGTAAGAGAGCGGCAACATCCAGACTGGAGGCCATCCTGTGGGCAGAAGAGAGAGGGGGTAAGAGAGAGGTAAGGGTCCAGACAGGGAGGGGAGAGGGGGTAAGAGAGCAGCAAGGATCCAGACAGGGAGGAGAGAGAGGGTAAGAGAGCGGACAAGGGTCCAGACAGGGAGGAGAGAGGGGGTCAGTGAGCGGCATGGGTACAGAAAGGGAGAAGAGAAGGGGTAAGAGACCGGCAAGGGTCGAGACAAGGAGGTCATCCTGTGGACAGAGGAAAGAGTGGGTAGAGAGCAGCAAGGGTCCAGGCAGGAAGGAGAAAGGGGGTAAGACAGCGGCAAGGGTCCAGACAGGGAGGTCATCCTGTGGCAGAGGAGTGAAGGGGTAAGAGAGCGGTAAGGGTCCAGACAGGGAGGAGAGATGGGGTAAGAGAGCAGCAAGGGTCCAGTCAGGGAGGAGAGAGGGGGTAAGAGAGCGGCAACATCCAGACTGGAGGCCATCCTGTGGGCAGAAGAGAGAGGGGGTAAGAGAGAGGTAAGGGTCCAGACAGGGAGGGGAGAGGGGGTAAGAGAGCAGCAAGGATCCAGACAGGGAGGAGAGAGAGGGTAAGAGAGCGGACAAGGGTCCAGACAGGGAGGAGAGAGGGGGTCAGTGAGCGGCATGGGTACAGAAAGGGAGAAGAGAAGGGGTAAGAGACCGGCAAGGGTCGAGACAAGGAGGTCATCCTGTGGACAGAGGAAAGAGTGGGTAGAGAGCAGCAAGGGTCCAGGCAGGAAGGAGAAAGGGGGTAAGACAGCGGCAAGGGTCCAGACAGGGAGGTCATCCTGTGGGCAGAGGAGAGAAGGGGTAAGAGAGTGGCAAGGGTCCAGACAGGGAGGAGAGAGGGAGTAAGAGAGTGGCAAGGGTCCAGACAGGGAGGAGAGAGGGGGTAAGAAAGCGGCAAGGGTCCAGAGAGGGGGTAAGAGAGCGTCAAGGGTCCAGATAGGGAGGAGAGAGGGGGTAAGAGAGCGGCAAGGGTCCATACAGGGAGGAGAGAGGGGGTAAGAGAGCGGCAAGGGTCCATAAAGGGAGGAGGGAGGGGGTAAGAGAGCGGCAAGGGTCCAGATAGGGAGGAGAGAGGGGATAAGAGAGCAGCAAGGGTCCAGACAAGGAGGAGAGAGGAGGTAAGGGAGCAGCATGGGTCCAGACAGGGAGGAGAAAGGGGGTAAGAGAGCGGCCTGGGTCCAGACAGGGAGGGGAGATGGGGTAAGAGAGTGGCAAGGATCCAGACAGGGAGGTCATGCTGTGGACAGAGGAGAGAGGGGGTAGGAGAGCAGCAAGGGTCCAGACAGGAAGGAGAGAGGGGGTAAGAGAGCAGCAAGGGTCCAAACAGGGAGGAGAGAGGGGGTTAGAGAGCGGAAAGGGTCCAGACAGGGAGGAGAGAGGGGGTAAGAGAGCGGCAAGGGTCCAGACAGGGAGGAAAGAGGGGGTAAGAGAGTGGCATGGGTACAGACAGGCAGAAGAGAGGGGGTAAGAGACCGGCATGGGTCCAGACAGGGAGCTCATCCTGTGGACAGAGGAGAGAGGGGATAAGAGAGCAGCAAGGGTCCAGACAGGAAGGAGAGAGGGGGTAAGAGAGCGGCAAGGGTCCAGACAGGGAGGGCATCCTGTGGGCAGAGGAGTGAGAGGGTAAGCGAGCAGCAAGGGTCCAGACAGGGAGGTCATCCTGTGGGCAGAGGAGAGAGGGGGTAAGCGAGCGGCAAGGGTCCAGACAGGGAGGAGAGAGGGGGTAAGAGAGCGGCAAGGGTCCAGACAGGGAGGAGAGAGGGGGTTAGAGAGCGGCAAGGGTCCAGACAGGGCGGGGAGAAGGGTAAGAGAGCGGCAAGGGAACAGACAGAGAGGGGAGAGGGGGTATAAGAGAGTGGCAAGGTTCCAGACAGGGAGGGCATCCTGTGGGCAGAGGAAAGAGGGGGTAAGAGAGTGGCAAGGGTCCAGACAGGGAGGAGAGAGGTGGTAAGAGAGCAGCAAGGGTCCAGACAGGGAGGAGAGAGGGGGTAAGAGAGTGGCATGGGTCCAGACAGGAAGGAGATAGGGGGTAAGAGAGCGGTGTTAGGGAGAATTCTCATAAATGGCTGATTTCCCTTGCCTAATGAGTCCCTCAGCAGCTGGATTTCTATGGTTTATTTTTTACACCTGGTAAGAGTGAGAGCCTTTTTTCCACTCTTACATGTGTTTTGATGTGTGTGTTTTCACCTTTTGTGTGATCCTGGGCACTGGAGCCTCACCTACTCCATGGCCTCATATTTTTCATGTGTGTTACACAGCACCTTCAGTGCAGTGACACTGGGTTGTCTTTGAGACTTCCCCCTGACTCCATTTTCTGGGGCTGACTACTGTCCCCCAGAAAAGGTAAAGTTGCCATTAACTTTATTTTAGTCACTTTAAACCACAGACCCAGTACACCCCATCTTACATGGAGTATTGGAAAGGGTTAATTCCTATCCCTTTTTGTCTGTGTCTCTTGGAGCATTGTTTCGCTCGCTTTACAGCAAGGCTTGGCTGGTGGCAGTGGTATTTACCCTAACTTTTCTACCGTGGTTATTTTACATAACCATGGTATTGTTTTAGGCTATTATATTAGCCTCGAACATAAACCCGCTTGACCAAATATATTTTATATTGGCGGCTCCGGCTGGGTTTATTCACCATTTCTTTTTGTTAAAGTCTTTCTCGTGTTTTACTCTGTGCGCCACACAAAGCTACAGTGGGCCGGATAGCCAGGAAGGTCGGACCCTGCTTGGGTTTTAAGGAGCGCACCTGTTATTCGTTGCTTTGCTCTGCTGCTGGTTTCTTCCCTGGGTAGTGCAGGACCCTCCAGTCTTCTTACTTCTTGTCAGTCCAACAGTCGGTTCAGGAACCGTGAGCCTGCAGGAGCTACCAGGAACGTCTGCCTCAGCTACAGCTCCCTCTCCATTTTAAGGTACTGTGCAAATCCGGTTGACACTTTCGGTCAGCCGCGACGAAAGTGTTTGAAATCTTTCTCCAATCCGAGGGCTTGTCCTTCTCTTCTCTTTGAACTAACTTTTCTACCAACCAACCTCGTCCGGAATCTGTGACACGAACTTTACCGCAAACTACCCTGAACTGTGTGATCTTGAGCAAAAGACTTTTGACCCATTAACTTTGCCCCTGAGCCTTTTCTACCTGATTCTATCACTGTAGTTCCTCTTGTTCAATTGCCCTGAGTACTTACCTGTTGGTGTGATTTAAGTTCTATTAACTTTGCTTTTCCCTCCCTTTTAAGTTGCTGGAGTGCCATTTTGCTCCCACTTCATTTTGTGAGCTTAAATTGTCTGGAATTTGAGGGAAGTGGTGTGGTGTATTAAGAGTGTGATGTTTAGACTGCTTATAATAGTGTAATGTTATACAACTGAAGAGTGAAATAAATGTATATTCTTTTACTTGAAAACCTTGATTCAGTGTTTGCCTGAATCATAGTAATTGCTGTCCTTTGTGTAACTATCTGATACTGCTCACTTACTCTTGAGATAAGTCTGGCTACTCAGCCATCGCTACCACTTTAACTGTGTAGTACAGGCTTGTACCAAAGGTGAATTTGTACTGTCACTTGTAGTCTTAATTGTGTGTGGTGTTCCCAAAGGGTACTGCATATGATTCTGCCTAACACTGGTGTACAGCGGTGAGGATAAAAGTATAGTAATTACACTTAGAGTGCTGCTATTACCTTTGATCAACTAACCACAGGGCTAACATCACTAAAAAGCAAAATTAATCATGTCTGATATGGAAAGCCACAGTCAGGAGACCCTCCTGAGTTACACTGCTGATTATTTAAGAAACATGTGTAAAGAAAGGAAACTCTGTCAAAGGCAAAAAGATTGATTTAGTTGAAAATATATTAAAGAACCAAAGTCTGGGGAGTGGGGCTGAGATGCCGGACTCTCTAGCAAATATGGAAAGTATTGAGGAAGATGCTATGTCTGTCAATGATGAGTTGGAAGAGGTAGATGTGTCTTTTAATATAAGCCTCTCTGCCCCCTTGCCTGCTCAGCAACCTCAACCCTTGTCCACTGGGACCCCCACAGGTCCTACAATCAGTCCTGAATTCATTGCTCTAGAGAAAATGAGGCTTGAACTGGAATTCAAACATTTAAATGCTCAAACTGAACAAAAACACCAAGAACTTAAGCTCAGAGAAATGGAGTTGAATCGTGAACTAGAAATTAAAAGATTGTCTCTTGAGAATGCTTCTCTCCCAGAGTCTTCTAGGTCTTCCAGTCCTAAGAGACCCTGTATGCCTAAAGAAATTGTGGGTAAGTATGAGGTTAAGCCTGATATTTTGGATTGGTTGGCAATGTTTGAGTATAACCATGGGATTCAAGACATTACAGGGAATCAGTTGCTTCCTTGGCTCTTCTCTCGGCTACCCAGGCTTGCATCTGATGTTGTGATGGAGTTGGGGAAGGTGGATAGGATGGATTATGAGTGTGTGAAGCTAGCTTTAATTGCTAGATTTGGGAAGACCCCTTAAGAGGTTTAGGACCCTCAAAAAGCATGATGGTACCCCTTGGGCTACCTGGGTATGTGAGCGTTTGAAAAACTTAGATGGTTGGATTAAGGGTTACAGAGTAAACACTTATGAGGGAATGAGAAATCCTGTTATGTTGGAGTCTATTTTTGATGTCTGCTCTCCTGAGCTCGGACAGCACTTGGCTGATTCTAAGGAGATAGATCCAAAGAAGTTAGCTAAGGCTGCTGACTTGTGGGTTGCCAAAAGGGCTACTCACAAGGATTATGCGGCTACTCAGAAAAAGGATGAGGGGAAACAGCCAAAGAAAGATAAAGAGAATTCTAATACCTCCAATACAAAAGAGGGCCACAAACAACAACATAAGGGTAAACCCCAAGGGAAACCAAATCAGGCTAGTGCACCATCTGGACCCAAACCAGATGGAGGTCAGAACAAACCCCCATTCATCAAAACATTTGGGAAATGTTATGTTTGTGGGTCAACTGACCGTGTGAAAGGGGATCCCAAATGCAAGGGTAAACATTCAGGGGTCCACACGGTCTCCTTAGCCTTCTCCCCAGAGGAAGATGTACCTATGGCAAGTGGTAACCTTCACCTACTGGCTGATGAACCCATGAGAGTCTCAGCTAGTGTTTCTTTAGTGCCCCTGGGCTTGTGGGAACAACAGAATTTAGATGTATATAATTCCATCCCAGATAATATTAAATAAAGAGTATTATAAAGATAGGGTTCTTGTGAATGGTCAGGAAACCCCTGCCATCAGAGACACTGGAGCCAGCATAACTGTGGTGGATTAATCATTTTTCAAGGTGGAAGATTTTGCTAAGGCACCCAAACGCCTCACCAAGTTAGCTGGAGGGCCTGTGCAAATGCTTCCCCAGTTACCAGCTCTCATCCAGTGTAATGATATGACTGTCATAATACCTGTTAGTGTGCAGAGTGAAGTACCTGGGAGAGTCCTGTTGTCAGGAGTGGCACTCTATTAAGAGTGGCACAGGACACCCAGAAAGGGTTTGGGTGGTTGTGCCTAAATAAAGTGGACAGATAAGAACACACACAGCGGAAAGGAAAGAGAACGAAGAGTAAGCAAGAGTAGCAAGGAAAAAGATACAGAATGAATACCCTCTTGGGGTGTATGCAGATATAGGAAAAGAGTATTCCACGAACCTTGGAAATCCTCTAGCCTTCTGCACAGTTTGCTATAACAGAGGCCCACGCTGTTTGCTCATGACTTGGAACAGCAGCTCTGGGTGTCTGTAATGTAGAAACAGGACAAGGGAAGGGGCAGAGGTTGACTGATGGAAACCAACAGACAAGCTCTGTACAAAAGGGTCTACAAACAGTACAAGAGAAGATAGTACAGACAAATCCAGTAAAGGAGGTGATAGCAAACTAGCAGAAGGAAATGAAAGGAAAGTCGTGGAACAGGATAGGATAGCAGAGGACAGTAAGGAGCAAGGTTGAGAGCTCAGAGGAGCAGGAAAGCAATGAGTAAGCCCACAGGGGTAGGACTGTAAGGTAGAACGCCCAGAGGAAAAGGGCTTAGGGCAGCAGAGTAAAGCAGACTGCACGGCAAGGATCCCGTAAGGGCCGGGCAGTAAGGAGTGAACCCTGAGGGACAGGGCCGATGAACGTAGAAGGTAGCAGAGGACTGTAGAGAGCTGCTAGGCCGAGAACCCAGCGGAAAAGGTAGGTAGTAGGCAGCAAAGCGAGATAAGCTGCAAAGTAGGAAGGCCCAGA
This sequence comes from Ambystoma mexicanum, assembly GCF_040938575.1. Lineage (NCBI taxonomy): Eukaryota > Metazoa > Chordata > Amphibia > Caudata > Ambystomatidae > Ambystoma > Ambystoma mexicanum. Next base: position 6,221,795 of record NC_090929.1, on the reverse strand, counting down.
GGACCAGGGCTGTAGGTAGCCAGAGAGAGGTAGGCTACAGAGCAGGGAGCCCCAGAGGACAAGGGCTGAAGGCAGCCGGAGTGAGGCAGGCTGCAGGGCAGGGAGCCCAGAGGACAAGGGCTGAGGCTGGAAGGCAGCAGAGCGTGATCGGCTGCAAAGTGGAGAGCCCGGCAGGGCAAGGGCGGAGGCTGGAAGGCAGCAGAGCGTGATCGGCTGCAATGTGGAGAGCCCGGCAGGGTAAGGGCGAAGGCTGGAAGGCAGCAGAGCGTGATCCGCTGCAATGTGGAGAGCCTGGCAGGGCAAGGGCGAAGGCTGGAAGGCAGCAGAGCGTGATCCGCTGCAATGTGGAGAGCCCAGCAGGGAAAGGGCGGAGACTGGAAGGCAGCAGAGCGTGATTGGCTGCAATGTGGAGAGCCCAGCAGGGCAAGGGCGAAGGCTGGAAGGCAGCAGAGCGTGATCCGCTGCAATGTGGAGAGCCCGGCAGGGCAAGGGCGGAGACTGGAAGGCAGCAGAGCGTGATCCGCTGTAATGTGGAGAGCCCGGCAGGGCAAGGGCGGAGACTGGAAGGTAGCAGAGCGTGATCCGCTGCAATGTGGAGAGCCCGGCAGGGCAAGGGCGGAGACTGGAAGGCAGCAGAGTGTGATCAGCTGCAGTGTGGAGAGCCCAGAGGAGCAGGGCTGTGAGGCTGGGAGCCTGGCAGGCTATGGCTGGAGGCAGCAGGGTGGAGCAAGCAACAAGGCAGGGTCCAAGCAGGAGTGAAGGTAAGCAGCATACAAGATCCGTAGGAAGATGCAAAAGGTGGTGGAAGGACTCTCAGATGCAAGAGGCTGAGCCACTGCAGGCAGCAGCCTTTATACTGCCTAGCCCAGCTCAGGGGCAGGTTAATTGGTTGCACCTGGCAAAGCACACCTGCAGGCAATCGGCCACCTCCCTTTCTGTTCCTGGGCTGGTGGAAGCAGCGCAAGTCTCTAGGGCTTCTGGGGGGTGTAGTTCCTTTGATAACCAATAGGAACAGCCAGGAATCGATGCTTGTAGCCAGGTGCATTATGGTATGCGTAGTTTGTTGGAAATAATAATTAAGCAGCAAAGTCTCGCAAATGGGAAATAAAGTTCCCAAAGTAAATATAGATGGATCCAAGAGTCTGTTGTAAATAAATGATAAACATATAGTCCAAATTGAGCGTAAATGGATGCGCCCATGGCGCAGGCATGACACCTGTTGGGTAATGACCTGCAAACTCTTGGAGTTGTGTCAAGCACCCCCAGACCTCCCAGTAAGAGGAAACAGGAGCTCACTAGGTCTGTAAGGGAGAGAACCTTGCAAGGCTCTCCAGTGGAGTTGATCGAGGAAACTATCACTCCCACTCCACAGGAGTTGTTTGCTGCCATTTCTAAGAAAACAGAGGCAAAGGGGAAACCCAAGACCTTCAGGAAAAAGTCAGACAACACCCCTGTGCTACCAACAAGGACATCCCCAAGATTTTCCAAAGTCACACCTGTGATCCACACCTGCTGAGGCAGAGTGTGAGGTGCAACCTTGTGTGGTTGAGCCAGTATCTGAAGAATCAGATCTGGAAGAAGACACTGGGCCTCATTACGAGGGGGGCGGTAAGGGATTACCGTCACCGGTAAGGGCACCGGTAAGGGCACCGGTGCCGGTACTCCCTTACCGCCCTACTACGAGGTCCCTTTGCGGGTCTTCCCTTAACGCCTGGTTTTTCCAGGCGTTAAGGACGGGACCCGCAACAGGACTCTGGAGGTGATAACGGTAACGCAATTTGCGGTACCTTTATTAACGCCTTCTCCATTCACATTGAGCCCTTTGGGGGCTAAAATGGGAATGGGGAATGGGCCTGGTGAATGGGGAATTACCGGTCCCGCCAACCTTGGAATGGAGCAGTAATTGCTCCATTCACCAGGGCGGAGTCGGAACAAGTTTGGAGGCAGCCATGGCGCTAGTAGCGCCATGGCTACCTCCAACCTCGTAATGAGGCCCACTGTCTTAGTTGGAGATCTTGACCCTGTCGACCATTCTGAGCTGCAGTCTTTGCTGGCAGAAGGTGAACCCAGCAGGGCAGACTCCAGCAGAGGACAGAGAGGGTGTCCTACTCTTGAAGGTCTTCGACAACAGGCTGCTAACCAACTTGATGGGGAAAAAGTTGGGAAGCACAGGTTGAGCTGGTAAAATGGCCTCTTCTACAGGGAACCAATTGAGTCTATCCCTCGGGACTGCAAAAGAATTGTAGTGTCCCTTGTAAACAGACTCCAGTTCTTACAGTTAGCCCATGAGATACCTTTGGCTGGTCACTTGAGTTTCAATAAGACCAAGGGAAGGCTCTCTCTCTACTTCTACTGGCCTAAGATGGGTTCAGAAGTTGACAAATTATGTAGGAGCTGTCACACTTGCCAAACCTCTGGCAAGAGTGGAGCCAAGAATGTGGCACCCTTGGTGCCTCTCTCAGTGGTGGGAGTTCCTTTTGAGAGGGTGGGCATTGACATTGTCGCTCCCCTTGACCCTCCCACATCTTCAGGCAACAGGCTTATCCTGGTTTTAGTAGACCATACTACAAGGTACCCTGAAGCCATACCCATGAGAACTGTTACGGCTCAGGCTGTGGATAAGGCTCTATTTGGTATTTTTACCAGAGTAGGACTTCCTAAGGAAGTGATATATGACAGGGGATCCAATTTTATGTCCCACTACATGCAAACCATGTGGAAAAATTGTGGTGTCACTTACAAGTTCTCTACAGCCTACCATCCACAGACAAATGGACTGGTAGAGAGGTTTAATTGTACTATGAAGAGCATGATAGGTGTTTTAGAAGAACCCCTTGAGAAAAAGTGGGACCTTCTACTGCCATGCCTTCTCTTTGCATATAGAGAAGTCCCTCAGGAGGGAGTGGGTTACAGTCCCTTTGAACTTCTCTATGTCCATCCAGTCAGAGGTCCATTGGCCCTGATCAAGGAGGGGTTGGAGAGTGCTTCTTTCCCCAAGCCAGTCAGAGTGACTGACTATGTGATAGGTCTCCGGAGGAGAATGTCACACATGATGGCAGAAGCAAGTGATAACTTAAAAGCAGGTCAGGCTCTGGTGAAACATTGGCATGACCAGAAGGCCAGCATGGTTGAGTTTACTCAAGACCAGCTTGCATTAGTTCTGGTGCCAACAAGGCAGAGGGCCTTGCCCGACAAATGGATAGGACCCTGCAAGTTTGTGGGCAAACTTGGAGAGGTGAATTATTTGTTGGACTTAGGCAGATCTAAGGAGGCTCCCAGAGTCTTTCACACCAACCATTTGAAGGCATATGTCTTGAGACCAGAAGTAGGAGCTTTGCTTCTAGCTTCAGCCCAAGAGGAAGAGGAAAGTGAACCTCTACCTGACCTCCTCAGAGACCAACCGTTAGATGAACAAATAGAATGAGTTAATCTCTCTTCTCAGCTGACTTCTGAACAACAGGAGGAGTGCAAAGTTCTGTTGAATCAGTTTGCCTCCCTGTTTTCACTATCACCAGGCTTGACCCCTTGAGGCCAGCATGATATTCTCACTGGTGACTGTTTACCTGTGAAAAGCAGAGGTTACAGAATTTCAGAACATGTGAGATCCCATATCAAAGTAGAGGTCAACAAGATGCTTGATCTCGGGGTTATAGAGCCATCTACAAGTCCATGGTCTAGTCTAGTTGTTCTAATACCAAAGGCAGGATCCAAGCAGTTGAGATTCTATGTGGACTATAGAGCTCTAAATGCAGTCACTAAGACTGATGCCCATCCTTTGCCAAGGACAGATCAACTGGTGGATAGACCTGGTTCAGCCAAGTACCTCAGTACATTTGATCTAACCTCAGGCTATTGGCAAATAGCACTGACAGACCATGCCAAGGAGAAAACTGCATTTTACACCCCACCAGGCCTATACCAATCTAAGGTTATACCTTTTGGACTAAGGAATGCTTCTGCTACATTTCAAAGGATGGTTAATCAAGTTCTAAATGGGATGGAAGACTTCTGCATGGCATACTTGGATGACATTGCAGTGTTCAGCCCTACATTGAAAGAACATATTGATCACCTGGGATATGTTTTGCAGGCTCTTGAGCAGGCCCATCTGACCATAAAGGCAAGCAAATGTCAAATTGGTCAGAGCAAAGTGGTCTACCTTGGTCATGAGGTAGGAGGAGGTAAAATAAGGCCATTGCCCAGCAAAGTACACGCTGTGCAAAACTGGGCCATCCCTACTACTCAAACCCAAGTGAGAGCTTTCCTATGTCTCACTGGGTACTACAGGAATTTCATTGAGAACTACAGGTCCATAGCGTCTCCCTTGAATGTGATCTCCTCTCCAAAATTCCCTAAAAGGGTTAGATGGAATGAGGAGTGCACTCAAGCCTTTGAAAACATGAAGAAAGCCCTTTGTCAAGCTCCAGTACTAAGAGCTTCTGATTATCACCAGCCCTTCATTGTGCAGACAGAGGCCTCCAATATAGGTATAGGTGCAGTCCTTAGTCAACTGGATGAGAAAGGGAGGGAGCACCCCATTCGCTTCATCAGTAGTAAACTGAAGGAACCTGAGACAAGGTGGGCAATTATTGAGAGAGAATGTTTTGCCATTGTGTGTTCTCTGAAGAAGTTTAGGCCATACGTGTATGGTTCTACTTTTGTCATTCAGACTGACCACAAACCCTTGAGATGGTTGATACAAATGAAAGGGGAGAACCCAAAACTTCTAAGATGGTCAATCTGCCTCCAAGGGTTTGATTTCACCATTGAGCACAGGTCAGAATGTCACCACCAAAATGCTGATGGTCTCTCCAGGATGTTTTTAACCGACTAGAGGTAGAGATTAATCTAGGAGTGGATTAAATCCTCCTTTCCCTTAGTATGGGGGGGGGGAGTGTTAGGGAGAATTCTCATAAATGTCTGATTTCCCTTACCTAATGAGTCCCTCGGCAGCTTTGCTGGATTTCTAGGGTTTATTCTTTCATCTGGTAAGAGTGTGAGCCTTTTTTCCACTCTTACATGTGTTTTGCTGTGTGTGTTTTCACTTTGTGTGTGATCTTGGGCACTGGAGTCTCACCTACTCCATGGCCTCATATTTTCTATGTGTGTTACACAGCACCTTCAGTGCAGTGATACAGGGTTGTCTTTTAGACTTCCCACTGACTCCATTTTTCTGGGGCCGACTACTGTCCCCCAGAAAATGTAAAGTTGCCATTAACTTTACTTTAGTCACTTTAAACTACAGACCCAGTACACCCCCATCTTACATGGAGTACTGGAAAGGGTTAATTCTTATTCCTTTTTGTCTATGTCTCCTAGAGCCTTGTTTCACTCCCTTTACATCAAGACTTGGCTGGTGGCAGTGGTAACTACCCAAACCTTTCTACCGTGGTTATCTTATATAACCATGGTAGTGTTTTAGGCTATTATATTAGCCTCACACGTAAACCCGCTTGACCAAATACATTTTATTTTTGCTGTGGCTGGGTTTATTCGCCATTTCTTTTTGTTAAAGACTTTCTCGTGTTCTTCTCTGCGCGCCAAACCGGGGATGACTCCTTTGTTCGCTGTCCTCTCGCGGGCTTCTGCACAGACCCCCTCCTAAGGCGCCTGAAAGTCTAGGTAGGCAGGATGTGAGGGAGGGGTCTTCGGATCTCTGCCATGGGTTCCCTTGGTAACCCAAGTCGCACTCCTGTTTGATTGGCTAAGGGGACTGGCCTTGCCAGGCCAGCCACCCTGCTGTGTGATTGACAACCAGGCTGTATGAATGGGGGGAAACTGCATAAAAAGCAGGTCTCTGGGACTGGAAAGGCAGAGTCGCCACTGGAACGAAAGAACCAACGAGGAGCTGACAGAAGAGGACCCCTACAACAACTGAACTGCCCGGTGAAGCCCTGCTGCAGGTCCGAATCTTCAGAATCCGACGACAGAGAGGATCCTCCAGGAAACTTCTTCCCTTGAGCTGGTGGGACCAACCAGTTCACCCAAACTGCAAGCCAGGACCCCTCCTCTGGTCGAATTCGCTGTACAGAGCTACAGTGGGCAGATAGCCAGGAAGGTCAGACCCTGCTTGGGTTTTAAGGAGTGCACCTTTTATTCGTTGCTTTGCTCTGCTGCTGGTTTCTTCCCTGGGTAGTGCAGGACCCTCAAGTCTTCCTACTTCGTGTCAGTCTGACAGTCGCTTCAGGAACCGTGAGCCTGCAGGAGCTACCATGAACGTCCACCTCCGCTACAGCTTCCTCTCCGTTTTAAGGTACTGTGCAAATCCGGTTTTTCGTTTAGTTCAGCCGCAGTGAAAGTGCTTGAAATCTTTTTCCAATCCGAGGGCTGGTCCTTCTCTTCTCTTTGAACGAGCTTTTCTGTCAACCAACCTCGTCCGGAATCTGTGATATGCACTTTACCGCGAACTACCCTGAACTGTGTGATCTTGAGCAAAAGATTTTTGACCCATTGACTTTTTGCCCTAAGCCTTTTCTACCTGATTCTATCACTGTAGTTCCTCTTGTTCAATTGCCCTGAGTACTTACCTGTTGGTGTGATTTAATTTCTATTAACTTTGCTTTTCCCTCCCTTTTAAATTGCTCGAGTGCAATTTTGCTCCCACTTCATTTTTGTGAGCTTAACTTGTCTGGAATTTAAAGGAAGTGGTCTGGTGTATTAAGAGTGTGATTTTTAAACTGCTTATAATAGTGTAATGTTATACAACTGAAGAGTGAAATAAATGTATATTCTTTTACTTGAAAACCTTGAGTCAGTGTTTGCCTGAATCATAGTAATTGCTGTCCTTTGTGTAACTATTTGATACTGCTCACTTACTCTTGAGATAAGTCTGGCTGCTCAGCCATCGCTGCCACTTTACTGTGTAGTACAGGCTTGGACCAAAGGTGAATTTGTACTGTCACTTGTAGTCTTAATTGTGTGTGGTGTTCCCAAAGGGTACTGCATATAATTCTGCCTAACAAGTGGCAAGGGTCCAGACAGGGAAGGGAGAGGGGGTAAGAGAGCGGCAAGGATCCAGACAGGGAGGAGAGAGGGGGTAAGAGAGCGGCAAGGGTCCAGACAGGGAGGGGAGAGGTGGCAAGAGAGCGGCAAGGGTCCAGGCAGGGAGGAGAGAGGGGGTAAGAGAGTGGCAAGGGTCCAGACAGGTAGGGCAGAGGGGGTAAGAGAGCGGCAAGGGTCCAGACAGGTAGGGCAGAGGGGGTAAGAGAGCGGCAAGGGTCCAGACAGGGAGGAGAAAGGGGGTAAGAGAGCAGCAAGGGTCCAGACCAGAGGCGTTGCTAGGGGGGGGTAAGGGAGCTATAGCCCCTGGTTTTTTGGTTGTAGCCCCGTATAGAATCTCAGGAGCTACAGTCAAAAGGCTAGCTAGCCCCCGGTCCCAAGAGTTCTGACATCAGCAACACCCCTGGTCCAGACAGGGAGGAGAGAGGGGGTAAGAGAGCGGCAAGGGTCCAGACAGGGAGCGGAGATGGGGGTAAGACAGCGGCAAAGGACCCACACAGGGTGGGGAGATGGGGGTTAGAGAGTGGCAAGGGTCCAGACAGGGAGGAGAGAGGGGGTAAGGGAGCGCCAAGGGTCCAGACAGGGAGGAGAGAGGGGGTAAGGGAGCGCCAAGGGTCCAGACAGGGAGGAGAGAGGGGGTAAGAGAGCGGCAAGGGTCCAGACAGGGAAGGGAGATGGGGGTAAGAGAGCGGCAAAGGGTCCACACAGGGTGGGGAGATGGGGGTAAGAGAGCAGCAAGGGTCCAGACAGGGAGGAGAGAGGGGGTAAGAGAGCGGCAAGGGCCCAGGCAGGGAGGAGAGATGGTGTAAGAGAGCAGCAAGTGTCCAGACAGGGAGGAGAGAGGGGGTAAAGGAGTGGCAAGGGTCCAGACAGGGAGGGGAGAGGTGGCAAGAGAGCGGCAAGGGCCCAGGCAGGGAGGAGAGATGGTGTAAGAGAGCAGCAAGTGTCCAGACAGGGAGGAGAGAGGGGGTAAGGGAGTGGCAAGGGTCCAGACAGGGAGGGGAGAGGTGGCAAGAGAGCGGCAAGGGCCCAGGCAGGGAGGAGAGATGGTGTAAGAGACCAGCAAGTGTCCAGACAGGGAGGAGAGAGGGGGTAAGGGAGCGGCAAGGGTCCAGACAGGGAGGGGAGAGGTGGCAAGAGAGCGGCAAGGGCCCAGGCAGGGAGGAGAGATGGTGTAAGAGAGCAGCAAGTGTCCAGACAGGGAGGAGAGAGGGGGTAAGGGAGCGGCAAGGGTCCAGACAGGGAGGGGAGAGGGGGTAAGGGAGCACCAAGTGTCCAGACAGGGAGGAGAGAGGGGGTATGAGAGCGGAAAGGGTCCAGACAGGGAAGGGAGATGGGGGTAAGAGAGCGGCAAAGGGTCCACACAGGGTGGGGAGATGGGGGTAAGAGAGCAGCAAGGGTCCAGACAGGGAGGAGAGAGGGGGTAAGGGAGCGGCAAGGGTCCAGACAGGGAGGGGAGAGGTGGCAAGAGAGCGGCAAGGGCCCAGGCAGGGAGGAGAGATGGTGTAAGAGAGCAGCAAGTGTCCAGACAGGGAGGAGAGAGGGGGTAAGGGAGCGGCAAGGGTCCAGACAGGGAGGGGAGAGGGGCTAAGAGAGTGGCAAGGGTCCAGACAGGGAGGGGAGAGGGGGTAAGGGAGCGGCCAGGGTCCAGGCAGGGAGGGGAGAGGGGGTAAGGGAGCGGCCAGGGTCCAGGCAGGGAGGGGAGAGGGGCTAAGAGAGTGGCAAGGGTCCAGACAGGGAGGGGAGAGGGGGTAAGGGAGCGGCCAGGGTCCAGGCAGGGAGGGGAGAGGGGGCTGCTTATCCTCTCCTCACCTGTCATTACTGCCATGCATCAATACCCAACTAACACGTAATGACTCCCACAGCAGCATCTCACTCCGTCCAGCATGCACACCCACACTCGCATGGACTCCTCTCCATGAGCATCAGTTCCTCTCCAATCCCCCATCAGCACTGAGCTCCCCCCTGGTTACTGCAGTGGCCCCTCATTCTAGCCCCCCTTTAGTAACGCGCATGACCCCAGGTCCTCTGTGTGAAGTGGTGCCTTGAAATGGCTTCCCACTCACATTGGGAAATGACACATGTGTGCCCTAATAACCCCCCCCCCGCCATCTGCTGCAGAAAGGACCCCTCATTGAACTCAGCCAATGAAGCTGATGTTTTGCTAGGAAGCAGCCCCCCATGCCCTAGCATGAACCCCCATACCATAATTCCCTCCAGTACCGCCCCCACACTGCAGGGCTGTGGCAGTGCCCAGTGGCAGGGGCCTGCAGTGGCACCTTGTAGTCACTCATGCAACCCCCACCCTCCAGTATCGCCCCCACACTGCAGGGCTGGGGCAGTGGCACCTTGTAGTCACTCATGCAACCCCCACCCTCCAGTACCGCCCCCACACTGCAGGGCTGTGGCAGTGCCCAGTGGCAGGAATCTGCAGGGCCGCCTTGTAGTCACTCATGCAACCCCCACCCTCCAGTACCGCCCCCACATTGCAGGGCTGTGGCAGTGCCCAGTGGCAGGGGCCTGCAGTGGCACCTTGTAGTCACTCATGCAACCCCCACCCTCCAGTATCGCCCCCACACTGCAGGGCTGGGGCAGTGGCACCTTGTAGTCACTCATGCAACCCCCACCCTCCAGTACCGCCCCCACACTGCAGGGCTGTGGCAGTGCCCAGTGGCAGGGGCCTGCAGTGCCGCCTTGTAGTCACTCATGCAACCCCCACCCTCCAGTATCGCCCCCACACTGCAGGGCTGTGGCAGTGCCCAGTGGCAGTGCCCAGTGCCACCTTGTAGTCACTCATGCAACCCCCACCCTCCAGTATCGCCCCCACATTGCAGGCCTGTGGCAGTGCCCAGTGGCAGGGGCCTGCAGTGGCACCTTGTAGTCACTCATGCAACCCCCACCCTCCAGTATCGCCCCCACACTGCAGGGCTGTGGCAGTGCCCAGTGGCAGTGCCCAGTGCCACCTTGTAGTCACTCCTCACCTGTCTTTGCCGGTCTCATTTTTGAAAATCAAGTCACAGTGGGCCATCATGGCTTCTGTCAGGGTGTACACCTGGGTTTTGGGGTACATCTCCTGCACTTTCAAGAGTGTCCTGTAAACGACCCCCTTTTCAGGGTTCAGGACTTTCTGTGGTCCCCAAATGATGTACATAGTGTCTGAAGACTGTTGGAAGAAGTAGCTGCTGTTCCGGACGAGTAGCGGCACGCTGGTGTGGGACACCACCCGCACAGTGCTCCTGCTGCCCACATCCTCCTCGAAGCCCTGGGTGGGCGCTTGGTTCATGCGCAGCACGCATTCCGCCGAGTCGATCTCCTGCCCCTTGCGGGACCCCAGCATCTGGCCCGAGCTGGAGACCACCGAGCACCGCTGGCAGCGTGGCCGGGAGAGCACCTGGGCATGGGGGGAAAGAAAGGTGGGGGTTACATCCGGAAGCTGAGGCGCCGCGATATCCTCAGGAACTACGCCCACTAGCGGAGCACCGCACAATTCCCCTCTCATCACAACATCCATGCACTAACGTGAGCAGCAAAGGTGCACAAACAGAAGAGCGGCGCCTGCTGTGTGAGTACTGAGGAGGCGCACCCCTGGGAGTACGTTGTGAAGGTGTGCTGCTCCCCAAGTGTGCACAGAAGGAAAAGGAGTGCTAATCCTAAAACCCAGGGAGAGTACTGGACCCTAGGTACTGGCGCAATGTCATCTGTGAGAGGCCGGGGGCCAAAGGGGGGTCTGTGTTAGGCAAAATCCTGTGCAGTACCCCTTGGGAACACCACACACAATTAAGACTACAAGTGACAGTACAAATTCACCTTTGGTACAAGCCTGTACTACACAGTAAAGTGGTAGCGATGGCTGAGCAGCCAGACTTATCTCAAGAGCAATTGAGCAGTATCAAATAGTTACACAAAGGACAGCACTTACTATGATTCCAACAAACACTGACTCAATGTTTCTGAGTAAAAGAATATATATTTATTTATACATCATTCATAAAACAATTCACTAATTAAAAGCATCAGAAAAATCACACTCTTAATACACTACACACCACCCAATACATTCTGGACCAGTTAAACTCAAAATGATGTGTGAGCAAAATGGCACTCCAGCAATTTAAAAGGGAGGGAAAGACAAAGTTAGACAGGAATTAAGCAGCACCAACAAGTGAGTAAGCAGGGCAATCTAGAAAAGGCAACTATGGTGAGGAAATCAAATCAAGGGGCTTGAGCCAAAGTCAATAGACCAGAGTCTTTGCATAGGATCACACAGTTCACAGTAGTTTGCAGTTAAGTCTTTGCCAAGAGTTCGAAACGAAGTTGGTCGGAAGAAAAGTTACTTTAAAGAGTAGAGAAGGACAAGCCCTCGGTTTGGCGAAAGATTTCAAACACTTTCACTGCGGTCAGACGGAACGAACAACCGGGTTAGCACAGTACCGTTAGAGCAGAAGAATGCTGTAGCTGCGGCAGACGTTCCTGGCAGGTCCTGCAGGCTCACGATTCCTGAAGCGACTGTCGGACTGACACGAAGTAAGAAGATTGGAGGGTCCTGCACTGCCCAGGGAAGAAACCAGCAGCAGAGAAAAGCGACAAATAAAAGGTGCGCTCCTTAAAACCCAAGCAGGGTTCCGACCCTTCTGGCTATCCGTTTCACTGTAGCTGTGTACAGCCAATTCAACCAGAGGAGGGAGGCCTGTCTTGCAGTTTGGTGAACTGGTTGGTCCCACCAGCTCAAGGCGAGAAGATTCCTTGGAGATCTTCCCTGTCGCTGAAGTTTGGAGATTCATAACCGCAGCAGGGCTTCACCGGCAGGTTCAGTCATGGTAGAGGTCCTCTTCTGTCAGCTTCTATTCAGTTCTCTCGATCCAGTGGCGACTCTGCCTTCTCAGTCCCAGAGACCTGCTTTTTATGCAGTTTTCCCCCATTCACACAGCCTGGCTGCCAATCATACAGAGTGTGACATGGATCTCCAAGGAGACCCTGTGCAGGGAGTCTCAAACCCCTCCCTCACATCCTGTCCCCCACACACATTCAGGCGCCTAAGGAGGGATTCTGAGCAGAAGCCTGCCAAAGGCCGGCGAACAAAAGGAACCAAACCTGGTTTGGCACGCAGAGTAAAACACGAGAAAGACCCTTACAAAAAGAAATGGCAAATAAACCCAGCCGGAACCAAATAAAAGTAAATGGGGTCCAGCGGATTTAAGTTTGAGGCTACTAACTTACCCTAAAACAGTACCAAAGCTATTTAAATAGACCGTGGTAGGGAAAAAAAGGGTAGATACCACTGCCACCAGCCAAATCTTAAAGAAAGGGGAACAAAATAGTGTTCCATGAGAGACAGACCAAAAGGGACAACTATTACCCCCTTTGCGGTACTCTATGTAAGATAGTTAGTACTGGGTCTGTGAGTTTAAAAAGACTAATAAAGTCAATGGCAACTTTACATGTTCTGGTAATCTGTAGTCAGCCCCAGAAAATGGAGTCGGAGTTGGGAAGTCTGAGAAAGACAAGCCTGTGTAACACACGGTAAAAAGATGATGCCCGTGGGGTAGGCGAGGTTCCAAAGTCTATGAACACAAAAATGTAAAACACACACAGCAAAACACATGTAAGAGTGGGAAAAAAGGCCCACACACTTACCAGGTGAAAAAAAAATCCTAGAAATCCAGCAAAGCTGCTGAGGGACTCAGTAGGTAAGGAAATTAGCCATTCTGGAGCATTCTCCCTAACAGTCCGCTATTCGCTCCACGAGGCAGGAACTGTAGGCAGTATGTGTGGTATCCCTCGGATACCCCATCCCAGGGCCAGCATGGCCTGCATGTTTTGAACAGTAGGCTGTGAACACAGGAAGTGATCGTAGGTGGATTGCCAATCTGTTTGCAGTGCCATCTGACTGTGTGTGGTCTACTGGGTTTGCTCTGGTTACACTGTGTACACAAGGTGCAGTCCCTTATTCTGATTCTGTTCTAGGGTCTCCACACCTGTGCTGAAGGTGGATCTGGAATTCAGGTTATTGATGAATAATTGGTTTGATAAGTATTAGTGGATATGTAAACTGGATCTTAGTTTGTCTGTTCTGTCTACATCTGCAGAAGTCCACTCCTGTAGATGGGGTTAATGACCCCGAAACACGTTGAGTTGAAAGGACTGCATCTGAAAGCATTGCATCTCTACAAAAGGAGTCTATGACATCACTGTATAGGCGTATTATATGATGGTGAACTAATGTAATTTTCCTTTTTATGTGCAAATAATTTGTTGGACTGTATTTCAGTATTTGTGTGGTGCAGGGGACGGGAGTGTCTAAAGCTATGGACACTACTTTGCTGTATGTTTTAGAGGTAGGCATATCTTGCCCACCTGACAGTGGGCAGCCAATCACAATCCTAGTTCCTATAGATAATATACTATGTTCCCCTTAAGCCAATCCTGACCCTTAGTAGGTTTTTCATTATTTGCCATGTAGTATGATGAGAGAACCTGAGCGTCCGTCCGTTGACGTTCATAGTAAACTCCATATTTTAGATAATTGTTAATAAAACAGTACTTTGCCATCTTCCTGAGTTGGTTCGGTTATTTGGACTCAGAGTTATTCTGTGTGATCCCATCCATTCCATATGCACGTTCCTAAAGGGCCCTGAGCTCAGACGTCACCCTTGCAATCTCTACCATCTCCCCGGTAACATGATCTGACCACTTCTCACGTTCCATCCCTCCGGCTACTACTGCTCCTGCACGCAGTATGATTTTGCTCCACAATCCCACCCTAGCCTCCCTTCTCACATCAACTCTACGATCTATCAACTTCCCAGATGCTTTAGCCAACCTCTATCATCAGAGCCCCCAATTCACGATTGTTCAATATTCTCCGCTCAAACCCAAAACTACCAAACCACACAAACTCACCAACTTCTGGTTCTCTGATGAACTTATTTTGCATTGTAGAAACAAGAGAACCCCTAAGCCCCTTCACCAAAAACACAACCTCCCAAGGTAATCGTTCTAACTTTGCCAAAGCCACTAATGTTTACAAGAACGCTGTCTTCTCCCGCAAGGCTAATTTGTACACCAGAATTTCTAATGCCAGCTCTAACTCCAAAGAATTGTTCTCCTTCTTGCGAGAGTTGGAAAACCCTGTCAGGCCCAACACTCACACTAGGACCGACAAAGATTGGGGTACCACCATTCAGGATGCCCTCACCAACAAAATCGACTTACTTCGAAACAGAATTACTGCCAAATAAATCCTACTAGCCTCCAAAGCTTCCACTCCTGCCACGTACCATCACTAAATTACCTCTACCTCACAGATACAACCCCTTTCTCATTCTCTCAAGTCTCTGAAGTCTATGTCCTGGAGACCATCCTGGCCCTTAAACCTTCAAACCGCAAGGGTGACTCCTGTCCACCTCTTATTGTCAAGCTGTGTACGCCTACTTTGTCACCAATTACTGCAGATGAACAGGCAGATGGAGAGCAGGTGCAAGTGGATCTAGGTCACCTGGCCTAAGCCCCGCCTACCTGGTGCCTTCCAGGTTGCTGCTCTTTTTCCCCACTTAGCAAGCCCCGCCCACCTGGTGCCTTCCTGCTTGCCGCTCTTTTTCCCCACTTAGCAAGCCCCACCCACCTGGCGCCTTCCTGGTTGCTGCTCTTTTTCCCCTACTTAAGGAGCTCTCCAGCCTCTTTTCCTTTGCAGGTGGGGAGCAGGTGCAAGTGGATCTATGTCACCTGGCCTAAGCCCTGCCTACCTGGTGCCTTCCAGGTTGCTGCTCTTTTTCCCCACTTAGCAAGCCCCGCCTACCTGGTGCCTACCTGGTTACCGCTCTTTTTCCCCACTTAGCAAGCCCCACCCAGCTGTTGCCTTCCTGGTTGCTGCTCTTTTTCCCCTACTTAAGGAGCCCTCCAGCCTCTTTTCCTTTGCAGCTGGGGAGCAGGTGCAAGTGGATCTAGGTCACCTGGCCTAAGCCCAGCCCACCTGGTGCTTTCCAGGTTGCTGCTCTTTTGCCCACTTAGCAAGCCACGGCCACTTGGTGCCTACCTGGTTGTCGCTATTTTTCCCTACCTAAGGCGCTCTCCAGCCTCTTTTCCTTTGCTGATGAGGAGCAGGTGCAAGTGGATCTATGTCACCTGGCCTAAGCCCCGCCCACCTGGTGCCTTCCTGGTTGCCACTCTTTTTCCCTAATTAAAGAGCCCTCCAGACTCTTTTCCTTTACTGATGGGGAGCAGGTGCAAGTGGATCTAGGTCACCTGGCCTAAGCCCGGCCCACCTGGTGCTTTCCAGGTTGCTGCTCTGTTGCCCACTTAGCAAGCCACGGCCACTTGGTGCCTACCTGGTTGTCACTATTTTTCCCTACCTAAGGCGCTCTCCAGCCTCTTTTCCTTTGCTGATGAGGAGCAGGTGCAAGTGGATCTATGTCACCTGGCCTAAGCCCCGCCCACCTGGTGCCTTCCTGGTTGCCACTCTTTTTCCCTAATTAAAGAGCCCTCCAGACTCTTTTCCTTTACTGATGGGGAGCAGGTGCAAGTGGATCTATGTCACCTGGCCTAAGCCCCGCCCACCTGGTGCCTTCCTGGTTGCCACTCTTTTTCCCTAATTAAAGAGCCCTCCAGACTCTTTTCCTTTACTGATGGAGAGCAGGTGCAAGTGGATCTAGGTCACCTGGCCTAAGCACCACCCACCTTCTTATCCCTGCCTTTTCCTTTCTTCTCTTAACTCTTAGATCAAGGGCGTCTCTCGTCTGGATGTCTGGAGTGAAGGGACGACGTGGAAAAAGGCAATTCCTGTTTGGACCTGTTCTACCAGGAGGACCCAGGGGCCGACCCCCTGCTCATACAGCAGGTAAGCATGCACCAACATGTGTTTACTCCCTCTGTCCCCCACAGGCCATCCCCACCATCAGGCAACGCCAACGTCTCTGGTGCTGGGGTGAGGACAGGTGCTCCATGGCACAGTAAGTTGTGCATTTGTAAAGATGTTATTCTCGGGCCACAGCGTGTGTTTGCCTGCTCCACTCTCCCTTTGTCCTAGTTTCGTCCTTGTTTGTTGCCCCCCCTCCCTCCATCCCACTGCCTCTCATTGGTTGGTAGGCCCTTTAAAATGGCCAACCAAGTCACCCCTGCAGTGGCAGCCCCCTCGGCCAAAGACCAGAGTCTAAAGAAAGCTCCAGTAGTGTCCGCTGTGGTGCTGCTGTTGACCTGTTGCGACTGATCAGGTAAGTGGAATCTGGGTGTGTTGTATTGTGTTGTGCTCAAATACTTAGCCAACCCTTGCATCGTAGGTCCATGCATCCTGTTCCATTCCCCCCTCCTGCGTTTCTCTTCCTCTCACATCTCAGCCCTTCCCTCTTCAATCTATTGTGTACTCTTCTGACACTGCCTCGTGCTCCTCTGTTTTTCGGCCATTACTTTGCGTTGCTGCATTCTTCTTCTAGGTTCCTGTCGTGTTCTGTGCCTTGTTGACTGTATTGACTTGGTGTTTGCTCTCTTCGGTTCTGGATATTGTGTTTCTATCCACGGTTTGTGGCATCACATTGCAATTGCCTGCATTCTTTACTTCCAGGTTCCATGTTAATGCTTTGTGCTTTGCCTGGTTCTGTACTACACCTGCATTCTCTACTTCTAGGCTCCCTGCTGACCTCTGTGTTTTGCTTTTGGTCTTGTGTTGCATCTGCGTTCTCTACTTCCAGGTTCCCTGTTATGCTTTGTGCTTTGCCTGGTTCTGTACTACACCTGCATTCTCTACTTCTAGGCTCCCTGCTGACCTCTGTGTTTTGCTTTTGGTCTTGTGTTGCATCTGCGTTCTCTACTTCCAGGTTCCCTGTTATGCTTTGTGCTTTGCCTGGTTCTGTACTACACCTGCATTCTCTACTTCTAGGCTCCCTGCTGACCTCTGGGTTTTGCTTCTGGTCTTGTATTGCATCTGTTTTCTTTACTTCCAGGTTCCCTGTTATGCTTTGTGCTTTGCCTGGTTCTGTACTACACCTGCATTCTTCACTTCTAGGCTCCCTGCTGACCTCAGTGTTTTGCTTTTGGTCTTGTATTGCATCTGTTTTCTTTACTTCCAGGTTCCCTGTTATGCTTTGTGCTTTGCCTGGTTCTGTACTACACCTGCATTCTCTACTTCTAGGCTCCCTGCTGACCTCTGGGTTTTGCTTTTGGTCTTGTATTGCATCTGTTTTCTTTACTTCCAGGTTCCCTGTTATGCTTTGTGCTTTGCCTGGTTCTGTACTACACCTGCATTCTTCACTTCTAGGCTCCCTGCTGACCTCAGTGTTTTGCTTTTGGTCTTGTATTGCATCTGTTTTCTTTACTTCCAGGTTCCCTGTTATGCTTTGTGCTTTGCCTGGTTCTGTACTACACCTGCATTCTCTACTTCTAGGCTCCCTGCTGACCTCAGTGTTTTGCTTCTGGTCTTGTATTGCATCTGTTTTCTTTACTTCCAGGTTCCCTGTTGTGCTTTGTGCTTTGCCTGGTTCTGTACTACACCTGCATTCTCTACTTCTAGGCTCCCTGCTGACCTCTGGGTTTTGCTTTTGGTCTTGTATTGCATCTGTTTTCTTTACTTCCAGGTTCCCTGTTGTGCTTTGTGCTTTGCCTGGTTCTGTACTACACCTGCATTCTCTACTTCTAGGCTCCCTGCTGACCTCTGGGTTTTGCTTTTGGTCTTGTATTGCATCTGCTTTCTTTACTTCCAGGTTCCCTGTTGTGCATTGTGCTTTGCCTGGTTCTGTACTACACCTGCATTCTCTACTTCTAGGCTCCCTGCTGACCTCTGTGTTTTGCTTTTGGTCTTGTATTGCATCTGTTTTCTTTACTTCCAGGTTCCCTGTTGTGCTTTGTGCTTTGCCCTGGTTCTGTACTACACCTGCATTCTCTACTTCTAGGCTCCCTGCTGACCTCTGGGTTTTGCTTTTGGTCTTGTATTGCATCTGCTTTCTTTACTTCCAGGTTCCCTGTTGTGCTTTGTGCTTTGCCTGGTTCTGTACTACACCTGCATTCTCTACTTCTAGGCTCCCTGCTGACCTCTGTGTTTTGCTTTTGGTCTTGTATTGCATCTGCTTTCATTACTTCCAGGTTCCCTGTTATGCTTTGTGCTTTGCCTGGTTCTGTACTACACCTGCATTCTCTACTTCTAGGCTCCCTGCTGACCTCTGGGTTTTGCTTTTGGTCTTGTATTGCATCTGTTTTCTTTACTTCCAGGTTCCCTGTTATGCTTTGTGCTTTGCCTGGTTCTGTACTACACCTGCATTCTCTACTTCTAGGCTCCCTGCTGACCTCTGGGTTTTGCTTTTGGTCTTGTATTGCATCTGTTTTCTTTACTTCCAGGTTCCCTGTTATGCTTTGTGCTTTGCCTGGTTCTGTACTACACCTGCATTCTCTACTTCTAGGCTTCCTGCTGACCTCTGGGGTTTGCTTTTGGTCTTGTATTGCATCTGTTTTCTTTACTTCCAGGTTCCCTGTTGTGCTTTGTGCTTTGCCTGGTTCTGTACTACACCTGCATTCTCTACTTCTAGGCTCCCTGCTGACCTCTGGGTTTTGCTTTTGGTCTTGTATTGCATCTGTTTTCTTTACTTCCAGGTTCCCTGTTGTGCTTTGTGCTTTGCCTGGTTCTGTACTACACCTGCATTCTTCACTTCTAGGCTCCCTGCTGACCTCAGTGTTTTGCTTTTGGTCTTGTATTGCATCTGTTTTCTTTACTTCCAGGTTCCCTGTTATGCTTTGTGCTTTGCCTGGTTCTGTACTACACCTGCATTCTCTACTTCTAGGCTCCCTGCTGACCTCTGGGTTTTGCTTTTGGTCTTGTATTGCATCTGTTTTCTTTACTTCCAGGTTCCCTGTTATGCTTTGTGCTTTGCCTGGTTCTGTACTACACCTGCATTCTTCACTTCTAGGCTCCCTGCTGACCTCAGTGTTTTGCTTTTGGTCTTGTATTGCATCTGTTTTCTTTACTTCCAGGTTCCCTGTTATGCTTTGTGCTTTGCCTGGTTCTGTACTACACCTGCATTCTCTACTTCTAGGCTCCCTGCTGACCTCAGTGTTTTGCTTCTGGTCTTGTATTGCATCTGTTTTCTTTACTTCCAGGTTCCCTGTTGTGCTTTGTGCTTTGCCTGGTTCTGTACTACACCTGCATTCTCTACTTCTAGGCTCCCTGCTGACCTCTGGGTTTTGCTTTTGGTCTTGTATTGCATCTGTTTTCTTTACTTCCAGGTTCCCTGTTGTGCTTTGTGCTTTGCCTGGTTCTGTACTACACCTGCATTCTCTACTTCTAGGCTCCCTGCTGACCTCTGGGTTTTGCTTTTGGTTTTGTATTGCATCTGCTTTCTTTACTTCCAGGTTCCCTGTTGTGCATTGTGCTTTGCCTGGTTCTGTACTACACCTGCATTCTCTACTTCTAGGCTCCCTGCTGACCTCTGTGTTTTGCTTTTGGTCTTGTATTGCATCTGTTTTCTTTACTTCCAGGTTCCCTGTTGTGCTTTGTGCTTTGCCCTGGTTCTGTACTACACCTGCATTCTCTACTTCTAGGCTCCCTGCTGACCTCTGGGTTTTGCTTTTGGTCTTGTATTGCATCTGCTTTCTTTACTTCCAGGTTCCCTGTTGTGCTTTGTGCTTTGCCTGGTTCTGTACTACACCTGCATTCTCTACTTCTAGGCTTCCTGCTGACCTCTGGGGTTTGCTTTTGGTCTTGTATTGCATCTGTTTTCTTTACTTCCAGGTTCCCTGTTGTGCTTTGTGCTTTGCCTGGTTCTGTACTACACCTGCATTCTCTACTTCTAGGCTCCCTGCTGACCTCTGGGTTTTGCTTTTGGTCTTGTATTGCATCTGTTTTCTTTACTTCCAGGTTCCCTGTTGTGCTTTGTGCTTTGCCTGGTTCTGTACTACACCTGCATTCTTCACTTCTAGGCTCCCTGCTGACCTCAGTGTTTTGCTTTTGGTCTTGTATTGCATCTGTTTTCTTTACTTCCAGGTTCCCTGTTATGCTTTGTGCTTTGCCTGGTTCTGTACTACACCTGCATTCTCTACTTCTAGGCTCCCTGCTGACCTCTGGGTTTTGCTTTTGGTCTTGTATTGCATCTGTTTTCTTTACTTCCAGGTTCCCTGTTATGCTTTGTGCTTTGCCTGGTTCTGTACTACACCTGCATTCTTCACTTCTAGGCTCCCTGCTGACCTCAGTGTTTTGCTTTTGGTCTTGTATTGCATCTGTTTTCTTTACTTCCAGGTTCCCTGTTATGCTTTGTGCTTTGCCTGGTTCTGTACTACACCTGCATTCTCTACTTCTAGGCTCCCTGCTGACCTCAGTGTTTTGCTTCTGGTCTTGTATTGCATCTGTTTTCTTTACTTCCAGGTTCCCTGTTGTGCTTTGTGCTTTGCCTGGTTCTGTACTACACCTGCATTCTCTACTTCTAGGCTCCCTGCTGACCTCTGGGTTTTGCTTTTGGTCTTGTATTGCATCTGTTTTCTTTACTTCCAGGTTCCCTGTTGTGCTTTGTGCTTTGCCTGGTTCTGTACTACACCTGCATTCTCTACTTCTAGGCTCCCTGCTGACCTCTGGGTTTTGCTTTTGGTCTTGTATTGCATCTGCTTTCTTTACTTCCAGGTTCCCTGTTGTGCATTGTGCTTTGCCTGGTTCTGTACTACACCTGCATTCTCTACTTCTAGGCTCCCTGCTGACCTCTGTGTTTTGCTTTTGGTCTTGTATTGCATCTGTTTTCTTTACTTCCAGGTTCCCTGTTGTGCTTTGTGCTTTGCCCTGGTTCTGTACTACACCTGCATTCTCTACTTCTAGGCTCCCTGCTGACCTCTGGGTTTTGCTTTTGGTCTTGTATTGCATCTGCTTTCTTTACTTCCAGGTTCCCTGTTGTGCTTTGTGCTTTGCCTGGTTCTGTACTACACCTGCATTCTCTACTTCTAGGCTCCCTGCTGACCTCTGTGTTTTGCTTTTGGTCTTGTATTGCATCTGCTTTCATTACTTCCAGGTTCCCTGTTATGCTTTGTGCTTTGCCTGGTTCTGTACTACACCTGCATTCTCTACTTCTAGGCTCCCTGCTGACCTCTGGGTTTTGCTTTTGGTCTTGTATTGCATCTGTTTTCTTTACTTCCAGGTTCCCTGTTATGCTTTGTGCTTTGCCTGGTTCTGTACTACACCTGCATTCTCTACTTCTAGGCTCCCTGCTGACCTCTGGGTTTTGCTTTTGGTCTTGTATTGCATCTGTTTTCTTTACTTCCAGGTTCCCTGTTATGCTTTGTGCTTTGCCTGGTTCTGTACTACACCTGCATTCTCTACTTCTAGGCTTCCTGCTGACCTCTGGGGTTTGCTTTTGGTCTTGTATTGCATCTGTTTTCTTTACTTCCAGGTTCCCTGTTGTGCTTTGTGCTTTGCCTGGTTCTGTACTACACCTGCATTCTCTACTTCTAGGCTCCCTGCTGACCTCTGGGTTTTGCTTTTGGTCTTGTATTGCATCTGTTTTCTTTACTTCCAGGTTCCCTGTTGTGCTTTGTGCTTTGCCTGGTTCTGTACTACACCTGCATTCTCTACTTCTAGGCTCCCTGCTGACCTCTGGGTTTTGCTTTTGGTCATGTATTGCATCTGCTTTCTTTACTTCCAGGTTCCCTGTTGTGCTTTGTGCTTTGCCCTGGTTCTGTACTACACCTGCATTCTCTACTTATAGGCTCCCTGCTGACCTCTGTGTTTTGCTTTTGGTCTTGTATTGCATCTGTTTTCTTTACTTCCAGGTTCCCTGTTGTGCTTTGTGCTTTGCCCTGGTTCTGTACTACACCTGCATTCTCTACTTCTAGGCTCCCTGCTGACCTCTGGGTTTTGCTTTTGGTCTTGTATTGCATCTGCTTTCTTTACTTCCAGGTTCCCTGTTGTGCTTTGTGCTTTGCCTGGTTCTGTACTACACCTGCATTCTCTACTTCTAGGCTCCCTGCTGACCTCTGGGTTTTGCTTTTGGTCTTGTATTGCATCTGTTTTCTTTACTTCCGGGTTCCCTGTTATGCTTTGTGCTTTGCCCTGGTTCTGTACTACACCTGCATTCTCTACTTATAGGCTCCCTGTGTTGCATCTGTTTTCTTTACTTCCAGGTTCCCTGTTGTGCTTTGTGCTTTGCCTGGTTCTGTACTACACCTGCATTCTCTACTTCTAGGCTCCCTGCTGACCTCTGTGTTTTGCTTTTGGTCTTGTATTGCATCTGCTTTCATTACTTCCAGGTTCCCTGTTATGCTTTGTGCTTTGCCTGGTTCTGTACTACACCTGCATTCTCTACTTCTAGGCTCCCTGCTGACCTCTGGGTTTTGCTTTTGGTCTTGTATTGCATCTGTTTTCTTTACTTCCAGGTTCCCTGTTATGCTTTGTGCTTTGCCTGGTTCTGTACTACACCTGCATTCTCTACTTCTAGGCTCCCTGCTGACCTCTGGGTTTTGCTTTTGGTCTTGTATTGCATCTGTTTTCTTTACTTCCAGGTTCCCTGTTATGCTTTGTGCTTTGCCTGGTTCTGTACTACACCTGCATTCTCTACTTCTAGGCTCCCTGCTGACCTCTGGGTTTTGCTTTTGGTCTTGTATTGCATCTGTTTTCTTTACTTCCAGGTTCCCTGTTATGCTTTGTGCTTTGCCTGGTTCTGTACTACACCTGCATTCTCTACTTCTAGGCTCCCTGCTGACCTCTGGGTTTTGCTTTTGGTCTTGTATTGCATCTGTTTTCTTTACTTCCAGGTTCCCTGTTATGCTTTGTGCTTTGCCTGGTTCTGTACTACACCTGCATTCTCTACTTCTAGGCTCCCTGCTGACCTCTGGGTTTTGCTTTTGGTCTTGTATTGCATCTGTTTTCTTTACTTCCAGGTTCCCCGTTATGCTTTGTGCTTTGCCCTGGTTCTGTACTACATCTGCATTCTCTTCTCCTCAGTTCCCTGGTTCTGTACTACATCTGCATTCTCTTCTCCTCAGTTCCCTGTTGTGCTCTTTTCTTTCTGGTGGATATGTACTGCATCTGATGTGTAGGTCCATTTTTCTTGTTCTTTGTTGAGCCCCCCTCCCTTTCATGTCCCCCCCGTTGCCTCCCTCCTATCTCCCCACCCCGTGTGACCTCCCCTACCGCCTCCCCCGCCTGCCTGGGGACCCCACATATGGTCTCTGTTCTCTCTCCTTTTTCCTCTTCTCCCATTAATGGTGGCACCCGGTGGGAGGCCCTCCTGGCCCCATTCCACTCCTCTAAGAC
Organism: Ambystoma mexicanum; assembly: GCF_040938575.1. Lineage (NCBI taxonomy): Eukaryota > Metazoa > Chordata > Amphibia > Caudata > Ambystomatidae > Ambystoma > Ambystoma mexicanum. Next base: position 6,198,589 of record NC_090929.1, on the reverse strand, counting down.
CATCATTAATGTCTACTTAAATGGCACTGCCTTGGTCCAGGGCCCTCAGGCCAATCTCCTCCTCTTTGATTGATGTTTCCCGCACCTTATCAACCTCCTTTCCTCTCCTGCTATCCATTCTTACCCCTCTCTGGCTCCTCTGCTGCCACCTTCCTCTGCCACCTCTTTGGAATCCCCTAATGCCTCTCTGGCCACCCTGTTGCCTCCCTCCTCTGCCACCCTTCTGACACTCTCTTCTCCCTCCCGACTACACTGCCTTCTCTTCCTTCCTCTTCCCATCCTCGGACACCTCAACACTTCTGCAAGGTGTACCTCTGGCCTGTACTCCTCCCTGGAAGACCTTCAAATGCGGTAACCTACTCCACATCACTACTCTCAACTCTCGTTCAGCTGTCAAACACTCCTCTGACATCTGCCATCTCCTGGAAGACCTTGATTCGGATGTACTCGGTCTCACCGAGACTTGGTTCACGGCCAGCTCTGTCACGAGTTTCGACACTCTCCTTCCCGATGGCTACAAGATTCTTTTCTAACCCAGAATCAACCGCCCCAGTGGGGGTGTAGCCTTGATTTTCCCAGAGTGGATCCCTGCTTCTATCCTTCCAATGCAGCACTAATCCTCCTTTGAATGCTTGGTCTGCAGGCTCTCTATCTCTCCTGGCCTCTCTCTCACTGTGGGCACTATCTACAGGCTGCCTGGCCAGGTCACCCTCTTACTCTCTGTGTGGGCTGACCTCTCCTCCTCGCTCCTTGCTTCTACCTCCCAACTTCTCCTCCTGGGAGACTTGAACATCCGCATGGATGCTATCAGCCCTTCTTCAGGACTCTTTTGAAACCTCTGCAATTCTCTCTCTCTCTCTATTCTTCCCTCTGGCCCGACTCACTCTGCAGGGCGCACCCTGGATGTGCTGCTCTCCTCAGACCTCCCCTTCTCTAACCCTCTCACCACTCCTCTCACTTTCTCCTTTCTTCTCACCTCACTCTCTCTTCCCCACAGGTGAAGCCGACTCCAGTACTGCCACCTACCTTCTCGGTCATCCGACCCATGAAGCGTTTGTCAGTTGAGGCTTTTGCCACAGCTTTCTCTCCTCCTTCTGCACCTTTGGCTGACTCACACCCTCACACAGCCCTCTCTAACCTTCATCTTGCTATCTCTAACACTCTGGATGTCTTTGCCCCTGTCATGAGGAGCCGCTTGAAGACCAAATCCTCTCTTCCTCTACCTCCTCTTCCTCCTCCTCTACCACTCCTGTCCCGTCTGAGGTCATCTCTCCTCCTTCTTTCTCCTCCTGTTACCTGTTCACCCCTGACGATGTTTCTAGACAAGTCTGATCTATGAAAGTCTCATCAAAGCAGGTTCTCCCCTGCTCATCCAGAACCATCAAGGACCACATCAACACCCTTCCTCCAGCTTTGGCCGATTTCTCCAATCACTCCTTTGGCACTGGAACTTTCCCCTCCCCCTTAAGCACTCTCTTGTGCACCCCCTTCTAAAGAAGCCCTCGGCCGATCCTTCCTCTCCGGCTATCACCCGATCTCCATCACTCCTTTCCTGAGCAAACTCTTGTTAAAGATGGCCATCTCCCAGCTTAATCTACATACTGAATCTGTTGGTTGCCCCCATGACCACAAGTCTGGATTCAGAGCTGCCAGAAGCATTGAAACTGCTTTCTTAAACACCTGTGAAGACTTGCTCTCCAATCTTGACTCTAATGTCCCCTTTGCCCTCATTCTCCTTGATCTATCCTCTGCTTTTGACATGGCCAACCATGCCATCATGCTCAATCGTCTCCGGGACAACCTTTGTATGAATGGCCTTGATGACCACCTTTCTCACCAACCGGCAGGCACTCTCAGGTCCAACTGGGGTGCTTTTCCCCTTGTCTATCTCTCTCTCTACTTGTGGTGTTCCCCAGGGGTCTAACCTCTCTCCCTGGCTCTTCAACCACTAGCTGGTACCTCTTGCCCACTGCATCGATACTTTCTGTTCCAATTATTTTCAATGTTATGCAGATGACACTCAGCTCTATTTCATGCTCCCCTCAGCCACCTCTGCTTCTTCTCTCATACCAGAATGTCTGACCGCAATTCAGGAATGGTGTGCCGCCAATGATCTCTGCCTTAATGCCAGTAAAACTGAGATCCTCCTCATTGGGACACCTGCTCCTTCCTTTCCTCTCTCTCTTTGGCTGTCCACTCTGGGCCTTCTTGCTGCTCCTTCCTGTGAGGCTAAGAACCTTGGTGTCATCTTCCAGTCCACCCTCTCCTATCAGCTGCACTTCCTCAGAGGTATTCTTCCTTTTCTCACTTTCTGTCATGCGCCGCCAACGTTGGGGTATTTGGTCGCGGTGGAGACTGGGCTGCCATTAGCCGCCCATCACGTCCCACCGCGCACCTTGAGCAGCAGTCTAGTTGTTTCCGCAGCGTCTGCCGTGGTACGCCTTTTTCTTTCTGTCTCATCCGGAAGTCTGCGCGTTGCAACCCTTTCACGTCAGGCTCCGGGTGAGACGCTAGCAGTTTTCTCCGTCCCGTGTTTCCGTCGTTTTTTCCTCCGCCTGCCTTCCTTTCCTGTTTGTCCCTGTTTCCTTTGTTTTGTTTTCCTGAAGTTTTTTCCCTCATCCGCACTCCCGACTTTCTCTCCTTTCCAGCCCCTTCTTTTGTGTAGTTTTTCCAGTACCTATTGTTTCTTTTTCCCTCCTTAGTAATTTTACCTCGTTTCTCCACTCCTCCTTGCCTTCTTTATTTACGCGGCACATACCAGCGCATTGGACCTTCAAACTTGGCTCATACCTACGCACCAGTCCTGCATACGTGCCACATCCCTACTAATTGGACCTACTTACACCAGCTTGGATAGGGTTTTTTTATGCCATCAGGCTTTTCCCCCCATTTGGCTTGCTCCGGCAGAGAGGTCCCCACTAGACCTCTTTGTACCAGGTCAGGGTGGCTTCCTCCCGGGGAAGGCCCTATCCTCCGAAAAAAAAAACAGCTTGGTGGAAGAAGAGACTTGAACAGCCCGAGGAAACCAACGCCACAGGTGAGGAGGAGGTCGGAGGGTTGGAGTTAGAAGAGGAAGAGGGTAATTTGGAGGTTGGCTGTGATACTTTACCCATAAAGCTCATTGTCTCCAGAGCTCTGGTCCTCTCTAGGCTGGACTATTGCAACATCCTCTTTCTAAGTCTTCCTGCCTCTACTCTTTGACCTTTACAAATTATCCAGAACAGAACTGCAAGACTTGTACTTGGCCTCAATCTCTCCAGCTCTGAAATCTCTTCACTGGTCCCTGTGGCTGCAAAGATCAAGTTGAAGACCCTCTGCATCGCCCACAAGGCTTTCTGGGGCCTAGGATCGCTCTACCTCCAATTTTTCTCTTCCAAAACATCTTCCTTCTCGAGCGCTATGCTCATCCACCTCTAACTCTATGAGGGGCAGACACTTCTCCAAGCAGAGAGTTGGGGGCAGATCTATCTCTTCGGCTGGGGCCTCCCTCTGGAACAGCCTCCCTGCCTCTCTCAAACTTGAGCAGAACCACCTCCACTTCCGCAAGCAACTCAAGACCTTCCTTTTTGCTTCCGCTTTCTCTCTTCCTCTCTCCTGCTGATGCGCCTGACTGCTCCGCACACTGGTCACCTGGTCACCCTCTGAACTCGGGCCCAGAATCCTGTATGTCCAGTTGCCCTTGCACTGCCTCCGGGCCGCCAGCACTTAAGGGTCTGTATCTGCAACCCTACAGTCCCTTCTCTCTGCACTTATGAGCCACCCTCTGGCTGCAGTTGTGAATTAACAGCACTTCCCCCTTCGCCTCCCCCCTGGAACTTCTCCCCTTCCCTGTTCCCTGCACTTGCACGATCTGAATGACAAAAGGCCTAGTAAGATCATTATTTTGTCCTCTCTTGTTTCCCCCTCCTTGTCTTGTCGCGCCTAGAAGCACTTGTGCACAGGCGCGTTATAAATGCCACATCATATCATTTTGTACAGACTTTATGAATGTCTCCTTTAAGACCTACATTGTTCCCAACAGCATCAAATCTGCCGGGATTACTCCACTCCGTAAAAATACCTTCTCTCGATCCTTCCCTACCCACCAACTACTGACCCATCACCTCTGTCCCATTTCTGCTTAAATTACTTGACCGTATCGCCGATTCCCAAATCCAGCACTTTCAAGAATCCGAGTATCTCCTAGGATCAAGACAATCTTGGTACTGACCTAATCACAGCACTGAAACAGCCTTGCGGGACCTTAAATTGCACCTGGATAGCATCAGGGATGCAAGGAATCTTGCCATCCTCCTCCTCCTTGACCTATCCACAGCATTTGACTTGGTCGACCACGACACTCTCTACCAACACCTCGGCTGTCACTTCCTATTTTCTTCAGACGCCATTGCCTGGGTTAAATCCGTTGTTGGAGATCACACTGGAAATTCTGCAGCTGATCCCATCCCAGTGCCCCTGTGTCCCCCCCAAGGTTCCTGCTTGTCTCCCACCCTCCACAACACCTACACTCAGCCATTATTCAACATCCTTGACTCTCTTGATATCACATACACAAACTTTGCTGATGCTACTCAAATCCTCACTCCCATCACTGGGAACCACACAGAGGACACCATCATCATTAGCAAGTTTTACTCCACTATCCAAAACTGGACGGCCACCCACAAGCTTTGTCTAAATGACGATAAAACTGAGTTACTATTGTGGGCTCTCCTTTTTGACCCAGCAAGCTTACCTCGGCCTACTTCTCCTTCTCCATTTCCCCATTGATGTTGCCTCCATCCCAGTCCTCGGACAAATTAAAACGCTAGGGGGTCTACTTGGACGGTGAACTGACCATGATCAAGCACATCAATGCCCTGGCTTCCTCTACAGTTTACACCGCAAAACTCATCTCCCGGAGTAGACAATTCCTGTCTCCAACCATCTGTCCAACACTTGCAAGAGATATTATCATCAGCAAACTTGACTATTGCAACGTGTCTCTCATGGGCACCTCTGCAGCCAGTTTATCCAAGTTGCATCTCCTCCAGAACATTGCTCTTCATGCTGCCCCGGGTCTGCGTTGGTCCCACCACATTTCGGCCTCCAGGTGTGAAGTCCACTGGATTCCTATTAAAGTTCCCATAATGTTTCAAACTTTGATACTGGCACATCGCTGCCTGTACGATGTTGCCCCCAAGTACGTGAACAAGAGCATCTCTCAGAAACAACATTCGTGTGATTTCCGCTCATCCATCACCACCATCTGGAACTATCTACCCCCACACATCAGAGATGAAACCTCCTACACTACCTTCAAAGAGTTGGTGATAACTTGGCTCTTCAATAAATATGAATAATGACACTTTTAACGGTTATCTGCATTCACCTGATCCTACAATGCCTGTCCCACCTGCTGTTCCTTTGTTCTTAACTTGCCTATTCTGTGCAAACGCCGTGATACACTTGGGTTTGGGTGTTACATAAATGTCATCAATAAATAAATAAATAAAAACACCATATCAGACCGGAGGGACGGCTTACATCTTTCGAGTAACTAACCGAGAGAGCAGTTGGATTATTTATTTTCCCTGAGGGAAACCTTTATTGGTCAAAACATGTTGGCTATCTTTCTGTTCAAACTTGTCACATCTTATCTATTAAAATACAAGAAAGAACTTTGGGGCTCATTATGAGTTTGCCGGTATATGGCAAAAGTGGCGGTAATACAGTTTTCCCGCCACTTTTACCTTACCGGCCAGTCATGAGTAGCCAGTAACCCCATTGCTGGTAACATCATCGCTGGTAATACCGTTGTTGGGCACACCAGTGCTGGTATTACTTGCAACAGAATATCAGACGCCAGTACCATGGCCGACAGTAATAACAGCTAATCCTGAGAGGGGAAAACAGTGTAAGTACCACCAAATGATGCCGTTAATACCAGTAAAAGCACGCCGGATACATCTCCACCTGCAAGCTGGAGGTAAATACCCACAGGTGAGTGGAAACAGGCCACAGGTGCTTCCAATGGGAATCATACAAAAATGTCGCCCTCATTTGTGCGCCCCCGCAGTTATTGCGACTTTGGTGGCACACAAAATGAGGATGACATTTACTGCGCCCAAGCAGAGCGGGGGTTGCGGGGGTGTCCCCCGCTCTGCTTGGGCGCCGTAACGGGCTTCAGGGGTTGGGGGGGTGTCCCACGCTTACCATTTTGGTAAGCGGGGGGCATGAAAGAAAAAAAAAGAAAAGCACCCTGCTGCGTCAGCTCTAACCCACGTTAGTGGGAGGAGCTGATCCCGCAGGGAGAGCAGGGTGCAGGCGGCACACACAGAAGTGTTCTGCTGTGAATGGTAAATTGGGGGGGTGAGAGTGGGGGGTAGGAAGGGAAAATCAGGCCGGGGAAGTTGGCACAGTGATCTATATGATCACTGCACTGTGTCTTAACTGGCGTCGGCATTTCGGGTACATGAAGGGTACATGAGGGCCACACCAGCACCACAAAAACACCAATCCAACACCACCATGTAGTCACTGGTCTGTGCGAAGGTGAGCATGCAGCTGCTGCAGTTGGACATTGACCTGCAGAAGGATCTATCACAGGAAGCAAGCAGCAGAGGACAGGGGAGGAGGAGAAGCTGGAGAAGACTGATGGTGAGGAGGAGACGGCGGGCAAGGAGAGCACCCATTCCCCAGGACAGGGCCTCACCCTGGAACCAACCAGATGGCCAGATACTAACCTTGTATTGCCTCAACAGGGAGACAATAGTGGAACTACTGACCCTGATCCAGGAGGATATTGGAAGCAGGATCAACATCAGCATAGCCATTCCCCCGCTGGTGAAGTTGGTGTCGGTCCTGCACTTCCTGGCAACGGGCACATTTCAGCACAGAGTGGCCACGCAGCATGGCATCTCACAGCCATCCTTCTCCATTGTGCTTGGACAGGGGCTGACAGCACTCCTGCAGCATGTTGGATATTTCATCACACTCCCCACTACCACGGCACAGGAGAACGCCACTAAGGCCAGATTCTACGCCATGGCACATATGCCCAATGTAATTGACGCGCTGGATTGCACCCATGTTGAGTTGGTGGCATCCTGGATATCCAAGGAGGCGTAGCGCAACTGCAAGCAGTTCCACTCCCTCAATGTCCAGGTCACCTGTGACCCCCACCCTCACCATCACACACTGCTGTGCCTGATTTCCATGATCCACACACGACACCATGGTCCTGCGAAACAGCACGCTGCCGGGGTACATGGAGAGGCACAGAGGCCAACAAACCTGGATGTTAGGTGAGTAGGAGGAGGCACATGTCGTGAATGCATGCTCTGACATGGCTTTGTACATGCTGGACCACCCGCACACCCCACACATGACAAGGGTCAAAGACCATGATGCAGCAGGAAATGGCCAAGCTATGCAACCCCAATAGGCTGGCGTCACACACTGAACTACAGGTACCAGAATGCAACACCACACATACCACAACATGCATGGCCTGCAAAGGGGGCATGGTCCGGGCCACCCACTGGTGTCCAAAGCATGTTTAGGGGACCTCCCAGCGCAAGGGGAAAAGGCCAAAGATGACAGTTGGCAACATGAGCATGACTGGCACCCTTTCCAAACCACACCGTACAATAATGCACCATTAGCTCCAGGGACACAGTCATTCTCAAAAGCCCACCCAGCCCCAAGCACCCCTTGTGTGTGATGAGGAGGGAGGCGAACAACTAGGTGTGACATGATGCCAAAAGCTACAAAATGGACAGCACACTTGCAGATGGCATGTACGGAGGCCATCGTGGCCATTGACACAAACATGGACACCCCAGTGGGGACCTTCACATGACACCCTGTAACACTACAGGTACTCATCAAGGCTGATGCATGGAGCAGTGCAAAGGACCTAACCAGCCACTATGGGTTACCCTCCCTGTCAAGCACAGACCCCGAAAGACACAAGTATTGGCTGTGAAATGTGCGCCCCAGGGTGTGTGTGTAGCGCAATCGTACTCCTGAGGATGCACTTCCGTTGCCTGCATCGCTCAGGTGGTGCACTGATGTACAGGCCGTAAAAAGGTGGGACAGATAGTCCTTGCACGTTGCATGTTGCACAATATGTGTGTTCAGCGCAACATTCACCTGCCTACGGATGAGGGCAAGCCACCCCCAGAAGAGGATGACACAGTGCCTGCGGGTGCTGTAGGGGCACACACTGACTGGGCCGAGGCCAGGGAGGGGTGCCTGCCTCGGCAGGAACTGATAGATAACTTCTTCTGGACACCAACTCACAGGAGGTAATTCCCACATCTGTATGTAGTCACTTGTCACGTAAGGAATGTCCAGGCATTGTTCAGGATTTCATGGAATGTATGTGTTCCAGTGATTTCATCTTCCACAAGACAGCAATTCCCCTTCCCAACTCTCCTCATCACCTCCTGTAAAGACTGGAGCGAGGTATCTGTACTTCTGCCCCCTATATGGTAGGGTAAAGGCACAGTACAACCCCAGCAAGGCTCTAAATTTGGTAAAATGTGGCAAGCAGCCAGGCTTAAGCTTCCAGGAGGTGATGCAGGCAGGTTCTTAAGTACAGTGTTTCCCCAAAGCCCCCACAAAGGAATACCTATAAACAATAACACTTAGTCCATGGACTACTCATTCCGAAAATGGTAAATATATACACTCTTTGTGGTACTACAAACTACTTAACTTATGGAAGAACGGCACTGACTGCATACAGTTTTAAATTGCAGGTGAACTCGTAAGTGAAGTGTAACCAGTATAGAATAGGGAAGGAAGTCAGGTTAGCTATGAACAGTGGCAGAATGCTTTCTTTACACTAGACAAGTAATTCTGAGTGAGGATCCTCCCCCTCCCCCCCGGGCAACCTGTAATAGAAAAGTTAGGAAGTAACTAATGTTGTCTTTTACAGCCCAGTCCAATATTGGCCAATAACGTTTTGCTTTTCAAAAAAAAGTTCTAACACCTTAAAGTACCTGAAAGGCCACAGGAGAACAGGATCCAAGACAAATCAGGGACCTCTGGAGGACTCTTGAGGCTAGAAGATGCTCTTCCTCATCACAGTACCTTTACTGCCTTGGCAGGCAAAGTGGCAGAGTTTCTCGGCTTTACTCAACGATTCCCTCTGAGGATGGAACACCCTTTGGAAGAAGCAGCCACTGGGATGCTGAGCCCAAGAATAAAAAGGAACCAAAGTCTTTCGGAATAGCAGCAGTTTGGCTCTTTGCGGTGCTGTCTTTTCATTGACGATTTCTCAGACTGTTGAAGTCCTGCGAACAAGAAACTTGCTGTGCTCTCCTTAAAGGATTGGTGGATGAAGATAAGACCCCCTGGGACCTCTCAGTGACTTCTGGCAGCGACGGGGACCTCTCAGTGACTTCTGGCAGCGACGGGGGCATAGGTCATTTTTGGAGTCAGGTTTCAGAATTTCAGGGTTTTCCGACTTTCGGTTCTTTGGTGCTGCAGCCACAGCATGGACCTCTGGACAGCTTCTGGCGACCTGAACTCGACCACAGGAGTGGACCTCAGACCATCACCAAGTCTGAACTCTCAGGATGACTTCGATAGCTTCTGGTGGCGGGAAACCCACCGACTGTCATGATTACGGGGTTCCCTCGCAAAAGAATTTCCAAGAGTTCCTGGTTGGCCGCTTACAGTTGCTGGTCTAAGAATAGGCAGGTTGACTCTTCCTCATCACCCAACATGGCTGCCTGTAGTTACAACCTCTAGGTGGGCCAGCAGTCTAGTTTTCTGTCACTCGGGAGTATTTAAGCCCCGCCCCTTTGCTCAACGGCGCTTCGCGTCTTCAGCTGTCTCAGCGAACGCTTACCGCGGTTCAGCCCTCTGACAGGAATTCCTCAGCTTCCCTAGTATTCCATGGAAACCCTTTTCTGTAGTGCCCTGGAATAGCTTTTCCCGTCCAGTCCGCTGTCCCAAGTTGTGAATTCTGTGTAAAGTTGGCTTTCTTCAGTGCGGTGTTGGCGGTTACGCTTTTCCAGTTGGCGTTTATTGTGAGGAGAGTTTTCGAGGCGCACCTCCCAGTTCTGTCGCCCCTGTTGTTTTCACAGCAAGTATCTTTCCCTTTTAGTTCTCGCTATAGATTAATGGTTCCTATAGTAGCAACTGCTTTTCACACATTAGTTCTTTCGCGCAAGTGAATGTTCAAACCATATTCACCTCACAGAAGTTAAGAGGGTTGTGTGGAGAATTGTTTCTAGGAACATTAGTGTTCGTTTTTTTTTGTCGTCATCAGGTACACTAAGTTTACGCATTTTGGAACCAAAAATGTTGCGGGTTGTGCACTTCAGTTTTTAGACACATTAGGGTGTTTCTGCATTTAGAGGGTTAGTGACACCATTCCTGTCTGACACTGTTAGGAAGTGTACCCCTTTAGACATTTCTGGAAGTTTAAGGATAATTCCATTCTCCTCACGTCCCTTCTTCAGAACACGCACCCCTGCGCAGAAGCAGGATGGAGAGCTAACCAAATCACCAACTAAGGTAACCGAAGAATACAGTTTATTTTGAAGGTGATTCTTTTTTCCCTATTTTAGGAATCACTTAGTTATTGAGTGTGGTAATTGTTTTCATGTATAGATAGAGAGTCCAATTGGGATAAGATAACAGCGCACCCTGAGAAGTTTCCGAATATCAAGTGGTGTCCCCGAGGAGTCTAAGGTAAGCGTTACAGAACGCGAAGCCAGTCATAAAAAATACTCCGCCTGGGCATCATGGGAACTTCTGAGGTAGATCAGTTAGCTCAACTACTGGGAGAACTTAGAGCTGAAGTCCATGCAGCCCGGTCCGAAACCGGCGCTCTTAGAAGGGAACTGGGAATCAATAGGGAACGAACTGAAGAGTTGGCTCGCCAGTTATTACAGAATCAGGCGGGACAGGTTCCCCTTCCCCAAGGTAATGCCCAAGCTTCCTCTTCTACATCGCCCTCAGTTCCGTTCCAAGTGGTAATTCCAGGAAATATTCCCTTAGCCCCTCCTGAGAGATTCACGGGGGACCCGAAAAGGTTTGCCGTGTTTTTAAATCAGTGTAGACTACATTTTTTGTGCAGACCTGGGGTTTTCTCCACTGACCAATCAAAGGTTGCTTTCGTGTTGTCTTATTTGGGTGGTCATGCAGCAGATTGGTCCATTCCTTTGGTTAATCGGGATGATCCCGTGTTGCAGAACTTTTCAGAATTCCAGAGAGAGTTAGAGAAATTGTTTGCTCGCCATTCACAAGGTCAGGCATTGGACAATGAGTTACTGTCACTCAAGCAGGGCAATCAGGAGCTGCTTGCTTACGTGGCTACTTTCAATCGATTAGTGGCAGAAACTAATTGGCCTACAGAAAAGAGAGTGACACTGTTTTATCGTGGTCTGCGCAGTGAGCTGAAGGATGTTCTCGCTCAAGTTGTCAATCCGCCCGAATGTCTCACAGAATTCATAGACCTGACAATCCAGTTGGATCATCGTCTTCAGGATAGGAGAACGGATCGAGCTCGTCAGGACAGTCGACCCTTTGTAGTCCGCTCCCGAGAACCAACGTCGAAGTCAGGATTAGATGTTCCCAATGAACCCATGCAGTTGGGCGGAATTCGAGGCCCAATTTCCCAAGCAGAGAGAGAGAAGAGACGACAGTTGCAGTTGTGTTTGTATTGTGGCAAGGCCGGTCATTTTTTAAAGGATTGTCCAGTAAAACCTTCACGGAGGCCTTTAGGAGGAATCAATCCGGATAAAAAAGAACAGACGGCGGAAAACTCCAGTGCCCGACAAGTTTAGAGGTCCGCTTGTCGAGCATGGAAAAGGTTGCAGCGACCTCACACTTCGTGTGTCCTATTGTCCTTTCTTGCCACAATAACCCCACACAGAGGCATGCATTGGTTGCGTACATAGACTGTGGGGCCATTGGCAACTACATGGATCAACATCTGGCTAGTAAATTGGGATTCCCCTTGAGGAATAAGTTGGAAGCTGAAAACGTCTCCGGAGTGGATGGTACACCTTTGGTGTCAGGTCCCGTGACCCAGTGCACTGACCCCCTCTTAATGCTTTGCCAGGAAGGACACAGGGAGAGGATCTCTTTTGACCTGATTCAAGCTCCTCAATTCCAGATCATCTTGGGAATACCTTGGTTGGAGAAGCATAACCCTGTGATCGATTGGTGTTCCCGGACATTGAAGTTTGACTCCAAGTGCCAAAGTATGTGTTTTTCTGCAGAAGGTCCAAAGGACGCCAGGCAGTCTGAGATGACTATCTACACCACCTTGGGTCTCATAGGTTCATTACCAGTAGAATACAAAAAATTCCAGGATATTTTCCAAAAAGAAAAACAGGCAGAAATTTTGCCCCCTCACAGACCCTATGACTGTCAAATTGATCTCATTCCAGGGGCTCAGCTTCCTTGTAGCAGAATTTATGCCCTCACTGAAAAAGAAAATGCTCATCTAAAGGCTTATCTGGATCAATACCTGGCCAATGGGTTTATTAGACCGTCCAAGTCACCGGTGGCATCTCCTCTCTTTTTTGTGCCCAAAAAGGAAGGGGATTTGCGAACCTGCATAGATTACAGAGCACTGAATCAAATCACGGTGAAGAACCGCTATCCTCTTCCCCTTATTTCGACCTTGCTGGATCAGGTGAAGCAGGCACAAATATTCACCAAGCTTGATCTAAGAGGTGCCTATCATCTCATTCGAATTAAGAAAGGTGAGGAGTGGAAAACCGCCTTTCGGACACGATTCGGGCTCTTCGAATATCAAGTCATGCCCTTCGGGCTTTGCAATGCTCCTGCTGCCTTCCAGGCCTTTATGAATGATATCTTCAGAGATCTACTGGACATCTGTGTGGTGGTCTATGTGGACGACATTTTAATTTTCTCTGCAAACCTGGCGGATCATGTAAGGCACGTGACATCGGTGCTTCAAAGGCTCCAAGACAATTCTCTGTATGTGAAATTGGAAAAGTGTCATTTTCACGTCCCTGAGATTGAATTCTTGGGGTTCATTCTATCTTCTAGTGGAGTCAAAATGGATAACAGAAAGGTTGATGCCATCCTGTCTTGGCCTGCTCCAACTTCTGTCAAAGGAGTTCAGAGTTTTCTGGGATTCGCGAATTTCTATCGGCGTTTTGTTTCTGATTTCTCTGACCTAGTTCATCCTATCACCTCACTACTTCGAAAAAACAGGAAATTTGAATGGACTAATGAAGCTGATGAGGCATTTAAGAAATTAAAAGAGCAATTTACTGCTGCACCTGTTCTACAACATCCAAGACCTGATCTTCCGTTTGTAGTCGAGACTGATGCCTCTAACGTGGCTATGGGAGCCGTATTGTCTCAGCGTGATCCTGACACCCAAGAATTGCACCCCGTAGCTTTCTGGTCAAGGAAGTTCGCTGCTGCAGAATTAAATTACACCATTACCGATAAGGAGTTTTTGGCTATAATTTGTGCCTTGAAGGAATGGAGGCATCACTTGCTGGGCGCACGACACACGGTGACCATCTTCACCGATCATCGGAACTTGCAATACTTACGCTCTGCAAAGGCACAATCTTCAAGACAGCTACGATGGGCCCTCTTTCTAGCGGAATATGACTTTGTTATTACTTTCAGACCAGGAGTGCGAAATGGTAAGGCTGATGCCTTGTCTCGAATGGGTAATGGAGAAGAAGCCTATGTGCCAGTGAATCCAGTGGAGATCATTTCTGGAGAAAAGATCCTGGGAGTAATGAACACAACGGACTCTGCCTTTGAAGAGTTAAAAAGGGAAATTCAAAACCATCTTACGCAGGATGAATTGTTGAACTGGGAGTCCAGAGGAGTAGGCTTTACAGTGCAGGAGGGTCTTCCCTTTTATCAAGAACGGTTATACTTGCCCACGCCTCAACTACAAGAAAGAGTGGTTACCAACTATCATGACGCTCTTTTGGAAGGTCACCCCGGAATCAAAAAGACCATGGAGAAAGTTAAAAGATCTTATTGGTGGCCTACCTGGAGAAAAGATGTCATTCAGCATTTGAAAACTTGTGGTAACTGCGCTCAAAATAAGAATCAAAAGAGAAAACCTGCAGGCTTGCTTCTTCCATTGAGTGTGCCACCAACCCCCTGGCACACCATCTCCATGGACTTCATCACCGATTTACCTCCTTGTGAAGGGTTTGACACGATCATGGTGGTGGTGGACTTGTTCTCCAAAATGGCACATTTTATCGCATTGAAAGGATTGCCGTCAGCCTCAGTTCTGGCAAAAACCTTTTTGGAGAATATTGTGAAGCTGCATGGCTTTCCTGCGGTGATAATCTCTGATCGAGGTAGCCAATTCGTCGCCAAGTTTTGGAGAAGATGTTGTGAATTGGCCAAAGTTGATGTACGTTTGTCCACCAGTCATCATCCCCAAACTGACGGTCAAACTGAGCGAACCAATCAAACTCTAGAGCAGTACCTCAGATGTATGTTGCATCAATTGGAGAACACCTGGCTAAATGTTTTGTGGATAACCGAATATGCATATAACAATTCTGTTCATTCCTCCACTGGTTTGAGTCCTTTTTACACCTTACATGGCCGACATCCACGCACCTCAGCTTACGATCCACCTGAACCGTTAGAAATGCCAGCAGTAAAATCCCTGCATGAGAAAATCACCTCAGCCATCGCTCAAGCTCGAGAACAATTATCCATGGCCAAAAAATCCCAGAAAAAATTTGCAGATGACAAAAGAAGTGTTGCACCAGAGTATGAGGTGGGGAATTTGGTTTGGTTGGCCACCCGAAACCTGACCTTGAAGGGAGCTAGAAAGTTCCTTCCCCGCTTCCTGGGACCTTTTGCAATTGAAAAAATCATCAATCCCGTGGCCATCAAGTTAACCCTTCCAAAGAACATGAAAATCCATCCAGTATTTCACGTCTCTCTTTTAAAGCCTGTTAATCCAAACACACGAATCTCCGAAGCACCAGCCCCTGTGGTCGTTGATGATGACCAACTAGAATACGAGGTCAAGGCCATTTTAGATTCCAAAATTGTGCGTAATAGGCTATTCTACTTAGTGGATTGGAAAGGTTATGGCCCTCAAGACAGAACTTGGGAACCCTGCGAGAATGTTCATGCCCCTAGGCTACTCAGAATGTTTCACCGCAACCACCCATCCAAACCAGGGAGAGGGAATTTCAGTTTTGGAGGGGCCTTGGGGGGGAATACTGTCATGATTACGGGGTTCCCTCGCAAAAGAATTTCCAAGAGTTCCTGGTTGGCCGCTTACAGTTGCTGGTCTAAGAATAGGCAGGTTGACTCTTCCTCATCACCCAACATGGCTGCCTGTAGTTACAACCTCTAGGTGGGCCAGCAGTCTAGTTTTCTGTCACTCGGGAGTATTTAAGCCCCGCCCCTTTGCTCAACGGCGCTTCGCGTCTTCAGCTGTCTCAGCGAACGCTTACCGCGGTTCAGCCCTCTGACAGGAATTCCTCAGCTTCCCTAGTATTCCATGGAAACCCTTTTCTGTAGTGCCCTGGAATAGCTTTTCCCGTCCAGTCCGCTGTCCCAAGTTGTGAATTCTGTGTAAAGTTGGCTTTCTTCAGTGCGGTGTTGGCGGTTACGCTTTTCCAGTTGGCGTTTATTGTGAGGAGAGTTTTCGAGGCGCACCTCCCAGTTCTGTCGCCCCTGTTGTTTTCACAGCAAGTATCTTTCCCTTTTAGTTCTCGCTATAGATTAATGGTTCCTATAGTAGCAACTGCTTTTCACACATTAGTTCTTTCGCGCAAGTGAATGTTCAAACCATATTCACCTCACAGAAGTTAAGAGGGTTGTGTGGAGAATTGTTTCTAGGAACATTAGTGTTCGTTTTTTTTTGTCGTCATCAGGTACACTAAGTTTACGCATTTTGGAACCAAAAATGTTGCGGGTTGTGCACTTCAGTTTTTAGACACATTAGGGTGTTTCTGCATTTAGAGGGTTAGTGACACCATTCCTGTCTGACACTGTTAGGAAGTGTACCCCTTTAGACATTTCTGGAAGTTTAAGGATAATTCCATTCTCCTCACGTCCCTTCTTCAGAACACGCACCCCTGCGCAGAAGCAGGATGGAGAGCTAACCAAATCACCAACTAAGGTAACCGAAGAATACAGTTTATTTTGAAGGTGATTCTTTTTTCCCTATTTTAGGAATCACTTAGTTATTGAGTGTGGTAATTGTTTTCATGTATAGATAGAGAGTCCAATTGGGATAAGATAACAGCGCACCCTGAGAAGTTTCCGAATATCAAGTGGTGTCCCCGAGGAGTCTAAGGTAAGCGTTACACCGGTGGACCTTCCACTGCATGAAGCGACTCAGGCCTCTCTCCGGCAGGAACAAGTGGTCAGTGGTGACTGCAAGGATGTCCTTCCAAATGTTCTTAGGCAGTTTGGAGCTTTTGCAGCTTTGCATGTCCAGCAGCACTATGCCAGGGTACCCCCTCTTCTGGGAGGTAGAAAGCAACGGCTTCCAGCGGTCACAAAATGCACCTCTGGACCCTCGGCGACACCAATGGACTTCTCTGGCTCGAGATGTCCGGCACTCCGCTTCTGGACTTCGAAGACCACTTCTCCGGATGGCAAGCACACAGGACGGGCTTCCAGGATATTTTGATGAAGAGCAGCAGGTTTGCACGATGGTCCCTCATAGCTCGGGGAGAGGTCTCCTTTGCAGGTCCTCTCTGGATCAGTCCTTGGGAGACACGACAGCTTTCGGATTGGTGAAGAAATGCAGCAGCTGACTTCTCTTCCAGCTGGGCTTCAAGGAGCAGCTTCCTCTTGCCAAGGTTCGACTATAGCTACTGAACCAATTGATAAGTAAGAAGATCCCAGATATACACATCTGTCTCTAATTCACTCTGCCTGAGCCAGGCTCAGTCAGCCAATCACACAGTAGGGCATTCATGCAGGCAGGCAGCCAGTCAAGCTCACAGACATTCAGACCATTCGCTCCACCCAGACACCCATAACAAAAGAAGGGGGTTAGGGCAAGTGCCCATCCTTTCAGCACACTACACTGCATGTATGTCAGTTTCAGGCAGGGCTGTCTCATTCAATGTGTCACACACACAGAAACCAGACACCCACAACAGAGAATGTGAGTTCACTTCAGACTCCATTCACACTGGCCTCTCCCCTAGGGTGTATACACAGCACCTGGGAAGGCCCCAGTCAGTCTGACAGGAGGCAGCCCCAGAGCCATATATGTTATTTCCACCCAACAGCCAGTGAGGGGGAAAGAGAACAACAGAGACATATATAGTGTTTCCATCCAATAGCCATTCAGGAGGAAGGGAAAGAGTCAGGGGTTCCCAGGATTTTGGGAAACAAGGTAAAAGGCAATAGAAACTAAGAGGCCACAGGGGCCATCTTGCCTTCTGGCAGGAATCCACTGATTCCCATGGCAGGGCTTAGGTATCCCAAAATGGAGGATACTCAGAGCCACTGTTAAGTCAGCATGTGCCTGCCACCAGCCCATACCCTGCTCTGAGGGCAACACACAGGTGCCCAAAAACACACATATGGGGTGCAAGGGTGTATCCCCACCCAGGGGTGCCATAAGGGTATCCCATGGGTGATGTTCACAAAAAGATAAGAATGAAGAGCTGGATCCTCATAGCAGAAAACACAGAGAAAACACACACAGAGAAGTGGTAGGACAAGGACAGGCGGCCCTGTCCCTCCATAAGTCATTTCCAGCATCACACTTCCTCTCCGTAACTCCCCTCCCTAACCACTCACCAACTCCTCTCCCCAACTTCACTTCCCCAAATCCCCTCCCCAACCCCCCCTCCCCAACTTACCTCCCCACCTCCCCCCACTTCCCCTCCCTAGGTACCTCTTCAATTCACCCTGTCCCACAGTCATTGCCTGCCCATCTTTGGCATGGGTGCCTTCCCATGCCCTTCGGCTGTGAGGTGGAGCTGTGAGCAGCGCATTTGGTTGCTTGGAAATGAACCCTCAGCGGGAGATACAGCGGTGAAGGGATACAACCCCTGGCCCTGGATGTATAGCAGGGTCAACTGGATGGCCTGGTTGTTTGCCTCTGCAGAAGCTGAGGTGGTCTTGGTGTGTTCCTGCACCCTCTGTCCCAGTGCCAGTGGCATGCCCAAGTGACCATACGATCCTGCGAGTATATCCCTTCAGGCACACCTGCATGGCCTGCATCTCGCTAAGCTGCTGGGCCGCATGTGCCTCTATGATAGTCTGGTGCCCCTCTATGGCCTCCAGCCTGGGACGTATTGCTGCCATGTTGGTCACAGGCAGTGCTGACGGGCTGTGTGGGTTCTGTGGTGGCTCAGGGCTGAAACAAGGGGACAATTCAGCCATGTTGTGCTCCTCTTGCCCCTACTCTTCATCAGTGTATGGTACATGGGCCCTGCCACAATGTTCCATTGGCTGTGAAGCACACGTTGGGGATAAGGGTGTGGTGGTACCCTGTTGGCTGTGCACCACGGCTGGGATAGCTGTGGTTTGTGGCACGCCAGGTGTCAGCTGTGGCATTGGAGTGGTGGTTGCCGTGACAGCTCTGTCACCTGCCTGGCTGCTGATGGGGTCCCTCGGCATCGACGTAGAGTTTGGGTCATCCACGATGGCCGATGGAGATTACAATGTGGTCTTGGGTGGCGATTGAGAGAGTGTTGGTGGTGGTAGCCGTATCGTCCGGCTCTGTTGACTACCATCACTGGCGAGGGATATTGCCTGTGCATGGGTGGTGCCTGCAGTGGAGGGTGCTGCCGCATCGCTGTCCATGGACTGTGTGCCTGTCAGGAATAGAATGACATGTGTAAGGAAGGCATGGTATCAAAGTAAGACAGACACAAGTGACCACAGTTCAAGGGTGTTTATTGAACTTCATAAGGGGTGTGATAAACGCCTATCTACACCGGAATCTACAATGGGAGCAAGCTACGACCATCAAATAATAATAAGGCAGTCCTAGTGGAGTCTCGTCAAATAAAAAGGGCCTATATCAAAAGAACTATTGCCAATCCTTACCGCTAAGTTACAAATAGTGTGGGGGTAATGTTCATGAAAAAGAAAGAAGTGTTCATACACTGATAAATCGGGATGTTTAGGCCCTTGGCCTCCCTTCCCCATGTTTTTAGCAAGTGACAAGGCGGTTCACTCGAGCATAGCACACTCTTGGGCTTCTTCGGCATGAGGACACAGTTCCTTTTACCAACATCAGGGCCTTCTGTGCCCAAGTCTCTTACGTTCAAAATCTATTGATTCAGGGGGCCTGATGTACCAAAAACAACTAAAAAGTTCCTTTACAAATATTCAAGTCGGTGAGTCACTCTTCACCCTGGATCCCCTTCAGCTGGGCTCAGACCCCTTTTTATACAATTAGCCTCCCTCAGCCAATTTTAGATCGCATGCATCCCTCAGTCGGATTCACGTTTGCCACAGCAATATCTTCTCGGGTGACTCACAGTTCACCCCGGATACCCCTCTTCCGGGCTCAGATCTCTGTTTATACAATTAGTCTCCCTCAGCCGTGTTCAGACCAATTTTACTTCATTGGCTATCAAAGACTTTCTAATGTGCACAGGATTTAGCTTGACCTGTTGCAGTACCACTTCGATTACACAGTTCAATAATTCTCACACGCTCAGTTGGATACCAAACAGAGACCTTCGAGTGAGCACCCAGGTGGTGCCGGACCACTCTGTATCTGGTACCTACTTTGGTTTCATAAAGTTCAATCACATACAAGTCATCTTTCTACATACAATTTTCAATGCTTGCAACCTTGATTGCACCACAGTCCAGTCTGCTATCAGTCTCTCGGGCTCACTGGCTGTGCTGAATTCACTGGTGCTGCTTTCTTGTCGGAGCCAAGGACAGTACCATGGCAGCAACCGCTTCTCCCTGCCTTGGCTATCAATGCGGGAGGGCCCTGTGTACCCTCAACACACACACTGCACTGTTCTTCATCTGCAATTCCTGGTCTTATGTTTCTTTTCCTCAAGGCTTTTTGAAAGTCGCGGTTCTTCTCTGAAAAGGTTACCGGTGGTTCCCTCCTTGCAGCCCTCTCTGGTCTTGCCGCCTTTCTCCTCGGTTTAAACTGCCCTCTCTGAATTGCTGCTTCCTCGTACGTTTTGCCTTGCTCAGAGTGTGCTTCATGCTCCTCCTTTTATCCATGTGGGGAAGTGTGATGGAAGTCAGGTGTGTGTCTAATTATCAGCCTGACTCTGCCTGATCCTTGTGTTGGGACAGTCAGGTATATGGCTCTGGTTTTCATCCGTTGTCGCTCACGATGAACTGTCCCTGAGAGCGTGTTTGTGTTGAGAAAGGGGGTCGGGGGGAGTTGAGCATCTAGGTATCCTACCTGGTAGGATGGGGAAAATGTGTTACAGGGAAGGGGTTGCTGCATCTCACCCTTCAGTGTCCCCCTTCCACTCCCCGAAGACCCCTCATACAGGTGATCCTCCTCCACTGGTCCACCCCCAGGAACTGGCTCCAATAGCGATGGCCGTGCCCTGGCCACCTGGATGACAGATCCCAGAGGACTAGCATGTGAGACACCTCCAGGTTTCTCCCATTTGCCGTCAGTCATGTTGTGGTCTTGTTTGCGAGCATACACAAAATGATATATCACATTCATGTGTATGTATACCAGTGGCTCACTGTTGGCCAGATTGCCATGGGTGCTGTTGGTGCAATGGGTGCTGCCACTCGCACATGGTGGGGGTGCCTGCTGGGGACCTACACAGTGCATGCATGTGCTCACTGGCTGTTGGGCTGCAAGGGTGGGGTGTTTTCGTGTGTGGTGTGGGGCCTTGTGTGCTGACATGGAGGTACATGGTACACATGGGTGGTTCAGAAGTGACCATGGATTTGTATACACGTGCCACCTATGGTGCATGTACATGGCAACATTTTCCCTCATCCCCTGACCTTGTGTGTCCTCATTGTGCATTTGATGTGTTGGCCATGTGGTGTCACAGTTGCCCATGGTGTGTGCCAGTTCTGGGGGACACTTGATCATGGTCACTGTATCTACATGTACATGGGGTCAGTTGGACTCACCTGCATCGTCATGTATGCCGGCGCTGACCTTTGTGCTGCCAATCTCCTCAATGCCCTCCATGTGGAGGATGGAGCTGTTGGTCTCCTCCCAGGGCATCGGTTTGAGGGGCTCCACTGTTCCACCACCAGTTGCTGCAGTGTCCCTCCTGTGTCTGAGGATTAGACTTCGCACACTCACCTTGAGGGCATCCCACTGTTTGTGGCAGTCTCTGGCAGTGCAGGGTACAGTGCCCAATGATGTCACCCATGACACTATCTCTCCCAGATGGCCGTCTTCTTTTGCCCACTGGTCTTGTAATGCCTTGGCCCAAACAGGTACTCTGAGTGCTCCACAACAGCATCAGCAAATTCTGTCAGCTCAATCTCAGTAAATTTAGGCTTCCGCTGGCGCATAACGGGGTGGCATATCTTCTTTTGCTGTGCCATGGTGCGCCAACCGTTTACACGACTGGATGGCAAGTGGCAGTGTTGATTCACAGTAGATTCTGTTTTTCAAGATGGCTGCCGTGGAGCTTGCTGTCGGCTGTGCCGTTATTTCCACTTCCTGTATTACCTGTGCTGGTATTTCCGGCAACGGTAGGCTGGGATTGCGCTGATATCAGTGTACCGCTACATTTTGGCCAGTATTAATAAATAATTTTCATACACAGTAATAGACAAAACCAATCACTACAGATTTGTTGTATATCTGTTACAATTCCTTTATTAATCAGTAACCAGATAGCCAACACGCGTTTCAACCTGACCACACAGGTCTTTTTCAGGGATTATCATAATTTTCAAATGAGCAATTGAAGGCTGCTTAAATGCAGAATGCTGCGAGAACCGCAATTACGGGAGATGGAGTTCATTAGCTCCACTATAGTACACTAAGAATATTGCTACTTGGACATATATCAATAGTTCTGTACTTTTTGATCATCTCCATAATTCGCTTGAAATTACAAGGCAATATATTAGGTGTTTGGACAACCCATTTTGATCATTCAGCGCGATTTGGAACTTGGATAATCGTGTCGTGAGCATTTGGGCTCGTTGATAAAGGATATCCGTGGAAGATACATTCCCCGCATTTATGGCTGCGGCTTCAAAGGAGTCACTGCAATTGGGATAGTTGGGTTTGAGCAATTGCTCACTTGAAAAGGATGATAAGCCTCATGGAACGAGACTCCCTTCTCTCGGGGAGAAGTGATGCCATCTGGAGGATCGTCACAATCACTGGGGCTTGATTTGGGTTCTTTATGCGGGACAATGGGTGTGTGTTTAAGCCAAAAGGGGCACAATTTCTATGACAACTTACACAGATCTGGTAATTATTTTTCATGAGCATAGCCACGTCTACAGCAATTGCCTCAAATGTGCAACCAGCAGAGGGCCTGATGTTTTCTTTCTCTTCGCATTATTTTCTCCGCAGCAGAAACAGGAAGTGACAAGGGAGGAAAAGGAGGGACACGAGGGGAGCAGATATTCTCGGTCAAGCTGATAAGGGGAATAAAGAAGATTGCTACATGCCAGTTCTGTGTGTGCATCACACTCATATGCCAGAACCCAACACTGGCAATGGGCGGGTGTCTCCCTGCGTGCTGACTCACCACCCCTGCTGTGGTTCTCACAGGAGGCCCCTGCATTCTTCCTCACATCAGAACTAGAGCGTGGCCGCACAACACACCTCCTGAGGCCCCCTGGAGCTTCCCAGTAGTCAGCCGCTCTGCACCGCTACTCAGACATGACAAAAGGTTATCCTGAGCCCGTGCTACCTCGTCTGGTGTTTTCAGCACCCTGAAAAGGGTGGGGAGGGTAACATTCATGGACACTCGCTCCCCCCACTGCAGTATTTTGGGGGCCATTTACCCCATGATTGAAGGTACTGTGAGGAATCCCACTGTCACTGCTTCGACGGGGCCAGGGAGGTGAGGCCGCTACCCGATAGTCCTCATGGGGTGCTACTCAGCAGGTGATTCTCATAGGGAGGGAACCCCTCCATGGAACCAGTGACGATGACCTTGGGAGAAGGTGGTATTCGCCATCTTCACCTCTGTCCCCTCTACCTTTTCACCCCCCAGTTCCCTATGGGTCCCCACACCTATATGTGTCTCTGTAAAGTAGAGGATTCCATTCACACAGATCATACTGGGACGAGGAAGAAGGAGGCTTACCCACGTGGAGTACATACCATCACTAATGACATGAAGAAGATCACACAAGGAGGCAAAAACCCACTGTGAAGACACATACCAATATCCCGACAGGCAGAAAGGGATAAACATTGAACTGTAAAATCTGGAACAAAAATGACAAACTATCCTATGTGGAAAAGTACCTGGTAGGAAAGTACACCAGCTCTGGTCAATTGGACATTGAATGAGGAAAGGGGAGAGAACCCATGTGGAACAATACCTAGAAGGAGTGTACACCAGCTCTGGTCAGTTGGATATTGAATGAGGAAAGGGGAGAGAACCCATGTGGAACAGTACCTAGAAGGAGAGTACACCAGCTCTGGTCAGTTGTACATTGAATGAAGAAAGGGGAGAGAACCCACAAACACAGCACAGCAGAGTATGGGACCCATATGAGGTTGGGTGACCTTCGCACAAGGTAAACACAGGGTTTGAGGACCCATATAGGAGAAAAGGTATCCACAGTAAAGGGGCTGGTGCCCAGAGCAAGTCGGGGATAACCAGAGAGTAGATAAAGGGGTCAGTGACCCACACGATAGAGAAAGAAGACATAGGATCAGTAGGGGATACCTTGAGACTACCCAGTGGGACCGACAACCAAAATAAAAGAGAAAGAAAGGTGCAAAAAGCTGAACAAAGGGGTCCAGGAACCACAATAAGAAAGTGACATTTCTGGATCTCTGAGATATATAGTCAGGTTTGGCAGGATAGTGTACCAGACTTCACGCTGCAATCTTTGAGCTGGAGAAAGAACAAGGGGAAAGGACTTACCCCCCTTGATACTTGGGAAATATGTGTGTTGAGAAGAAGGTCTACAGGTTAGTCTGGCAGGATAGTGAACCAGATTTAACACTACATTTTGTGAATTAAAGAGAAGAACAATGGGAAGAGACTCCCCTTTGACACTTGAGAAATGTGTTTAAAGAGTCGCTGATTGTGTTTATTCATCTAGAATGGAACATTAAAAGTCTGTATCCTGAACATGAGAAGCCTCCCTCTGGATCAAGAGGACACCCAGTTTTCCTTAGTTTAGCGTAAGGGACGTATATAGGTTTGGACACAGGACGGCAGCCTGACAGAGTCCTTATTAGAGTTTTGCTGAGGTAGGGCAACCCGTCCTAGAAATAGAGCAAGAAAGGGGTTTCCTTTTCTTTTGATAATAAAAGTCTTTGCCAACAAGAAAGCCACCACTGTGGCAGGCTCATACTTCTGCACCCTTACATATGGTGTCAGTGGTGGGATCTGATCTGGCTGATACAAATTAGGGAACCCAATGTTTGCCATATTTAGTGATAGGGCCTCCAAC
Organism: Ambystoma mexicanum; assembly: GCF_040938575.1. Taxonomy (NCBI): domain Eukaryota; kingdom Metazoa; phylum Chordata; class Amphibia; order Caudata; family Ambystomatidae; genus Ambystoma; species Ambystoma mexicanum. The sequence goes on along the minus strand of NC_090929.1, from coordinate 6,174,055 downwards.
CCCTCAGTGGCCACTTCGGAATCAATCGGGGTGACGTATCCAGCAGTCAGGATCTTTTTTATTGAATCAGGGGAAAGACAAATTATATCTACTGGTCTAATCTCATCAGCGCTCAAAAGTACCTACATTCCAAGTCGGGGTTTATTTCATTTATTTATTGCATTTATAATACGCCCAAACCCGGGGGTGTCACGGCGTAGTTACAGACATTTCCATGTAAAACATAGTAGGAGAAATCAACACAGCAAACACACTTACGCATGGGAACCAATCAGCGTTAGTACTTCATGACAGCTTATTTACATATGGGATCAAAAATAACAATACATTGTGTGCGCAAGCCAAACCTGGTTGGCATTTCATAACCATTTACATTGTAATGCAGGACAATTATCAGAGATAGGGCAGAAGGCCAATTTGGTGATGGGTTGTGCAGCACTCAACCTGTCTATCCTAACTGAGGGGTTATCTTGGAAATACGTTTCTGATGTACTAGCTGAAATGGTAAACCCCGATTATAGGGAAGATGTTAAGATCCCCATACAAAACAATGGAAAACAGGATAACCACATTATAATTGGAGATAAAATGGTATCAAGTGAAAAAATAGTTTAATAAAAATCGGGGGGAAAAAGATTGATTTAGAAAGGCCGCTCTGTGACCACAGAGAGTGTTTTTTCTAAATCAAACTGGCATGTCCCTGCCACACACAAGTGCGCGCAGCGACTGACAAGCACGGGCAGGTGAGGAAAGGTGCACCGAGGGAGGTAAGTATGTTTTTTGTGTGTGTGTGGGTATGTGTGTGTGTTTGGGGAGTGTGTGTGGTGGGCTGGTAAGGGGGTGGTGGGATAGAAAATAGGTAGTTATGGGGGCTAAACCCCACAATTTACAGGAAAACCAAGTGGAAGAGGGTGGGGGTGGGGCGTGATCGCCTTCCGAAGGGGTGGGGGGAAGTATATGATATTTTGGCACACAAAAAGACCCAAAAAAAGTAATCTTTGCTTCGGCTTTTAAACTGCAAACATATCACATAGAACTGATAAAACTGCACAAGGGATATTAAAAAAGGCATTATTCCCTAACCTACTGCAAGTCCCTGACCAAGATCAAACCGATAGAAGGGAAAAAAGATTTGGTGAAGCAGACGTGAGGGAAAACACCAAAACAGAAACACCTATCCCACGGGCAGAGGCTGGTGAAACTGATCCCAGATCTCGTCTTTGCTCAGCGCAATGATTCCATATTAGCCGAGGCCTTCCAAAAGGTGATATCGGAAGAAAAAGGAAGGAGGTGACACACTCCTTTCTTTTTCCTCAAATGGGGTTTACTATGTAGGGGAAACACAACCCGGGAAGGTGTTGCACAATCCCAGATTGTAGTTCCTAAAAGTAATCGTAGGGTAGTCTTGGAGATCACACACATGCACACCTTATCTCGGGACACTTCGGGGAAGCTAAGACCCAAGGTCAGGATTCTACGGGCCAGAGATTTTTGCTGAGATAAATCTTGTTGCAACCTGTTCACTGTGCCAGAAGACAACTCAACGCCTTCCCATTCCAGCCCCCCTTCAACCTTTGCCCATTATAGATATCCCTTTCCCGGCATAGGGTTAGGGATTGTGGGTCCGCCCGAACCATCTTGGATTGGAAATAAATACATCTTAGTCATTCTTCACTATGCGACCTGCTATCCCGAAGCCTTCCCAATGCGGAACAATGCAACAGAAAACAATTCTAAAACAACTAATTCCCTTTCTATCCCACATTGTTTTCCCTAGGGAAATCCTCACTGATCATGGAACCAATTTTATGAGCAAACTGATGGCCGAGTTCAAGGAGATCCTTAAAACCTTTTTTTAATTTTTTTTTTTTTTATTCAAACCGTTGTTTATAGTTTGATTACCAAACTTTTACAACATATTTTTCTTACATTTCCCAATTTTCATGCAATTTTCATACAATTTTCATACACATTTTCTCTTTAACAATCTTTCCAATTAAAAGTTAAAATTATTCCCGTTAGACTATACAAACTTAAAAGAAAACACTCTAGTTTATCACAATACATAAAAGTTATCCAACATAAAAAAGACAGTACCCCGTTCATGACCCTGTTTTAAAGTTAGGTAAACAATGCAACATAGAATCTATACCACCAATCATAAGGACCTATTGTCAAGTTTCCAGTTCCAGAAAGATTTGTAATTTATATTTATGAAAATGTTTTATTTGTGTTTATTTTGTAGCCGCACTGTTTGCTTGGGTTAGTTGTAGTTTTTCTAATTGAACATTCACTAAAGTAAGAAAACGCGTAGTTCTCAGAATAGCCTTAGTTGTTAATCCCCACATGCATGCCATCCACAGCCATTCTCTGCTTTCAACTGTATCATTCACATGTTGGATTTCAAATATTTCGTTACGTTGTATTTCGAAATATGTACAGTGAATGGTCAAGTGCTTAAGTGTTTCATATGAGTCCATCACTTTGCATAATCTGCATGTGTCACTAGACCCAGTTTCCTCTGAATGTATCCAATTTTTTGTTCTTTGTAATGTTGGCAGTTGGTTTAATTTGAATCTTAGATAGATGCCTCTTGCTATGTGACAAGGAAATTGCTGGAGATAGGACTTGCGCGGAAAACTCGCCATGGCAAATTTACCAGCTTCTTTGTATAACTTATATTTTTCCATAGCGTTAAGGGTTTTACACCAATCATGGGCAAATAGTCGATTTTTGACATGTGCTTGGCGATATTCTAAGTCGGCTGAAATAAGTGCCATCTCGTCCAAAAGAGCTTCCATTTTTTTATGATATTGTACAATGGAAGGAGGATTGCAATTTTTAATCATCGTCCCCAAATCTTCATATAAAGAATTATTGAGGGGATAAAGCATTTTTGCATAGTTTGTTAATTGTCGCCAGTTGTAACGGGCAGACAATGATATCAATCCTAATTCCTGTTTTAGAACCGCATTTGGGAGTGAGTTAGCAAGACGCAACACGTCCTTCCAAATGCGACCCTGTAATTGGTCTAAAAATGGATTTATTTTGGCCAAGCACATGTCAAGGGCATATAATAGTATCGCCTCGACTTTGAGAATGTAAAATTCAAATAATGGAGACAGTGAGAACTTACAATACTTAGCTAATATCATGCGCATTTGTGTTGTTAGTATTTTTGCTTTTTGATTCAAGGTATTTTTCCACATTGATAATGCAGTAGAGTCAGATATGAAGTAGCCCAAATATCAGATTGTGGCCGTCCGTGGAATAGGAGTCAAGCCAATACTCCAATTTCTAGGGCATATTTTTTTCTTTAGGTTATTAAATGAAAACATATTTGACTTCCCCGCATTAAATTGCAGATTATGGGATAAACAATATTTGGCGAAAAGTGAAAGCTTCGTTTGCAGGCCCGACGGTGTTCGATCGAAGATGACTATGTCATCCACGAATGCTAACCACTGGATTTTTAGTTCGCCTAGTCGGGCCAGATAGCTAATTTGTTGTGACCATATTTCATTAATACTGCAGAGATATAAGTTGAACAGGTTGGCAGCCAAGTTGCACCCCTGTTTAACCCCTAATGCAGTCGAAATAGGTCCCGTAGTAGCTCCAGCCATATTGACTCTGATGAAGTATACGGTGTTAGTATGCAATTTGGCAATTAAGTAGACAAGATGATCAGGGATACCCATCGTCCGCATTGTTTGCCAAAGCAAACCGCGTACTATGTTATCGAAGGCTGCAGTTAAGTCCACTGAAGCCATGTATATTGGCCCTGTGTCTGGAATCTTCGATTTAGCAAGTATATGCGCCATCAATGTAGCATTAAGGGAAGTTCCCATCTGTGATCTGGAACCGATCTGAAAGCGGGATAAGATGTTGTTAATTTTCAAAAATGATTGGAGTTCCCGTAAGAGTAAGATGGCAAATACTTTGGCAGACGCATCTATCAGTGCAATAGGCCTGTATTTCGCGGGATTGCTCCTATCCCCCTTTTTGTGAATGGGAACAATAATAGAACCCAGCCATGAAGATGGAATAACTAAGGACGATAGCACTTTGTCAAATTGGTGTTTCAATATGTTAGCCCAAAGTGATGGTTGTCGCTTCAGAACACAGGGAGGAATCCCATCCGGGCCAGCTGCCTTTGAATAGTTCAGAGCATTGATGGCACACTCAATATCTTGGAGTGACCAGGGGATTATTGGCAGTTTTGGAGTCGGAGGAATAATTGCGTTTATAATTGAAAAACATGGGGCAACTGCATATTTTGTCTCATAATAGTTCTCCCATATTGCGGCAGATATTATAGAAGCCTGGTTCTTATCAAGTTTATAAGCGTCTGACCTCAATATTGCCCATGTTGATCTCTGATCGTTATGACATAATGAGTTAATTATCTGTTGATTAACCAGATTATGTGTGTAGTGTTTAATATTTTTACATCTATTCCGATATGTGGTACAAATCGATGTTTTCATCTTGATATATTTGTCTGCAGTGCAATTGATTTTATTTTTTTAAATGTGCAATTCTGCATTTTTTTCCGTTTTGCTACTATGAGATCTGGACATCTGTTTAGTTGGTTTGTTGTATTCAAGTTGCTGTTTTCGATTTGGGTCCTAGCCAGTGTGTGCGTTAACATCTGCAAGTACTTGGCTGGATCTTTATAATTTAATTGCAACTTTCCAAAACTGTCCAAATAACTCTCAAGCCATTTATCCATGTAAGCATTGACTCTATCCATAAGCGATTGTTCCATCTTATTGTGAGATGTGGTCTGTCAACTTCCAATAATCCCTGTTTCGGATCCTGGGCTAATTCAGTAGCATTTATTAAAATGGTTAATGAAATTAGCATATGACCTCCACATTCCGGATCTGTTGTAAGAGTATCAGTACAACATTCTAGAAGGTTTGCAGAGATAGCAAAATGATCTATACAGGATCTAAATGATCCTCTCTTCCAGGTGTAATCAAACCGTGTATTTTGGTTAGGGAGAAATGTTAGATCCCAGGATTCTAGATGCAGGTTCCACATTACTCCCCTTCCATATGCAGATAGGGGTGACTCAATGGCTATGATGTTATCCGATTTCTTCCAACATTCAGCGTTAAAGTCGCCGCCAATAATTATCCGGCATGCAGTGTATTTGGTGAGTGCTTTGTCTAAAAGTGTGTCTAACTGATCAAAGGCACTGTTGGTTCTGGAACTATTTGGGTTGTGATGTAGGGATACACATAAAAAGTAGTCCTCTGAGGAAGATTGAAAGGATATAACAGCAGCTATAAACAATGAAGATTCATAGACTTCATGGATGTAGAAATGCAATTTGGTATTTATACAAATTGCAATTCCACCGTACGGGCGTCCACTTGGACCTCGCTCAGCCACTTTTTGGAGTACTAAAAAACCAGGCAGTGTGATATTGTACACTGCCATAGTTTCTTGACAGAACAGTATGTCACAGTTTATACCATCGGGTTTCTTATTAAATTAAGAGAGGAGATTGGTAAAACCACATGAGTTCCATGAGAATATGGTAAGTCTGTGGGACTTATTAGGTGGGAGTATTGTCCATTGCAGGATTTAATGTGGTAGCCAGTGAAGATAGCCATGACCAATCCTTGCTAGCATTTGATAGGGCAACCAGTTGGCTAATTACTTCCGGATGGATACCACCCTGATCTTTATGGGCTGTTTCAGTTTTTGGAGTTGGAGAGGGTTCTCTCAGAGGTGTTTCATTGAACACTATAGCCTCATCAAGGATTTCAAATGGTGTTGGTTGAAGGCCAATCGTGAGGAGTTTGCTCCTGTGTTGCCATATCAGGTTAGAGATGATAGTGGATTGCACCTTGCATACCATCCGGTGATTTTGGGTTTGGGGCAAGGTTATCCATTCTATATCATCAGAATGAAGCGTCCTAAGGGCTGGAATTTGCCTAAATATTTTCAGCAGGGCAGATCAATTTAGACGCTTATTTTCATATATATTTGGATCAGATTCCCAGCCAAGGATAGTGGATACCGCTGTTGTAATTTTATTCTTGTACTTTAAGGCGTCTGTGCGATCAGGTGGCATCTCTGCTACGAATTGACCTTCCATTTGAGAGACATTCTGCATGTTTATGTGCTCATGATCCTCAAGATTCATGTCCCTTCCCATGGGATGGATAGAATGTGAGCGATCATTTATTTCATCAAACTGTGTATTTTGCATGTCTGGTTCGTAGTGAAGGGAGGGAGGTTGGTGTGGTTTGTTGCCTACCTGTACTGCTTTACTCGCAATAGGCTTAAAGAAGACTGATAGCTGCGTTTGAGCAGTAGTCAATGTCTTAGCCTGATGCACAGGGGGTCCATGAGGAGTAGGCCCTTTTGATTCTTTGTGATTACACGCATTTTTTCTTCCTTTGTTACTTGTAATTGGCATGCCCGTCTCTGTACTTTCGAAGAGAGGCTGTGAGGCTTCCTTTGGTGCGTTAGAGGAAACGTGTGGAAGTGCCTGGATCATTTACAGAAGACTGTTTGGATTCCTGTGTAATGCTATCAAATTGTACAGAACCAGTATTTTTATTTTGTTTATTGTCATTTTTGCTTTTTTTGTTTGTTTTTGAGATAGGTGGTTTTGCCACAGACAACGGAGGCTGCCTATCTTCCTTCCTCTTTAGGGCTCTAAGAAATAGCGCTTTTCTTTATGAGAGGTAAAGAATTGGCCAGCACTGGCTGAGTCACCAATCTTAGCCTTGATTTTTTCATTTGGGGCCGTTAATTCGGTCCCAGACTCCAGAAAAAGGTTAGTCAAAGCAGAAGGACTATCTGGATGAAAAATTAGATTCCAATTTCTTCCAATTCCTCTGGCATCACTTCCCCTCCCGTTAGACATTCAGCAGGGTTGTTCTGAACAAAGAAGAGTAATTGTTCAATTTTCTCTGTATTCGTGCTGACCATTTGGCATAACTGGGCATGAGTGAGAATGTGGTGATGTGTAGGAGCCGCAGGAGCGGCAACCGTTTGGGCAAAGGATTGCGCAAATGAGTAGGTATTCAACATAGTTGAGGGCATGTTAGCTACCAATTCCACTTGTTCATTCAATTCAGTTTGCGTAGCTATGTTTGCAAATTCTACCTTTATTACGTTGTCAGTTAATACAGGTGGTTGTGCGTCATTACAGGGATTTAAACCCTCCTTTCGGAGAGATTCAGCAAAAATTAAGCCCTCCAATTTATTAAGTTTGAATAATATTTGATTCAGTGACGACTTGCAATCCCTAAACTCATAATGGGTGTATTCATGACCTTATCCAGTAAGTTCAGTATGCGTGTTAAAACTGGATACCAGGCCTCTAAGGACTGCAGGTCGTCTGAAGGATCCAAGAGATCAAAGCCCAAAGAAGGCATATGAGGCTTCAAGGTAGGAGAAGAGGCTACCGCAGCAGCCAATGGGGCGGAATCTGTTTTAAACAACAGAGGCAACTCCATGGGCGGTTCCGTTAAGACTGGAGGGTTACTAGACATCACTGTGCAGGGGATGATATTAGAGATATCCAGGGTCGCCTTTTCTCTACAATGCAAATGGACATCAGCTCTCTTACAACTGGGCAAGGTAGCAGGAGTAGAGGGACCATCCGACAGGCGGACCCGTTTTTCAAGGGCCGCAAGAACTGCCGGGGCAAGGATGGAGTTATCGGATGGTGAAGTATTCACTAGGTCATTTGATTCGTCCCCCATAATTGATGGTTCGTCCATTCGCATACTCATGAAACTCTTCCTGGAAGAGGACAGACGAGTCGGAACACCCTCCCCAATAGCATTTATCAATTTCGGCATGGCTGGAGTTTCCAATTCCACCTGCGATCGTGCATATGCAAATGCCACTTCATGGCAGATTGTGTCATTTGCCGCTACAGATGACCAGACGGCTGGAATACTCTGTGCGACCTGATATTGGTCCATGTTAGCCGTCTCAACAATTGGAAAGAGATTAGGCAAGGCTATTTTTTTTTTTTAGACTTTTTGTTGTTGACCACAGTTTTGCAGGGGGGGCAGCCATTGTGTAAGGAGTAAACCATAAGGACTATGCTGCAAATAGTCCACTGCCCTTAAGGTTAATTTAATCTTGTCAAAGCTTTTATGTTGGACGGATGTGTATTTTACAAGTTAAACCATCCATTGGCATAATGCGATAAGTATTTCCTCAACCGTTAGAAATCGTACCATTCATCCACTGGGACTACAACGTAGCCTCAATGTCGACAGTTTATAAGGTTAGATATTGAGAGAGAATACAATATTAGGTGTTGTATGCAGAATCTCTGCGATTGGGAAAAAGGGCTCAAAAGATCCTAATTGGACATTATATTAGCCATTCAAACCTGTAGTCAAAGTTTACCAACCTCCAATTAGCCCAGGGAAACAGCCTTGGTTTTAAGTTGTGGAAATGGACTTCAGCAATTGTCGGCACAAAAGACTTTTGCGCACCGCAAACCGTAAACAGTTAACAATACTTCAAAGTACTTCCACGGTGCGCGCGCAGGTGCGCTGGATGCTCGTACTTTTGCAAGCCAGGGGGTGTGTCCACAACAGGGGGCGGGAGGCGTCACAAGAACACACCTTCAAAGAAGGAAGAAAAAAGTGTTTTTAGTTGATGGACACTGCATTGAGTTTTGCATCAATCATGACTGTCGAATGAGGAGGCGTTTCTTATCCAAAAAGGCTAAACACCCTCGAGCTGAGCCCCCTCCCACAAGTATAGCGTAAATACAACGTGAGTGCAGCGTAAATACAACGTGGATACAACGTAAATACAACGCAGTTGTGAGTGCCAAGTCCCCACACACAACGTGAGGAATCACTGCGTCCACTACGTTTCGTGCCTCTCGTCTCGTTTGGGGTGTAGTTCGAGTAAGCCAACGAACAGTCACCTTTTTTTTTTTCCTTTCCTTTGGTCAGGCAAGCGCGTGCAACCAATAAAGACTTCCTGTCAGGTCCAGAGGCCAGAGTCTCACGCAGCTCCCATGCGGCGGATTCCAAGAGGCGTTCATCAGCACCCGGCGCCAGTTAACAGTATTCAAAGTACTTCCACGGTGCGCGCGCGGGTGCGCTGGATGCTCGTACTTTATGCAAGCCAGGGGGCGTGTCCACAACAGGGGGTGGGAGGCGTCACAAGAACACACTTTTTTTTTCCTTTCCTTTGGTCAGGCAAGCGCGTGCAACCAATAAAGACTTCCTGTCAGGTCCAGAGGCCAGAGTCTCACGCAGCTCCCATGCGGCGGATTCCAAGAGGCGTTCAGCAGCACCCGGCGCCAGTTAACAGTACTTCAAAGTACTTCCACGGTGCGCGCCTTAAAATTAAGATGCTCCGCACGTCAGTATATCATCCTTAAACAGATGGACTCGTTGAGCATTGTAATAGGACCCTCAAAACAGTCCTCAGAAAACTTGTAGAAACTGATGGAAGGGACTGGGATGGCATGATCATTTGGGTTCTCTTTGCTGTAGGAAAAGCTCCCCAGGCATCCCTAGGTTCCCTGCCATTTGAACTTCTATATGGGTGTGAACGAAGGGATGTATTAGAAATGCTTAGAGCGACCTGGGAAGAGAGGGAGGACGCTGCATTACCCTTATCCCAGACAGCACAGAAATTAAAGGAACATATGCAGATTGTTCGAGATCTGGTACATTCCCATTTAATCCAAACTCAAGAACATCAGAAGGGCTTGTACGGACGGAACACAGCTACTCACTATTTTTCCATTGGACACAAGGTATTAGTATTGCTCCCTACATCTAAAACAAGATATTGTCCCACTGGCATGGTCCATACAAGGGTTTAGAACAGACTGGCCCATGTAATTATAGGGTGTCCTTTGAGGGTATTCTCCCAAGTAGATCTCAAGAATCCCTTATTCAGGTGGCCAGGGAAGGGTTTATGCTCTCATATTCCAATGCTGGGGGTGGATGAGCGAGTGAGGATTACCTGAATAGGGGAGCCTGTGGTTGTGCCTGGTGAAATACCCCATGTGAGATGCAGTATTACACCGGTGAAGATGGAGAGGACGACGAGATCCCTGAGAACTTTGCAGGTTGTGCCGCCTCCGTCTCCCTTCCTCCCAACATATCTCTCTTGCCCAGATCTAGCGACCCCTCCATCTCTGATAAATCTCCTAGGAGCCCAAACTCTGTTGTACTCGAAATCCACAACTCCCACAATCCCTGTTTTCTTGTTCCCTATCCGAATACTCCCAATCATACTTCTCCACGTCCCTATGATAATTATTTTCCGAACTACCAATCTGCTTAGACAAAACAACACCATCCCCCCATTCCTTTCACAAACCCTACCAAACTCACCCTTCTGAATTCACCTACCCCCTAGGATGACGAATATAATTCCTGATACTTTTCCCCATCCTGCTCAGTAGGATACTTAGAAACTTGACCCCTCCATTTTCCGACATAAATACTTTCTCACATTGTGAAAACCAATGAACTAACACTAGAACCGTTCACCTGACATGTCCCGACACAAGGTCAAGCAATTAATCAGAATCACACACACCTGATGGCCCTTTCTCTTCCCCACAGGTATAAAAGGTGGAGCACGAGAGCACATGACGATCAAGGCAGACCACACAGCAAGACAGATATCCAAACCCGGCAGTTCAAGAGGAGGAGAAAGGCGGTGAGAACCGAAAGAGTGACCAGGAGAGAAGCAACCTAGCCCTTTCCAAACCGTGAAGCCTCGGTGGAAGGAATCGTAAGACAGTGAACAATAGCCAGAGTGTGTTGCAGCAGATGTCAACGGTACACAAAACATGTCTACGCTGGTAAGCAGGAAAGAGAGAGATGCCTACCATGGCACCATCCTTGACTCCAGATACAAGAAAAGCCAAGCGGTTCATCACAGCCGGTGTGTCGAGGGGAGAGCCAATAAGAAGCCAAACTGTGTTGAACGAAAGTCGCAAATTCAGGAAAGTTCAAAGAACTGTTAACATTAAGGGGAAAACCAGCTGCAGAGGCACCACGTGGGTGCTCATTCGAGAGACTCTGTTGATCCCTCATTTGATGAAGCTACCGATACTAGAAGTCCTTAGGAGAGCTGCAAGAAAAAGGTCAAAGTGGCCATACAGGGGTCTAGCTAAATCCTCTGTACAGTCGAAAGTCTTTGACCGGCAAACCATTGGAAAAACTAAGTGGAGTGAATCCCGTAGATGTGAGAAAAGAGAAAGAACTGTATGATTGGGAAAAGAGAAAGAACTGTGAGTTTGGCAAAACTTGGCAAGAGTGAACCCGATGGAGGGATGTCCATAGAACGGGGCAAAGCCTGAAGTCCCAATGAACAGTTTGTTGATAAGAGTGAACCCAACAGAGGGATCTCTACAGTTAACTGTTTAAAAAGACATTAAGACATATAAATGCAACAGAGAAATCTTTTGAATACAAGCCAGAGTGGACGGAGGGAGGCAGGTATTTGAGAGAGGTCTCAGCCCGGACGGAGAGGTCTCAGCCCGGACGAGGGGGATCCAGGGGTGAATAGCTATCACCCATCAACACGTGACTATAATGGAGAAAAGTGTTTAAATACAAGCCATAGTGAACCTGGTGGAGGGAAGCTGATATTCGAGAGGGATCAGAGCCCGGGGTGAAGTATCATCATTCCAAGAGCAATCCGAAAGGAACTTTGGTTTATTATTTTGAACCTATCAAGCCCTCAGAAGCAAGAGAATCAACCACCGAAGGTGTGACGAATCAACTTCTGGGGCAGCAGTGGTCCAGGGATGAATGTCGGTTTCTAAACCATCAATCAACCCCACACCTCTAGTACACCAGAAAGGATCTAAACATATTGAAATAAAATTGAATTATAAGACCTCTTTGTCCAATGTTTGGTAACATGGACGGAACAGCAGGCTTATCTCTGTAACCTTGTGGATCGTTGGTTAGTTGCAACACAGCGAAAATACAATTATTACCCAAAGATAAAAGGGACTGTCCGATCAAGGTTGTATAAAAATATCTACTTTATTACTACTACAACAGACAGTTCTAGCACACTACAACATACAACCCACACTGTAAAAGAACACAGAGGACAGACAGTTTCTTACGAGGGAAAGGAAAGCACTCTGGATACTGACAGGAGGGTAGTTGGTAAAGTAATCAGTCTTACAGTTCAAGGTTATTTGGTTTCGGCACCAAGGGGGCAAATGGTTGTAACTGTCTCTAGGGGCATTAGGAGAAGAACCAGGGGGCAGAACCACAATGTACCAGGTGCTGAAGAATTTATTGGTGCTCAACAGCATCAAGGCAGTTCCAGGGTGCTTTGCAGCCCTTGAGACAGAATTAGTGGTGGGAGACAGCTGCAGGTATCAGGTGGCAGGTAGTTTGGCAATCAAGGCAGGACGGACATCTGCATACTGTCCAGCGCGGTGACTCGGGGCCAAGAATCATCGTCTCTGTACTGGTTGGCGGATCTGAAATGCTGGTCGAAGCGTCTCGGATGGCTCTGGTGACTGCAGCATGACAACAGTCAGCGGTGCAGCCGGATACAGTTCGAGAACTCGACTGTCTTGAAAATGTCCTTAAAAGATGGATGCTGGATGATGCTTGTTTGGCACTCCTCCTAGCTTCTTCACAGGGCTTGTATCCTTTCAAGGTGGACAGCCCAAAGCTCAGGAGAGTGGTTGCAGGCTACGGCCCCGTCCTTAGTTCAGATATTCTCCAGCACTTCCCACCTAGGGAGCTTGCTGGCAGAACCTAGCAGGGCACGCTGTGTGCTGGCTGGGTACTGGTTCTGGAGCTGCTCAGTGGGTCCTCTGAGTCCAGTATCTCGCTCTGTTCCCTGGGAGATGTTTAGGGGAGGGATCGTGCTTCCCTCTTGGAACTCCTGGCCTTCCTTCACTGGTGGAAGATGTAAGGTAGACTGTACCTTCAGCTCGGGTCCAAATGAGTCCTTCTTCTTACTCCTTTCAAAGTCTTCAGATGATCTGCTAAGTGAGGGGTTCAGCCCTCTTTTAAAGCCAAATGGGCCAAGTGATTGGTGCAGGCTAAGCCCACCTCAATGAACCAATCCTTGGTCCCCACCAACAATATTCTGTTATGCATGAGGCCAGGACCACAGTGATCTGCAACAGGAGAGATAAGTGGGGGGGGGGCAACATATACCAAGTCCCACCCATCTCCCTGTCGGTTGAAGATCAAAGTGTCTCTCTCGTTAACTGAGCCCTCTGTGACTCTTAATTAAAGCGCAGGGTTCCCTTGAAGTTTGTGCTGGGAGCAGACTTCCTGTCCCCCACAAACCACATACTTCTCCACTCTGAAGCGATTCAGCTCTGCAGGGGTTTGCCTACAGTAAATAGTGGTCCAAGACATGCATTTCACTGCGTTTCATACAGAGGGGTGGAAACTAGCTTCAAGTTGACACATTGCACACCAGTGGGTTGTTAGCTCCGCCTTTCCTGTTGTCTATTCCAGCAATCAAGCCCCTTCAGGCTTGCTTCAATTATTTCTCATTAGTATGCACTGCCACCAGCTGGAGGACAAAGGAAAGCAGATACATGGGGCCTTTGATATTTAAATTAGGCTGCCCATGCTGGAGGTGTGCCTTCCCTCTCTTTGCAATGCTTTAATGTACTCAGGGCTGTCACATTCCAGCTGAATATGACAGGGGAAGATGGCGCCTGCAGGCTGTGCCTTCCCAGAGTACATGTGACTAGGCGTTTTGTGCGGGATGCAGATTGACTGTGTATGGAATGCCTCACACAGCCCTCAGAGGTTGATCTCCCATCATTCATTTTCATTTATCAAAAAATCAAAAAGCCCTGGCGAGCGCACTTTCCCCATGTGGATGGTCAAATTCCTCACAGAAGGTCTAGATATCGCTAAGAACTGTTTGTGGATCTGAGTACGGAAGAGGGGGATCCAGGGGTGAAAAGTCATCACCCAACGTGCATAAGGAAAGGAACTTTTGTTAATTATTTTAAACACATCAGGTCCTTGAAGGCAAGAGACTTTTGTAGAAAAGAGCCTTAACCAACAGAGGTCCTGATACTTAAGAACAAAACTATTATCTCATGCTGGGAAAGCTCGAGCGTGTGCTGTGCTCCGTAGTCCCACCTTGTCCCATGCTCAAAACGTGCGGAAGGGAGACCCCCAGCTAACACATCCTGACTTATCATTTGGTGAATACTTCTTTTCTTTTTTTGAGAACATTATCCCACACTATTTTTGTAACTTATTTGTAAGGATTGGCAATATTTTTTTTCAGTATAGGCCCTTTTATTTGACAAGACACCACTACATGTGCCTTATTTTTTTATTTCATGGTCGAAGCTTGCTCCCATCTTAGATTTAGGCTTAGGTTAGACGTTTTTCAAACCTGCATATACAGTTTAAGAGACACCCTTGAACTGTGATCACTTGTGTCTGTCTTTACAGTTAACATCATGAGTTCCTTACAATCCCAACTGGATAAAAGTCCCAGATCTACCATATTAAGATCTTAAACGAATGGAGGGAAGATCCAGTAGAGTCTTATTCAGTAGTGATGGTCAGTCTGTTAACTGAGGAAGGGGAACAACATCATCTAATACCATCTGACCTTCCCCGTGCCCAGCATCATAACATTCAAGACCCTCTGAACCAGTACCCGGATCTTTTCATGGAGGAACTGTACTCCCCTTGGAAAAGTTGTGAAGCTAAAAGAAGAAATAATCCTACAGGAAGTGGAGAAGATACTAGCAGCCGACATTATAGAGCCCTCTCAGAGTCCATGGTCCTCGCCGATAGCCTTGGTAGCTGAGCCTGATCCATCGTGGAGAGTTTGCATTGATGTTTTGAAAATTAAATGTGGTGTCCCAGTTTGACACCTATACCATGCAGGGATAGAAGAACTGATTGGGCAACTGGGTGCATCTGTTTATATTTCCATGATTGACCTCACCAAAGGCTATTGGAAGGTCCCTCTGAACTCTGCAGGACTGTTTCAATTTAAGGCACTCCCATTTGGCCTTCATGGTGCCCCAGCAACCTTCCAAAGGCTAATGAATCACGTGCTAAGGCCTAATTCTAGTTTCTGTGGGGCCTATTTAGATGATATCATCCACAGTAAAACCTGGGAGGATCATAAGACACACCTGTATAAAATCACCAAAGCCCTCCAACAGGCTGGAATGACGGCTAGCCCAACAAAGTGGCATTTTGCCCAATCTGCCGTGAAGTATATCGGATTCATTGTGGGTAATGCATTGGTCCAACCACAGGTAGAAAAGGTTAGAGCCATAAAGAAAACCCCTGTACCAAAGACCAAATGAGAACCGAGGGCTTTATTGGGGCTAGTAGGATATTACCGACACTTTATTCCCAATGTTTCATCTATTACGGCCTGCTTGACCAATACATTGAGAAATGCTGAAGCTCAGAAGGTAAGGTGGAGTAAGGAAGAACAAGGCTGTTTTGATACACTTGAGGACATACTATGTAGTGAACCAGTTGTTAAGGTCCCTAACTTAAATAAAGAGTTTGCACTTCAAACCCAGGCATCCAGGGTAGGCTTAGGAGCAGTTGTCTCACAGACATACGAAGTAATAGGACATCTAGTCATGTATGTTAGTCGAGAACGGTTTCCTAGGGAACAAAACTGTGCCACCATAGAGCTTGAGGCCCTAATGATCATGTCTGCAGTGGGACACCTAAAATATGACCTCAATGGAAGAAAGTTTCTTTTAATCAGAGACTACTCGCCACTTACGTGGCTTAGTTTAAGAAAAGACACGAATCCATGAATCATGGTCTTGGTTCTCGATCTGCACTCCTTTTGCTTTAGCGTAGAACACGCAAGGGTAAGGAACTGGGCAATGCTGTTTCCAGTCCCGATTTCCTTTACCAGATGGAGAATCCAGCTGCATGAGGGGAAGGGTGTGTGACGATTTCCAGGGTATTATCACTGCTTCTCTGGGGGAAGCCGCTTCCCATGAAGCCAGGGAGGTGAGGCCCTACCCAATAGTCGCCCTGGGAGTGGTACTCAGTGGGTGGATCTCATGGAGAGGGAAACCCTCCATGGAACCAGTGACAGTGGCCTTGGGAAAACGCAAGGGGGGGTCAGCCACACTGCTGGACGATTGACAGCCTAGGGCTGTGAATGATTGGGAACTTGCTTAATAGGTGAGGATTTTGGGACTAGAGTCAGAGTCGACCACTAGAGGACAACATCTAATGACGAATACATGAAGAGATGGGACCAGCATCCTCCTTGTCCGCGAGGTTCCCAGTGAAGCCCGGCAGCTGTGCTGACCCAGCTTTTGTTTCGACTGGGAAGACCCATACAGGATGACTTCCTCCCTTGGGCTGGTGGGACTAACTAGCCTTGAGACAAGCTTCATTTTGGCGCAACCCCGACTGGCTGTGTCTTTCCAAGGCTGCAGAATCCCAATACCCGGGGGCCCCTGACCATTATCGGGTGCCTTGTCTTCAAGTGTGAATCCGGGCAAAACATTGTGGGCATCCAGAGTCCCCTACAAAAGCAGGAAATCTTCCAGAGTCCCCTCACCAGAGTCCAGGACCGAGGGATCAACTAACTCCAACCAGAGCTGTTTCTTCTTCTTTGGCACTGACAAAAAGGCGCCAAAACCACAAAGAGCCGCAGAATCAAGAAGAATCCATTGCTGCAGAGTCCTTCTCTCGAGTGCTGCCACAGTAGCCTGCCAGGCGTCCTCCCTTTCGTCACCACAACCAAGGACCAGGAACAAGGGTCTGCTACACTGCAATAGGAAAGAAATCCAGCTGCAACCAATTCTTCAATGCTCAGGTACTGTAGGGATTGAGGGACATATACCACCTTTTGACATGTGTGGTGCTTCCTGGCTTGGGGAGTACTATTTTAAACCCTTTTGAGTTGACCTCATCTCACCTGCACTGACCTCCCAGCGTGTGCTTCTTCAAGGCGGCTCCTCTTGAGCTTCTGTGATTTTTCTATTGAACTACTGACTATTTCTCCCTAAAGCCCCCCTTCTGAACCCTATTGGCTTTGGCAGTGCTTGTTCCATCACAGATTTTATTTGTTGAACACTATTATTGCTGGGATAAAAGACTGCCTACATCCTTCTGGGAGAAACTGACTGTTTATATAGAATAAAAAATAATAATCTGATCTAACTATAGCTTTTCCCTCCTTATAACTCAATATTGCAAAGGTGACCACGAAAAGTGTCATTACTGACCCCAGATGACGTCACTCAATGTGCTGGAAATTGACTCGCCTGCTTTATTGCTCTCTTTTTCAACTGAATCCTAACTTGGGATTAATGTTACTATTAGTTGCTGCTTTTTAAAGAGTGTCTAATTATCCTTGTGTATATATAAATAAATATGTATACTGTAACTTTAACAGGGTAATTCATAGAATTTCGCAGAAAAGTGTCGCAAGCGGCTGGCGCAGAGTGTCCGCGTGCGATTGACTGCGCCAGGCACGTGCGCTAAAACCGATTTCCGCGCACAGCGTATTCATGGATTTCAGGCTTCCAAACCAGCCATGGCGCAGAGAATCGCTGCGACCCTGCAGCAGCGCCAGTAACACCCCCAAGAACGCCCTTGCGCAAGGAAAAGCCATCAAAATCGCTAAATCATCGCAAAGGGCTGCGCTAACCCTGGACCAGTTCACCGGGCTGGCAAACAGCAAACGCCAAGCGGGGAACGTGTATTGCAGGGGTGCGCGGGAAGTTCCACACGCGACTGGCCCCGTGCAAGCAGGGTACGTGAATTTCAGGGGTGCGCGGGAAGTTCCACACGCAATTTCAGCAGGGTACGTGTATTTCAGGGGTGCGCGGCAAGTTCCACACGTGATTTCTGCAGGGTACGTGCATTTCAGGGGTGCGCGGGAAGTTCCACACGCGAATGGGCCAGTGCGAGCAGGGTACGTGTATTACATGGGTGCGCGGGAAGTTCCACACGCGATTCCATCAGGGTACGTGTATTTCAGGGGTGCGCGGGAAGTTACACACGCGAATGGGCCAGTGCGAGCAGGGTACGTGTATTCCATGGGTGCGCGGGAAGTTACACACGCGATTTCATCAGGGTACGTGTATTTCAGGGGTGCGCGGGAAGTTCCACACGCGATTGGCCCAGTGCGAGCAGGGTACGTGTATTTCAGGGGTGCGCGGGAAGTTCCACACGCGATAGTCCCAGTGCGAGCAGGGTACGTGTATTTCAGGGGTGCGCGGGAAGTTCCACACGCGATTGTCCCAGTGCGAGCAGGGTACGTGTATTTCAGGGGTGCGCGGGAAGTTGCACACGCGATACCAGCAGGGAATGTGTATTTCAGGGGTTATGGGGAGTACTACACGTGAATTGGCCGTGTGGGTCCTCCCAGGTGTACGCTCCACAACCTCCACGGCCCCTGCAGGCAGCCCACACCACGGGGGACTACCCTGCACCCCTGCTCATGTCCCACAGGCAGCCCATCCACCATGGGCATGCCCCCCAGCCAACCCACATGTCACCTTGCACTACTGATCAACAATGCATGTCTCCCACCACCCCCACCCCCCAGCACTGTGGGGCACCTGCCAGCAGGCCCCCACCCATGTCTCCCACCACCCCCACCCCCCAGCCACCAGGGGCAGCCTCCACCAGGCCCCCACTCATGTCTCCCACCACCCCCACCCCCCAGCAGTGCAGAGGCATCCTCCACCAGGCCCCCACCCATGTCTCCCACCACCTCCACCCCCCAGCCACCAGGGGCAGCCTCCACCAGGCCCCCACTCATGTCTCCCACCACCCCCACCCCCCTGCCACCATGGGCATCCTCCACCAGGCCCCCACTCATGTCTCCCACCACCCCCACCCCCCAGCAGTGCAGGGGCAGCCTCCACCAGGCCCCTACTCATGTCTCCCACCACCCCCACCCCCAGCCTCCAGGGGCAGCCTCCACCAGGCCCCCACCCATGTCTCCCACCACCCCCACCCCCCGGAAGTGCAGGGGCAGCCTCCACCAGGCCCCCACTCATGTCCCCCTGCACCCCCACCCCCAGCATCCAGGGTCACCCTCCACCAGGCACCCACTCATGTCCCCCTGCACCCCCACCCCCCAGCATCCATGGTCACCCTCCACCAGGCCCCCACTCATGTCTCCCACCACCCCCACCCCCCAGCCACCAGGGGCAGCCCCCACCCATGTCTCCCACCACCCCCACCCCCCAGCAGTCCAGGGGCAGCCTCCACCAGGCCCCCACTCATGTCTCCCACCACCCCCACCCCCCAGCAGTGCAGGGGCAGCCTCCACCAGGCCCCAACTCATGTCTCCCACCACCCCCACCCCCCAGCCACTAGGGGCAGCCCCCACCAGGCCCCCACCCATGTCTCCCACCACCCCCACCCCCCAGCAGTGCAGGGGCAGCCTCCACCAGGCCCCTACTCATGTCTACCACCACCCCCACCCCCTGCCACCATGGGCAGCCTCCACCAGGCCCCCACTCATGCCCCCTGCACCCCCACCCCCCAGCCACCAGGGGCAGCCTCCACCAGGCCCCCACCCATGTCTCCCACCACCCCCAGCAGTGCAGGGGCAGCCTCCACCAGGCCCCCACTCATGTCTCCCACCACCCCCACCCCCCAGCAGTGCAGGGGCAGCCTCCACCAGGCCCCCACTCATGTCTCCCACCACCCCCACCCCCCTGCAACCATGGGCAGCTCCCACCAGGCCCCCACTCATGTCTCCCACCACCCCCACCCCCCAGCAGTGCAGGGGCAGCCTCCACCAGGCCCCCACTCATGTCTCCCACCACCCCCACCCCCCAGCAGTGCAGGGGCAGCCTCCACCAGGCCCCCAACCATGTCTCCCACCACCCCCACCCCCCAGCAGTGCAGGGGCAGCCTCCACCAGGCCCCCACTCATGTCTCCCACCACCCCCAACCCCCAGCAGTGCAGGGGCAGCCTCCACCAGGCCCCCACTCATGTCTCCCACCACCCCCACCCCCAGCAGTGCAGGGGCAGCCTCCACCAGGCCCCCACTCATGTCTCCCACCACCCCCACCCCCCAGCCACCAGGGGCAGCCTCCACCAGGCCCCCACCCATGTCTCCCACCACCCCCACCCCCCTGCCACCATGGGCAGCCTCCAGCAGGCCCCCACTCATGTCCCCCTGCACCCCCACCCCCCGGCAGTGGAGGGTCACCCTCCACCAAGCCCCCACTCATGTCCCCCTGCACCCCCACCCCCCGGCAGTGCAGGGTCACCCTCCACCAGGCCCCCACTCATGTCTCCCACCACCCTCACCCCCCTGCCACCATGTGCAGCCCCCACCAGGTCCTCACAATCCCCAATCATGTGCGTAATGGTCAGCCTCCACAGCCAAAAAGCCCTACCAAGTAACCCATTCACCCACATGGAAATGGAAATTACATGTTACACCCCCAATGTTCATGAAGCTAATGAACCCATGTCCATCACACACAATGGTTGCAATATAATGGGAAAACACACAACATGACATGCATGAAACCAATGAGATGATACCACACAGTGAAGTATGGAAACAAAATTGTATTGAAAAAAATAAAGAATGCTAAAGAAAGAAAACAAACTACAATGTGAATGAGAAAAAAAAAGCTGCATGTCCGTATAAAAACACAAAACTGGAAATCCGAATCCAAAAAAATTTTGTCCAAAGTCAAATGTAAAAAAATCTCCATGCAATAAAGAACTATGTACAAAACTACCAAGGGTCCATGAGCCCAACTGAACAAAGGAAACCTACTAAAAAACCTACCTAAAAATCAACTATATACAAAAAGTGGAGCAGTGTCCGTCGACTCCAAATCATAATAAGAAAGAAAGGAAACCTAAAACTAAAGAACTATATACAAAGGCGGCGGGCAAGTCCAGCGGCGCACTCCGTGGTGTCCCGGGCCAGGGTATCATCGAACTCCTGTTCGATGTCCCGGAGGCGGTCCAGTTCCATGGCCCGAGGGTCCGCAGGGACGACGCCGTGTCCTCCTCCAACCCCTTGCGGATTGCCTCGAGGCACTCGGCCCGCCTCAGGGCCCTCCGCATGGAGTTCTCCGCCCTGACCATTGTAAGCCGCGCCTCTTCCACCCGCCGCCGCTCCGCACCTATGGCGTGGCCCAACCGCTGCCACACGGAAGACACTCTCTGTCCTGGGTCCCCCTGCCCTCCGGCCGATGCCAGCCCCTCCGATGTCGAAAGCCACGAGCCTTCATGTCTCCCACCATGTTGCTGCTGCTGCTGCTCTGCCTCTGCCCGTGCACTGCCTCCTGCTGCCTGCACATCCTCCGCCGGCTGGGGTGCAGTTGTTGATGTGGCCACCCCTGCTGGACCTCCGACTCCCGACTGTGGCAGGGATGCCTCCTCCACCAGCCTGGCCGCACCGTCAGAGGCAGCTCCACAGGGCACCCAGGTGACTGATGGGTGGGAAGATGGCACAGAGGACGACTGGCGCGTACGGGGTCCAGTTGAGGAGGGGGTCGAAGCAAGCCCCATCAGACAGCGGAATCCGGCCTGGGTGACCTGTCCCAGCAGGCTGACGTGGTCAACGAGCCATTCGAGATGACGTGCAGTCTCTCCATGAAAAGACTGCAGGTCACCTCGCATGGCCCGTTGTTAGGCAGAAACCTGTGCAGTTCCCTTGGGGAACACTGCAAAAGATTTAAGACTACAGGTATAGCAGTAAACCCACTTGGTAGCAGTCTGTACCACCCAGATTTACCTGGTAGCTGTGGCTGAGCAGTCAGACTTCCCTCAAGAAGAGTTAGGCAGTATGCAAAGTATACACAATATGTACTCAGACACAATAGCACAAGCAAACACTGACCAGAGCTTGGTTTCAAAAGTATATAGTTATTTATTTTTAAGAACACATAAGTTGAAAACACTCTAGCAAAGTATAGTAAAACACTTCAAACACAGTTATAATAAAAGCAGTTTCAACCCTTACTCCTATCTAGACAATTCTAAGTTAACACCACATAATTAAAACAGAGGTGAGCGCTTAACGTTAGATGACACTCTAGTAGGTTAAGAAAAGGGTAAAAAGAAACAGAAATGGGTTAAACACACCACTCTAAGATCCAGAACACTTGCAATAGGCTCAAAGAAGCACAAAGTCACAGGTGAGCAAAAGTCACTAGGCAGGGCCCACTCTTAGAGTAGCCGGAGCGAAAATGTGCCCAAGATCACACTGTTATTAGGGATTCAAAGTCTTGCAAAGAGTTAGAAAGAGTGTAGAGTGGCTTAGAAAGTTTAGCCAGGGTGTCCCAGGCACTCCCAGGTTCGAAAGCCGGGGGCTAAATCTACCCCGTACAGTCGGTAGCAAGGGAAGCCAGGCGGAACACGGTACCTTAAGCGGAAAGGATCCTCCAGCGGTGGCAGTTGTTCCAGGCAGTGGCAGCAGGGCTCGACGTCGGTCAGGGGAGAAGAAGTTCTCGCTGAAGAGCAGAAGAAGAGGGTCGTTGCACTGCCCGGGAAGAAACCAGCCGCGGAGTCCTCCGGTTGAAGGGTTGTACCGACTTTCGTGGTTGGGGTAAAAAGTGGTGGGGTTCCGGTTGCCGGGGTGCTTGGCACTGGCAAGGCGGCCACGAGTTACCTCGAGAAGCGGAAAGAAGGCGAAAACTGGTTGTCCCCACCAGTCAAGGGAAGGAGCCACTCTGTTAAAAGTGAAAAGTGGTGAGACGGTTCAGCAGGGCTCCACCGGGTGGTGTCGTCGAAGCAGGTCGGCTCAGCTCTTCCCTCGTCGGATTCTTGGTCCTGTGGCGACTTCTGAAGTTCCAGTCCCCAAAGCCCTGCTTTTATGCAGCAAACCCCCATTCACCCAGCCTAGCTGTCACTCAAACATGCTAAGTGGTGAGCCGGGCGGCTCACCACTTGGGCCAATCAGGACGGAGTGCGACTTGAGTTACCAAGGTAACTCAGTCCAGGGTGCCTAAATCCCCCTCCACCCCTCCTAAGTACCCCAGACAGAGTGGCACCACTTTGGAGGGCTTCTGTGGAGAAGCCCGCCAAAAGTGGAACAAAGGGCTCCACTTTGGGTCAGAGTTACAGAGGCGAACACCAACGCCATTTTAGAATCAAGTTTTGGCAAAAAGTCCCAACCGGAGTTATAAAAATAAATATATAAACCGGCGGTATGTTTAAGGCTATCGTAAATAATTAATTAAATGTGTTAGCCTAAAACAATGGGAAATCCCATAGGAAAATATTCGCGGTCGAATATAAAAAGTAGTTTCCACTGCCACCAGCCAAAACTCGATCAGGGGGGACGGAGACGTGCCCCCTCGACTAACAGACCCTGGGGCAATCGAATTGCCCCAGCCAGTACGTCCACAATATGATGGTTTGTACTGGTTCTGTTCAGGATTCAAGACTAGCAAAGTCTTTGGTGACTTTACATGCCCTGGGAGACAGTAGTCAGTCCCAGGGTATGGAGTCTATGAGGGGGAGTCCCTAGGACACCCCTGGGTCACGGCACAGAGGGTGCTGTGTAACCCACATCACAAAAATACATGAGGCCCTATGGAGTAAAAGACCCCATAGCCCATTCAACACAAGGTTTAACCAAGAAAACACACTTCAACATGTCCAAGAGTGAGGGTAAAAGAGTCTCACTCTTGGCAGGAGAAAAAAATAAACCCCAGAAATCCAGCAAAGCTGCTGGGGGACTCACTAGGTAGGGAAATTCAGCCTAAACAGAGAATTCTCCCTAACACCCGTTGACGCAACGCCACACCAGCCAGGACAGGCTGAACCCGGACCTGGATGGCCACGTCCGCAGGCAGAGGAAGGCCAGTTGACGTCAGCTCATCCCCTGCCTGAAAACGGGTCTGGACGTAGGCATCCCTGCTGGTGCAAGATGTTGCAGGGACAGGATCGGGGACAGGATTGCACACAGGCACCTCCGCGGCCGCCTGTGCTGCCTCCTGTCCCTGGTCCTGCACTGCACCACTAGAACCAGTGGGATCCCCACCTCCAGACCCCGTCTCTGGTGCTTGCACGGCCTCTTCCTCCACCAAACCCCCCACCAACCTGGATGACTCCATGCCATCTTCCCCTGTTGGGCCCTGTGGGGTCCCAGCTGCCCCTTCTGCTGCCGAGGAGTCCAACTGCAACCTCCGCCTCTTGGACCTCCCCCCGGCAGCTGCGGCCTGGGACGCGGCACCGGACTCCTCACTCCCCGACGAGATGACAACACGGGAGGGGAGCCGGGCCTTGCATCTCCGGCTGGCGGTCGGATCCCCACCGCTGTGCTCCACAGCACCTTCTCCGCCCTCTTCATCAGTTGACGCTGCAGACAGGGAGAAACAAAACACAGGCATCAGGGCACTGTACAATGGACACATACACGCATGACAGTTGCACATGAGTGGCATTGGCAAACCTCAGACATGTCATCACAATCCCCAACACACATGTCATTGCAACTCGCACACATGATCCATACCACAGCCATATCGCAACTGCCACCACCATCCATACACATACAACAGCATGAGCAGCCAAAGGGGAGCCAGACATCACATGCAACACAGGAAGTGCACCACACATGTACACACACCACCACACTTGCATGCATGTCTACACCTCTGCCAAGTGTCGCACTGTTCAGACGGGCATCCATGTCACATCTGCCAATCAGGCTTCCACATACCGCTGTCACATGCATCCATGTTGCATCACTGTTGCACCCTTGTCAAATACACACACATGCACATGTACACAGTGCTCATACATGCAGCCGAAAACAACATACATGCCTGACATCACGGACATGTCTACTTACATACACATTCATCCAAACATGCGTGCACGCACAACTGCATTTGCCATGCAAGCCCACACACACAAGCACCATCCATGTCTCACACATTACAGCCCTCGCATGTGTCAGCCCCACGGCCCTGTTCACCCCCACCCATACTCGACCCCATACAAACAGATGTGCAACCTGCACAATACCGAATAATCATCACACGCACTGCTCACAATCAGGATGCATGTACACTCACCGCTCGACTCCAGACGGGTCTGCTTCTCTAGGACCTGGACGTGGAGCGCTGGGGATATGCGTTCCAGGACCCCCATCTGTTCTTCCGACAAGTGGCCCCGGCGCCCCTTGGCATCCGCTGCCTTCAAGAGGCGCCGGGCCTTGTTCAGGGTCCTGGACCTGAAGTCCTCCCAGCGCTTCCTGACATGTTGTAAGTCCCGGACTGCCACCCCCTCCGCGTTGATGGCAGTCACGATGTCAGTCCAGATCCGAGTCCGTCCTTCCTTGTCGGCGCGGGAACTTCCGAAGAGGGCATCATTCTGCCCCAGGACTTGCTCCACCAGGACACCAACTTCGGTGGCACTGAAGCTGGTGCCCCTCTGCCTCTCTGGCCGGGGGTTGTCAGTGGTCACAGATGGTGTTTGCCCCGACATGACAACCCCAGAGGCAGGAGTGGGTGGGCAACTGGGTCCTGGGGCTGGGCTGTGGAGCGATGGAATTCCAGTCGGGAGTCTTCGGTTCCAGCAGGGGTGGTCAAAGCAACAGCACCCCTGGCTGATGGGCAGGCAGCAAATGGCAGTGCACGTGGGCAGCAGGCAGTCAGGCAGCAGCAGATGGCAGGTGGGAGCGTGCTCGGGGCTCTGGGGGGCAGTAGTTCGGCCTTCTGGGCAGGAGCGTGGTCTTCCGTGTGCTTACGCGTGGCCAGCTTGGTACGGAGTGATTTGGCACGTGAAAATCCTGCACATCAGCGTGAAAACCGAGGAAAGGCCCTTAGCGCGTAAGCGCGTCAGCACGCATACGCAATTCTATTGGACCAAAGGCCCTCAGCGCGTAAGCGCGTCTGTGACGTGACCCGCACGGGTGTTTCCCACACAGCACGTGATGACAGAGCACACGTGGAAAGACTGCACGTCAGAGTGTCATCGCGTGTGATTGGTGGAAATGGCCCTACACGCAGAAGTGACAAAGCTTGTAATTGGTGGAAATGGCCCTACACGCATAAGTGACAAAGCGTGTAATTGGTGGAAATGGCCCTACACGCATAAGTGACAAAGCGTGTAATTGGTGGAAATGGCCCTAGCGCATACACGCTGCGTAAGTGACGCTGGACGTGTGGGCCTGTATAAAAGGTACGCGTAGAACACCATTTCCTTGTACGTGCTTTTCGTGGAGAGCGATTGGGTGAATTCTGTACTTCTTGTCGTTTCACACGCGATTTACTTCACGGCGTTTCAAGTTCGTATTCCCTGTTACCTCTGACAGCTTTTTCTCTTTTTTCTCTTTTACTGGTTTACCTGGGCCTGTTCCCTTAAACAGTGTTCCCTTCTACTGTTGTCCTGTCTCCTCAGACAGCGTACAAATCTTCTTTTGGCGGGGGTGTTGCCAACCAAACGCGCTCCTTTTTCACGCTCTTTTACCTGGCAGACGGTGAGTCACGCACGTATCTAACATCTGTGCTTGCCCCGTGTGTAGCCTACCCCTTCAGAGGTCATTCTAGGCTGCGTGTGACACGCATACGTTCATTCTTGTGTTACTGGGTGCCACAGCGTAGTGCAGGTTTTTCTTTCTGCACACGTGGTCTAGGAGGGGTTGCGTGCACATCATCTCCCTTTTTTGGGGCTCCTGTGCGTAGCGTGACCCGTCATCTTTCCCCAAGGGTTACAATCAGCCTTGCAAGAGCACTAGGGTACAATTACCATCTGGTACCCAACCCCTTTGACCCCCAATTGCCCAGGACAATATTTTACAGCCACTAACATACGCACATTAACATCAGTGCCATGGCTGGGAGGTGAGGATTCCGCAAGGGTGGCAAAGGTGGAAGAGCCACAAGTGGTGGCCGTGGTGGATCCGGTAGGGGACGTGGTCGTTACTTGCAGGGTGAGCCTGTCCCCCCATGTGTGGAGGACCAGTCAAGGGCACCCATAATCCCCCCACCCCCCCTCCCGTTGAGGCTGATGTGGCTGACACCATCCATGCTCAGCCCTTGTTGGACCAGCCCATTGTGGCACCAGACCTGGCTGACTCCATGGCTGACTTCCAGGTCAGCAGGCCTATGACACGTGCGCTGGTGCACGTTGATGTCACCATGCCACGTGCATCTGGGGCAGCAAGGTCATCTGCTGCACCAAGTAGGCAGGGCGGAGAGGCTGCAGGGGCAGTTGCGGCTCCATCCACCCCAGCCCTCACACACCCAGCCAGGACAGTGTCGGTCCTAGTCCATGCTGCTGACATTCCCCCTGACACCATCACACTAGAGCCAATGCCTGCACCAACTCCCATGCTGAGTGTGCAATCCCACACTCCTGATACAGAGTCCACCAGGGCTCCTGCCCCTAGTGTCCAGAGCAGCGCAGGACACTCAGGATCACCACCACCTTCCAAGCGGAAGAGTTCTGGTCCGGCACAGGCTGATGCCCCAGACACGACTACACAGTCCGGCCCGTCCAGGAAGCCCAGCTTCTCGGATGACGAACTGAATGCACTTGTCGAGTATGTGTCCGCACATGACAACGAGATGGTCATTGTTGCAGGATCCAAGACCACACCTGCACAACGCCAGGCACACTGGCAGACCGTTGCGGACATCGTAAGTGCCCTTGGAATCGTGAGGCGCACAGCCAATGATTGCTATAAGCGCTGGAATGACCTAAAGCGCAGGGCAAAGAGTAAGCTGGCCTCAAGTCATGCCGCAACTCTAGTGACTGGAGGTGGGTCTCCAGTAGTAGACATGGAACTCACTCCACATGAGTCAGTCGCTGGGACCTACGTCACGGAGGAACAGATCCAAGGCGTGGGAGATTTGGCTGATTACGAGGCATTGTCCGGTGAGTGCACATGCATGTGTGTGTCATCCATGTGCATGGTGTGTGTGAGGGCTTCTGTTTGTGTGCCAGGTGAGAGTGTGTGCGCCTGAGTCATATGGGTCAGCCATGTGCTTCATGCAATACATCCTGCGCAGCTGCATTTGGCCATAGCAGTATCCCTTCTGCCAACAGTAGACATCTAGCCCAACTGCACGCCAGTTGCCCTTGAAGTGTCACCTTGCCACAACATTGTTGCTTAATTTTTCACTGTTCATTTAGTCAGATTGTTTGCATTCCACCACTTTTACTAGGCATGTCGCAGTCCTCTAGTCACATGTCTGACATGGCTATGGTAAAGTGGAGTGACTTTGTTACCTGGATATCATTTGTTCAAACATGTCCCTGTGCAATTGCACCATTTCGGACTGGCAGCTCCAGGTGAAGAATCTGACCTGTTTGAATTAGAAAAGCTATTACATGCGGGAACTGGACTGAATGAATAGGTGCTGCCCTCCTCTCCATCTTCATTCAATAGCAATGGTACATGCCATCTGTGTGATGGCATGTGTGTTTCACCTGCCAATCACAGGCCAATGTGTGATGCCACTGCCAGGCAGCATGCAGTAAATGTGTTCATCTTCCATCTTGGTGTCATCAGTGTGTGCCATTTGCCTGCCCTTCATACGCAGTGAGGGTGCATGCATGGGAGGGTTTTAGTCATGTGGGACATGTGTCAAACAAGTACTGGTTCTCTTGCTTCTCAGCACTCATTGTGTGCCATGGTGCTAACGCCTGTTTCCATTTCTTTGTTTTTATGTCTTTGCAGGGGAAGACGCACCTGATACTGCTGGGGTTGTGGAGATGGTGCAGACCCAGGAGGGGTCCGAGGGCCGACCAACCACCAGTGAGGGACGTGGTGTGGTGGTGGGTGAGAACCCACAAGTGCTGCAGGTCGTGCTCTCAAGGGGTGTCTCTGGCTGCACCTCCCCCGAGCTGTACTCAGGTGTTGATTCGGATGAGACCTACGTGCCGTCGCAGGTGAGTGTTCCAGGGAGGGATTCTGTTCTGACTCACCTACCTGCACCAGGGTCAGAACCCTCAATGGGGATGTCAGTGTTGGCAGCTACGCCTTTGGTGGTTACGGATGCAGGGTCACACTCCGCGACATCTGATCCTGCTCCTGGGCCAGCAGATCAGAGGGGGAATGCAGTCCTGCAGCCTCAGGCAGTGCCGGCACAGCAAGGCGCAGTTCGCATTGCCCCAGACAGGTGTGGTGCCCGCCGACGTGGGGGCCGTACGCCACCTGGCAATACCGCATGGGAGCAATCCATTTACGGTATGGCAACCCAACAGGCAGCATCATCCGAGATGATGGCTCAGGCCATGGATAGGGTGGCCACTTCCATTGTCCCCCCTGAAAGGCTGATGGAGCGACTAGAGCAGGCAACCGACTCCATCTGCCAGTCACACAGGGAGGACATGTTGGGGTCCAACGTGACAGGCGGGCGGCACTGGCGACTCTGCAGGAGGCCATCTCCATTGAGTCCCAGGGCCACAGGGAAGCCCTGAGGCAGGAGCTCCTTCACCTCAGGACGACTCTTGTTGAGCTTGAGGCTTCAACACACCAAAGGACAGAACAGCAGCTGGAGCGTCTCACCCGTACGCTCTCAGCTGAGATGCAGGCAACAAGGGCGGAGGTCCGGGCATCCCGTGAGTTGTTGCATGGGGACCTCCGCACACTCATCCTCCAGAACCAGACCTACCACACCCGCATGCTTGCAGCCATGGAGGAGCAGACTAGGGCCTTGCGTGGGCTGCCTCCCATAGTGCAACCACCTCCGGATGCAGCTGCACAGGGTGATAATAGCGACAGCAGTGATACTCCCACAATAGGGTAGCCGTGTGGGCCATGAGTCCATGGAGGTGTTTTTTTTCCCCAGGATCCACGCAGGTGGGTTCTGGTGTGCATCCTGTCCTCGGACCTCCTGGGTGGCCTCCCCAACCCCCCCGGGCCCTTCAATGGCCATTTTTGATTTTTTTTATTTTTATTTTTATTTTTATTTATTTTATTCCCAAATTTTTTGGGACGATTTGTTGGCTTCCGTGGTTCCTGTGGGCATACGCTGCATTGTGGCTGGGCACATGCAGGCTTGTAATGTATTTGGTTCAGATGCTTGGGTTTGAGTCACACACACCCCTCCTGCTTCCCGTTTCCATGGGCTTGCAAAGGGTGTGCCCAAGTGACAGTGAATTACACAGTGACGTTGGACTCCCATGAGCTGTGTGGCCAGTCTGTAGTCAATACTGTGTATACATTCCTAGTGCATATTGCTGTTGTGTTGTACGCTGCATGTTGCATTGATGTGTAACTCATCTTCTGTGTCTACCTCCCAATTTGCAGGTCCCTTCCTCATGTCTACACAAGGACCTCTAGTGTGGAGATGCGGTCCATGTTGGCAGCAGTGCACCTACAACTCTACATGGCGCCAACACTGCACAGTTGGTAGTGGTGGGGGTGCAGGCATTTCCAGGTGGTGAGACTACTAATATTTAACATTAGTGATGTCATGTTAATGGTAGTACGTGCTCAAGTTTGTTGTTGGTCCGGCATTACTGTGAGCATTTCAGGTGTTGCAAGTTTCTAATAGGGACACTGTACATTGTGACACTAGTGTCATGTTGTGGGGATTACTTTGTTTACCTGCAAATAGCATGACATGGCACGGTGTGTCGTGTGGCGGTGCTGGGGTTGGGTTGGCTGACATGGCACTGTCCTCTTGTTGCATTTTGCAAGTGGGTATTCATTTTTGCTGCTTGAATGTGTAACTTCACAAAACTGCATTGGTGGTGTCTGTGTGGGTAGGAATGCACACATTGTGACACTTCCAGGTGAACAATCTCAGGCTGATATGGTTTTCACGGTTCTTTCTCCAGACATTCAGGATCAGTGTCAGGTTGAGTCATCATTGATTGTCAGATGGAATGTGCCAGGGCAGTGTGCACTCCACAGGGGTGTGATTTCTATGTGAAGTAATTAGCCACTAGCTGTGTACGGGCTGCCTCCCCCGTGGCCTTTCGCCTCCCATGCGCAGCGGCTGTGCATGTGGTTGGGGATGGGGGGGCACCACCATGTCCACGGCCAGGCCCCGGCGTGTTGCAACGTTGTGCAGGACACATGCTGCCACTATGATCCTGCACACTACTGGGGGAGCGTACAACAGCTGCCCGCAGAACGGTCAAGGGAGCAAAAGCGTGACTTCAGCACTCCGAATGTGCGCTCCACTATGCCCCGGGTTGTAATGTGGGCGTTATATCTTACCTGGGGTGGCGTGGTGGGGTTCCGAATTGGCGTTATATCTTACCTGGGGTGGCGTGGTGGGGTTCCGAATTGGCGTCATCATGTGGGGGCTGAGAGGGTAGGCACTGTCCCCTGTGGAGGTGGTGATTGGTATCATTGGTGGGGTTGTGACCTTGCTCAGTATCTGACATGCATGCATGTGCAGTGGCATTCATACTCACCAAGCAGCCATGTATCGCCATGCCGCCCAGCTTCTAGGTCCCGGCTTAGGGTGGACATTCAATAAATGAAGCTGTCGTGGGTTGACCCGGGATAGTTGGCATATACTGAGGTGATGATTCCCTTGGCATTACATACTACCTGCACGTTGATGGAATGCCAGTGCTTGCAGTTCCTATAGATGTGCACAGATGCCCTGGGGGGACGTAGAGCCACATGGGTGCAGTCGATGGCACCTAGCACTTTGGGGAATCGTGCCACAGCGTAAAAATCCAGGGCGGCAGCATGCCTTTCTGCAGGGGTTCTGGGCAGGTATATGTGCCTGCGGACTGATGGGCGTGCAGTGATGATGTTCAAGACCTGGTGTAGGCAGCGTGACTGGGTGGCCTGTGATACACCACCCACAATGGCACTTGTCCACTGAAATGATCCAGTGGCTAAGAAGTGCAGTACATTGAGGACCTTCTCCAGGGGGCTGAGTGCTTGGGAGCACAGGGTGGGTGATGTGAGGTCATCCTCCCACTCACTCACCAGGTCCAGTATGATGTGTGGTGGAAACCTGTACCTCCCATGCACCTGGTCATCAGGCATCCCGAAAAGGCTGGTTCTGTGTGTGAATATTCTGGCCCTGACTATCCTCCTCCTCCTCCTTTGGTATGCCACGCCCACTGCTGCTAGGAACGGTATGTTCATCCTGGGTCTGAGCTTGTTATTTTGTTAGCGCGCAAATTAATGCGTTGCGCGTGTTGTAGGCGAGCGTGTGACCCGCGCACCCCTGAAATCCAGTACCCAGTCCAATAGCGTGTGGAAATTCCCGCGCACACCGGGATACAGGTGCGCTGACGTACTTGCGTGTGTAAGTGTCCGCGCACACCTGATATACACGTACATAGACCAATCGCGTGTACGCGCACTTTTGTCCAATTACACGCGATGACACCCTGACGTGCTGTCCAATTACACGCGATAAGACTCTGCCGTGCTGTCCAATTACACGCAATGAGACTCTGACGTGCTGTCCAATTACACGCGATGACACTCTGACGTGCAGTCTTTCCACGTGTGCTCTGTCATCACGTGCTGTGTGGGAAACACCCGTGCGGGTCACGTCACAGACGCGCTTACGCGCTGAGGGCCTTTGGTCCAATAGATTCGCGTATGCGTGCTGACGCGCTTACGCGCTAAGGGCCTTTCCTCGGTTTTCACGCTGACGTGCAGGATTTTCACGTGCCAAATCACTCCGTACCAAGCTGGCCACGCGTAAGCACACGGAAGACCACGCTCCAGCCCAGAAGGCCGAACTACTGCCCCCCAGAGCCCCGAGCACGCTCCCACCTGCCATCTGCTGCTGCCTGACTGCCTGCTGCCCACGTGCACTGCCATTTGCTGCCTGCACATCAGCCAGGGGTGCTGTTGCTGTGACCACCCCTGCTGGAACCGAAGACTCCCGACTGGAATTCCATCCCTCCACAGCCTAGCCCCAGGACCCAGTTGCCCACCCACTCCTGCCTCTGGGGTTGTCATGTCAGGGCAAACACCATCTGTGACCACTGGCAACCCCCGGCCAGAGAGGCAGAGGGGCACCAGCTTCAGTGCCACCGAAGTTGGTGTCCTGGCGGAGCAAGTCCTGGGGCAGTATGATGCCCTCTTCGGAAGTTCCCGCGCCGACAAGGAAGGACGGACTCGGATCTGGACTGACATCGTGACTGCCATCAACGCGGAGGGGGTGGCAGTCCGGGACTTACAACATGTCAGGAAGCGCTGGGAGGACTTCAGGTCCAGGACCCTGAACAAGGCCCGGCGCCTCTTGAAGGCGGCGGATGCCAAGGGGCGCCGGGGCCACTTGTCGGAAGAACAGATGGGGGTCCTGGAACGCATATTCCCAGCGCTCCACGTCCAGGTCCTAGAGAAGCAGACCCGTCTGGAGTCGAGCGGTGAGTGTACATGCATCCTGATTGTGAGCAGTGCGTGTGGTGATTATTCGGTATTGTGCCGGTTGCACATCTGTTTGTATGTGGTCGAGTATGGGTGGGGGTGTACAGGGCCGTGGGGCTGACACATGCGAGGGCTGTAATGTGTGAGACATGGATGGTGCTTGTGTGTGTGGGCTTGCATGGCAAATGCAGTTGTGCGTGCACACATGTTTGGATGAATGTGTATGTAAGTAGACATGTCCGTGATGTCAGGCATGTATGTTGTTTTCGGCTGCATGTATGAGCACTGTGTACATGTGTGTGTATTTGTCAAGGGTGCAACAGTGATGCAACATGGATGCATGTGACAGCGGTATGTGGAAGCCTGATTGGCAGATGTGACATGGATGCCCGTCTGAACAGTGCGACACTTGGCAGAGGTGTAGACATGCATGCAAGTGTGGTGGTGTGTGTACATGTGTGGTGCACATCCTGTGTTGCATGTGATGTCTGGCTCCACTTTGGCTGCTGATGCTGTTGTATGTGTAGGGATGGTGGTGGCAGTTGCGATATGGCTGTGGTATGGCTCATGTGTGCGAGTTGCAATGACATGTGTGTTGGGGATTGTGATGACATGTCTGAGGTTTGCCAATGCCACTCATGTGCAACTGTCATGCGTGTATGTGTCCATTGTACAGTGCCCTGATGCCTGTGTTTTATTTCTCCCTGTCTGCAGCGTCAACTGATGAAGAGGGCGGAGAAGGTGCTGTGGAGCACAGCGGCGGGGATCCGACCGCCAGCCGGAGACGCAAGGCCCGGCTCCCCTCCCGTGTTGTCATCTCGTCAGGGAGTGAGGAGTCCGGTGCCGCGTCCCAGGCCGCAGCTGCCGGGAGGAGGTCCAAGAGGCGGAGGTTGCAGTTGGACTCCTCGGCAGCAGAAGAGGCAGCTGGGACCCCACAGGGCCCAACAGGGGAAGATGGCACGGAGTCATCCAGGTTGGTGGGGGGTTTGGTGGAGGAGGGGGCCGTGCAAGCACCAGAGACGGGGTCTGGAGATGGGGATCCCACTGGTGCTAGTGGTGCAGTGCAGGACCAGGGACAGGAGGCAGCACAGGCGGCCGCGGAGGTGCCTGTGTGCAATCCTGTCCCCGATCCTGTCCCTGCATCATCTTGCACCAGCAGGGATGCCTACATCCAGACCCGTTTTCAGGCAGGGGATGAGCTGACGTCAACTGGCCTTCTTCTGCCTGCGGACGTGGCCATCCAGGTCCGGGTTGAGCCTGTTCTGGCTGGTGTGGCGTTGCGTCAACGGGCCATGCGAGGTGACCTGCAGTCTTTTCATGGAGAGACTGCACGTCATCTCGAATGGCTCGTTGACCACGTCAGCCTGCTGGGACAGGTCACCCAGGCCGGATTCCTCCGTCTGATGGGGCTTGCTCCGACCCCCTCCTCAACTGCACCCCCTACGCGCCAGTCGTCCTCTGTGCCATCTTCCCACCCATCAGTCACCTGGGTGCCCTGTGGAGCTGCCTCTGACGGTGCGGCCAGGCTGGTGGAGGAGGCATCCCTGCCACAGTCGGGAGTCGGAGGTCCAGCAGGGGTGGCCACATCAACAACTGCACCCCAGCCAGCGGAGGATGTGCAGGCAGCAGGAGGCAGTGCACGGGCAGAGGCAGAGCAGCAGCAGCAGCAACATGGTGGGAGACATGAAGGCTCGGGGCTTTCGACATCGGAGAGGCAGGCATCGGCCGGAGGGCAGGGGGACCCAGGACAGAGAGTGTCTTCCGTGTGGCAGCGGTTGGGCCACGCCATAGGTGCGGAGCGGCGGCGGGCGGAAGAGGCGCGGCTCACAATGGTCAGGGCGGAGAACTCCATGCGGAGGGCCCTGAGGCGGGCCGAGTGCCTCGAGGCAATCCGCAGGGGGTTGGAGGAGGACACCGCGTCGTCCCTGCGGACCCTCGGGCCATGGAACTGGACCGCCTCTGGGACATCGAACAGGAGTTCGATGATGCCCTGGCCCGGGTCACCACGGAGTGAGCCGCTGGACTTGCCCGCCGCCTTTGTATATAGTTCTTTAGTTTTAGGTTTCCTTTCTTTCTTATTATGATTTGGAGTCGACGGACACTGCTCCACTTTTTGTATATAGTTGATTTTTAGGTAGGTTTTTTAGTAGGTTTCCTTTGTTCAGTTGGGCTCATGGACCCTTGGTAGTTTTTTACATAGTTCTTTATTGCATGGAGATTTTTTTACATTTGACTTTGGCCAAATTTTTTTGGGATTCTGATTTCCAGTTTTGTGTTTTTATACGGACATGCAGCTTTTTTCTTCTCATTCACATTGTAGTTTGTTTTCTTTCTTTAGCATTATTTATTTTTTTCAATACAATTTTGTTTCCATACTTCACTGTGTGGTATCATCTCATTGGTTTCATGCATGTCATGTTGGGTGTTTTCCCATTCAATTGCAACCATTGTGTGTGACGGACATGGGTTCATTAGCTTCATGAACATTGGGGGTGTAACATGTGATTTCCATTTCCATGTGGGTGAATGGGTTACTTGGTAGGGCTTTTTGGCTGTGGAGGCTGACCATTACGCACATGATTGGGGATTGTGAGGACCTGGTGGGGGCTGCACATGGTGGCAGGGGGGTGGGGGTGGTGGGAGACATGAGTGGGGGCCTGGTGGAGGGTGACCCTGCACTGCCGGGGGGTGGGGGTACAGGGGGACATGAGTGGGGGCCTGGTGGAGGGTGACCCTGCACTGCAGGGGGGTGGGGGTGTAGGGGGACATGAGTGGGGGCCTGCTGGAGGCTGCCCATGGTGGCAGGGGGGTGGGGGTGGTGGGAGACATGGGTGGGGGCCTGGTGGAGGCTGCCCCTGGTGGCTGGGGGGTGGGGGTGGTGGGAGACATGAGTGGGGGCCTGGTGGAGGCTGCCCCTGCACTGCTGGGGGGTGGGGGTGGTGGGAGACATGGGTGGGGGCCTGGTGGGGGCTGCCCATGGTGGCAGGGGGGTGGGGGTGGTGGGAGACATGAGTGGGGGCCTGGTGGGGGCTGCCCATGGTGGCAGGGGGGTTGGGGCGGTGGGAGACATGAGTTGGGGCCTGGTGGAGGCTGCCGCCCCTGCACTGCTGGGGGTTGGGGGTGCAGGGGGACATGAGTGGGGGCCTGGTGGAGGGTGGCCATGGTGGCAGGGGGGTGGGGGTGGTGGGAGACATGAGTGGGGGCCTGGTGGGGGCTGCCCATGGTGGCAGGGGGGTGGGGGTGGTGGGAGACATGGGTGGGGTCTTGGTGGGGGCTGCCCATGGTGGCAGGGGGGTGGGGGTGGTGGGAGACATGAGTGGGGGCCTGGTGGGGGCTGCCCATGGTGGCAGGGGGGTGGAGGTGGTGGGAGACATGAGTTGGGACCCGGTGGCGGCTGCCCCTGCACTGCTGGGGGTTGGGGGTGGTGGGACACATGAGTGGGGGCCTGGTGGAGGCTGCCCCTGCACTGCTGGGGGGTGGGGGTGGTGGGAGACATGGGTGGGGGCCTGGTGGGGGCTGCCCATGGTGGCTGGGGGGTGGGGTGGTGGGAGACATGAGTTGGGGCCTGGTGGAGGCTGCCCCTGTTCTAGTGGGTAGTTGGGGTGGTGGGAGACATGGGTGGGGGCCTGGTGGGGGCTGCCCATGGTGGCAGGGGGGTGGGGGTGGTGGGAGACATGAGTGGGGGCCTGGTGGAGGCTGCCCATGGTGGCAGGGGGGTGGGGGTGGTGGTAGACATGAGTTGGGGCCTAGTGGAGGCTGCCCCTGCACTGCTGGGGGGTGGGGGTGGTGGGAGACATGAGTGGGGGCCTGGTGGAGGGTGCCCCTGCACTGCTGGGGGGTGGGGGTGGTGGGAGACATGAGTGGGGGCCTGCTGGAGGCTGCCCCTGGTGGCTGGGGGGTGGGGGTGGAGGGAGACATGAGTGGGGGCCTGGTGGTGGGTGACCCTGGATGCTGGGGGGTGGGGGTGCAGGGGGACATGAGTGGGGGCCTGGTGGAGGGTGGCCATGGTGGCAGGGGGGTGGGGTGGTGGTAGACATGAGTGGGGGCCTGGTGGAGGCTGCCCCTGCACTGCTGGGGGGTGGGGGTGGTGGGAGACATGAGTGGGGGCCTGGTGGAGGCTGCCCCTGGTGGCTGGGTGGTGGGGGTGGTGGGAGACATGAGTGGGGGCCTGGTGGAGGATGCCCATGGTGGCAGGGGGGTGGGGGTGGTGGTAGACATGAGTGGGGGCCTGGTGGAGGCTGCCCCTGCACTGCTGGGGGATGGGGGTGGTGGGAGACATGGGTGGGGGCCTGGTGGGGGCTGCCCCTGGTGGCTGGGGGGTGGGGGTGGTGGGAGATATGAGTGGGGGCCTGGTGGAGGCTGCCCATGGTGGCAGGGGGGTGGGGGTGGTGGTAGACATGAGTGGGGGCCTGTTGGAGGCTGCTCCTGGTGGCTGGGGGGTGGGGGTGGTGGGAGACATGAGTGGGGGCCTGGTGGTGGGTGACCCTGGATGCTGGGGGGTGGGGGTGCAGGGGGACATGAGTGGGGGCCTGGTGGAGGGTGGCCATG
Source organism: Ambystoma mexicanum (assembly GCF_040938575.1). Lineage (NCBI taxonomy): Eukaryota > Metazoa > Chordata > Amphibia > Caudata > Ambystomatidae > Ambystoma > Ambystoma mexicanum. The sequence goes on along the minus strand of NC_090929.1, from coordinate 6,136,254 downwards.
GTGGCAGGGGGGTGGGGTGGTGGTAGACATGAGTGGGGGCCTGGTGGAGGCTGCCCCTGCACTGCTGGGGGGTGGGGGTGGTGGGAGACATGAGTGGGGGCCTGGTGGAGGCTGCCCCTGGTGGCTGGGTGGTGGGGGTGGTGGGAGACATGAGTGGGGGCCTGGTGGAGGATGCCCATGGTGGCAGGGGGGTGGGGGTGGTGGTAGACATGAGTGGGGGCCTGGTGGAGGCTGCCCCTGCACTGCTGGGGGATGGGGGTGGTGGGAGACATGGGTGGGGGCCTGGTGGGGGCTGCCCCTGGTGGCTGGGGGGTGGGGGTGGTGGGAGATATGAGTGGGGGCCTGGTGGAGGCTGCCCATGGTGGCAGGGGGGTGGGGGTGGTGGTAGACATGAGTGGGGGCCTGTTGGAGGCTGCTCCTGGTGGCTGGGGGGTGGGGGTGGTGGGAGACATGAGTGGGGGCCTGGTGGACAGTGACCCTGGATGCTGGGGGTGGGGGTGCAGGGGGACATGAGTGGGGGCCTGCTGGAGGCTGCCCATGGTGGCAGGGGGGTGAGGGTGGTGGGAGACATGGGTGGGGGCCTGGTGGAGGCTGCCCCTGGTGGCTGGGAGGTGGGGTGGTGGGAGACATGAGTGGGGGCCTGGTGGAGGCTGGCCCTGCACTGCTGGGGCGTGGGGTGGTGGTAGACATGAATGGGGGCCTGGTGGAGGATGCCCCTGCACTGCTGGGGGTGGGTGTTAGGCAGAAACCTGTGCAGTTCCCTTGGGGAACCCTGCAAAAGATTTAAGACTACAGGTATAGCAGTAAACCCACTTGGTAGCAGTCTGCACCACCCAGATTTACCTGGTAGCTGTGGCTGAGCAGTCAGACTTCCCTCAAGAAGAGTTAGGCAGTATGCAAAGTATACACAATACGTACTCAGACACAATAGCACAAGCAAACACTGACCAGAGCTTGGTTTCAAAAGTATATAGTTATTTATTTTCAAGAACACATAAGTTGAAGACACTCTAGCAAAGTATAGTAAAAACACTTCAAACACAGTTATAATGAAAGCAGTTTCCACCCTTACTCCTATCTTAGCCAACTCTAAGTTAACACCACATAATTAAAACAGAGGTGAGTGCTTAACGTTAGATGACACTCTAGTAGGTTCAAGGAAGGGATAAGAAAAGAAACAGAAAGGGGTTAAACACACCACTCTAAGGTCCAGAACACTTGCAATAGGCTCAAAGAAGCACAAAGTCACAGGTGAGCAAAAGTCACTAGGCAGAGCCCACTCTTAGAGTAGCCGGAGCGAAAATGTGCCCAAGATCACACTGTTATTAGGGATTCAAAGTCTTGCAAAGAGTTAGAAAGAGGTTAGAGTGGCTTAGAAAGTTTAGCCAGGGTGTTCCAGGCACTCCCAATTTCGAAAGCCGGGGGCTAAATCTACCCCGTACAGTCGGTGGCAAGGGAAGCCAGGCGGAACACGGTACCTTAAGCGGAAAGGGTCCTCCAGCGGTGGCAGTTGTTCCAGGCAGTGGCAGCAAGGCTCGACGTCGGTCAGGGGAGAAGAAGTTCTCGCTGAAGAGCAGAAGAAGAAGGTCGTTGCACTGCCCGGGAAGAAACCAGCCGCGGAGTCCTCCGGTTAAAGGGTTGTACCGACTTTCGTGGTTGGGGTAAAAGTGGTGGGGTTCCGGTTGCCGGGGTGCTTGGCACTGGCAAGGCGGCCACGAGATACCTCGAGAAGCGAAAAGAAGGCGAAAACTGGTTGTCCCCACCAGTCAAGGGAAGGAGCCACTCCGTTAAGAGTTCTCCTCGGTCGTCGGGAAAAGTGGTGAGACGGTTCAGCAGGGCTCCACCGGGTGGTGTCGTCGAAGCAGGTCGGCTCAGCTCTTCCCTCGTCGGATTCTTGGTCCTGTGGCGACTTCTGAAGTCCCAGTCCCCAAAGCCCTGCTTTTATGCAGCAAACCCCCATTCACCCAGCCTAGCTGTCACTCAAACATGCTAAGTGGTGAGCCGGCCGGCTCACCACTTGGGCCAATCAGGACGGAGTGCGACTTGAGTTACCAAGGTAACTCAGTCCAGGGTGCCTAAATCCCCCTCCACCCCTCCTAAGTACCCCAGACAGAGTGGCACCACTTTGGAGGGCTTCTGTGGAGAAGCCCGCCAAAAGTGGGACAAAGGGCTCCACTTTGGGTCAGAGTTACAGAGGCGAACGCCAACGCCATTTTAGAATCAAGTTTTGGCAAAAAGTCCCAACCGGAGTTATAATAATAAATATATAAACCGGCGGTATGTTTAAGGCTACCGTAAATAAATAATTAAATGTGTTAGCCTAAAACAATGGGAAATCCCATAGGGAAATATTCGCGGTCGAATAAAAAAAGTAGTTTCCACTGCCACCAGCCAAAACTCGATCAGGGGGGACGGAGACGTGCCCCCTCGACTAACAGACCCTGGGGCAATCGAATTGCCCCAGCCAGTACGTCCACAATATGATGGTTTGTACTGGTTCTGTTCAGGATTCAAGACTAGCAAAGTCTTTGGTGACTTTACATGCCCTGGGAGACAGTAGTCAGTCCCAGGGTATGGAGTCTATGTTGGGGAGTCCCTAGGACACCCCTGGGTCACGGCACAGAGGGTGCTGTGTAACCCACATCACAAAAATACATGAGGCCTTATGGAGTAAAAGACCCCATAGCCCATTCAACACAAGGTTTAACCAAGAAAACACACTTCAACATGTCCAAGAGTGAGGGTAAAAGAGTCTCACTCTTGGCAGGAGAGAAAAAGAAACCCCAGAAATCCAGCAAAGCCGCTGGGGGACTCACTAGGTAGGGAAATTCAGCCCAAACAGAGAATTCTCCCTAACACTCGCCCCCCCCCCCAGACTAAGGGACAGGAGGATTTAATCCACTCCTGGATGAACCTCATACCTCTAGTCGATGATATACATCCTAGAGAGTCCATCAGCATTTTGATGGTGACACCCTGACCTGTGCTCAATGGTGAAATCAAACCCTTGCAGGCAGATTGACCATCTCAATAGTTTTGGATTTTCCCCTTTCATTTGCATTAACCATCTCAAGGGTTGGTGGTCAGTCTGAATAACAAAAGTAGAACCATACAAGTATGGCCTAAACTTCTTCAGTGCCCACACAATAGCAAAGCATTCTCTTTCGATAGTTGCCCACCTTGTCTCAGGATCCTTCAGTTTCCTACTGATGAAGCAAATGGGGTGCTCCCTACCCTTTTCATCCAGTTGGCTTAGAACTGCACCTATACCTACATTGGAAGCATCAGTTTGTACAATGAAAGGTTGATGGTAGTCAGGAGCTCTCAATACTGGAGCTTGGCAAAGAGCTCTCTTCAGTTTTTCAAAGGCCTGATTGCACTCCTCATTCCATTTTACCTTTTTAGGGAATTTGGGAGAGGAGATTACATTCAGTGGAGAAGCTATGGTCCCATAGTTCTCAATGAAATTCCTGTAATATCCAGTGAGGCCTAGAAAAGCTCTCACTTGGGTTTGAGTAGTTGGTGTCGTCCAATTTTGCACAGCTTCAATCTTGCTGGGCAAAGGCCTTATTTCTCCACCTCCTACCTCATGTCCAAGGTAGACCACTTTACTTTGACCAATCTGGCACTTACTGGCTTTGATTGTCAAATGGGCCTGTTCCAGAGCCTGCAACACATGTCCTAGGTGGTTCACATGTTCTTCCCAGGAGTGGCTGAAGACTGCAATGTCATCCAAGTATGCCATGCAGAAATCTTCCATCCCAGCCAGAACTTGGTTCACCATCCTTTGGAATGTGGCAGGTGCATTTTTCAGTCCAAAAGGCATGACCTTAAACTGGTACAAGCCAACTGGGGTTGAAAATGCAGTTTTCTCCTTGGCATGGTCTGTCAGGGCTATTTGCCAATAGCCTGACGTCAGGTCAAATGTGCTGAGGTACTTGGCTGCACCAAGTTTATCCACCAACTCATCTGTCCTTGGCAAAGGGTGGACATCAGTCTTGGTGACTGCATTAAGAGCTCTATAGTCCACACAGAATCTCAAGTCTTTGGATCCTGCCTTTGGTACTAACACAACTGGGCTAGACCATGGACTAGTAGAGGGCTCTATTACCCCGAGATCAAGCATCTTCTTGACCTCTCCTTTGATGTGGGTTCTGATATGTTCTGACATTCTGTATCCTCTGCTTTTGACTGGCAGACAGTCACCAGTGAGTATCTCATGCTGGCCCCAAGGGGTCAAGCCTGGTGACAGTGAGAACAGGGAGGCAAACTGATTTAACATAGATTTGCACTCCTCTTGTTGCTCAGGTGTCAGGTCTGAAGAGAGATTGACTCCTTCAACTTTTTCATCTAAAGGCACACCTCTGAGGAGATCAGGGAGAGATTCATTCTCTTCTTCCTCTGCAGCTGAAGCTAGAAGCAAGGCTCCTACATCAGGTCTGGAGATGTATGCTTTTAGTCGGTTGGTGTGGAAGACTCTAGGAGCTTCCCTGGGTCTGCCCAGATCCACCAGATAGTTGACCTCTCCAAGTTTTCCCACAATCTTGAAGGGTCCCATCTATTTGTCTTGCAAGGCCCTCTGCCTTGTTGGGAGCATAACTAGAACTAGCTGGTCTTGAGTAAACTCAACCATGTTAGCCTTCTGGTCGTGCCAATGTTTGACCAGAGCTTGACCAGCTTTCAAGTTGTCACTTGCTTCTGCCATCATGTGCGACATTCTCCTCCGGAGACCTATCACATAGTCAGTCACTCTGACTGGCTTGAGGGGAGGAGCACCTTCCAATCCCTCCTTAATCAGGGCCAATGGACCTCTGACTGGATGGCCATAGAGAAGCTCAAAGGGAGAATAACCTACTCCCTCCTGAGGGACTTCTCTATAAGCAAAGAGAAGGCATGGCAGTAGAAGGTCCCACTTTTTCTTAAGGGGTTCTTCTAAAGCACCTATCATGCTCTTCATGGTTCTGTTAAACCTTTCAACCAACCCGTTTGTCTGAGGGTGGTATGCGGTTGAGAACTTGTAGGTAACTCCACAGGTTTTCCACATGGCTTTCATGTAGTGGGACATAAAGTTTGACCCCCTGTCAGAGATTACCTCCTTAGGAAACCCAACCCTGGTAAAAATACCAAGGAGGGCCTTAGCCACAGCCGGAGCTGTAACAGTCCTCATAGGAATTGCCTCAGGGTACCTAGTAGCATGGTCTACTACAACAAGGATAAACCTGTTGCCTGAGGAGGTTGGGGGATCAAGGGGACCAACAATGTCAATCCCTACCCTCTCAAATGGGACTCCCACAACTGGGAGAGGCACTAAAGGTGCCACATTCTTGGAACCAACCTTGCCAGAAGTCTGGCAGGTGTGGCAGCTCTTACAATATCTGTCTACTTCAGCCCCCATCTTTGGCCAATAAAAGTAGAGAGAGAGCCTTTCCTTGGTCTTCTTGAAACTCAAGTGACCAGCCAAAGGTATCTCATGGGCTAGTTGTAAGAACTGTTGTCTGTTCTCTTGTGGGACTACAAGGCGTTTGTAGTCTCCAGGTTCAGACTCAGTTGGTTCACTGTAGAAGAGGCCATCTTCCCAGTGTAACCTATACTTCCCAGGCTCTTGCCCATCAGCCTGAGAAGCTGCCTGGTGGCGGAGACCTTCCAGAGTTGGACATTCTCTTTGCCCCTTACGAAAAGCTGCCCTGCTAGGCCCACCTTCTGCCAGTAAAGACTGCAGCTCAGGATGGTCCTCAGGGTCCAAATCTCCAATAAGGTTGGGGCCTCCTTCTAGCTCTTCCTCAGAGTCTAGCTCAACCACACAGGGTTGTACCTCTCTCTCAGCCTCAGCTGGAGGTGGAGTTACAGGTGTAACTTTGGACAACCTAGGGGAAGTCCTTGTTGGAAGCACTGGAGTGCTTGCTGCTGGCTTTTTCCTAGGAGTCTTGGGTTGCCCCTTTGCTCCTGATCTGGTAGTTACTGCAGTAAGTTGCTCCAGTGGGAGAGGAGTGATTTCTGTCATCATCTCCTGAGATAACCCTCTCAGGGTTTTCTCTCTTGCAGGTTTTGTGAGTTCCTGTAACCTTTTGCTGGGGGGTCTGGGGGTATGAGAAACAACTCCAAGAGCTTTGAGGTCATTACCCAACAGAACCCTACCTGGCACTTCACATTGTACACTGACAGGTATTTTTACAGCCATATCATTACATTGGATGAGAACTGGTAACTGGGGACACATCTGCACAGGCCCACCAGCTAACTTGGTGAGGCATTTGGGTGCCTTAGCAACATCCTCTGCCTTGAAAAATGATTCATCCACCACAGTTATGCTGGCTCCAGTGTCCCTAATGGCAGGAGTCTCCTGACCATTCACCTGGACACTGTCCTTATAATACTCTTTAGTATTATCTGGGATAGAGTTATAGACATCTAAATTCTGTTGTTCCCACAACCCCAGAGAGACTAAAGAAACACTAGCTGAGACTCCAGTGGGTTCATCAGCTAGTAATAGAAAGTTTCCACTTGCCATATGTACTTCCTCTTCTGGAGCGAAGGCTAAGGAGGCAAGCTGGACCCCTGAAGGTTTACCCTTACATCTAGGATCTCCTTTCACATGGTCAGTAGCCTTACAAACAAAGCATGAGCCAAAGGCTCGCTGGAATGGAGGCTTGTTCTGACCTCCTTCTGGTCTGGGACCAGGAGGTACACTAGCCTGATTTGGTTTCCCTTGTGGCTTACCCTTATAGTTTTGTTTGGGGCCCTCTTTGGAATTTGTAGTATTAGAATTCTCTTTGGAGTCCTTTTTAGACGGTTTCTCCCCATCCTTCTTCTGAGTGACCCCAGAATCCTTGTGAGTGGCCCTGTTGGCAACCCACAAGTCAGCAGCCTTAGCTAGTTTCCGGGAATCTAATTCCCTGGAATCAGCCAAGTGTTGTCTGAGCTCAGGAGAGCAGGCATCATAAATAGTCTCCAACATAAACAAATTCTTCATACCTTCATAAGTGTTCACCTTGTAACCCTTAATCCATCCCTCTAAGTTTTTCAAACATTCACTCACCCAGGTAGCCCAAGGGGTACCATCATGCTTTTTGAGGCTCCTAAACCTCTTAAGATACTGGGAAGGGGTCTTCCCAAACCTAGCTATCAAAGCTAGTTTCACACATTCATAGTCCTTCCTATCCTCCTCCCCCATCTCCATTACCACATCAGTTGCAACAGGGGGAAGCCTAGAGAACAACCAGGTGAGTAAGTCATTTCCTGTGATGTTCTGGAGCCCATGATTATATTCAAACAGAGACAACCAATCCAACACATCCAACTTAAGCTCATACATACCAACCAATTCTTTAGGCATCCGGGGTCTTTTAGGACTGGAACTTCTAGAGGAGCCAGAGAGAGAAGCATTCTCAACAGATAATTTCTTCATTTCTAAGTCATACTTGAGCTCCATTTCCCTTAGCCTTAGTTCTTTGTCAGTTTGAGCATTAAGTTTCTTATACTCCAATTCTAGTTTCATTTTCTCCAGTTCAAAGTACTGAGGACTAAATGTGGGACCTGGTAAAGGTCCAGTAGGTACAGCAGGTAGAGCAGGCAGAGGCCTAGGGGGGACAGTCATAACAGCCTCACCCTCCTCTTCTGACTCTTCCTCAGAATCATCAACATTTTGCTCCATGTTAACTTCAATACTGTCATCTACAGTTGCTGGAGTGGTAGGTTCCTCTGAACCATCACCCAGACTTTGGTTAGCTAACAATCTTTCAATCAGCTCCATTTTCTTGCCCTTAGTCAGGAGATCCTTATGTTTACAGAGCACTCTTAGACAATCAGCAGTTTTGGCTGCAAGGGACTCTTGACTATAGCTTTCTATAACTGACATGTTAGAGGATTACTTTTACAGTGCTAAGCTTTGTGGTTAGTTGCACTAAGGTATCTAAAGCACAATAAAATGTATACTCAATACAAATCCCACCGCTGTACACCAGTGTTAGGCAGAAACCTGTGCAGTTCCCTTGGGGAACCCTGCAAAAGATTTAAGACTACAGGTATAGCAGTAAACCCACTTGGTAGCAGTCTGCACCACCCAGATTTACCTGGTAGCTGTGGCTGAGCAGTCAGACTTCCCTCAAGAAGAGTTAGGCAGTATGCAAAGTATACACAATATGTACTCAGACACAATAGCACAAGCAAACACTGACCAGAGCTTGGTTTCAAAAGTATATAGTTATTTATTTTCAAGAACACATAAGTTGAAGACACTCTAGCAAAGTATAGTAAAAACACTTCAAACACAGTTATAATGAAAGCAGTTTCCACCCTTACTCCTATCTTAGCCAACTCTAAGTTAACACCACATAATTAAAACAGAGGTGAGTGCTTAACGTTAGATGACACTCTAGTAGGTTCAAGGAAGGGATAAGAAAAGAAACAGAAAGGGGTTAAACACACCACTCTAAGGTTCAGAACACTTGCAATAGGCTCAAAGAAGCACAAAGTCACAGGTGAGCAAAAGTCACTAGGCAGGGCCCACTCTTAGAGTAGCCGGAGCGAAAATGTGCCCAAGATCACACTGTTATTAGGGATTCAAAGTCTTGCAAAGAGTTAGAAAGAGGTTAGAGTGGCTTAGAAAGTTTAGCCAGGGTGTTCCAGGCACTCCCAGGTTCGAAAGCCGGGGGCTAAATCTACCCCGTACAGTCGGTGGCAAGGGAAGCCAGGCGGAACACGGTACCTTAAGCGGAAAGGGTCCTCCAGCGGTGGCAGTTGTTCCAGGCAGTGGCAGCAAGGCTCGACGTCGGTCAGGGGAGAAGAAGTTCTCGCTGAAGAGCAGAAGAAGAAGGTCGTTGCACTGCCCGGGAAGAAACCAGCCGCGGAGTCCTCCGGTTAAAGGGTTGTACCGACTTTCGTGGTTGGGGTAAAAGTGGTGGGGTTCCGGTTGCCGGGGTGCTTGGCACTGGCAAGGCGGCCACGAGATACCTCGAGAAGCGAAAAGAAGGCGAAAACTGGTTGTCCCCACCAGTCAAGGGAAGGAGCCACTCCGTTAAGAGTTCTCCTCGGTCGTCGGGAAAAGTGGTGAGACGTTTCAGCAGGGCTCCACCGGGTGGTGTCGTCGAAGCAGGTCGGCTCAGCTCTTCCCTCGTCGGATTCTTGGTCCTGTGGCGACTTCTGAAGTCCCAGTCCCCAAAGCCCTGCTTTTATGCAGCAAACCCCCATTCACCCAGCCTAGCTGTCACTCAAACATGCTAAGTGGTGAGCCGGCCGGCTCACCACTTGGGCCAATCAGGACGGAGTGCGACTTGAGTTACCAAGGTAACTCAGTCCAGGGTGCCTAAATCCCCCTCCACCCCTCCTAAGTACCCCAGACAGAGTGGCACCACTTTGGAGGGCTTCTGTGGAGAAGCCCGCCAAAAGTGGGACAAAGGGCTCCACTTTGGGTCAGAGTTACAGAGGCGAACGCCAACGCCATTTTAGAATCAAGTTTTGGCAAAAAGTCCCAACCGGAGTTATAATAATAAATATATAAACCGGCGGTATGTTTAAGGCTACCGTAAATAAATAATTAAATGTGTTAGCCTAAAACAATGGGAAATCCCATAGGGAAATATTCGCGGTCGAATAAAAAAAGTAGTTTCCACTGCCACCAGCCAAAACTCGATCAGGGGGGACGGAGACGTGCCCCCTCGACTAACAGACCCTGGGGCAATCGAATTGCCCCAGCCAGTACGTCCACAATATGATGGTTTGTACTGGTTCTGTCAGGATTCAAGACTAGCAAAGTCTTTGGTGACTTTACATGCCCTGGGAGACAGTAGTCAGTCCCAGGGTATGGAGTCTATGTTGGGGAGTCCCTAGGACACCCCTGGGTCACGGCACAGAGGGTGCTGTGTAACCCACATCACAAAAATACATGAGGCCTTATGGAGTAAAAGACCCCATAGCCCATTCAACACAAGGTTTAACCAAGAAAACACACTTCAACATGTCCAAGAGTGAGGGTAAAAGAGTCTCACTCTTGGCAGGAGAGAAAAAGAAACCCCAGAAATCCAGCAAAGCCGCTGGGGGACTCACTAGGTAGGGAAATTCAGCCCAAACAGAGAATTCTCCCTAACAGTGGGGGTGGTGGGAGACATGAGTGGGGGCCTGGTGGAGACTGCCCCTGGTGGCTGGGGGGTGGGGGTGGTGGGAGACATGAGTGGGGGCCTGGTGGAGGGTGACCCTGGATGCTGGGGGGTGGGGGTGCAGGGGGACATGAGTGGGGGCCTGCTGGAGGCTGCCCATGGTGGCAGGGGGGTGGGGGTGGTGGGAGACATGGGTGGGGGCCTGGTGGAGGCTGCCCCTGGTGGCTGGGGGTTGGGGGTGGTGGGAGACATGAGTGGGGGCCTGGTGGAGGCTGGCCCTGCACTGCTGGGGGGTGGGGGTGGTGGGAGACATGAGTGGGGGCCTGGTAGAGGCTGCCCCTGCACTGCTGGGGGTGGGGGTGGTGGGAGACATGAGTGGGGGCCTGGTGGGGGCTGCCCATGGTGGCAGGGGGGTGGGGGTGGTGGGAGACATGTGTGGGGGCCTGGTGGAGGCTGCCCATGGTGGCAGGGGGGTGGGGGTGGTGGTAGACATGAGTTGGGGCCTGGTGGAGGCTGCCCCTGCACTGCTGGGGGGTGGGGGTGGTGGGAGACATGAGTGGGGGCCTGGTGGAGGGTGCCCCTGCACTGCTGGGGGGTGGGGGTGGTGGGAGACATGAGTGGGGGCCTGGTGGAGGCTGCCCCTGGTGGCTGGGGGGTGGGGTGGTGGGAGACATGAGTGGGGGCCTGGTGGAGGCTGCCCATGGTGGCAGGTGGGTGGTGGGAGACATGAGTGGGGGCCTGTTGGAGGCTGCCCCTGCACTGCTGGGGGGTGGGGGTGGTGGGAGACATGGGTGGGGGCCTAGTGGGGGCTGCCCCTGGTGGCTGGGTGTGGGGTGGTGGGAGACATGAGTGGGGGCCTGGTGGAGGCTGGCCCTGCACTGCAGGGGGGTGGGGGTGGTGGTAGACATGAGTGGGGGCCTGGTGGAGGCTGCCCCTGCACTGCTGGGGGTGGGGGTGGTGGGAGACATGAGTGGGGGCCTGGCGGAGGCTGCCCCTGGTGGCTGGGGGGTGGGGGTGGTGGGAGACATGAGTGGGGGCCTGGTGGAGGGTGACCCTGGATGCTGGGGGGTGGGGGTGCAGGGGGACATGAGTGGGGGCCTGCTGGAGGCTGTCCATGGTGGCAGGGGGGTGGGGGTGGTGGGAGACATGGGTGGGGGCCTGGTGGAGGCTGCCCCTGGTGGCTGGGGGGTGGGGGTGGTGGGAGACATGAGTGGGGGCCTGGTGGAGGCTGGCCCTGCACTGCTGGCGGGTGGGGGTGGTGGGAGACATGAGTGGGGGCCTGGTGGAGGCTGCCCCTGCACTGCTGGGGGGTGGGGGTGGTGGGAGACATGTGTGGGGGACTGGTGGGGGCTGCCCATGGTGGCAGGGGGGTGGGGGTGGTGGGAGACATGAGTGGGGGCCTGGTGGAGGCTGACCATGGTGGCAGGGGGGTGGGGGTGGTGGTAGACATGAGTTGGGGCCTGGTGGAGGCTGCCCCTGCACTGCTGGGGGGTGGGGGTGGTGGGAGACATGAGTGGGGGCCTGGTGGAGGGTGCCCCTGCACTGCTGGGGGGTGGGGGTGGTGGGAGACATGAGTGGGGGCCTGGTGGAGGCTGCCCCTGGTGGCTGGGGGTGGGGTGGTGGGAGACATGAGTGGGGGCCTGGTGGAGGCTGCCCATGGTGGCAGGGGGGTGGGGGTGGTGGGAGACATGAGTGGGGGCCTGGTGGAGGCTGCCCCTGCACTGCTGGGGGGTGGGGGTGGTGGGAGACATGGGTGGGGGCCTGGTGGGGGCTCCCCCTGGTGGCTGGGGGGTGGGGGTGGTGGGAGACATGAGTGGGGGCCTGGTGGGGGCTGCCCATGGTGGCAGGGGGGTGGGGGTGGTGGTGATAGACATGGGTGGGGGCCTGGTGGGGGCTGCCCATGGTGGCAGGGGGGTGGGGGTGGTGGGAGACATGGGTGGGGGCCTGGTGGAGGCTGCCCATGGTGGCAGGGGGGTGGGGGTCGTGGTAGACATGAGTTGGGGCCTGGTGGAGGCTGCCCCTGTACTGCTGGGGGGGTGGGGGTGGGGGTGGTGGGAGACATGAGTGGGGGCCTGGTGGAGGGTGCCCCTGCACTGTTGGGGGGTGGGGGTGGTGGGAGACATGAGTGGGGGCCTGGTGGAGGCTGCCCATGGTGGCACGGGGGTGGGGGTGGTGGTAGACATGAGTTGGGGCCTGGTGGAGGCTGCCCCTGCACTGCTGGGGGTAGGGGGTGGGGGTGGTGGGAGATATGAGTGGGGGCCTGGTGGAGGCTGCCCATGGTGGCAGGGGGGTGGGGGTGGTGGTAGACATGAGTGGGGGCCTGGTGGAGGCTGCCCCTGGTGGCTGGGGGGTGGGGGTGGTGGGAGACATGAGTGGGGGCCTGGTGGACAGTGACCCTGGATGCTGGGGGGTGGGGGTGCAGGGGGGCATGAGTGGGGGCCTGCTGGAGGCTGCCCATGGTGGCAGGGGGGTGGGGGTGGTGGGAGACATGGGTGGGGGCCTGGTGGAGGCTGCCCCTGGTGGCTGGGAGGTGGGGTGGTGGGAGACATGAGTGGGGGCCTGGTGGAGGCTGGCCCTGCACTGCTGGGGCGTGGGTGGTGGTAGACATGAATGGGGGCCTGGTGGAGGCTGCCCCTGCACTGCTGGGGGTGGGGGTGGTGGGAGACATGAGTGGGGGCCTGGTGGAGACTGCCCCTGGTGGCTGGGGGGTGGGGGTGGTGGGAGACATGAGTGGGGGCCTGGTGGAGGGTGACCCTGGATGCTGGGGGGTGGGGGTGCAGGGGGACATGAGTGGGGGCCTGCTGGAGGCTGCCCATGGTGGCAGGGGGGTGGGGGTGGTGGGAGACATGGGTGGGGGCCTGGTGGAGGCTGCCCCTGGTGGCTGGGGGTTGGGGGTGGTGGGAGACATGAGTGGGGGCCTGGTGGAGGCTGGCCCTGCACTGCTGGGGGGTGGGGGTGGTGGGAGACATGAGTGGGGGCCTGGTAGAGGCTGCCCCTGCACTGCTGGGGGTGGGGGTGGTGGGAGACATGAGTGGGGGCCTGGTGGGGGCTGCCCATGGTGGCAGGGGGGTGGGGGTGGTGGGAGACATGTGTGGGGGCCTGGTGGAGGCTGCCCATGGTGGCAGGGGGGTGGGGGTGGTGGTAGACATGAGTGGGGGCCTGGTGGAGGGTGCCCCTGCACTGCTGGGGGTGGGGGTGGTGGGAGACATGAGTGGGGGCCTGGTGGAGGCTGCCCCTGGTGGCTGGGGGGTGGGGTGGTGGGAGACATGAGTGGGGGCCTGGTGGAGGCTGCCCATGGTGGCAGGTGGGTGGTGGGAGACATGAGTGGGGGCCTGGTGGAGGCTGCCCCTGCACTGCTGGGGGGTGGGGGTGGTGGGAGACATGGGTGGGGGCCTAGTGGGGGCTGCCCCTGGTGGCTGGGGGGTGGGGTGGTGGGAGACATGAGTGGGGGCCTGGTGGAGGCTGGCCCTGCACTGCAGGGGGGTGGGGGTGGGGGTAGACATGAGTGGGGGCCTGGTGGAGGCTGCCCCTGCACTGCTGGGGGTGGGGGTGGTGGGAGACATGAGTGGGGGCCTGGTGGAGGCTGCCCCTGGTGGCTGGGGGTGGTGGGAGACATGAGTGGGGGCCTGGTGGAGGGTGACCCTGGATGCTGGGGGGTGGGGGTGCAGGGGGACATGAGTGGGGGCCTGCTGGAGGCTGTCCATGGTGGCAGGGGGGTGGGGGTGGTGGGAGACATGGGTGGGGGCCTGGTGGAGGCTGCCCCTGGTGGCTGGGGGGTGGGGGTGGTGGGAGACATGAGTGGGGGCCTGGTGGAGGCTGGCCCTGCACTGCTGGCGGGTGGGGGTGGTGGGAGACGAGTGGGGGCCTGGTGGAGGCTGCCCCTGCACTGCTGGGGGGTGGGGGTGGTGGGAGACATGTGTGGGGGACTGGTGGGGGCTGCCCATGGTGGCAGGGGGGTGGGGGTGGTGGGAGACATGAGTGGGGGCCTGGTGGAGGCTGACCATGGTGGCAGGGGGGTGGGGGTGGTGGTAGACATGAGTTGGGGCCTGGTGGAGGCTGCCCCTGCACTGCTGGGGGGTGGGGGTGGTGGGAGACATGAGTGGGGGCCTGGTGGTGGGTGCCCCTGCACTGCTGGGGGGTGGGGGTGGTGGGAGACATGAGTGGGGGCCTGGTGGAGGCTGCCCCTGGTGGCTGGGGGTGGGGTGGTGGGAGACATGAGTGGGGGCCTGGTGGAGGCTGCCCATGGTGGCAGGGGGTGGGGGTGGTGGGAGACATGAGTGGGGGCCTGGTGGAGGCTGCCCCTGCACTGCTGGGGGGTGGGGGTGGTGGGAGACATGGGTGGGGGCCTGGTGGGGGCTCCCCCTGGTGGCTGGGGGGTGGGGGTGGTGGGAGACATGAGTGGGGGCCTGGTGGGGGCTGCCCATGGTGGCAGGGGGGTAGGGGTGGTGGGAGACATGGGTGGGGGCCTGGTGGGGGCTGCCCATGGTGGCAGGGGGGTGGGGGTGGTGGGAGACATGGGTGGGGGCCTGGTGGAGGCTGCCCATGGTGGCAGGGGGGTGGGGGTCGTGGTAGACATGAGTTGGGGCCTGGTGGAGGCTGCCCCTGCACTGCTGGGGGGGTGGGGGTGGGGGTGATGGGAGACATGAGTGGGGGCCTGGTGGAGGGTGCCCCTGCACTGTTGGGGGGTGGGGGTGGTGGGAGACATGAGTGGGGGCCTGGTGGAGGCTGCCCATGGTGGCACGGGGGTGGGGGTGGTGGTAGACATGAGTTGGGGCCTGGTGGAGGCTGCCCCTGCACTGCTGGGGGGTAGGGGTGGTGGGAGACATGAGTGGGGGCCTGGTGGAGGGTGCCCCTGCACTGCTGGGGGGTGTGGGTGGTGGGAGACATGAGTGGGGGCCTGGTGGAGGCTGCCCCTGGTGGCTGGGGGGTGGGGGTGGTGGGAGACATGAGTGGGGGCCTGGTGGAGGGTGACCCTGGATGCTGGGGGGTGGGGGTGCAGGGGGACATGAGTGGGGGCCTGGTGGAGGGTGGCCATGGTGGCAGGGGGGTGGGGGTGGTGGTAGACATGAGTGGGGGCCTGGTGGAGGCTGCCCCTGCACTGCTGGGGGGTGGGGTGGTGGGAGACATGAGTGGGGGCCTGGTGGAGGCTGCCCCTGCACTGCTGAGGGGTGGGGGTGGTGGGAGACATGAGTGGGGGCCTGGTGGAGGGTGACCCTGGATGCTGGGGGGTGGGGGTGCAGGGGGACATGAGTTGGGGGCCTGGTGGAGGGTGGCCATGGTGGCAGGGGGTGGGGGTGGTGGTAGACATGAGTGGGGGCCTGGTGGAGGCTGCCCCTGCACTGCTGGGGGGTGGGGGTGGTGGGAGACATGAGTGGGGGCCTGGTGGAGGCTGCCCCTGGTGGCTGGGGGGTGGGAGTGGTGGGAGACAAGAGTCGGGGCCTGGTGGAGGCTGCCCATGGTGGCAGGGGGGTGGGGGTGGTGGGAGACATGAGTGGGGGCCTGGTGGAGGATGCCCATGGTGGCAGGGGGGTGGGGGTGGTGGTAGACATGCATTGTTGATCAGTAGTGCAAGGTGACATGTGGGTTGGCTGGGGGGCATGCCCATGGTGGATGGGCTGCCTGTGGGACATGAGCATGGGTGCAGGGTAGTCCCCCGTGGTGTGGGCTGCCTGCAGGGTCTGTGGAGGTTGTGGAGCGTACACCTGGGAGGGCCCACACGGCCAATTCACGTGTGGTACTCCCCAGAACCCCTGAAATACACATACCCTGCTTAAATTGTGTGTGGAACTTCCCGCGCACCCCTGAAATACACATACCTTGCTGAAATCGCATGTGGAAATTCCCGCGCACCCCTGAAATACACGTACCCTGCTCGCACTGGGCCAATCGCGTATGGAACTTCCCGCGCACCCCTGAAATACACGTACCCTGATGAAATCGCGTGTGGAACTTCCCGCGCACCCCTGAAATACACATACCTTGCTGAAATCGCGTGTGGAACTTCCCGCGCACCCCTGAAATACACGTACCCTGCTCGCACTGGGACAATCGCGTGTGGAACTTCCCGCGCACCCCTGAAATACACATACCTTGCTGAAATCGCGTGTGGAAATTCCCCCGCACCCCTGAAATACACGTACCCTGCTCGCACTGGGCCAATCGCGTGTGGAACTTCCCGCGCACCCCTGAAATACACATACCTTGCTGAAATCGCGTGTGGAAATTCCCGCGCACCCCTGAAATACACGTACCCTCATGAAATCGCGTGTGGAACTTCCCGTGCACCCCTGAAATACACGTACCCTGATGAAATCGCGTGTGGAAATTCCCGCGCACCCCTGAAATACACGTGCCCGGCCAAATCGCGTGTGAGACTTCCCGCGCACCCCGGTATGCACGCACACGTATTTTTTGTCAGCGGGTGTCCGTGTTTGTGGGTACCCCTTTGCACGTCATTTGTCCTGGAGGGCCACAGTATAGGACATTCATCATGGCAGTATATAGGTGCTATTTGTTGGCGCACCTTTTGGCGCACATTTCTTACAGCCGCAGAGACGCTACCGCCTGCTTTCTTGTGGCGGTCGTGTTTGTGCCTGTGCGCTGGTTTGAGCGTGTGCTTTTTTGCCCTATTCTATTCCATGAATACGTGTTGTAGGCGAGCGTGTGGGCGTTCCGCGCACTTGTGCCCTGTACTTCCCCCGTGACGCCCACGTTTTGGTAAGTTGTTCCCCATTCCGAGTTTTACGCCCGTGTTCCGCCTACTTTTGTTGCGTGCGCCGCGCTATGTGCGATTTTCACTGTGGCCTGTGCGATTTTCGCTGTGACCTGGCGCACGCTGTTAGATGGCCTGTGCGCCAACGTGCGCCGCGCACTTTTTTATCGCACATCCGCTGGTTTTCTCGCGCACGGACTTCCATGAATCGATGTGCGCTGCTTTTCGTGCGATTTTCGCACTTGCACTGCGATTTTCGCTATTCCACTGCGATTCGCACGTTTTTGCCCACTTGCGCCGCGCTAATTATTCCATGAATCGGCCTCTAAGTGTGTAAGTGTTTACTTGGATACCTGTATTTACTGATTTCATTTGTACAGCTCTATACCCCTCTTGAGATAAGCCTGGCTCCCAGTCACTCTACCAACTTGAGTAGTACAGGCCTATATTAAAAGGTGGGTTACCTAATACTAAGAGATAAGTCTTGTGTAGACCCACACCCGTTGGACTGCATCAATTCTTACCTAACACCCTGTGATCCAGTGTATGTGGGACGTTGTGGGACATTGACCATATTTTCGGGGGACAAGGGCCTACAATATGAGTAAAAGACTAGAGCAAGGGGTCGGCTCATGCATTCCACTGGCCGGCAGTGCACAATTTCAGATTTGAAATTTCACCAATACTTTTGAAGATTTGAAAGACAAGGTAAATATATATTTTGAACTTCCTAAAATCATCAACTACAATTGCCACATATAGTTGTGAGGGCGAGGGTAGGTTTTGGACACAGACGGATTATTAAGTTGAACACTTTGACACAGACTATCCCTAGTTTTGTTCATTTAGGGAAATCCCACCTTAGCATAGAGTTAGTTAGGTTTTTAACCATCCTGACATTGGAGTTAATAAGCATCTTTTCTTTGAATGTTACGTCTGTTGTCTGTGTATTTCTTCATGATGCCTTCATAGTGTCTAAGTCAAACTTACTTGGCATGCCGGCAACTGCGAAGTGTCCGCTTGTGCGTGATGTCCACTTGGGCATCTATTCCTATCGCTTTTTGGCCCATGTCGAGAATTTCTTCTAATGTGTAAGGTTTTTGTAACAGTATTCTGTGGCAAACAGAGGATTCCCAACCAGTGATCACTTGAGATCGTATTGCTTCTTCATTGGAGTATTTGTCAAAGTCATAATACTTGAGACGCGCCCTCGGGAGCATACCAAAGCTTGCAAGCGTTTCTCCCTTTGCCTGCATCATGGTGTGATGTCATCAATGACATCTGTAATGTCATCTTTGATGTCCTGGGTGTTAGTC
Source organism: Ambystoma mexicanum (assembly GCF_040938575.1). NCBI lineage: Eukaryota > Metazoa > Chordata > Amphibia > Caudata > Ambystomatidae > Ambystoma > Ambystoma mexicanum. The sequence goes on along the minus strand of NC_090929.1, from coordinate 6,118,135 downwards.
TTAGCAGTGCAGGGTGGTGGCGCGAGTTATGGTTGCTTAGCTTACCATAACTGGCGAATTTCAGGGGTTTTTCGGTTTTACTTGGAACCAAAATGTCCCTTTAACAAAGTTTTTTTTACTGAATCTGATAGGTTTTTAGTAGTGAAACTTAACCATAACGTCCCTTTAACAAAGTTTTTTTACTGAATTTCATAGTTTTTTAGTAGCACAACTTAACAATAATAACTTTGACTTTATGTACATGTAATATGGAACATACTGAACCCTTTCTACAGAATTTGACGGTCCGCGGACATGTTCGGACAACAGTACTACCACCTAAAAACTCTGGGGGGGTATGTGTAATTGTATATCATAACATAGGAACACTTAACAAATTCACAAAGCAGCACACATACAAAGTATATGTAGTAATACTTAAGAAATGTAACCCATATATGTAACACACTAACCATTCATTTAAATACAATAGATAAAGTGGCTTCCAACATAATTACCTCACAGACGCTCCACAACTAACAGCAAGACCAGACGTATACACTACTGATTACATATTTTACCAGAAATAGTAAGCGCACTTCATTTTACTCATATATTTATAAACTTTCTATATTAGAAAAAAAACAACATATTACTTTTTTGGTTTTCTCACAGAAATGTGTAGTACTCTAGTACTCTCGACTGGCTAGAGGAGCATTTCCCACGAGACGAAATGTTAGAAGATAGTCCACTTAATGGTTCACACTTTACTATATAAACCAATTAATAAATATTATTTTGTATACATTCAACATATACATTTTTTTTTTACAAACCATACAGAATTCTGATGACCCTTACCTTTCGAGGGTCACAGTTGTATGTATGTACTGTGACACAGTACTCTGCAGGGGGGAGCGACTTCGCAGTGCTTTTGAGACTATCGTCTCAGAGCACGACAAGACCTGCTCACTACCCAAATAAAACCCACTCTACATCTTCCTCTCTCAGCTCGCCCTTTCTTATGCCTGCGGTTGGTGTCCCCCCTTTACCCTCCTTTCCCCTCCTCTCCTAGTCTGTCATGTGTAAAAAACAAAAAAAAATACAAAATAACAAAAATCCAAAAAAAAAAGGGTCTTTTCAGAGCCACCTTTCACAGTTAAAAAACAGAAGGAAAGATAAATAACGCAGGGCCCTTTCTATTTCTTGAAAGTCCGCGGACAGTACGCGAACATAAAAAAAATTGGGATGCTAACCTATTGTAACCATTGCATTTTTCTCTGGGAGGATGTGGTGGCTCTGAAAAGAGCCTTTGGGAGGTGTTTGTTTATCAAAAATTATAAATACTTAACACCTACTTCAAAATGGATGCTGCATTTCTAAAAAAAAAGGGCGCAATGCATTTTGTACATTTCTCAGAAAAATCTGATTGCCAGCATAGGTAAGATGGACTCCATCTCTGCGAAAAATGTATGTATTACGAAACATAATATTTTCATTGTGAAAAGAGGACATGCCAAAATCTCTTAGGAAGGCACAAACAGCCTTATTGACATTACGCCTTGCTTTCTCCATTTGTGGACCACATGAGAAAGAACGAAGCCACATGTGTCTCTGCGCAATCCGTGAAAAAATTACTTTGGAGTTTGGAAACATGTCCATGATCTTCTGAAGTCCTTCTTTCATTGCAAATTGCAAAGAAATTCCAGACACGTGTCCTAAATTGTTCCCTCCACAATGAATTACAATAATGTCTGGATGTTCCTCTATCTTCAAAGTTGCACAGAGAGGTAGCAAGTCCAGCCACTTCATTCCACGCACTCCATGCCAGTGCACGTCCACATGTGGGAATCCAAGATCTATAGATACTCCACAGCTTTCTGCAAGCACCTTCAACCAATGTATCCACGAGTCTCCCAAAATCCACACAATCTGTTTTTTAAAACACTCAGAATCAGCTATCTGTTTTTCTCTCAGCAAAAAGAATATCTGAGAAAACCTCTCCTAGCACAACACACTCACTAAACTTTACTGACCAATCCCTTGCTACATTCAATCTCATTTGCATGCCTCCCCACCCCAAATTCCCCGGATGTAATACGCGGTGTCCTAGAACTATCGCCATGTCCGCGAACATTTCGTAACATGGACAGCCCTTCTACCATTTCCACATCGCTCTCTGTGCCATTCCCTCATTGGATGTAGCTAAGAAATCACATGACCATCCACCAATCAAATCCAAGACCTGTACATGTAACTGCATCATCATAGATCAGCACTGCAAATGTACAGTGAATCTCTCGGACTACAAGTCTCATACCATTGGCAAGCACGCTCTACGAGAAATACTAGACAAGTCTCCAAGATTTCTACTTGCAGCTTCGTCCATATCCATATGCATGAACACAAACTACAGGTATGCATATTTTCTATACAGTACAAGAACACATTTTCTAACTGACTTTTACCTTGTATAATCTGTAAAATGAATCTACGATCATTTTTTCATTCTCCTAAAATGAACTGTGACTTACAAACCTTTATACCATTTAATTTCTTCGTACACACACACACACACATGCAAATAATGTTAAACTAACATTTTTGAAATAAAATATATAGACTACATATGATCAAACAAAATTACATGCACACTCTATCATCAAATCTCAAAGAATAATATTTGTACAAACACATACTTGGTTTTAATTTTTTTAGTTTATATAATTACTTACATTTATATAGGACAAGCAGGCTATGGCATTGACTCCCTCTTACGTGGAAAAGCAGGCTATCACATGGACTCACTAGTACGTGGAAAAGCTTAGTTACAGGAATAGTGGTATACAGTGGTACATTATGATTTTGACAAGCCATAGTAAGGATATTTTCTTTACTACAGTTAGTCATAAGTTAGTTTTAATGGTTTTGAGGAAGGCGCTGAGTATTTCAATTTAAAAAATCTATGTCTAAATTAAAAACAGTGCTATATACAAACCGAATTACTAATTTCTTTCTTTTACAATTGCAGGGAAGACCATTCTCCTGAAAATAAGCAGCCGAATTTGAATTACAAAGAACAATTAAGAAGCAAACTGCTCATTTTAGAAAAAAAGTAAGTAGATTGTTACCATAATATTTGAATTATTACTCAAACACACTCTAAGGTTAATTCATGCTACTTCTGTGCCTAAAAATAGAGATTCTGCACCATTCTGACCAAAAATCCTCCCATCTTAAACAGTGATTTACTAGCAGAATGGCCCACAAATTCCTATTTTTCGCCACACAAATTACCCATTCTCCACACCACTGGCTTACTTTTTTCTGTCATCTGAACCCCAGTTTAGTAACACATTAATTCAAGAATACCCATCCCTAGTAGTTGTACTTCCCAATGCACAATCACACACCATTACATACATCTTTATCATCTCACTCAAACATTCATGCACACAACACACATGCATTGCAGAACACCCCAACCCATACCTTCTGTATTTTTTTTCAACAGACCCTAAAGTATGCCTACCAAAAAGCAATTCCGTAGAAAGTAACGCAGAAGTAGAGCAAATGAAAAGAAAAGTCTCCAACATAAACATCCATCTATAGCAGAATTTGTAAAAAAAAAGTTGAAACACAACAGCTAATACAGTAGTGAAACAGAAGAGGTTTCTAGTACAAAAACTAGTAAAACAACCCAAAAAACAATTAACAGAAAATCACTACAAATAAAACTTCTTCTATAAATCTTGATATAGTACAAAGTAAGCATACCAAGAAAAGTATTTTAGCCAAACTGTTCCGTCACAAAGTCCTTTAAAATCTTATAAAAACAGGAGAGAAACCAGGTTCAACACTTCAATCCTATCGTAGGAAAGTAATCTAAGAAGCGTTGATAGACAGTGCACTTCTTCTCAAAAGAAAGTTATTTATTTTAGTGTTAAACAGAATAAAACCACTAACAAAACTAATAACTAAATTACAAAAAAGACTTCTCAATAAATGAAATGTCAACAGAAATAACTTCTTAAATATCTGTGGAGGTGAATGGAGTCACACTACAAGCACAGAACCATACTTTAATGAAGAAGCCTACAAACAAAAGCAAACACATGCAATTGCCATACATAGCAGTGGTCAAGGTTATGAAAAAGTTAATAATACCATAATGGAACAAGAAGTACTCCTTACAAAAATATGCCCTGAAAACGTAGATTTACCCCTCCATTCAACTGAATCAGAACATCTAGTGTACAAATGGCCATGCACGTCAATGTGTAACATTCCCAAAAAAATGTTCAAGTCTTTACGCCAATTCCTCAATCAATATGTGAAAAGCAAAGACAAAATCAAAATTAAACTGCTGCAAAATATGGATGCTTGTCCAGTACGCAAGTACACAGGATTACAAGGACATTCATTGGCCTGCATTACAGGACCTACTTGCAAAACACCCTTCCATGATATCAAAAGGATATCAGCACATCATGCAAGTATAGGAAATCTAGTTTATAAACTGTACTATGCTAAAAGTCTTGCTTTAGCACTAGCCAATTTAAATAACATTCTTCTACATGGTACAGCAAAAGACCTACTAGAAGAAATCGACTATATCCAGAAAAAATATTTTGGAAGTGAAACCCACTTACAAGATTAATTAGCTGTAAACCAACTTCGAAACAAATCTGCACATGGCAACCTTTCACTACACACATACAAAAAAGAAATACTAACATTTGAAAGTACTTCAGCTGAAGTACCAAACCACGTGTGTGTATGTTGCTGCAGAACCTTTTATAAAAGTAACACAAAAACTGTAGACCTATCATACAAAATAGAAGACAATGAAAATTCTAAATGGTTTGAATTAGCTCTCTACCTTATAGCAGAAAACAAATACGAAATAACTGACCCCATAATACTTTGCAGTTACTGTACTACAAAACTTGACAACAACCAAACTCCTTCACGTGCTATCACAAATAACTTGTAATTATATCCACTACCAAAACCCCTGCAACAACTTAATTTATATGAGAGCATCATAGTTCAAACGTGTACCCATTTCAAGCAATAATATGCCTTCAACCAAAAACTGCAAAATTACCTCCCTCTGAATTAGTAAAAGGTATTCGTGGAAAGGTAGTGTATTTACCATTAGATCTAAAAGAAAATGTGCACACTCTAGGAGTGCAACGTCCAATGCAGCAATCTTTAATTATCTTGGTAAATGGAGTACCTACAAAAGACAAAATAATTTGGCAACACCTGGTAGATTTACATAAAGTTAGAGAAGCCTTGCAATATCTTAAAGAGAATAATGAATATTACAAAGAAATTAATATTGAAGAAAACCTGAAAGATACAACTGAAATAATTCAAGAGACACAAGAAGCTGGTCAATTTGAGCTCCTAGATCCTGCAACAATATCAAACACTTTAGACCATTATACAATTCATCCATTGCACTCTAATGACACCATAGAAGATGCACTGCAAACATATCAAATGCGTCAAACAAAAGGATCGCCAATCAGCATATGGGAAAAAAGTATAGAAGCACGTGCTTTTCCTCTACTCTTTCCTACTGGCAAAGGAGGAAGATACGATGATAGACCTGTTCAAATATCAGCATCAGAATATCGCTCATTACAAATGTATTCTGAAGATCCCAGATTTCGACAAAATGTGGAATACATATTCCACCTACTCTTTGAAAGTGAACTAGCAACTTTATGTTACAGAGTTGCACACATATTAAAATCAGGATCACACTTTCAAAATATGACAGCTACACAATTATTACAAAAAGTTCAACAAAAAGATGGCGTTTTACAAGCAAATCTTACAAATATATTAGCAAATATGCGTGGTAGTTAAGAGTACTGGTTTCAACGTCATGGAGATGTACGTTGTATGATCAGAAACCTTGGCCCACCCACTTGGTTTGTTACATTAAGTTGTGCAGAATATGCATGGGAAGATTTACATGATTTCCTACGCATATCAACTAAAAACAAAACAAACATAGATATACTAACACCTGGAGAACTTTGTTCTTTGGATCCTGTTAATGTTTCAAGATATTTTCACCATCGCTTCATAGCTTTGCTACATTTTATTTGTAATAAAACTGATCCTCCCCTTGGAGAAGTGCAACACTTCTTTTGGAGAAAAGAATACCAAGCCAGAGGAGCACCACATATCCACATGCTTTTATGGATTAAAGATGCTCCTAAATTTGGTCAAGACAGTGATGCCACTGTTTTACAGTTTATTGAAAAATATGTCACTTGTGAAATTCCATCAGAATCCGCAAATAGTGATCTTCATGCAAAAACTTTACAATTCCAAAGACACAAATGTGGCAAATATTGTCGTCGCAAATACAAAAACAAAGGGAAATACTACACCAAATGCCGATTTGGTTTCCCTAGACCAGTTACAAATACAGGTCAAGTGAACAACCTCATGTCTTCAGTTAGACATAGGGCCTCATTACCACCCAGGCGGTAAATTACCGCCTGGGCCGTGACTTTACCACCATGGCGTAAACGTACGCCATGGTGGTTGGCGGACTTACCGCCCCATTCCGACCTTGGCGGGGCGGTAAGTCCCCAATCCCCATTTACCCTTCCCCATTCCCATTTTTGCCCCATAGGGCATAATGGGAGTGGGGAAGGCGTTAATTACGCCACCGTAAATTACGGTGGCGTAATTAACTCCATGGTCCCTTAGCGCCATGGATTTTAACACCTGCTAAAAGCAGGTGTTAAGTCCGCCATGGCGCTAAGGGACCTCGTACTCAGGCGGTAAGGGTCGGCGCTGTTAACGCCGCCATAAAACCCTTACCGCCTGAGTCGTAATGAGGCCCCTGGTGTTAAAGGTAAGTCACCTAAAAATACATATTGCATAAAAAGAAAAGAAGAAGAAAAATATATCAATTATTACATTGCAATCATTGCCCACTTATGGAATGCAAACAAAGACGTGCAGTACATTGCAGACAATTCTACTGCAGTTGCACGATATGTCACAGCATACTTAACCAGATCAGAAAAGAAAGAGCTCCAAGACCTCTGGAATGACCTGTCATCAGATAAAACAGTGTTTCAGAAATTATACAGCTTGGGCATAAAAATGCTGTCCCATAGAGAATGTGGATCCCATGAAGCAGCTGATCGAATTAACTGTTACTGCATTGTATGGTAAATCTGCAAATATAGTATGGCTAAGTCTTGGTCCAGCTAAATCTAGAAAAAGAGTTCTAAAATCATACAAAGATATAGAAACAATAGCCAAACATGATCCCAACAGCCAAGACATTTTAAAAAACAATTTATTGGACACCTACTACCCAAACAGGAGTACCACTTTGGAAACCATGAGTCGATACCACATAGCCCAAAACTACACATACAAAAATAATATAAAACCTGATGAACAAAACCGTAAATACAAAGTGACAAACTGTGAAGGCAGCTTAGTAAAACTCACCAAACCAAATTTAATTAATCATATCAAATTGTCATTAAAGACTCCTCAACATAAAGAAGTATAGTACATGTCCCTGCTACAACTCTTTAAACCATGGAGAAAAGAAGAAGAAATACTAGATAACTATGACTCATATGAAGACGCTTTCAAAGCAAATGAAAGCACTATAACCGATGTAAACTTTGCACAGTACAAAACAATGTTGCACAATGAACAGCAACACGAAGAAGAACTCCAGGCCCAACTAGATAAGGACACTCCTGACAGTAGTCAACCTTCTGTCACAGGAAGTCAAGAACCACTGGGAGACCCACTAATAACAAATGAGACAGAGGGCCTCATTACAACCCTGGCGTTAAGGGGTTAACGGCGCCGTAAAAGGCTGCGGCACCGTTAAACCCTTAACGCCCAATTCACACTTTAACGCCTGCTTTTTGCAGGCGTTAAAGTCCAACCCACTAAGGAACCTTGGTGCTAATTGAGGCACGGTAATTTACGGTGTCGTAATTAGCGCCTTCCCCATTCCCATTGAGCCCTATGGGCCAAAAATGGGAATGGGGAAGGGGCCATGGTGAATGGGGATTTACCGCCCGCCAACCATGGAATGGGGCGGTAAATCCGCTATCCACCATGGCGGAATCCGGCAAGGACCATGGTGCTAATAGCACCATGGTCCAACGCCAGGGTTGTAATGAGGCCCAGAATTAGCTATGATAGAAGTAGAAAACACCATCAGTATGAAGAAAAAGAAGACTTAACTATACTACAATCAAAGCTAAACAATGAGCAACGTAGCATTTTTCAAGAAGTAACAAAAGAAATTGCACAAGGTGTACAACATGAAAACAAAGAATGCACCTGTCAAAATTACAAACCTATACTATTGTATGTCAGTGGTGAAGCTGGTTCTGGCAAAACATTCCTAATCAAAATCATCAGTAAGTTCCTTCAACAATTGACAAACAACAAACTGTCAGCTGTTGTCACTACCCTCACAGGTTTAGCTGCCTACAACATAGGTGGTGTCACTTTACACCGATTACTACTCCTGCCAGTAGAACACCAAAACAAATTAGATTATTACAAACTTTCTGCAGAAGCTGCAATGGAACTACGCAGAGTATTGAAACAAATGAAAATGCTACTAATAGATGAAGTGAGCATGCTGTCAAACCTAACGTTGGCTTTGATTCACCTCAGATTACAAGAAGTACTCAAAACAAACTATGAAGAGCTCTTTGCAGGAAAACACATCATTGTTTTCTGAGATCTTCTTCAATTGACACCAGTAAAGGGGGAGCCTATTTTTAAAACATTAGGACACATACTCTGCCGTAGAACTGTTGGCAGCATTGGAAATGTCAACCTTTGGCAACATTTTCAATACAGCGAATTAACAGAAAACATGCGCCAATCTGCAGATCTCACTTATGCCAACATCTTAAAAAGTATCAGAGTTGGTATACTTTCTAAATAAGCAGAAGCAATATTGAAAACCCGGCACATTCATGCACTTTATGGTGATAATGCATGTGCTACAGATGTTATGGAACAATTAGCCCACAAAAATGTCAATTGTATGGCCTTAATGCCAACTCTTGCAAGCTGTTTCAAATTCAATGAAATAATGTTAAGTAAAGAAATGCAACCAATAATGGAAATTAGCGCCACAGACAAACTAGATGTACATGAAATGACACTACCCATGTGTGACCAAGCCACAACAAGACTAAATAGTTTAGAAAAATCAATCTCAAACACAGCAGGCTTGGAAAAGATATTAAAATTATCCTTAAATTGCAGAGTAATGCTGAAACGTAACCTTGACGTGGCCCAAGGACTAGTTAATGGAGCATTGGATACAGTTGTTGGCTTTCGAACATACCGACGTGACAACAAAATTCAGTTTGTCAATATTCTCTTTGACAAACTTTCAGAAGTAAAAAGAATAGGACGCTCAACAGCTCGATTCATTCTCTTCAAAGACATGTATGTACGCAGAGAACAATTTTCTCTAACTCTTGCATATGCAGTCACCATTCATAAATCACAAGGTCATACCCTAGACAAAGCAATGATAGACATTGGTAACACAGTCTTTAAAGAAGGCATGAGCTACGTAGCACTATCACGCTTACGTACACTTGACGGTCTATTTCTAATCAACTTTGATGCAAGTAAAATAAACGCTGATATTCCTTGCATTTCAGAATACAATAGACTTCGTTCACTATACACTCCCCATCTAAACACATATTCTGTTCCACAAAAAGTAAAACATTATAAAAGAAAAATAAATCAAACAGAAAAGCAACAGGATGTCACTGCAAATCCTCCAAAGAGAGTAAAAGAAAGTAATACTTCATCAAGTGCCACAAGCAAAAAAGAATCAATTAGGTAAAGTAAACCAGGTACTTCTTCAAAGAAGGAAGACAAACTCCAAAAAAAAAGCCGTCAGATACAGAACTACGTGGTCCATTTAAACTGTCAAATATAGTTGGTGTAAGTTGCTACGCAAATGTAGCAATGAATATTCTATTTCAATTGCCACCAATTGTTGAGAACATTTACTTACACAGTACAGACCCATTGTGTTTGCAAATGTTAGTACTTCACAGAAATGCAGCAAACAATCCTGACAACACGTATAGTGTTTATGGAATAAGACAACAATTGGACTACTGTGCTGGAATGGTGAAATTCACTATAAACTCACAGGAAGATCCACAAGAATTTCTAATGTACTTACTATTAGTACTGGAAAACAAAAACATACCTATAAATGAAATCTTCCAGATTTCATACATGTGGAAACATACATGCACTCTCTGCAACAATGTGACACAAGAACAAATCCCCAATGAGCGCTTTGTGTATGTATCAATACCTAATTGTAAATCCGTTCCATTTCAGCAACTTGTACAAAATGCAAACCACGGTATATTATGTTCGACCTGCAATTCAGATAATCGCTCCACGTTAGTAATACAAACACATAGTAAATACGTAATACTAATGCTTCTACGTTACAATACAGATGGTACCAAAAAGAACTGCAAGCCTACTGGATTCAACATGGTCAAATATCACTTGGTAGGAAAACCTACACAACAATAGGTATAATCTACCACGCAGGAGCCACAACCAACTCAGGGCACTACACTGCATATATAAAAAAGAAATGTGGATGGTTTGAATGTAATGATAGTACCGTTACTCTAAAGCAGAGATTACCAGCAAATCTTACAAACGCTTATTTAATGTTCTTAAAACCAAAATATGATAACTAAACTGTACTTAAACCTTAAGCACACTTGTAGTAAAAAAATATAAACTGTCACAATATTCCAAAAGCTATCTAAATGCCCAAAGATGCTACAACAACTAATCAGATAAATTAATACCACTCAAATAGAGCAAAAAATAGACAGTTAGAATACGCCAATTGGTATCTAACTGTCCCAAAATTTAGAAATATCCAAATAGATAAAGCAATACCATGAAATTATATAAAAAAATAAAGTTATAATACGCCTACAGGTATCTAACTGCTCCAAAATTTTACAATATCCAAACAAATCTTACTGCTCCCAAAAACTGGAACAATCCAATGCATAAAGCATTAGCCAGAAACAACAAGTAAACACTGAAAACAAACAAACAAATAAAATGTAGCATAACAGAAAAAGGTTTTTTTTAATCCAACATGGATTTTTTTTTCCCACAGACCCAATGATTTTAGCAACAAACACAGAAACTGAGCAAATTGCACAGTACTCTGGTTTGTCATCTACTAAATATGAAGGTCAAAAAAAAGAAAAAATTGTGATTGTACAATGTAATAAGTCTTTATAAAATACTAATACTAACATGCTATTTTCTTTTATCACAGAAATGAACAAGAAAAACATGGACTCCCGTTACTAAACCAAATAGTAATACAACCATCGCAGCATATCACACCCATACTGGCTTATAACATTGTTCCTTATAAATTTGTTTTTGACCCAAAGTTATAAGCCACTATGAGTGTGATATGCTGCGGTGCTTGTGGCCAGGGCATAGACTCTTGGGTGCATGGCATATGAGTGTGATATGCTGCGGTGGTTGTGGCCAGTACATAGAGTCTTGGGTGCATGACATATCACACCCATAGATTCAAGCATTTCAACCATTTTAATGTCCGCGGACACAAGGAAGTTGCTAGAACACATTTAACTTGCCAGAGGACGATACGGACAGCGTCATCAGGACACCCCCATTTTCTTTATGTACGAACATTTCAGGACACCGCGAGTGTTCTTAGAACACTTTCAGCTTGACAACGAACAATACAGACAACGTCTTCAGGACACTCCCTGCGAACATTCCAGGACCCCACGCGTCTTCTTAGCACACTTTCAACTTGACACCGAATCCATTCTGTTTATTTACAAACATTTCAGAACAGCCGTGTTGTCCGCAGACAAACTGAACACAACAAAAGCATCTAGCACATAAAAAGAATACAACATTGCACCTATCTCATACTCCCCCACCCTCCCCAAACACTCTTACACACCAACACACTCCACTAAATACAATGTTTAAACCAAGTTTCACCTCGCTGTCCGCGGTCATCTGCGAATGCAAGATGTCGGGTGCCACCAAAAATCTAACGCGCTCCACGCCCCATGCAGTCCAATCAGCGAACACGTCGGATGTCCGCGGACATCACGCAAGCCGCTCGGACAATCAGGGCACTGTCCGCGGAGCGAACCGGGAAGTCCGTCTGCAAAGCGAACGGAGATAACACTAATTTTTTGGCCTTACATTTTGGTCCTTTAAAAATAACTACTGGACGGATTTACACCAAATTTGCAAAAGCACGCTTTCGGGACCAAGCCCCCGCTCCTGCCGCAAATTTGGTGTAAATCCGTCCAGCGGTTTGGGCTGTAGGCGTGCGCAAAGTTTTTTCCCATTATGTCTATGGGAAAAAACACAAGTTTTGGGACCCCCCCTATAACTTTGCCCCCCCGGACCAAACCTCTCCAAACTTTGCAAAGAAATTCAGAGTGGGCCATATACTTTTTTTGCAAAGTTTGGTGAGGATTCGTCCAGAGGGAGCGAAGTTATAAGCCACCCAAAAAATGCTCTTCCTATGGAAACACCAACTTAACCATAAATACATGGACGCTACCGCGTCCATGTAATTATTGACCCTAGATTGGACATTCTGTTATTCTGGACTGCTATAGTTTGCTGTTTGGGTTGCCCAAGAGCAGTATGGCCTTCGTTGAGTCAGGTTTCCTCAAAAAGCAAAGGATGTACATCTCCTAACTGTGCCTGTTTAGCCTTATTATTGGATTCACTCTTGGGGTGCAACACTATGCCCCATGGCTCCCACCCCCAACCAAACACTATGCCCCATGGCCCCCTCACCCCCAACCAAACACTATGCCCCATGGACCCCTCACCCCCAACCAAACACTATGCCCCATGACTCCCACCCCCAACCAAACACTATGCCTCATGGCCCCCATGCCTCAAGCAAACACTATGCTCCCTGTCCCTCACCCCCTACCAAACACCATACCCCTTGGCTCCCACCCCCAACTAAACACTATGCCCCCTGTCCCTCACCCCCCAAGCAAACACTATGCCCCCTGTCCCTCACCCCCAAGCAAACACTATGCCCCCTGTCCCTCACCCCCAACCAAACACTATGCCCATGGCCCCCTCACCCCCAACCAAACACTATGCCCATGGCTCCCTCAACCCCCAACCAAACACTACGCCCCATGGCCCCCTCACCCCCAACCAAACACTATGCCCCATGGCCCCCACCCCTCAACCAAACACTATGCCCCATGGCCCCCACCCCTATGCCCCATGGCAACCCCACCCCTCAACCAAACACTATGCCCCATGGCACCCCCACCCTCAACCAAACACTATGCCCCATGGCCCCCACCCCTCAACCAAACACTATGCCCCATGGCACCCTCAACACCCAACCAAACACTATGCCCCATGGCCCCCTCACCCCCAACCAAATACTATGCCCCATGGCTCCCTCAACCCCCAACCAAACACTATGCCCCATGGCCCCCACCCCTCAACCAATCACTATGCCCCATGGCACCCTCACTCCCAACCAAACACTATGCCCCATGGCCCACCCCTCAACCAAACACTATGCCCCATGGCACCCTCACCCCCAACCAAACACTATGCCCCATGGCCCCCACCCCTCAACCAAACACTATTCCCCATGACCCCCACCCCTATGCCCCATGGCACCCCCACCCCTCAACCAAACACTATGCCCCATGGCACCCCACCCCTCAACCAAACACTATGCCCCATGGCCCCCACCCCTCAACCAAACACTATGCCCTATGGCACCCTCAACCCCAACCAAACACTATGCCCCATGGCACCCTCAACATCCAATCAAACACTATGCCCCATGGCCCCCATCCCCAACCAAACACTATGCCCCATGGCTCCCTCAACCCCCAACCAAACACTATGCCCCATGGCATCCTCACCCCCAACCAAACACTATGCCCCATGGCACCCCCACCCCCAACCAAACAATATACCCCAAGGCCCCCTCACCCCTCAACCAAACACTATGCCCCATGGCCCCCTCACCCCCAACCAAACACTATGCCCCATGGCTCCCTCAACCCCCAACCAAACACTATGCCCCATGCCCCCTCACCCCCAACCAAACACTATGCCCTATGGACCCCACCCCTCAACCAAACACTATGCCCCATGGCCCCCTCACCCCCAACCAAACACTATGCCCCATGGCTCCCTCAAACCCCAACCAAACACTATGCCCCATGGCCCCCACCCCTCAACCAAACACTATGCCCCATGGCCCCCTCACCCTTCAACCAAACACTATGCCCCATGGCCCACACCCCTCAACTAAACACTATGCCCCATGGCACCCCCCACGCCCAACCAAACACTATGACTGTTGGAAAAAACACCTTTTTGGAGGTGTACCGTTTTATTTGTATTTAAAACTTACATGTTGTACTATACATTTCCCCAAATCATACAGGATGAAACAGTGAACCAGACATAGTTGATCAGTGAGAAACATTGCAGCGTTTCTCAGCTGTCAGTTTCTGGATCTCGGGCTCCAGTGAGGTTGTTCCTACTCTCAGGATAGCATGGAGATGTTGGTCAGTGAGTCTTGTCATTAGGCTGGATTTATGTAGTTTCATTTGTGAAAAAACGTGCTCACAAATGTAAGTTCTGCCAAACATAGAAACCATCTTTAATGCTTCCCGTGACAGATTGGGGAATTGAGCAGTGTCCAGAGACTGATAGAAGACTAATAAAGGCATCTCTCTGTGCTTATTTTTTAGGGCACTACAGCACTGAAGTTCAATCAGTTCCAGTTACAGTTCAGGTTGCACACTGTCAACATCAGCTGAGAAAGGGTCTGCAAAAAGTTTAAAAGAGGCTCGCTGGGATTTGAATTGTGAGAAGCGATTCTCAAAAACATTTTGCAGTTCCTTCAGGACTGTCACATGCCGATACCATCCTACATCCTTGTCATGGAGGGGGGGACCTCTGCACATGCGGGGTAGTGTACCAGCAGTTGGGCTATCAGAAGCCTTAACTTTATTTCAAAGGCACAAACTGCCTCAAACAGATCCGATATGAGATTTTGGCTTCCTGCAACTTTAAATTTAAATAATTGAAATGGCCTGTCAGGTCAGTCAGAAAAGCAAAGTCGGCTACCCAATCAATATCTTGCATGACACAAGTGTCCATTTCCTTTTCATCAAGGAATGCTTTAATTTCGTGCCGTAAAGCAAAGAATCGCTTCAGGTCATTGCCACGACTAAGCCATCGGACATCGGTGTGATATAGGACATCACCATAATCTGCCTTTACCTCTTCTAGAAACACCTGAAACAATCAGTGATTTAAAGAGCGTGCACGGACAAATTTAACCGTGTTCACAACAAAGTCCATCACGTGAGTGAATTTCAAATGTTTTGCACATAATGCCTCCTGGTGGATGATGCAGTGATAACTTTTTTAAATGGACAGCCTTCTCGCCCAAGTGCCTTTTCAAGCAGCCAATAAACCCATTTTGCTCCCCAACCATGGCTGGCGCTCCATCAGTCGTCACGCCTACCAAAGCATCCCATGGCAAATTTAAATCATCGATGACTTTTTGAAAGGCATTAAAAATGTCAGCACCAGTAGTCCTGCCATGCAAAGATACCCGGGAAGCCAGTTCCTGAAATACTTTGCATTGATTATCGACCCCCTGAATGAAAATGAAGAGTTGGGCTGTGTCACTTGCATCTGTGCTCTCATCAAGGGCAGCTGGAAAGAATTTGACATCCTTGCACTGCATTTTCAGTTGGCTGTAACAATTGTCAGCCATATCTACAATACGCCGCTGGATACTCATACGTGAAAGGGAACATTTGTAAAAACATCTTTTTTTTCTTTACACACTGCCTCGCAAATCTCCATCACGCAGTCTTTAACGAAATCCCCATCTGTGAAAGGACGTGCTGACCTTGCAATAAGCCGAGCAACCTTATAACTCGCAAAGGTGGCACATTCAGATTCTGTTTTTTTCGGGGCAAAAACCCCCTGCTGCTTAGCCAGCTGTGTTTTTAGCTCCCCAGCTTTCTTAACTCTCGCTTCCCCCTGCAAATCCTTATAGCTGCCCGTTGTCTCTGATGTTATTCATCCTGGCACCCCCCACCCCCCAACTCCGAACCCCCCGCCCCCCAAACCAGCACACACACAAACCAGCACCCATACAGACCCGAACCCCCCACCCCCCAACTCCAAACCACCCACACCCCAAATCAGCACACACACAAACATGCACCCATACAGACCCGAACCCCCACCCCCCAATTCAGCACACACACAAGCATGCACCCATACAGACCCGAACCCCCACCCCCCCAACTCAGCACACACACTCTCAAGCATGCACCCATACAGACCTGACCCCTCCACCCCCCAACTGAGCACACACACAAACATGCACCGATACAGACCCGAACCCCCACCCCCCAACTGAGCACACTCTCAAACATGCAAACATACAGACCCGAACCCCCCACCCCCCCAACTGAGCACACACACTCTCAAGCATGCACCCATACAGACCTGAACCCCCCCATTCCCCAACTCAGCACACACACAAACAAGCACCCATACAGACCCAAACCCCCCACCCCCCAACTCCGAACCCCCCACCCCCCAAATCAGCACACACACAAACATGCACCCATACAGACCCGAACCCCCCACCCCCCAACTCAGCACACACACAAACATGCACCCATACAGACCCAAACCCCCACC
This sequence comes from Ambystoma mexicanum, assembly GCF_040938575.1. Classification (NCBI taxonomy): domain Eukaryota; kingdom Metazoa; phylum Chordata; class Amphibia; order Caudata; family Ambystomatidae; genus Ambystoma; species Ambystoma mexicanum. Next base: position 6,101,302 of record NC_090929.1, on the reverse strand, counting down.
CCCCAACTGAGCACACTCTCAAACATGCAAACATACAGACCCAAACCCCCCACCCCCAACTCAGCACACACTCTCAAACATGCACCCATTCAGACCCGAACTCCCACCCCCCAAATCAGCACACTCTCAAACATGCACCCATACAGACCCGAACCCCCACCCCAAATCAGCACACACACAAACATGCACCCATACAGACCCGAATCCCCCAACCCCCAACTCAGCACACACACAAACATGCACCCATACAGACCCGAACCCCCCAACTCAGCACACACACAAACATGCACCCATACAGACCCGAACCCCCCACCCCCCAAATCAGCACACTCTCAAACAAGCACCCATACAGACCCAAACCCCCCATCCCCAACTCAGCACACACTCTCAAACATGCACCCATACAGACCAGAACCCCCCACCCCCCAAATCAGCACACACACAAACATGCACCCATACAGACCCGAACCCCCCAACTCAGCACACACACAAACATGCACCCATACAGACCCGAACCCCCCACCCCCCAAATCAGCACACTCTCAAACATGCACCCATACAGACCCGAACCCCCACCCCCAACTCAGCACACACTCTCAAACATGCACCCATACAGACCCGAACTCCCCAACTCAGCACACACACAAACATGCACCCATACAGACCCGAACCCCCCACCCCCCAAATCAGCACACTCTCAAACATGCACCCATACAGACCCGAACCCCCACCCCAAATCAGCACACTCTCAAACATGCACCCATACAGACCTGAACCCCCCACCCCCCAACTCAGCACACAAACATGCACCCATACAGACCCGAACCCCCCAACTCAGCACACACACAAACATGCACCCATACAGACCCGAACCCCCCAACTCAGCACACACACAAACATGCACCCATACAGACCCGAACCCCCCACCCCCCAAATCAGCACACTCTCAAACAAGCACCCATACAGACCCAAACCACCCACCCCCCAACTCAGCACACACTCTCAAACATGCACCCATACAGACCCGAACCCCCACCCCAAATCAGCACACTCTCAAACATGCACCCATACAGACCCGAACCCCCCACCCCCCAACTCAGCACACACACAAACATACACCCATACAGACCCGAACCCCCAACTCAGCACACACACAAACATGCACCCATACAGACCTGAACCCCCCAACTCAGCACACACACAAACATGCACCCATACAGACGCGAACCCCCCACCCCCTAACTCAGCACACACACAAACATGCACCCATACAGACCCGAACCCCCCACCCCCCAAATCAGCACTCTCAAACAAGCACCCATACAGACCCAAACCCCCCACCCCCCAACTCAGCACACACTCTCAAGAATGCACCCATACAGACCAGGACCCCCACCCCGCAAATCAGCATACAAACTAGCAAGCATGCACACATACAGACCCTGCATCTCATCATACACCTCACTTACACTCCAAAACAAACATTCATGCACACCCGACACACCCCCACCCCCACACCTCAACATACACACAAAAAACATTCAAATCCAAACATTCATACACATCCGACACCACCCCACCCCCGCATCTCAACATACACACACAAACATACAGCAAAACAGACCCGACACACAAACACAAACAGACCACTTACTGGAGACATGCTGGAAGGCAGGTAAGCTGGAAGTCGCTGGAATCGTACTACGGCTGGCGTGGGCGGGACAAGGCTGAAATGCCTTCCGGCATCAAGCCTTATGGACCACGCCAGCCGTAGTGCTGGCACTCCATTGGTGCAGCACACACGCACTACGTGGCTCGTAGGAGTGACATGGTGCGTATGTGCTGAGCCAATGAGGGCCAGTGTTTTGTCCGGCCCGGAAGACAACAAAGACTTTCCTAATGGAGGGCGGCCGATGCTGCTTGCGGGCCGCCCTCCATTAGGAAAGTCTTTGTGCTTCGCGGGCTGGAAAAAACAGCATGGCGGGCCGTATGTTGTGCACCCATGCTTTAGATAGAGGTGTCTGCCCTTAGGTGTGTGTTCTGCGACACATACCCACAGTATGATATTCACAATGTCATTTACCACACTGTCTCAATTATTGCGACAAAGCACTGCGTTAAAGAGAGCATGCATGGCCCAGGAAGAAGCAAATCTCACACTCAATAAAAGCAAATGTGAGCACATTCTCAAATAAAGGACTCTGATCTGGTCCTGACAAAGTACAAGCTCTTGTTTGAACAGTAATATTAAACAAATTTGTCTGCACTGCATCCATCCTGGGTATCCCAAATTATTATACAACCCACGTCCAAGATTTTGCCTCCTTAAATACCCTGTTGTGTTGGCTGACAAAGCAAGGTCAAGAATTCACATGGACCAGAGCCCTCCAAAGTGCTTTTGACCAGATCCATCCTTGCATTGCTTCCCCCACCTGAATGGCCTTCTGTGATTCACCCGTCCCCGGCGGAACCGATGGGGAATGCTAGTCCGGTTTAGGTCTACTTGGTCGAAAATATTTGACCTTTTCACATTTGACCAGATTTTTTGCAACCCCCACTATTCCCTTACGCCACCCCATATATATATATATTCAATTAAATGTGACTGAATTTTGACCAAGTAAACAATCAAAGTAATATGGTCAAAAGTAAAAGGTCAAATGTTGTTGGAACGAGTGGGCTAATACCCGGGTGGTCCGGGTGCAATATTGACTCAACACAATCCAGGTTCCTCGTCTTCCCATCACACACAGCAGATGGAGAAAGAGCGCCTGGCAACAGTATGGGTCTGTGAACACTACCAAATATTGCATCTCCAAGGTACCAATTCCATTCCAGGCAAAGAAGAGAAGGCAGCAGGTTTCGTGTCTAAAACCCCACTGTGGACAACGCTGTAGGGCAGATTGCCAAAAGCAGAACAATGTACAAACTATGCCTCATCAGGTATTCACAGAGTCAATAAACCTTGAATTATGGTGCAAAGAAATGGCCCCCACCCTAGCACGCGGCATGGGAAATGACAAAACATCCCAACTCTATCCGCATGGAGTGTCCATACATGTGCACTCGAACCATTTGCTCTAGTTAAAGATGAACTGTCGTTGATGTCAATGGGACAGATACCCCAAAACAACAATTTATGTTTCCCTGCTCCATTACACCCCCAGACCCCCTCACACACAATTGTCACACCAGCCCATGAGGGTCAAAGGTGAGGTTCGGCAAACTGGTCTGATTGATGGAACCCACACTGAAGAAATGTCCCTCTTTTCCTGAGCTAGTACAGATGACTGTGCTGGCCGCCGCTGTCTGGGGAGGAGCGGCGGGAGAACTACTTGGGCCCCTCCAGAAAGGCTCCTATGTCCTATGTCAACGTCGCTCTGGATGACATGGCACAAGGATTTCTGTGGTTGCAAACTGTCATATGAAGTCCTGCCGCGGCCACCGTTCCAGCACTGGACAAGATGTTCACGGGTTGTGCCATGCCCAAGGCTGTGAAGACAGACAATGTCCCCCCGTTTGGTGGACATGAGTTTGCCTTGTTCTCTGAATACTTAGGGTTTCGTTATCAGAGAGTAACTCCACTCTCCCCACAAGCCAACGGATCTGCAGACCGTTTCATGGGCTATAAGTATGCCAGACCAGGACCCCTGGAGCAAGCTTTGGGCCGGTGACTGAGGCCAGTCCCTAAGACCCTACAGAAGTAGAGCAAATAACATGACAGGATGCACATGAATAGCACATACTAGCGGGGCGTGAGTGACGCGGACATGCTAGGACTAGGATGAAGGACGAGGCGGGAGCTGCACTGCTAGCACCGGATGATGCAGCCGAGAACACAGAAGGCACCTCCTGCCTTTCATCCACAACTATTGGGGATCACAAAGGATCCATGATCACAGCAGAGTGAAACGATCAACATATCATGCAAAACTCCTTCTTCTATAAAAATGCTAGCAACCTGCGTGATGTGTCCAGTGGTAACTTGTCGCCAGCGATGACCAACTCAGGACGCCCTGAAGCTTTCAAAGTGACTGTGGCCCTCATTACGAGTTGGGTGTTACCGCCGCATTTAAGGGTCCGCCCAATCTCGAGTCTAGCGTGTTCACCTCCAGTTCAGAGCTGGGGGAAAACACGCTGGAAAAATACCAATTTCGGCACAATTACCACAGGCGCTATTACCGTGAAGTAATTGAGCTGAAAATTCCCATTGGGTCCAATGGACCCAATGGGGAATGGGGACTAACAGTTAGCACCCAACCTGTGATCCGGCTGTAATACCGCTGGATGGGTGGGCGCTAACGCTAGTAAAGTTGGGCGGCACCACAGCGGGGATACTGCCCAACACGTGATCAGGGTCTGGGATTTAGAAAACAAAGTGGAGGATCTTGCACATGATCCCATGTCAGGACCCCTACACCATCGACTGAAGAAATGGATATTGATATTTCCTTTCTATCGCGCTCGTACACAAGTGTTTCAGAGTGCGACGAGGCAAGGGAGGGGAACAGGGGAGAACAAAACAATGATCTTACTAGGCCCAGTGACATTGAGAACACGCAAGTGCATGGGAGAGGGGGAGGGGAAATGTGCATGGAAGGGGGGAGAAGGGAAAAGTGCAGTGTAAAAGGAGAAGCAGATAAATAAAAAATAAAAAAATAAATAAATAATAAAGGCAAACAAACAGTGGTAGTGCAGCCAGCAAGTGGCAAGTGCTGGGTTTAAGGCAGCAGACAGGGTAGGACTGATAGGTGCATGAAAAAAAAGGGGGGGAATGTATGGGTACAGATACAGACCCCAGTGCAAGGGGTGGCCCGGAGGCAGTGCAGGAGGGTGGCAGGGTGAGCAGGTACCTGGGCCCGGAGGACAGAAGGTGGCCAGGTGCACAGTGCCAAGAGAGAACAGATCAGCAGGGGAGAGGGGGGGTGAAAGCAGAAGCAAAGAGGAAGGTCTTGAGGTGCTTCCGGAACCGGAGATGGTTCTCCTCAACTTTTAGAGTGGCAGGGAGGCTCATATTAAAATGTGTGGGGGGGGGGGGTGGGGTGTCAGGTCTTCTTTCTCTTCCCATTATTTCCTCTGCAACAGAAACAGGAAGTAACTGGGAAGGAAAGGGAGGGAACATGGAAGGAAGTGGTCATGTTCAGTCAAGCTGTGAAACTAATTACACATGATTCTTACATGACTCATCCCTGCATGTGTCATACTTATATTCCAGAACCCGACACAGAGCCACGTACTCAGCACGAACCCGCACCCCCCCCCAATGGGCCGCACACACGCTGAGCTACAACCTCAGAGGGCCATCATACCCGGATGAAACGGGTGCAGCCTAAAAGCCAGTCCTGCCAGTGGCAGCCATCAACTAGCCCGCTGCCTGTCGCCCAGTCAAGCATGGGTGTCAAGCACCCACCTAAAACTGACAGACAGACTCCTCACCCAGGACACTCAACTCCGGAACTGGACGGCTTCTCACCATCATTGACAGCGACGTTTCCCTTTGTGACCAAAAAGCCAGACAGAGTCTTACCAGCTCCATCCCCACTTTATCCTTCTATCAGTCCTCAAAACCATCGCCCAACGCCCATGTCTTTTTCCATTTGGATATCAGAATGCTCTCCTTGCTGGAGTCCTGACCTGCACAGCAGGCCAGAGCTTTGTCATCACAGGACTACAGAAATATGACCAGGGACGTCATTTCACCAAAATGCCAGGGGTAACGGAAGTGACATCACACGCCCCTTGACCTCTGATGACATCACATGTAATTTGACCCCACCCTGAAGCGACATCACGGGAAACAATGGAACACAACCTTTCAACCCTCGACAAAATAGGAAGTGGCTTCACATAGCAATGTTTCTAAATACACTACAAAACATATGGTTACGATATCACTGTATAGTGATCTACATTTCATACAAGAATGGATCACCATATGTATCGTTAACATCAGTGTGCATAGGCCCATATTAACAAATTAATGTCAGTGCAAGCAGACGTCCAAGGCCAAATGATAATGTGTTATTATATAGCACTTACGCCTAAGCGCTTTATATAGAACAAATATACATACAATATCACCCAACCTGTGTTGGTACTCATTTATCAACCTCAGAAGGATGAAAGACTGAGTTAACCTTGATGTGAGTCAAACCTGCAACCTCCAGATCACACATAGGTTGCAGCAGCCAGCACTCAACCCACTGAGCTATCTTACCGGCTATAGCTATCAGAAAACCAGCCACTCCAGAAACAAAGAGCCACATGCTGCTGGCCACAGCCCATGAGCCTCAATTAAAAAAAGATATATACATTTTTTTTAGGGGTAGCAAGGGAGACCACAGGGGTAGCAAGGCAGACCTCAGGGGGTCGCAGTTGCAATCCCTGGCGACCCCTAAATGACGTCCATGAATATGGCATCATCACAAGCCTAGGAATGATTCCCTTGTTATACCTTCAAGCGTGAAATACATTTAAAACAGCCTTCATCACACAGGAGGACTTAGACGATGTTTGTTTGTTTATTCACTTTTTATGCGCTCCAGACCCATGGGTAGCAGGGCGCAGCGATACGAAAAATGCAAAGCTTACAAGTTACAGAATAAAAACAGTTATACAATGGCCAATTTGCATATATAAATATCACATAGATACAAAATATACAAAATATACAATATACAGGAGTACAATTCACCAGATATTACGTTAGATATATGCAGCACGTTAGTATTACACTAGATTATGTAACATATAGTCATCTAAGCTATGATACCAGTGGCGAGTGGGTAGGGATTGTCAGGCGGTGGGCGACTAGGGGTCAGTAGAGATGATATGTTTGGTTACACTTTCTCTGAAGTGTAGGTAGGGTTGGTCTACTCTCAGGTCTTGTGGCAGTAGGTTCCAGGTTTTGGCTGCCTTCACTGGGAAACTATTTCCACCGATCGTGGAAAGCCTATATCTAGGTATTGCCAGGCAGTTAGCGTTGCCAACTCTGGATGGTCTGGGGGAGATTTTCCTGTGGAGTTTGTCTGTAAGGTAACTAGGGGCAGCGTTGTTTAGAGCTTTGTGGGTCAGAGATGGCATCTTTAGTTGTATGTTGTTGTCCGTGGTCAGCCATTTATGTTGGCGTCTGATGGAGGAGATATGGGTTGTTTTGTTTATGCCGAGTGCTGCTCTCAAGGCGTTGTTTTGTAGTGTTTGTAACCTCCGGGTGGTGGCTTTATTAGCATCACTGTATGAGGCGTTACAGTAGTTAATTCTACAGAGTATTAAGGCTCTAGCCAGGATCATGCAGCTGTCATTGGAGAGGAAAGGCTTACCGGCTCTTATCAGCTTGCAGGTGTAGGCGGTGGTGGAGGCCAGGGATTCGACCTGTTTATCAAATGATAAAGTGGAATCCAGGAAGGAACCAAGGGTTTTTACTTCCTTGGAGACTTGGATGATATTCCCGTCAATGTTAAAAGAGGAGAATTCTTGGCCTAGTTTTTTAATGTTGGTGTGAGTGCCCAGGATTATCAACTCAGTCTTATCGTCCTTCAGGCAGAGGCCATGGGTGGCCATCCATGCCTGGATGATAAGATAAACCCTGTTCACCAATTCTGTGTCCATACTATGATCCCCAGAAAGCGGGAGGAGTATCTGTGTATCATCTGCATAGTTGGTGTAGGTGATACCCAGATGGTCCAGATCATCGAACAGGGGCTTGGTGAAGATGTTATATAGAGGTGGGGAGACACAAGAGCCTTGAGGAACACCACACAGGATGGGGGTAGGGTCAGCGGCTGCTGATGGAGAGAATACTCTCATGGTTCTCTCGCTCAGGAATGACTCAATCCATCTGATGGCCTCATGGGAGAAGTGGGTGGCAGAATCCAGGTGTCTGCAGAGGACCTTATGGTCCACTAGATCAAAGGCTGCTGAGAGATCAAGAAGTAGCAGAAGTACTGTCTTCCCTTTGTCTCTCAGCTCATCAATTTGGAATTTTAAGTCTATTAAGGCGGTTTCCGTACCGTGTAAAGGGAGGAAGCCAAATTGTCTATTTCCTAAAAGTTTATGCAGTTCAAGGTGTTTTTTCATCCGATTGTAAGCAGCTTTGTCCAGTATTTCGAGTAGAAAAGGTATTGTGGTAATGGGACGGTAGTTGGTTGGGATGAGAGGGGCTAGGGTCTGCTTCTTGAGGAGAGGGAGCACCAAGGACTGTTTAAGGTTAGCACGGATAGTGCCTGAGGCAAAGGAGGTGTTGATCAATTTGGAAATTAAGGGGGACAAATCTCTGGCAGCATCTTTAATGAGTTGTGCTGGACAGATGTCACCTTTACAATTGGAAGGTTTGAGCGAGAGGATCATTTTTTCTACTTCCAGGGTAGACATTTTAGTGAAATGAAATGTGTTATGAGCCGTGGATGGATTGCTGGGTAGAGGACTTTTGGGCGATTCCTGAAGATTCCATTTTTCTTTTTTCAGGTGAATTTTATTTTGGAGCGTGTTAATTTTATTTGCTAAGGCATGTTGGATATCTGTACACCAAGACTTATCCTTGGTGCAGATGTCAGGTATGGCTATTGGTGACTCTAGTTCTTTCAGTATTGAAAAAAGTTCTTTCATACTGGAGTTCGACTTGGCTATGTGTTCGTCGTAAGAGTTACGTTTTGCCAGGCAGACTTAATTCTTATAAAGCGAGGAGAGAGAAGTTAGTTTCGCCTTATTTTCATTCGAGGGGCAGAGCCTCCAAGTAGTTTTGCTTTTTCTTTTCAGGAGGCGTAGGTCTCTTAGTGGTGGAGTAAACCATTTAGTTAGATGCGCTTTAGGTTTACTTGCTCTCAGTTTCAGCGGGGCTATTTTGTCTAGAGTAGTGAGCATTATATTATTGAATTCAGGGACTAGGGTACTGGGATCTAGATTTTCTGACAATGCATTAAGAGTAGGTAGGATAGCCAGGATGACTTTCTCTACTGTGATGCACTTTTTATTTCTGGTTAAATATGGTGGCGCTAGTAGTGGGGCCGTGGGAGTAGGTCTAGTGACGGATAAGTTGAGGGACACCAGAGAATGGTCTGTCCAAGGTAGAGGTGTAGTCGAAGAGATGGTAGCTGTGTAGTTATAGTCAGCTATCCAATCTAGCGTTCTCCCCTTCAAATGGGTAGGTTTATTGATTTTTTGAGACAAACCTAGAGCCTTGATCATGTTGGTTAAGGCCGGGCATTTTTGTCCATAGGATCATTAAAGCCTATGTTGAAATCCCCTAATAGGAGTAGTTGTGAGGATGGTTTAAGGTTGTTGGTAATTACATTCTGCAGATCCTCCTCAAAGGTCCCAATGGGGCCAGGCGGTCTGTATATTAAATGGATAGTGAGTGATTGTGAATTGTTTATCTGGAGTTTGGCAGATGGTAGCAATTGGGTAGGAGCTAGTCCGAGGGAGAGACTAATTTTGGAGATGATGGCGATGCTGCCTCCTCTTGCGCCATCTCTGTCTTGTCTAACTATAGTGTAGCCAGTGTATACAATTTTGAACGTAGGCGTTTCTTGATTGACCTCTCGGCTGCGTTCGACACCATCGATAAGGACACATATCTTAGTACCAGGTCTGCTCGTAAGGGCAGTGGCAGCCAAGTGTTGACATGATTTTCTTCCTACTTACGCAAGAGAAGGCAACTCGTTGTTATTGGAGATAAGCGTTCAGACCAGATCAATGTGCCTTCCGGGGTCCCTCTTTTGGCTCCCCTTTCATTCACTCTATATATGGAACCCCAGGGGACATTGCTATTAATACACCAGATCACTGAGGAAACTCAGCTTTATTTGAGAATTCCAACCAAGAACAATTTGTCTCAATTGTGTAATGGTGCAGAAGGAAGGCTCGCACACAAGAGTGGCGTCATTTGGACTAACAAATACTAGGGTGGGGAAATGCCTCTCTATCCCTAACTGCTAAGAGGGGTTTCCCGGCCTCAAAGGAAAAAGGGAATATATCAGGATGACAAAACAAAAGGCTTGTTACTAACATGTCCAAACCCCTATTTCTGGCCCCAATATCAGTAACCTAAATTAATTGTGTAGGGAAAGTCTCTTCCAAAGTAAAGTGTTCATGATAACTCGTGCCAACAAAAAAGTTCTCCAACTTTGGGTTATCCAAAAGACAAATTAAATGTTCTACTGGTAAAAGTTCTAGGTTTCTAGGGGTTCGCTCCTTTCCCCTGGATTCCTTCTGTTTCTACTTTCTTTTTCTCTGGGTCCTAAAGACCTTGTGTCTTCTCAGTTCTTAGGTCACTGTATTTTATATCTTCATATGAGACTTGCGATGGATGAACTTAGTTCACTCCCCTGCAATGCATGTGCTCCTTTCTGTAGCGTATGTGCGTTAATCAGGGATTCAGACCCTCTTTCTCTCTTATTCTTCTGTGAGTGTGGGTCCCAGACTTGCAAAGTGCCGTTGCAACCACTTGGTTTACTCTCCTGCCAGGCGTGCAGTAACGTCCATACTTTCCCGTCTTCTCTGATGGTCCGAGACCCTCTCACTCGCTTGTCTTCATATGGGTGCGGGTCCCAGACTCGCACAATATGGTTGCAATAGCTTGTTCACTCTCCTGCCATGCAAATGCTCCCTTCTGCGCTCTGTCGGCTTCTTTCAGGGTCTTAGACCCTCTCACACTCTTGATCTTGTTGCTCCCAGACACCTTCCGAACATTTAGCACCTTCAGCTCTGCCCACGTGCCTGTTTGTCTGGTGCGCTTCTTCCCGGCAGGGGTGCCTCCTTCTGGGGCTACGGCAGCATTCGGAGTTTGCCTTGGTTTGCAGCATCCCTGCCGATCAGTTTCCCTTCTGTTTCTTGTTGGTGGCCACTCCGCCAGTCCATTATACGTTCGTGGGACAGGGGTTTGCTTCCCGGCAGCTTGCGAGGCTTGGGGTGCCCACAGGTTCACTCGGGAACCGCATTGTGGAGCTCCTTTTCCTCTGCCTGTTTTCTCACTCCTGCTCAACGCTGTGCACTGTCTTTTTTGCTTCAGCTCCCGGTACGCTGGATCGGCGTCTGCCCAGGTTCCTCGCTCGAGGACTGCTCTTTTTTTGGTTCCCCCAGTGAGGGAGTCTACAGCTTCCCTCAGTTCCTCACTCACTGCTGGCGCTCAAGGGTTGCCCCTCAATGGGATGCACACTGGTTCACAGCCCGTTCTGCTTCAGTACAGTATTCCTGCTCCTTGCTTCTTCCGGGGAGGACTTGACAACACTTCCTGGTTTCCCTGCCCTATTTCTTCCACTGCTGGACCAATAGTAAGTGGGTAACCACTAGACTGTCCAATGAGTACTTATAGGTAATCTTCATTCTTCTACACTTCACCCTCGACAGAGCACTAAATAAGTTCTTATATAGCGCACGCTACCCCAGAGTTATCAGGGCGCTCACATAACAGGAACCAACAAAGAACATAAGAATCGCTGACAAAGCAACTGTAGGAACTGGATATGAACGTTCATTACAGGATGTCATTTAATTCAGTTAAACGTCAAAAGGAAATGTTTTGAGACATTTCCTGAACTGCTGAATGGTGGCACATTCCTTTATTTTTAAGGGAATTGAGTTCCAGATCTGTGGGGCCCATACATTAAAGCTGGCCCCTCCAGGCTGTTTCAGAACAGTGCGCAGTTGGGTCAGTAACATCTGAGCATTGGAGCGCAGGGTCCGTTGTGAGGTCGCTTTTTTCATTCTTGTTACAAGGTAGTCTTGTGCTTCAGCTGTGAGGCATTTGAATACAAGGACTGATCCTTTGAAGTTGATACATTGCTCTATGGAGAGCCAGTGTAGCTTCCTTCGATATTCTGTGATGTGGGTTTTACGACTAAGCCCACAGACGGCTCGAACTGCGCCATTCTGTAGAGAGTGAAGTCTCTCAATTATTGCTTTTTGATGTTCCTAAAAGGAGGCTGTTACAATAGTCTAACTTGGTATTGACTAGTCCTGCCGCAACCAAGGCTCGATTGAGTACAGACAGATAAGGACAGATCTGCCACAGGAGGTGTATGAGCAGGATGATTTGAGATAAGATACATGTGATTGGAAAGCTAGGTGGGAGTCAAAGTACACTCCCAGCTTTTTACAGAGTCAGACACTAGGATCGAATTTCCATTCATGACGAAGGCCTTGTAGCGTGCATCTAAATTCTTCAATCTGTGGAGTGCACTGACAATGAGCAGCTCTGTCTTTTTACTGTTGCGCGCCAGAGAATTTAGGGCCATCCATTTCTGGATTGCCTCAAACATCTTATTTAGGTTGGTCAGATCCTTCTCATAGATCCCAGATAGTTTAAAAACGATCTGAGTGTCATCGGCATAGTTGGCAAACTTCACACCAAGAGATTGAAGGAAGTCACACAGGCATTTCATATATATATATTAAATAGCAGGGGGGATAAGCATGATCCCTGGGGAAGACCGCAAGTTACTGATATTTTCTGTGACTCTGATGCTCCCTTGGCTTCACATGCTATTCTAGGGCCAAGGAAGGATTTTAGCCAGGATAGTGCCGCAGGAGAGCAGTCACCCACATTTTTAAGTCTGTTTGCCAATAGATCATGATCGAACAAGTCGAAGGCTGAAGACACATCCGGCAACAGCAGCAGGGCAGAACTTCCCTCCTCAATAATCTCTGCAATATTTGTTTTTAAATCCAACAGGGCTGTTTCAGTCCCAGGGTTCACGCGAAACCCGGATTGGTCTTTTGCCAAAATGTTATTCGTCTCAACAAAAGCTTGAAATTGTGTGTACAATATCTTGTAGAGGATTTTTTAATATAAAAGGCACGTTTGTTATGGGGCGGTCATTTTCAGGAACCAAGGGATCAAGGTTATCCTTTTTTAGTAGTGGTGTGATCCATGCTTCTTTAAATGCTACCGGCACATGTGCCGCTGAAAGAGAGCCATTAACAAGCTCTGTAATCCAAGGAGTTAGCGTACATTAATATTCCTTAAAGAGAGTGGAGGGGAAAATGTCACCCTTACAAGACGATGGCGTAAGCTTCTCTATGACCTCCAATAGCTCTTGTTAAGAGATTTCGGTGAATGAACAGAGATTACTATTCTGAGTGGGGTCTTCCACAGTTATGATGTCTGTGTCCTCGTCGAGATTACTATTCTGAGTGGGGTCTTCCACAGTTATGATGTCTGTGTCCTCGTCGAGATTACTATTCTGAGTGGGGTCTTCCACAGTTATGATGTCTGTGTCCTCGTCTAAGAGCTGTGATTCGATCTACTTCTTGATGCTGCTGAGTTTTCTGGCAGAAACTGTCGGAAATATTCTGACACCAACCACCATCTACGATAGGTCAGGGTTCTATGGTGGAGCCTTTAAGTTCTTTAAGCACCGTGAAAAGTTCTTTAGGTTTTGATGGAGCTCTTTTTATCCTAGTGTTAAGAGTTGAGCATTTTGCTTCAAAAATTACATCCTTATACTCCTTGACTGACAGTTTGTACTCCATCAATGTAAGGGGGGACGGATGACTTCTCCATTTGCGCTCAGATTTCCTTTTCTTCCTTCTGGCTAAAGTTATTTCCCTATAAAAATGTAGTTTATGTCCCTTTTGTTTCTTGACCTTGGTTAGGCGAAGAGGGGCAAGTGAGTCAAAAGATGTGTCAGCAGCTGTCCTGACAGCGATGGTAAACTCCTCGAGCAATAGCTTACTAGCCAATGAGGGTAATCATGTATAGTAGACTGAAAGGCTTTTGAGGTAACATGTTTTAAGTTGCGCATTGCACTAGGTAGAATTGTTTCTCTAGGAGCATTGCAAAGCTCTAATGACATATTAAAGTGAAGCAAAGAGTGGTGAGACCAGGGACACTTCTCGTTCACATGGCTGCCTTGTGAGTCACTGGGGTTCTTCTTCGTCACAGTACTGGGAAAGGGATCTTCAGTTAGGTAACTACTAGTCTTCCTCGTCCCAGTACTTACTAGGGGAACGGTTGATTGACAGTTACTCGAGCCTATTAGGGAAGGGGTTGCTCTTAGGGTTGCAGGAAGGGGGTCTATGTTCAGGTGATTGGTGGGGATACTGTGTTCTCTTGGGAGGGTTGTCCCTAGTCCCATAAGGGGCTTCCTCTCCAAAGAGATGCTCCACCAGTGCACCACCCCCAGGGGGACTATTGTACTGTGGAAGCACCGTCCTGGCCCCATGGGAAAGGTCTCCCCCTAGAGGAGGAGGGGCAACATTCGAAGATTTGTCACAATTGAGAGAGTGCCTGTGGACATTGAAGTTTGGATGTCCAGTTGTCTTCTGAAACTAAATCAGTGTTTTAGTGGCCAGTGTCTGACACTGTGCTTGCTTCTGAGTGGTTTAGTAATATTCCGCTCGTCTGCTCTTCTGCTGAACTTTCTCCTGTTGCTCAATCCTTGGGACTGACTTTCCTGCCTACAGCTGCTGAGCATCTGTTATTTGCTGTACGAGCTGTAAAGGCTTTGGTTTCTTCCGTTCATTTTCGTATTTTGGTTCAGTCCCTTGTTTTGTCTTGTTTTGAATGGTTTCTTCTTTGGTGTCTTTGGAAACTCTTTCCAATGGCGCTCCATTGGTTGCCTTATACCGGCCAGCGCCACCACCCAGCAGCAGTCTCCAGGAGCCCACATGAGAGAATTAGTATTAAATTGCTATGTATGGAGAGGCCACCAGGGGGTGCACAGGCAATGGCTGCCTGAGTGCACAGCTCCTGCCGAAGCCTGGTGATCTGAGGGGATTGAGCCCCCCCCCCGAGACTCCCCAGCAGGCCCAACTCAGTGGATCGATGCGGTGCCCCCCCCCGATCCCCCAACAAACAAAAGAGGGGGGCTTGAGCTCCCCGGGGACCCGGAAATCAAGACCCGTGGCTCCCGGGCGGGAGACGTAGCAGGGCCTGAGCGGCTTCGGAGCCGTGGGAGAAGCGCTCCCTCCCCGGGCACACACGGACTCACTGCCCGGCCAGCCCTCCCTCCCCCTGCAACTGCCCCCCCCCTCTGGGCGGGGGGAGCGACCCGGTCGGGGTCCGGGCCCCAGCAACATCGAAGAGGCGGCCGCGGAGCGTGTGACGGCTCCCTCCGCCCCTCCCCCCACACCACGAGCCGGAGCACAACACGCCGGGATCTCCCATGCGGAGGGAGGTGAGAGCACGCCCGATACCCGGGGGACTGAGACGGCGCCACCAGGGTCCCGGCGCCCCCCCCGGGACTGAGTGGAAGGAGCGGAGCGGGCCCCCTCCTCAGGATTCCTCACCTCGGGCATCCGTGGCCTGCTAGAGACTGTTGCAGCGGAGTCACGGAGGGCCCAGGAGTCGCACCCCACAGGTGAGCGGGCAATGGGGTGAGGGCCTCCCTGCACCCCGCTCGAGCCGAGAGGGGCCCCTGGAGCACGAGGGCAAACGTTGTGGAGATTCAGTTGGGGGCTCCAGTCCTCCCCCCCCTCGGGACACAAAGGCAGCGCAACCGGACGTGGGGGCGACCTGGGTGCGAGGCCCCCGCCTGCTGTCGGTGGGGCGTGTGCCCACCCAGAGGTGGCCCCCCCCTCGAGACGAGAATTTACAGTCCCGGAGCGTGGGCCATGGTGCCGTCCCCACCCCGCTCTGCAGGAAAGGCCCTTTTGGTCTGGACATAGGGGCCCCTTGGTCGTCATCACCCCTCCACAGGGAGGCCAGAAGAGGCCCCTGCCTACCACAAGGAGCTTGGACAGGGTGTGAGGCCCCCGCCTGGGAACAGGTGGGGCATGCGCCCGCCCCCCCGGACTTTAACATCCCCTCTGGGGCATCTGAGGAGCAGATAGCTCAAGCGAGGGGTGACCCTGCCTTGCTTTCCCTCCCTAGCACGCACCCAGTCGGAACACCCCGGGAGGAAAACAGAGGACTGGCCCAGAGGGGGCCTTCCACCCCCAGCCGGGGCCGCAGGGATCTGGACGGCGGGGCATAGGAAAGCGCCACATGAGCTGGTGGGAAGCCTTGCAGGGATACCGCTTCCAGGAGGTCGCAAGAGGTGACAAAGGCACGAGCCGCAAACGGACTATGTCCCAATCGGCAGATGCAGCCCCCTCCTCGGCGGCAATGGAAAGGGGCTTTGCCTCGATCTTGCAGGAAATCAGGGACATGCGCTCCGACATTGCCCAGAAATTTGAGAAAATGGACCAAAGGGTGGATAAGGTCGAGGACAGACTTTTACAGGTCGACACCTACCAATCGTCAACAACAGCCCAAGACGTACAAATAGGCATGAGGCTGGAGGCCCTGGAGAAGAGGGACGAGGAAAGGGCCCGGCAGATGGACGATTTCGAAAACAGGGAGAGGAGAAACAACCTCAGAATCTTTGGGGTGCCCGAAATGGATGGGAAACGGAGAGGGACGTCTCCCGAGCGGTGCGTGATATCATCACCCTCCTGTTCGCGGAGGAGATGACAACCGAGCTCACATTCGACAGGGTGCACAGGGTGGGGGGGCAGGGCAGGGGCCCCCCGGTCGATTTTGGTCCAGTTCCACTACTACTCGGAGAAGACGAAAGTTCTGGAGGAGGCCAGAAAGGCCAGGGAAATCACCTATAACAACGCCCAGGTCTCCATATATCAGGACCTCTCTGCCTACACGCTGGCCAGGCGTAGAATGTGCCGCCCCCTTACACAGGTGCTTAAGGAGAAGGGTGTGCGCTACAGATGGGGATACCCTTTCTCCTTCACTTTTGAATACATGGGCCAACGATCGACCCTGATCACGGAAGAAGACATAAGGGGAGCTATACAAGAGTACACAGTGGACACGAACCCCTGGAGGGGTCCTTTGGGGCCGGAGCATGGCAGACCCAATGGCCCTGGCCCGTCCGGTGAGAGGAGAAGGCGCACTGGTGCGAGGAAATTCAGGAAAATGAACACCCACTCCCCATCGAAGGACGGAGGACGTAATGACTCCGAGGACTGAGAACGGGGACGTCCTGGTGTGCCCTGGTCTGAGGGGCGCAGACTCAGAGGATTTACTACTAACACCGTCCCCACGTTCAGCAAGTAGGTGGGGTTCATAGAGGGGACGCAGCCGCGGGGGAACTTCGGAGGCTCAAGGTGATGTGCTTCTTACGCAGATTGCCTGGCCGAGGTGGGCAGGCTGGTGGTTCGGCCAAAAGCCAGTGATGGCAGAACTATTTGGCTGGATGCCGGGCAGGGGGGGGGGGGACACAGAAGTTGGGGCAGTTCAGTTATGGTTCGGGGAGGGGGGGCAGTTGGGGTTTTGTTCTAGGCCCACCTGGGGGGACGGGGAGGGGGGAGAAGGTGAACATAGAGCTGAACTAAGGGAGCACGCAAGGAAGAGCACTGGGAAGACATTGACCGAGAGAGAGGAAATTATAGATCATAGCTGACAGTCTGCCCGCCCTGGGTGTGGGTTCACTTAACGTACGTGGCTTAAATACCCCCACTAAGAGATCCCTGGTCTGTAGGGAATTTAGAAGGGCCCACCTAGATTTTCTCTTCGTGCAAGAGACACACTGACCGCGGGGGAAGGAGCCCAAATTGCGGGGAGGGGGAATCGGGGAGGTCTATAGTGCATCCCACAGGTGCAAAAAGAGAGGGGTCGCCATCTTAGTAGGGAAGAATGTGGGGTTCGAGAATTAAGCCACGTTGAAAGACCCAGGGGGCCGTTACCTGCTGGTGCGGGGATCCCTGCAGGGGGTCCCACTAACCCTGGCTGTCGTTTACGGCCCAAACGAAGGCCAAAGCCAATTCTGGGAGGATGTAAGGGACAAACTCAAGTACTTCGTCCATGGCACGGTGGTGGTGGGGGGGACTTCAACATGGTCTTGGACCCTTCCCTGGACAGGAAACGTGCAGGTCCGCAGTCCTCCAGAGCAGCAGATGAGACCATGGCTCGTAATTTCCGAAGAGTCAACTTAGAATTGGGTCTGATGGACACGATCCCTGTCCCCAGAACAGACACCCCCTCTTTCACATATTACTCAGCCATCCACACATCGTTCTCCAGGATAGACTACATTTTGGTGGACGAGACCCTGCACCCATTCATTTCTGGCCATAGGGTTGACCCCGTCCCGTGGGCTGATCACGATCTGGTCCGAATCACCATAGCAAGGGGAGGGCTAAGCGAACGCAGGGGGAGATGGAAGTGCAACGACTCCCTGTTAAAGGATGAGGTCCTAGCTCAGGAGGTCCTCGAGGCCATCACAGAATTTTTCGAACTCAATGACAACGGGGAAGTAGGTTCACATAACCTATGGGACGCCTTCAAGGCGACCCTGCGGGGAGTCTTGATTAAAATGGGAGCCCAGAAAAAAAGGGAAAGGGAGGCCCAGGAAAGGTATCTTAGGGAGAAAATCGCCCTACTCCAACCAGGGGGTCTCCCCACAGTTCCCCTAGACCGTGACCAGGTGGCCGCCCTGGACGATTATAGACTCCAGTTGAAAGATCTCCTCCTTAACAAGACAGAGGGGAGTCTTCTACTGGTCAAACAAAAGTATTACGAGAAAGGGGACAGGGCAGACAGGATTCTGGCTTGGAAACTGAGGGAGGTGCAGAGAAGCAGATTAGTGAAAGCGGTAAAGAGTGAGGTGGGAGAGGTAGGTTACGATACACCCCACATTGGTGAGGCCTTCCGCTTGAGGCCTTCCGCTGATACTATGAGAAGCTATACTCGTCTGAATATAATGGGGGTGAGGCAGAGATTGAGGGATTCCTGAACTCGATCCAGATCCCGGCCTTGACCAGGGAGATGGCGGAGGAGTTGGAGGGCCCGGTGACCGAGGATGAGGTGGAGCGCATGATTAGTGGGATGAAATTGGGCACTTCCCCGGGCGAGGATGGTTACTCGGTCTACTTCTATAAAAGGTTTTGCTCGACCCTTTCCCTCCATTTGGTTAAGGTGTTTAACGCGGTGCTGGAGGGCGGGTCCCTCCCGACTCCATGATGGAGGCAATTATTGTGGTGCTCCCCAAGGACGGCAGGGACCCCATGGAATGCTCCTCCTACCGCCCTATTTCCCTGCTGAATATCGATGTAAAGATCCTGGCCAAGGTGATTGGGTGGCGAATGGAGGGGATCCTGCCGAAGCTGGTCCACGGAGACCAGGTGGGGTTCATTAGGGGAAGACAGGGCTCAGATAATATCCGGAAAACTATAGATTTGTTGCACAGGTGTCGGATTTAGACGCGAGCGTCTTGTCCCTAGATTCGGAAAAGGCGTTCGACAGGGTGGAGTGGAGATTCATGGAACTTACCCTCCAGAAAATGGGCTTTGGGTCGCACACAGTTCAAGTGAATGGTAGGTTGTCGGAGCCCTTCCCCCTCTCGCGGGGGACAAGGCAGGGATGCCCACTCTCCCCTTTAATTTATGTCCTCTCCATGGAACCCCTGGCCATAGCAGTCAGAGCACACCCAGACATTAAGGGGATTAGGAGGGGCGAAGTGGAATTTAAGCTCTCTTTGTTGACCCGAGATCCTCGCTCCCCCCCCTCGTATCCCTGATGGCCGCGTTCGGGCGCCTCTCAGGTCTCAAGATTAATGCGTCCAAATCAATCCTGCTCCCCATGAGAGCTCGGGACCCGGGCCTGACCCTCTGGATAGCTTGGAGGGGATAGCGGTGGGGAAGGCTTCCATCCGATACCTGGGAGTCCTCCTCACCCGGGACTTATCCAACCTCGCCCCCGCCAACTACGACCCCGTTGTGTCAAGGGTTACAGCAGATCTAAGGAGATAGGGGTTAATGATTCTGTCCTGGTACGGCCGCATGACGGCAGTGAAGATGAACATTCTTCCATGTTTACTGTACCTCTTCACCGCCCTCCCAACTGTTGTCCCTGACCAGACCTACAGGGTCCTCCAGAACGCGGTGCGTGAGTTCATATGGCAGGGCAAGACCCCGAGGACTGCAAAGAAGGTCTTGACCTTACCGAGGGAGGAGGGAGGGTTCGGGTTGCCGGACTTTCAACTTTACTTCCGGGCCGCCCAGCTGCGCGTCCTCCTGGAACATATGAAAGAGGGGATGGGCACGTACTGGTCTTATTTGGAGGATAGGGAGGTGAGGTGCTGGATCGCCGAAGTTTCTGAGGAACTACTCCCCCAGAACCCTCTGACAATGCTGCTGGGCCTCCTCCCGGAGGACACGGACACACCCCGATACCCAAGAATGTGGGAAACAATGTTGAGGGCGGGAAGGGTTGCCCTGGCCCAGAAATGGAAGAGCCCGGAGACCCCTTCGAAGGAGGACTGGCTAAAAAAGGTTAAAAATATGTTCCTGATGGACAAATTGACGGCAATGATGAACAATGACTTGGGCTCATTCCAAGCAAATTGGTACGGGGTACAGCAGACCTGGGGCTAGGACGTGCACTGATCCTCAGGGGGGGAATAAGGAGTGAATGGGCGCCCTCGGCCCGGGGGATGGCGGACGATATTCAGCCATACACGTAGTCAACGTTCATGCTCTTTCTCGAGCTCCAGACATACAAAGCTTTCAACGCGTCTCCCAAAAAAGAAGATTATATTAGGACTAAGTTTATGGGGGGGGTGGGTCTGTTTGGGGAGAGTGAGGGGGTGGGGGGTTACTGGGCCAGTCACTTGCACATTTTTTGAAAATGTTTTGTGCCCTCTTATATTATGAAAATGTTAATAAAACAAAGTTTTAAAAAAAAATGCTATGTATGGTAGACAAAGCAATTTAGGTGAAAAGCCCTCCTTGCTGATGGTCTTCAGAAGCGGCCTAGCTCTGACTCCCTGTGTTTAGAGCTGCGCCATGTTCTGGTGCTGCTGTGAAGCGCTGGCACTCAATACCTGTTGCAGCCGAGCAATGAACGCAGGGCTTTGGGTGATCGCTTTCTGACACTTTTCCATTTGTGTTTTATTCCTTTTTAGAGTAGGTTGAGTTTGGTGATAGCGGGTGTTACGGGCAACGGGGCGCTGTTCCCTTTAAGGGAAAGCGAAACCAGAGAATGGGGGGAGGGAGAGGGAGGATTGGGAAAGGGGAGGGCGGACCAGGTGGTGGCCGTGGTAGATAAACTGTTCAGCGAATGGGGTGTCCCCAATGTTGTAAAGACCGAGAAAGGACCACCCTTCCAGGGACAAGAGTTCGGGAGGTTTGTTGCACACCTGGGGTTCCACCACCAAAGGATCGCCCCTCTGTGGCCCCAAGCCAACATTATGGTGGAACACTTCATGGCAACCATAAATAGAATCCGCCAGAAAGCCGCGGCAGATCAGGCCACCATGCCCCAAGCCATCTCCCAGATGCCGAGGAGTTACTGGAATACACCCCATGAGACAACTGGCCTGACCCCAGCGGAGCTTATGATAAAGTACAAGCCACAAACAAGGCTACACCAGATGGAGGATTACTCCCCGGCCGAAGACGCCGATAACAGGAAACGAGAAGCTGAAAAGAGGAGAAAGGCCAAAGAATGGACTGATAAGAAACAGAAGCCAAAGAGCCTCAGATCCCGGTAGGCGAAGTGGTACTAGTCAGACAAAGGCAGCAACGGAAAATGGATTCCAGATATAGACCCGAACCCCTGGCGGTCACTGAAGTGAAAGGCCCGATGAGCACGGCCGTAGGTGACCACGGAGAGATAACAAGGAATGCCACGTTCTTCCGCAAGCTGTTCCAAGAGGAACACGGAGACGAGCCGCCCGTGGCAGAAGAAGAAGCCGAGGAAGAAGAAACGCAGGCAGTGCCGCCGGAAGACCCTGCGCCACAGCGGGCCATACGTAAACCCCTCATCTCATCGAACAGATGTAGGCCACGGACTTCCATGATAAGTAAGGGGGAGGTGTTACGGCAACAGGGCTCTGTTCCCTTTAAGGGAAAGCGAAACCAGAGACTGGTGGGAGGGAGGTAGAGGGAGGAGTGGGAAGGGGGAGGGAAGACACAGGAAACGAGGCAGTACACGCGCCATCGAGTCTGCGTATGTTTGCAGGAATGCAGGGCCAGTTTGATTGCAACAGCGATAGGTTTTTAATATCTCGCTTTTACTGTGTATTGCGCCATGTGTGTATTATCACATGTGTTATGGTGTATAGCGCTCCGATTCTTTGGCCGTGTTCGCACTATAATATATAGAAGGCAATGCTGATGTTCGCACTATAATATATAGAAGGCAATGCTGATGTTCGCACTATAATATATAGAAGGCAATGCTGACGTTCTAACGTGCCTGGAAGTCTCGGCAGCGCTAGAACCCCCTACCAGAGTCGTATCCAAGAGGTGAAGAAAACAGGCACCCTCCTCCTGCACACACACATGGGCGTATGTGAGGTTGCCCCCCCACCCCTTTCCTGCACTTCAGGAAGGCACTGTAGACCCTGCTCTCCAAATAATACCTGGTTGCCCGTTGCTGCATTTATAACACCCCTCTGCCCTCGCTCCCGCCCCTCCCCCCTCCCAGTCCTTGTCTCTGTGGTTCCCTTTTTTGGACAATACTCGGCTGCTTGCAGCTACATGTATGCTATAATAATCCCATAAACACACCTGCGCCTGGGGAACTATGAAAACACGCTCTTCAGCCATCCATGACTCCCTCTTTGATTTGGATGCATGCCACTTCCTGTCCTCCTGTCCTCACATGCCTGTCCTCACATGCCTGTCCCCACATGCCTGTCCTCGCATGCCTGTACCCGCTTGTCTGTCCCAACATACCTGTCCTTGCATGCCTTTCCCCGCATGCATGTCCTCACATGCCTGTCCCCACATGCCTGTCCCCACATGCTTGTCCCCACATGCCTGTCCCCACATGCCTGTCCTCACATGCTTGTCCCCACATGCCTGTCCCCACATGCTTGTCCTCACATGCCTGTCCCCACATGCTTGTCCCCACATGCCTGTCCCCACATGCCTGTCCCCACATGCCTGTCCTCACATGCCTGTTCCCACATGCCTGTCCCCACATGCCTGTCCCCACATGCTTGTCCCCACATATTTGTCCTTGCATGCCTGTCCCCACATGCCTGTCCCCACATGCTTGTCCCCACATGCCTGTCCCCACATGCTTGTCCTCACATGCCTGTCCCCACATGCTTGTCCCCACATGCTTGTCCCCACATGCCTGTCCCCACATGCCTGTCCTCACATGCTTGTCCCCACATGCCTGTCCCCACATGCTTGTCCCCACATGCCTGTCCCCACATGCCTGTCCCCACATGCCTGTCCCCACATGCCTGTCCCCACATGCCTGTCCTCACATGCCTGTCCCCACATGCCTGTCCTCGCATGCCTGTACCCGCTTGTCTGTCCCAACATACCTGTCCTTGCATGCCTTTCCCCGCATGCATGTCCTCACATGCCTGTCCCCACATGCCTGTCCCCACATGCTTGTCCCCACATGCCTGTCCCCACATGCCTGTCCTCACATGCTTGTCCCCACATGCCTGTCCTCACATGCCTGTCCTCACATGCTTGTCCCCACATGCCTGTCCTCACATGCCTGTCCCCACATGCCTGTCCTCACATGCCTGTTCCCACATGCCTGTTCCCACATGCCTGTACCCGCTTGCCTGTCCCAACATACCTGTCCTCACATATTTGTCCTTGCATGCCTGTCCCCACATGCCTGTCCCCACATGCTTGTCCCCACATGCCTGTCCCCACATGCCTGTTCCCACATGCCTGTACCCGCTTGCCTGTCCCAACATACCTGTCCTCACATATTTGTCCTTGCATGCCTGTCCCCACATGCCTGTCCCCACATGCCTGTCCTCACATGCCTGTCCCCACATGCCTGTCCTCACATGCCTGTTCCCACATGCCTGTCCCCACATGCCTGTCCCCACATTCCTGTCCTCACAAGCCTGTCCCCACATGCCTGTCCCCACATGCCTGTCCCCACATGCTTGTCCCCACATGCTTGTCCCCACATGCCTGTCCCCACATGCCTGTCCCCACATGCCTGTCCCCACATTCCTGTCCTCACAAGCCTGTCCCCACATGCCTGTCCCCACATGCCTGTCCCCACATGCTTGTCCCCACAAGCTTGTCCCCACATGCCTGTCCCCACATGCCTGTCCCCACATGCCTGTCCCCACATGCTTGTCCTCACATTCCTGTCCCCACATTCCTGTCCCCACATGCCTGTCCCCACATGCCTGTCCTCACATGCCTGTCCTCACATGCCTGTCCTCACATGCCTGTCCCCACATTCCTGTCCCCACATGCCTGTCCTCACATGCCTGTCCCCACATTCCTGTCCCCACATGCCTGTCCCCACATGCCTGTCCCCACATGCTTGTCCTCACAAGCCTGTCCCCACATGCCTGTCCCCACATGGATGGCGGCTGCTGACTAAGCTCTCCAGACTCGCAGCATTACTTGTGACAGACTCTACCTCCGCTCAGTGATGTCTTTGGTGTCGGCGTCTTTTAGGTTTTATTGGCACCTCTAGGGCAGGTGCTCTCTGGGCAAACTGACCAAGAGGGGGCCCTGAGGTACCACCCTGCAATTGCCCAAAGATGGGCAGACAGAGTGTGAAAACAAAATGACAAATGTAGCAAAACAATAAAACAGATAAATCAGGACACGCAATCGAGTGGCATATTCTGACAGCACCCCTCCCCCACTCACCTGTCCATCAGACACACGGGTGTACCCAGGCAGGTGAAGCAGGGGCGATGCCGGTGACACGTGGACTGGGCTCTCCGGCGAGGCCTCACACTGCGCCCAGCAGAGGGTCCAGCAGAAGGAGGAGCAGCACAGGTGGAAGAGGAGGGAGCAGGCACCAAGCAGGAGACACACCACGCACAGGCGGATCTGAGGGGCAAGTGACAGAGTTAGGCAGTCTCATGCGCCCTGAACCCGGCCGAGAAGCCAGGGAGCGCTACACACACACACACACACACAACACTAGGCCTGCTCACCTGGGCTCCAAGGGAGAGAATGCGGAGTGGGGTCTGCATGCGGGTGAGCAGGTCTAGCAGGCCACCCCTGAATGCCACCGTGCAGGTGCAGACGATTGAGGCCAATGCTAAGCTCCGAGCCGGGGACCTCTCTAGGTGACAAGGATCTCTATATGTGTGGCAGGCTGTAGATATAGTGTGTCTTATGTTAGCCATGCTAGCTTGTGTGTTAAGTTATGTATCTATTTACAGGAGGAACAGTGCTTCATTGCTCACAAAAGAACACACAATGGATAAGGATTCTGATTGGACGGGAAGCAGTGAGCTTCTTACAATGGGGTGAGATTGAGGGACATTCTGACCAGGGTGTGGAGGGGAGTGAAGGGAACAGTCACCTGGGACAATACATAAGTGGACATACATAGATTAAGGATAACCAACAGTGGACATTTTATAAGTACAGGTGGGCGGTACGGCCAGCTGTGCTTGGGCTGCAACCTTGATGGGTGAAGTGCTAGTATGGAGGCAGGGGAAGTGAGGCACAGAGGCAGGTTAGAGGCAAAGGAAAAATGCTAGCTAGAAGGCAGATGAGAGGTAGGTTAAGAGGGTAACTCTGAGGCAAGGAGGGAGGCTTTTAGTTGGGTCTTGAACAAATCCATGTGGACTGCTTCTCAGATGTCCGGGGGAAGAGAATTCCATGCAAGTGGAGCAAGACGAGAGAAGCAGCGGAAGCAGGACGGCGCTCGGGGAGGGCGAAGAGCCCCGGGGGTAGTCGAGGAGGCAGAGCAGACATTACGAGGAGGCTTGTAGAGTTCTATAGAGGAGGATAGTGCCTCAGTGCCTCACTGTGGATAGATTTGAGACCCAGGAGAAGACATTTTAATTTGGTCCTGTTCTGCCCCATCAGCCATCCAGCCTGGTGACGGTACAAGGAAGTAGGTGTGAAGTGAGGGAGTTCTGAAGGAGTCCTGGTAGCCAAGTTAATGATCTTAACGCAAGAGGACAGAAAGCATAGTTGGGGATACCAAAGGGGATGCTGGCACAGTAGTCCACTTTAGAGAAGGCAAGAGTGGTTAAGCGATGCTTGGCGTTGTTGAAAAGAAGGTGGCGCCTCATTTTTTGAATATTTAGGAGGTTGAGGCGAGCCACTGTTCCAGTTTTGGAGATGAAAGTGGAGAACTTGTGAGAAGGGTCATAGATGACGCTGAGGTTTCTAGTTGAAGAAGAGTAGAGGAGAGTGTCAGGTGGGAACTGGATGGGCAGAGGAAGAGATGAGAGAGCGCTTTTGGCAGGGAAGACGAGCACCCCTGGTTTGGTGGAGTTTAACATCAGAGCAAAGCCATCCAATATTTAATGGCAGAGAAACAGTTGGACATTTTGATTCTGGAAAAGAGAAGATTTGAGAGTCTGCCATGAGTTGGTGCAAAGCCCAAGGAGCAGATTAGTGCCCCAAGAGCAGGGGTGTAGTGTGTAAAGAGAAGGGGACCCAAGACAGAGCCTTGTGGAACACCAACAGTTAGAGGAATTAATTGAGAGGTGTTGTTGCTCCAGGCGAGACAGAGAACTGGCGAGGTGCAAGGTGGGAATCAATCCAGGCAAGGGCTCAATCACGAATCCCGAGAAGAAAGAGTATTAAGGACATCAGAGTGATCGACAGTGTCAAGGGCAGCAGACAGGTCAAGGAGAATCAGGATAGAGGATAGGTTGGCGTGCTTAGCAAAGGCAATGAAGTTGGACACATTCATGAGAGCAGTTTCCGTGCAGTGACAGAAGCAGACACATACTTGTAGGGGGTGTCGAAGGTTGTGGATGTCTAAGAAATTGGTAAAACGGTTGACACCCTTTTGAGCACTTTAGAGTAGTGCGGAAGGAGAGACACAGGGCAAAGGTTAGCTGGTAGGTTCGGGTCAGCCCCTTGCTTTTTTAGGAGAGGGATGACTGTGGCTGTTTTTAAAACAGAGGGAAAGCAAGCAGCGCCGAAGGACAGGTTGAAGAGCTCAGTGAGGTGAGAGGCCACTAAAGGGGCAATAGGCTTGACTAGCTGAGGAGCACGAGGGTCAGATGAGACACAATAGGGATGGCCTCCATCAGAAGAGGTAGCACTTTGTCAGTCTTAGTGTGACTTAAGTGGGAGATGGAGGCAGAGGATGACGGTAGAGTAGGCACACTGTAAAATGTAGGAGGCGGGAGTGTGAGGAAGGTCAGGAGAGTGTCTCTAATTTTTGAACGTTTTGCAGCAAAGTATTCAGCTGGGCCATGAGCTGTGAGAGTGGAGTTGATAGTCATAGGTTTAGGAGGAGTGAGGAGTGACTTTATAGTGCCCTGTAGCTGGCGAGCATGGCTGAAGTGAGATTCAATGAGGGTGAGGTAGAAACCCTTTTTGGCTCTATCAAGAGTGGACTTGAGAGAGTTCAGGGCAAAGAGGTAGAGTTGCAGGTCCTCATGCGAGTGGGAACGCCTCCATTTGCGCAGCAGCTGATGAAGGGTGTGACGCCTGTCTCACAAAATACCATCCTGGACAGTGGCAGAAGTTATGCCTGTCTCACAAAACAGCACATTGGACAGAGGCAGAATATGCATTCCAAACAAAACAACACTCTCTCTTACAAAACTAATTCCCTGGACTGAGATAGAAGCTATACCTGTCTCACAGAACAGCGCCCTGGACAGTGGTAGAAGCGATGCCTGTCTCAGGAAACAGCGCCCTGGATAGTGGTAGAAGCTACGCCTGTTTCAGTAAACACCGCCCTGGACAGTGGTAGAAGCTATGCCAGTCACAGTGGTAGAAGCTATGCCAGTCTCAGGAAACACCACCCTGGACAGTGGCAGAAGCTATGCCAGTCACAGTGGTAGAAGCTATGCCAGTCTCAGGAAACACCACCCTGAACAGTGGCAGAAGCTATGCCAGTCTCAGGAAACACCACCCTGGACAGTGGTAGAAGCTATGCCAGTCACAGTGGTAGAAGCTATGCCAGTCTCAGGAAACACCACCCTGGACAGTGGTAGAAGCTATGCCAGTCACAGCGGTAGAAGCTATGCCAGTCTCAGGAAACACCACCCTGAACAGTGGCAGAAGCTATGCCAGTCTCAGGAAACACCACCCTGGACAGTGGTAGAAGCTATGCCAGTCACAGTGGTAGAAGCTATGCCAGTCTCAGGAAACACCACCCTGAACAGTGATAGAAGCTATGCCAGTCACAGTGGTAGAAGCTATGCCAGTCACAGGAAACACCACCGTGGACAGTGGCAGAAGCTATGCCAGTCTCAGGAAACACCGCTCTGGACAGTGGTAGAAGCTATGCCAGTCTCAGGAAATACTGTCCTGGACAGTGGTAGAAGACATGCCAGTCTCAGGAAACACTGTCCTGGACAGTGGTAGAAGCTATGCCAGTCACAGTGGTAGAAGCTATGCCAGTCTCAGGAAACACCACCCTGGACAGTGGTAGAAGCTATGCCAGTCACAGTGGTAGAAGATATGCCCGTCTCAGGAAACACCACCCTGGACAGGGGTAGAAGCTATGCCAGTCACAGGAAACACCACCCTGGACAGTGGCAGAAGCTATGCCCGTCTCAGGAAACACCGCCCTAGACAGTGGTAGAAGCTATGCCAGTCACAGTGGTAGAAGCTATGCCAGTCACAGGAAACACCACCCTGGACAGGGGTAAAAGTGATGTCTGTCTCAGGAAACACCGCCCTGGACAGTGGTAGAAGCTATGCCCTTCTCAGGAAACACCGCCCTGGACAGGGGTAAAAGCTATGCCAGTCTCAGGAAACACCACCCTGGACAGGGGTAGAAACTATGCCAGTCTCACAAAACAGCACATTGGACAGAGGCAGAATATGCCTTCCAAACAAAACAACACTCTCTCTTACAAAAAAAATTCCCTGGACTGAGATAGAAGCTATACCTGTCTCACAGAACAGCGCCCTGGACAGTGGTAGAAGCGATGCCTGTCTCAGGAAACAGCGCCCTGGATAGTGGTAGAAGCTACGCCTGTTTCAGTAAACACCGCCCTGGACAGTGGTAGAAGCTATGCCAGTCACAGTGGTAGAAGCTATGCCAGTCTCAGGAAACACCACCCTGGACAGTGGTAGAAGCTATGCCAGTCACAGTGGTAGAAGCTATGCCAGTCTCGGGAAACACCACCCTGAACAGTGGCAGAAGCTATGCCAGTCTCAGGAAACACCACCCTGGACAGTGGTAGAAGCTATGCCAGTCACAGTGGAAGAAGCTATGCCAGTCTCGGGAAACACCACCCTGAACAGTGGCAGAAGCTATGCCAGTCTCAGGAAACACCACCCTGGACAGTGGTAGAAGCTATGCCAGTCACAGTGGTAGAAGCTATGCCAGTCTCAGGAAACACCACCCTGAACAGTGATAGAAGCTATGCCAGTCACAGTGGTAGAAGCTATGCCAGTCACAGGAAACACCACCGTGGACAGTGGCAGAAGCTATGCCAGTCTCAGGAAACACCGCTCTGGACAGTGGTAGAAGCTATGCCAGTCTCAGGAAATACTGTCCTGGACAGTGGTAGAAGATGTGCCAGTCTCAGGAAACACTGTCCTGGACAGTGGTAGAAGCTATGCCAGTCACAGTGGTAGAAGCTATGCCAGTCTCAGGAAACACCACCCTGGACAGTGGTAGAAGCTATGCCAGTCACAGTGGTAGAAGATATGCCCGTCTCAGGAAACACCACCCTGGACAGGGGTAGAAACTATGCCAGTCACAGGAAACACCACCCTGGACAGTGGCAGAAGCTATGCCCGTCTCAGGAAACACCGCCCTAGACAGTGGTAGAAGCTATGCAAGTCACAGTGGTAGAAGCTATGCCAGTCACAGGAAACACCACCCTGGACAGGGGTAAAAGTGATGTCTGTCTCAGGAAACACCGCCCTGGACAGTGGTAGAAGCTATGCCCGTCTCACGAAACACCGCCCTGGACAGGGGTAAAAGCTATGCCAGTCTCAGGAAACACCACCCTGGACAGGGGTAGAAACTATGCCAGTCTCAGGAAACACCGCCCTGGACAGTGGTAGAAGCTATGCCAGTCACAGTGGTAGAAGCTATGCCAGTCTCAGGAAACACTGCCCTGGACAGGGGTAGAAGCTATGCCAGTCACAGTGGTAGAAGCTATGCCAGTCACAGGAAACACCACCCTGGACAGGGGTAAAAGTGATGTCTGTCTCAGGAAACACCGCCCTGGACAGCGGTAGAAGCTATGCCCGTCTCAGGAAACACCGCCCTGGACAGGGGTAAAAGGTATGCCAGTCTCAGGAAACACCACCCTGGACAGGGGTAGAAACTATGCCAGTCTCAGGAAACACCGCCCTGGACAGTGGTAGAAGCTATGCCAGTCACAGTGGTAGAAGCTATGCCAGTCTCAGGAAACACCGCCCTGGACAGGGGTAGAAGCTATGCCAGTCACAGTGGTAGAAGCTATGCCAGTCACAGGAAACACCACCCTGGACAGGGGTAAAAGTGATGTCTGTCTCAGGAAACACCGCCCTGGACAGCGGTAGAAGCTATGCCCGTCTCAGGAAACACCGCCCTGGACAGGGGTAAAAGCTATGCCAGTCTCAGGAAACACCACCCTGGACAGGGGTAGAAACTATGCCAGTCTCAGGAAACACCGCCCTGGACAGTGGTAGAAGCTATGCCAGTCACAGTGGTAGAAGCTATGCCAGTCTCAGGAAACACCGCCCTGGACAGGGGTAGAAGCTATGCCAGTCACAGTGGTAGAAGCTATGCCAGTCTCAGGAAACACCGCCCTGGACAGGGGTAGAAGCTATGCCAGTCACAGTGGTAGAAGCTATGCCAGTCACAGGAAACACCACCCTGGACAGGGGTAAAAGTGATGTCTGTCTCAGGAAACACCGCCCTGGACAGCGGTAGAAGCTATGCTCGTCTCAGGAAACACCGCCCTGGACAGGGGTAAAAGCTATGCCAGTCTCAGGAAACACCACCCTGGACATGGGTAGAAACTATGCCAGTCTCAGGAAACACCGCCCTGGACAGTGATAGAAGCTATGCCAGTCACAGTGGTAGAAGCTATGCCAGTCTCAGGAAACACCGCCCTGGACAGGGGTAGAAGCTATGCCAGTCACAGTGGTAGAAGCTATGCCAGTCTCAGGAAACACCACCCTGGACAGGG
Source organism: Ambystoma mexicanum (assembly GCF_040938575.1). Taxonomy (NCBI): domain Eukaryota; kingdom Metazoa; phylum Chordata; class Amphibia; order Caudata; family Ambystomatidae; genus Ambystoma; species Ambystoma mexicanum. Next base: position 6,070,346 of record NC_090929.1, on the reverse strand, counting down.
GTAGAGTGCACCGGATCTAGGGACACCACCAAATGTAACCGGGCCTCTGAGACCAGGAACTGCAGCTGGTTTTGGAGACTCAGAAACCCTGACAATCCGCTGCCGTCAAGAACATGGAACCTTGGGGAACAGGGACAGGGGCCTATCCCCGGAGACCTTATACACCATCGGGTGATCAGGCCGGAGGAAACCCAGGAAGATGCTACAGAACGCAGGCCAGATGAGGCCCTTGAGCCGCACTCCATGCAGGAACCTTCTAGAAACAGCCATCCATGGCATTAAAGGGCCCTGCCAAGCTGAGGGGCCACCCATCGAGAGCATCAAAGGGGGGGGGGGGCTGCCAAGCTGAGGGGCCATCCATCGAGAGCACCAAAGGGCGCCTGCCAAGCTGAGGGGCCACCCATCGAGAGCACCAAAGGGCCCCTGTCAAGCTGAGGGGCCACCCATCGAGAGCACCAAAGGGCGCCTGCCAAGCTGAGGAGCCATCCATCGAGAGCACCAAAGGGCCCCTGCCAAGCTGAGGGGCCAACCATCGAGAGCATCAAAGTGCCCCTGCCAAGCTGAAGCGCCACCCATCGAGAGCACCAAAGGGCGCCTGCCAAGCTGAGGGAACATCCATCGAGAGCACCAAAGGGGGGCCCCTGCCAAGCTGAGGGGCCATCCATCGAGAGCACCAAAGGGGGGCCCCTGCCAAGCTGAGGGGCCATCCATCGAGAGCATCAAAGGGGGCGCCTGCCAAGCTGAGGGGCCATCCATCGAGAGCACCAAAGGACGCCTGCCAAGCAAGCTGAGGGGCCACTCATCGAGAGCACCAAAGGGCGCCTGCCAAGCAAGCTGAGGGGCCACCCATCGAGAGCACCAAAGGGCGCCTGCAAGCTGAGGGGCCACCCATCGAGAGCACCAAAGGGCGCCTGCCGAGCAAGCTGAGGGGCCACCCATCGAGAGCACCAAAGGGCGCCTGCCAAGCAAGCTGAGGGGCCACCCATCGAGAGCACCAAAAGGCGCCTGCCAAGCGGATTGGCCACCCATCGAGAGCACCAAAGGACGCCTGCCAAGCTGAGGGGTCACCCATCGAGAGCACCAAAGGGCCCCTGCCAAGCTGAGGGGCCACCCATCGAGAACATCAAAGGGCCCCTACAAAGCAAGCTGAGGGGCCACCCATCGAGAGCACCAAAGGACGCCTGCCAAGCTGAGGGGCCACCCATTGAGAGCATTAAAGGGCCCCTGCCAAGCAAGCCGAGGGCCACCCATCGAGAGCACCAAAGGGCGCCTGCCAACCTGAGGGGCACCCATCGAGGGCATTAAAGGGCCCCTGCCAAGCTGAGGGGCCACCCATTGAGAGCACCAAAGGGCCCCTGCCAAGCTGAGGGGCCACCCATTGAGAGCATCAAAGGGCCCCTGCCAAGCAAGCTGAGGGGCCGCCCATCGAGAGCACCAAAGGAAGCCTGCCAACCTGAGGGGCACCCATCGAGGGCATTAAAGGGCCACTGCCAAGCTGAGGGGCCACCCACCGAGAGAACGAAAGGGAGGCCCCTGCCAAACTGAGGGGCCACTCATTGAGAGCACCAAAGGGCCCCTGCCAAACTGAGGCATCAAAGGGCCCCTGCCAAGCTGAGGGGCCAACCATCATGAGCACCAAAGGGCCCCTGGCAAGCTGGGGACTTCAGTAGACCAGTGAAGCAGTGCTGTGTGCGTTGTATGTTGTTGTTATGACGCCAGGCGCCGGTGGCAGGACGTCCTGTGTGTAAAGGAAGAAAGGCTGATCAAATAAGCGGCACCCTTCGGGCGGGGCAGCCCTTGCACCAACCACAGCGGGTGGGGGGTTTATTTGGGTAAACTCTGCCCGGCACCCAAGCACCTCGCGGGAGGGCGGTGAGAGTATCTGCTGACGTCATGTACACACTGAATTTACCTTCTAAGGCTGATCAAATCAGCACCATTGACTTTCGTGACAGTAGTGATTTATAGCGCAATGAAGGACACACGCGTGTAGCAAGCACTATATAAAGGATAAGCCACTAACTGTGAAGAGAGCTGAGGGGGGTGGGCGGGGGTGCGGGTGAGGTGGTGAGAGTGAGTGTACAATATTGCCTTATACATGGAACGTAAGGGAAATTGCATCGGCAATAGTTTAGAACAAGATGCAAAGCGGAGCTTGGCTGAATTGGGTCGTATACAGAGTTGAGAATATGGCATAGGCTGGCAAAGCTCAAACTGCAGGGATATGCAAAATGGCAGTCTCCAATGACACTCTTTCTCTCCATTAGAGCATGTTGCTATTCCCACTGTCATGACATGCCTGCCCCCTTCATCTCCAGGAGAGGGTGCCCCTAGTCACACTGTCATGACATGAGTGCTCTCCATCCCTCCAATAGAGCCTGTTGCTATTCCCACTGTCATGACATGCCTGCCCCCTTCATCTCCAGGAGAGGGTGCCCCTAGTCACACTGTCATGACATGAGTGCTCTCCATCCCTCCAATAGAGCCTGTTGCTATTCCCACTGTCATGACATGCCTGCCCCCTTCATCTCCAGGAGAGGGTGCCCCTAGTCACACTGTCATGACATGCCTGCCCCCTTCATCTCCAGGAGAGGGTGCCCCTAGTCACACTGTCATGACATGCCTGCCCCCTTCATCTCCAGTGGAGGGTGCCCCTAGTCACACTGTCATGACATGCCTGCCCCCTTCATCTCCAGGAGAGGGTGCCCCTAGTCACACTGTCATTACATGAGTGCTCTCCATCCCTCCAATAGAGCCTGTTGCTATTCCCACTGTCATGACATGCCTGCCCCCTTCATCTCCAGGAGAAGGTGCCCCTAGTCACACTGTCATGACATGCCTGCCCCCTTCATCTCCAGGAGAGGGTGCCCCTAGTCACACTGTCATGACATGAGTGCTCTCCATCCGTCCAATAGAGCCTGTTGCTATTCCCACTGTCATGACATGCCTGCCCCCTTCATCTCCAGTGGAGGGTGCCCCTAGTCCCACTGTCATGACATGCCTGTCCCCTTCATCTCCAGGAGAAGGTGCCCCTAGTCACACTGTCATGACATGAGTGCTCTCCATCCGTCCAATAGAGCCTGTTGCTATTCCCACTGTCATGACATGCCTGCCCCCTTCATCTCCAGGAGAAGGTACCCCTAGTCACACTGTCATGACATGCCTGCCCCCTTCATCTCCAGTGGAGGGTGCCTCTAGTCACACTGTCATGACATGCCTGCCCCCTTCATCTCCAGGAGAAGGTGCCCCTAGTCACACTGTCATGACATGCCTGCCCCCTTCATCTCCAGGAGAGGGTGCCCCTAGTCACACTGTCATGACATGAGTGCTCTCCATCCCTCCAATAGAGCCTGTTGCTATTCCCACTGTCATGACATGCCTGCCCCCTTCATCTCCAGGAGAGGGTGCCCCTAGTCACACTGTCATGACATGAGTGCTCTCCATCCCTCCAATAGAGCCTGTTGCTATTCCCACTGTCATGACATGCCTGCCCCCTTCATCTCCAGGAGAAGGTGCCCCTAGTCACACTGTCATGACATGCCTGCCCCCTTCATCTCCAGGAGAGGGTGCCCCTAGTCACACTGTCATGACATGAGTGCTCTCCATCCGTCCAATAGAGCCTGTTGCTATTCCCACTGTCATGACATGCCTGCCCCCTTCATCTCCAGTGGAGGGTGCCCCTAGTCCCACTGTCATGACATGCCTGTCCCCTTCATCTCCAGGAGAAGGTGCCCCTAGTCACACTGTCATGACATGCCTGCCCCCTTCATCTCCAGGAGAGGGTGCCCCTAGTCACACTGTCATGACATGAGTGCTCTCCATCCCTCCAATAGAGCCTGTTGCTATTCCCACTGTCATGACATGTCTGCCCCCTTCATCTCCAGGAGAAGGTGCCCCTAGTCACACTGTCATGACATGCCTGCCCCCTTCATCTCCAGGAGAGGGTGCCCCTAGTCACACTGTCATGACATGAGTGCTCTCCATCCCTCCAATAGAGCCTGTTGCTATTCCCACTGTCATGACATGCCTGCCCCCTTCATCTCCAGGAGAGGGTGCCCCTAGTCACACTGTCATGACATGAGTGCTCTCCATCCCTCCAATAGAGCCTGTTGCTATTCCCACTGTCATGACATGCCTGCCCCCTTCATCTCCAGGAGAAGGTGCCCCTAGTCACACTGTCATGACATGCCTGCCCCCTTCATCTCCAGGAGAGGGTGCCCCTAGTCACACTGTCATGACATGAGTGCTCTCCATCCGTCCAATAGAGCCTGTTGCTATTCCCACTGTCATGACATGTCTGCCCCCTTCATCTCCAGGAGAAGGTGCCCCTAGTCACACTGTCATGACATGCCTGCCCCCTTCATCTCCAGGAGAAGGTGCCCCTAGTCACACTGTCATGACATGCCTGCCCCCTTCATCTCCAGGAGAGGGTGCCCCTAGTCACACTGTCATGACATGAGTGCTCTCCATCCCTCCAATAGAGCCTGTTGCTATTCCCACTGTCATGACATGCCTGCCCCCTTCATCTCCAGGAGAAGTTGCCCCTAGTCACACTGTCATGACATGCCTGCCCCCTTCATCTCCAGGAGAGGGTGCCCCTAGTCACACTGTCATGACATGAGTGCTCTCCATCCGTCCAATAGAGCCTGTTGCTATTCCCACTGTCATGACATGCCTGCCCCCTTCATCTCCAGTGGAGGGTGCCTCTAGTCACACTGTCATGACATGCCTGCCCCCTTCATCTCCAGGAGAAGGTGCCCCTAGTCACACTGTCATGACATGCCTGCCCCCTTCATCTCCAGGAGAGGGTGCCCCTAGTCACACTGTCATGACATGAGTGCTCTCCATCCCTCCAATAGAGCCTGTTGCTATTCCCACTGTCATGACATGTCTGCCCCCTTCATCTCCAGGAGAAGGTGCCCCTAGTCACACTGTCATGACATGCCTGCCCCCTTCATCTCCAGGAGAGGGTGCCCCTAGTCACACTGTCATGACATGAGTGCTCTCCATCCCTCCAATAGAGCCTGTTGCTATTCCCACTGTCATGACATGCCTGCCCCCTTCATCTCCAGGAGAGGGTGCCCCTAGTCACACTGTCATGACATGAGTGCTCTCCATCCCTCCAATAGAGCCTGTTGCTATTCCCACTGTCATGACATGCCTGCCCCCTTCATCTCCAGGAGAAGGTGCCCCTAGTCACACTGTCATGACATGCCTGCCCCCTTCATCTCCAGGAGAGGGTGCCCCTAGTCGCACTGTCATGACATGAGTGCTCTCCATCCCTCCAATAGAGCCTGTTGCTATTCCCACTGTCATGACATGCCTGCCCCCTTCATCTCCAGGAGAAGGTGCCCCTAGTCACACTGTCATGACATGCCTGCCCGCTTCATCTCCAGGAGAGGGTGCCCCTAGTCACACTGTCATGACATGCCTGCCCCCTTCATCTCCAGTGGAGGGTGCCCCTAGTCACACTGTCATGACATGCCTGCCCCCTTCATCTCCAGGAGAGGGTGCCCCTAGTCACACTGTCATTACATGAGTGCTCTCCATCCCTCCAATAGAGCCTGTTGCTATTCCCACTGTCATGACATGCCTGCCCCCTTCATCTCCAGGAGAAGGTGCCCCTAGTCACACTGTCATGACATGCCTGCCCCCTTCATCTCCAGGAGAGGGTGCCCCTAGTCGCACTGTCATGACATGAGTGCTCTCCATCCCTCCAATAGAGCCTGTTGCTATTCCCACTGTCATGACATGCCTGCCCCCTTCATCTCCAGGAGAAGGTGCCCCTAGTCACACTGTCATGACATGCCTGCCCCCTTCATCTCCAGGAGAGGGTGCCCCTAGTCGCACTGTCATGACATGCCTGCCCCCTTCATCTCCAGGAGAGGGTGCCCCTAGTCACACTGTCATGACATGAGTGCTCTCCATCCGTCCAATAGAGCCTGTTGCTATTCCCACTGTCATGACATGTCTGCCCCCTTCATCTCCAGGAGAGGGTGCCCCTAGTCACACTGTCATGACATGAGTGCTCTCCATCCCTCCAATAGAGCCTGTTGCTATTCCCTGCCTGCCCCCTTCATCTCCAGGAGAAGGTGCCCCTAGTCACACTGTCATGACATGCCTGCCCCCTTCATCTCCAGGAGAGGGTGCCCCTAGTCACACTGTCATGACATGAGTGCTCTCCATCCGTCCAATAGAGCCTGTTGCTATTCCCACTGTCATGACATGCCTGCCCCCTTCATCTCCAGTGGAGGGTGCCTCTAGTCACACTGTCATGACATGCCTGCCCCCTTCATCTCCAGGAGAAGGTGCCCCTAGTCACACTGTCATGACATGCCTGCCCCCTTCATCTCCAGGAGAGGGTGCCCCTAGTCACACTGTCATGACATGAGTGCTCTCCATCCCTCCAATAGAGCCTGTTGCTATTCCCACTGTCATGACATGTCTGCCCCCTTCATCTCCAGGAGAAGGTGCCCCTAGTCACACTGTCATGACATGCCTGCCCCCTTCATCTCCAGGAGAGGGTGCCCCTAGTCACACTGTCATGACATGAGTGCTCTCCATCCCTCCAATAGAGCCTGTTGCTATTCCCACTGTCATGACATGCCTGCCCCCTTCATCTCCAGGAGAGGGTGCCCCTAGTCACACTGTCATGACATGAGTGCTCTCCATCCCTCCAATAGAGCCTGTTGCTATTCCCACTGTTATGACATGCCTGCCCCCTTCATCTCCAGGAGAAGGTGCCCCTAGTCACACTGTCATGACATGCCTGCCCCCTTCATCTCCAGGAGAGGGTGCCCCTAGTTGCACTGTCATGACATGAGTGCTCTCCATCCCTCCAATAGAGCCTGTTGCTATTCCCACTGTCATGACATGCCTGCCCCCTTCATCTCCAGGAGAAGGTGCCCCTAGTCACACTGTCATGACATGCCTGCCCGCTTCATCTCCAGGAGAGGGTGCCCCTAGTCACACTGTCATGACATGCCTGCCCCCTTCATCTCCAGTGGAGGGTGCCCCTAGTCACACTGTCATGACATGCCTGCCCCCTTCATCTCCAGGAGAGGGTGCCCCTAGTCACACTGTCATTACATGAGTGCTCTCCATCCCTCCAATAGAGCCTGTTGCTATTCCCACTGTCATGACATGCCTGCCCCCTTCATCTCCAGGAGAAGGTGCCCCTAGTCACACTGTCATGACATGCCTGCCCCCTTCATCTCCAGGAGAGGGTGCCCCTAGTCGCACTGTCATGACATGAGTGCTCTCCATCCCTCCAATAGAGCCTGTTGCTATTCCCACTGTCATGACATGCCTGCCCCCTTCATCTCCAGGAGAAGGTGCCCCTAGTCACACTGTCATGACATGCCTGCCCCCTTCATCTCCAGGAGAGGGTGCCCCTAGTCGCACTGTCATGACATGCCTGCCCCCTTCATCTCCAGGAGAGGGTGCCCCTAGTCACACTGTCATGACATGAGTGCTCTCCATCCCTCCAATAGAGCCTGTTGCTATTCCCACTGTCATGACATGCCTGCCCCCTTCATCTCCAGGAGAAGGTGCCCCTAGTCACACTGTCATGACATGCCTGCCCCCTTCATCTCCAGGAGAAGGTGCCCCTAGTCACACTGTCATGACATGCCTGCCCCCTTCATCTCCAGTGGAGGGTGCCCCTAGTCACACTGTCATGACATGCCTGCCCCCTTCATCTCCAGGAGAGGGTGCCCCTAGTCACACTGTCATGACATGCCTGCCCCCTTCATCTCCAGTAGAGGGTGCCCCTAGTCACACTGTCATGACAGAGATGCAGACAGATAGCTGACATGTTTGGTTACTTACAATTATTTTCATTCTCCGAGGTCTGCAGAGTTCATCAGGCTGCCCTCGACGGTTCTGGAGTTGAGGCCTGTGGAACCCAAGCAAAGAGTTACGCAAAGAGCAGCACATGTCACACAAGTTCTCTTCAGTTGCAGAGAGTTCTAGCGGCCGATTACGAGGACAGACCCCAGTCCTTCTGCTCGTAAACAGAACACCCAACACTAGGCCTCTACATGGCCAGCAGTCTCCTGCCCTTCCGGAAAAGCAAATACACACACCCTGCAGACAACTGCGCCCATGAGAAACAGAGCAGATGCCCAGCCATACCCCCAATGAACCAACCCGAGTGAACCAAGCACTCCCTAGAGCTCCTCGCTGACAGACAGCAAGCCAACACTGATGAATATAGCGCCTTGCTGACAGACAGCAAGCCAACACTGATGAATATAGCGCCTTGCTGACAAAGACAGCAAGCCAACACGGAAGGACATAGCGCCTTGCTGACAAAGACAGCAAACCAACACTGATGAATATAGCGCCTTGCTGACAAAGACAGCAAGCCAACACTAATGGACATAGCGCCTTGCTGACAAAGACAGCAAGCCAACACGGAAGGACATAGCGCCATTTTGACAAAGACAGCAAACCAACACTGATGAATATAGCGCCTTGCTGACAGACAGCAAGCCAACACTGATGAATATAGCGCCTTGCTGACAAAGACAGCAAGCCAACACGGAAGGACATAGCGCCTTGCTGACAAAGACAGCAAACCAACACTGATGAATATAGCGCCTTGCTGACAAAGACAGCAAGCCAACACTAATGGACATAGCGCCTTGCTGACAAAGACAGCAAGCCAACACGGAAGGACATAGCGCCATTTTGACAAAGACAGCAAACCAACACTGATGAATATAGCGCCTTGCTGACAAAGACAGCAAGCCAACACTGATGAATATAGCGCCTTGCTGACAAAGACAGCAAGCCAACACGGAAGGACATAGCGCCTTGCTGACAAAGACAGCAAACCAACACTGATGAATATAGCGCCTTGCTGACAAAGACAGCAAGCCAACACTAATGGACATAGCGCCTTGCTGACAAAGACAGCAAGCCAACACGGAAGGACATAGCGCCATTTTGACAAAGACAGCAAACCAACACTGATGAATATAGCGCCTTGCTGACAAAGACAGCAAGCCAACACTGATGAATATAGCGCCTTGCTGACAAAGACAGCAAACCAACACGGATGGACATAGCGACTTGCTGACAAAGACAGCAAGCCAACACTGATGGACATAGCGCCTTGCTGACAAAGAGAACAAACCAACACTGATGGACATAGCGCCTTGCTGACAAAGACAGCAAACCAACACTGATGAATATAGCGCCTTGCTGACAAAGACAGGAAACCAACACTGATGAATATAGCGCCTTGCTGACAAAGAGAACAAACCAACACTGATGGACATAGCGCCTTGCTGACAAAGACAGCAAGCCAACACTGATGGACATAGTGCCTTGCTGACAAAGACAGCAAGCCAACACTAATGAATATAGCGCCTTGCTTACAAAGACAGCAAACCAACACGGATGGACATAGCACCTTGCTGACAAAGACAGCAAGCCAACACTGATGGACATAGCGGCTTGCTGACAAAGAGAACAAACCAACACTGATGGACATAGTGCCTTGCTGACGAAGACAGCAAACCAACACTGATGGACATAGCGCATTGCTGACAAAAGAAAACAAACCAACACTGATGAATATAGCGCCTTGCTGACAAAGACAGCAAACCAACACTGATGGACATAGCGCCTTGCTGACAAAGAGAACAGACCAACACTGATGGACATAGCGCCTCGCTGACAAAGAGAACAGACCAACACTGATGGACATAGCGCCTTGCTGACAAAGAGAACAAACCAACACTGATGGACATAGTGCCTTACTGACAAAGAGAACAAACCAACACTGATTAATATAGTGCCTCGCTGACAAAGACAGCAAACCAACACTGATGGACATAGCGCCTTGCTGACAAAGAGAACAGACCAACACTGATGGACATAGCGCCTTGCTGACAAAGACAGCAAACCAACACTGATGGACATAGCGCCTTGCTGGCAAAGAGAACAAACCAACACTGATTAATATAGTGCCTCGCTGACAAAGACAGCAAACCAACACTGATGGACATAGCACCTTGCTGACAAAGACAGCAAACCATCACTGATGAATATACCGCCTTGCTGACAAAGACAGCAAACCAACACTGATGGACATAGCGCCTTGCTGATAAAGAGAACAAACCAACACTGATGGACATAGCGCCTTACTGACAAAGAGAACAAACCAACACTGATGGACATAGCACCTTGCTGACAAAGACAGCAAACCAACACTGATGTATATAGCGCTTTGCTGACAAAGAGAACAAACCAACACTGATGGATATAGCGCCTCGCTGGCAAAGCCAAGAAACCAACACTGATGAATATAGTGCTTAGCTGAAAAATACAGCAATCCGACACTGATGGCCATAGCGCCTTGCTGACAAAAAAGCAAACCAGCATTAATTAATATAGGGCCTTGCTGATAAAAACAGCCAACCAACATTAATCAAAATAGTGCCTTACTGGCAAACACAGACAAACAACCCTGATAAAGTACTGGCAAAACATCTTGGCCACTTGCCATGAATGTAAAAATGCTACCACCTTGGAGGACATGATACCGAGTACTTTTATACTCCTGGTACCTAGACCGGAAGGCCGCCCGCACTTTAACAATACAGGGCTGAGTAAACAATAAGTGGAATCGGTTTTTCCCCACACCGGTACAGGTCATGTTTAATTCATCAAAAGCATTCAGTGCAGGCTGGCATATGAGAGTGCAGCCGATCCTGGCCCGGATGCCTCTCTCCATACCTGCTTTGCTTGGAATCATGTGGCTTTCTTGCAACATACAGCAGACACTGGCCCACAACGTCCACAGGTCACCAGCCTCAGCTCTTAATATAGGCAAACAGGTTCATGCCACGTATGTAATTTATATGTAATTTTCCCTCCAGTTGCACACTCCGATACTTTTTGCTGCTGTTTAATACACCTTAGTCTGACTTTGCTAGAGAAGCTGCCCTCCTCTGGGCTCTCGCTCCCTTTTTATGGAGACACTGACATGCCCTTAAGACAGTCAGTACTGGGAGACTTGGTTTCCCTTAGTCCTTTTCCTATGTTGCAACTTTTGTGCAACATGTAACCAGTGTGCCATGCATCTTCCAGTACAGCATACTTGGGTCTGTAGTCAATTACAAAGGTCCTAGATACTCTCGCAGGACGTTTCGGGAGAAGTGCAGATGTGTCATGGACAGGGCTGGTGGCAGCTTATCTTGTCATATAATTGTAACCCTTTCCTGCCATTTTAACCACGCTTACCGCATTTAGCACGAATAGTTTGAGTTCAATAGGGCCATGCTGAAGATAGAGCAGGCAGAGAAACAGAAGGACAGGGATCACCAGTTGGAACTGGCCAAGCTTCAAGTTAACTTTCCAATGGATCTAAGGGTCCTGGACATGGGTCTGGGTCCTCCTCTCATCCAAGGTTTCCTAAACATCTTCTCAATGTGTATGATGAAATGATTGACATTATGGACTGGCTGAATACATCTGAGTATGCATGCGAAGTTCATCAGGTTGACAATGCTGATAAAATTGCCTGGTTACTCAGCAGACTGCCCCATTCTGGCTGCAGAGCCATTATGGAAATGTAAAAGGCTGAGAGAGCAGATTTTGCAATTCTGAAGCAAACTCTCATCTTAAAGTTTGGAAAGACTCCTGACCAATACTTAAAGAGATTCAGAGAGTACAACAAGAAAGAAGGAGGTACATGGGTGTCTTATGTAACTGAATCCTTAAAAAACTTGACTGGCTGGGTTGAAGGTTATAAAGTTAGTTTCTACTTTTGAAGGTATGTAATGTCTTGTCATGCTGGAACATATTTTTGCATCTTCTTCCCCTGAGCTTAAGCAGCACTTAGCAGATTCCAAGGAGATAGATCCTAAGAAGATAGCCATAGCAGCAGATTTGTGTCTGTCACATAGAGTGTCCCCTAAGGTCAAGACTCATCCCGGTAAGCAGGAGGAGGGGGGAAAGCCCAAAGATAAGGAGGGTGGGGGATCTGATAAAACTTTCTCCCAGAAGGGAGGGCCACAAAAAGAAAAATAAGGGTAAATCACAAGAGAATTTACAGGGAAGTGGGGGTTATCCTCCAAAACAGAACGTAGGTTGCAATAAGACTCCATATGTCACCAGATCCAGTGGATCTTGTGTGGCCTGTGAAGCAAGTGACCATGTGAAGGGGGATCCCAGATGTAAGGTCAAAACCTTGCGGGCCCATTCTGGTAATCTGGCCTTCTCCTCCTACGAGGAAGAAGAGATTACAGGAGCATCCTTCTCCTCAGACTCATTTCCCAGTGGGGTAGATTCTGAGGTAGTTTTAGTTTCCCAGAGTTCCTGTGAGCCTAAAGTCTCAGGGGCGTATGCTAGGATTCCAGACAATACCAAGAACTACTTTAAAGACAGTGTGCTGATCAATGGAGTAGATACTCCAGCACTTAGGAATAGTGAGTGTAGTCAGATTGTAGTGGACTCTACCTTGGTAGACCAAGAGGAAGTTGCCAGAGCTCCCCTGATGCCCACTAAATTGGCTCATGGCCCACCTCTCCAGTTCCCAGTAATACCTGTAAATCCTACTATCAATGGTACAGTAGTCAGGATTCCAGTGAGCATTCAGAGAGATGTCCCAGAAATGGTCTTGCTGGGAAATGACCTCAGAGCTTTAGGGCTTGTGGGAGATACAGCAGAAATAACCTGCACAAGGTCTCAAACAAGGGCAGCACTGGCCAAGACCACTGCAGTGCCCAAGCCAAAGAGGAAACCCAAGGCTGAAGGAGTCAGAAAAACCAACAGAGGGAAAGAAAATATTCCCCCTAACTTACCTACCACTGAGGTGGAGGTAGTTGGTCAAACACCAGAGGTAGAGGTGCTGCCTGAAGTATTTGATCCAAATGACCATCCTGAACTAAAAGATGTATTAATAGAAGGTGGTCCTGACAGAAAAGAATTTAGTATAGGCCAACGTGAGTGCCCATCTCTGGAAGGCCTAAGGAGAAAGGCCTGTGCCCAGCTTGAGCATGAACCTCCTGGGACACAGGATTTATTGGGAAGGTGGGTGCCTGTACAGTGAGCCTACAGAGTCTACAGAAGGAGACCATAAGAGGTTGGTGGTTCCCCTTGCTGTAAGACATTCCTCCTGCAGCTGGCACATGAAGTACCCCTTTCTGGTCACCTTGGAATCAAGAGAACCAAGCAAAGGTTATCCATGCACTTCTACTGTCCCAAGATGGGGGTGCAAGTAGAAAGTCACTGCAGGAGTTGTGCCACCTGCCAGTTATCTGGTAAGAGTGGCTCAACAGTCCAAGCTCCATTGGTACCACCCCCTGTTGTGGGTGTACCATTTGAGAGGGTAGGGATTGACATTGTTGGTCCCCTTGACCCCCAAACATCCTCAGGCAATAGGTTTAGCCTGGTGCTGGTCGACCATGACACAAGGTATCCTGAGGCCATCCCATTAAAGACTGGGACTGCCAAGTCAGTTGCAAAACCTTTACTTGGCATATTTACTAGGGTTGGCTTCCCTAAAGAAGTTGTATCTGATAGGGGCCGCAACTTTATGTCAAAGTATATGCAGGCCATGTGGAAGGAATGTGGTGTCATTTATAAGTTTTCATCTGCATACCAACCACAAACAAATGGTCTAGTGAAAAGGTTTAACAGGACCTTGAAAAGTATGATTGGGGCTCTGGAAGAACCCCAAAGAAGAAAATGGGATCTTCTGTTACCATGCTTACTGTTTGCCTATAGAGAGGTACCACAAGAGGGTGTTGGCTTCAGCCCCTTTGAACTTCCGTTTGGTCACCCTGTAAGAGGACCCTTGGCCATAGTCAAGGAGGGATGGGAGATGCCCAGTCCCCATATTACTACCAACGTAGTGGACTATGTGCTAGGGCTCAGAAAAAGGATGGTACTCCTGATGAGTCCGGCTAGTGTGAAGCTGAAGGCAGGGCAAGCACTGGTGAAACATTGGTATGACCAGAAAGCTTCCCTCACCACTTTCACACTTGGTCAGAAAGTCCTGATCATGAATCCTATAAGGCCTAGATCTTTGCAGGACAAATGGCCAGGCCCTTACACAGTGGTAGAGTCACTGGGTGAGGTCAACTATTTAGTGGACCTTGGAAAGGCTGGACAGGCTCCAAATGTGTTCCATGTGAATAGACTGAAGGCTTTCATCCCAAGAGTTGAAATTGCTGCACTACTAATGACTTTGGATGTTGAGGAAGAGGAGTCAGAACCACTCCCTGACCTGTTCCAAAGTAGTCCTTCAGATAGCTCCATTGAGGGTGTCCAAGTGGCCCCTCACCTGACTTCTGATCAATAGGCAGAGGTGAAAAATGTACTTAGGCAGTTTTCCCCCTTGGTCTCACAGTCCCCTGATTTGACACCTTGGTGCAAACATGATATAGACACAGAAGACAGTGTACCTACCAAAAGTAGGGGATACAGAATGTCAAACAAAGTAAGGTCTTACATTAAGACAGAGGTCAACAAAATGTTGGATCTTGGGGTGATTGAACCCTCTAGTAGTCCTTGGTCCAGCCCAGTGGTATTGATTCCAAAAGCAGGTACTTCTGAGTTGAGGTTCTGTGTGGATTACAGGGCTCTGAATGCTGTTGCCAAGACGGATGCACACCCCTTGCCTAGAACAGATGAGCTGGTCGATACTTTGGGGGCCTCCAAATACCTCAGCATATTTGACCTTGCTGCAGGCTATTGGCAAATAGCCCTTGTAGAACATGCCAAGGAGAAGACAGCTTTCTCAACGCCAGAGGGTCTTTACCAGTTCAGGGTAATGCCTTTTGGGTTGAAGAATGCCCCTGCCACTTTCCAGAGGCTTGTGAATCATGTGTTGAATGGGTTGGATGAATTCTGTCTAGCTTTTCTGGATGATATAGCACTTTTCAGTGCCACCTGGGAAGCCCATGTGAAACACCTTGGGATTGTGTTACAGGTTATTCAGAAGGCCCACTTGACCATAAAGGCCAGTAAGTCTCATATTGGGCAAGGATCAGAAAATAGGGCTTGAACTTGGTGTTTCAGACACGATAGCGAGTGCCTTCACTCCCGATGAATTCCTAGGACAATACTGTGCAAGGCCAAGTACAAAGAGGATTTCATGGCAGAAGGCATGGGTGATGTCCTATCTACTTTGTGATGCTAACGAAGGACTGTATAGCTTGAGAAACCAATGAAACACTGTGTAACTGATTTTTCTTAGAAGGACACGTTTAAAGAGGTAGTCATGAGTTGTCCACCTGATATCAGACAGCCAATAACAAACCTAGCTCCTATATGATTGTATAATTAGATGTGTTCCTTAACCAATCCCAACCCTTGATAGTATTGTCACTATTGCCACACAGCATGACGTCATTCTGATGCACAAAGAAAGTATATAATTGTATTCATGTGGAAATCGCAGAGGATGAGCGTACGAAATTCAAGTTTATTTCTATCGGCCGCTCTCCACAGGAAACTCCGCAACCTTCCAGCTAATGGCAGAGGATGCCCAATCATCCAAAACTCTGACGTCAAACTGGTTTGGATCGAAACCATCCTCACCGCTACCAAATGAGCTTATGGCCCTTGGAAACGTGCATCTGTTACTGGATCGGATTACACCAGAATAATTCTGAGTCCAAATAACTGGGCAAACTCAAGAAGATGGCAAGTTGCTGTTTTATTAGCAGTTACACATGTGTCCACGTTCAAATAGTACAGTGCAGAATGTGTTAAGGGCACAGCTGATAAAATGTTTATGCTATGGCCACAAGGGGATCACTGTCAAAAGCAGTATTACAACACATGACCACATATCTGAACGCTGCGTACACAGGAAAGAAAATAGAGAAAAGACTGGCAGTTTTAGAACTCTGAAAAATATATCAAGAGGAGAAAGAATTAGTGCACATAGAGGAGATGAGTGCGTAGAGGGGATGAGTGCGTAGAGGGGAGGAGTGTGTAGAGAGGATGAGTACGCGGAGAGGATGAGTCCGTAGAGAGGGATGAGTGCGTAGAGGGGATGCGTGCGTAGAGGGGATGCGTGCGTAGAGGAGATGTGTGTGTAGAGGGGATGAGTGCGTAGAGGGGATGAGCGCATAGAGGGGATGAGCGCGTAGAGGGGATGAGTGCGTAGAGTGGGTGAGTGTGCAAAACAGATGAATGCATAGTACGTGTGAGGACATAATGCGGATGATTGCCTGGAGCGAACGAGTACCTGGAACGAGCGAGGGCCTGGAGCGAATGAGGGCCTAGAGCGAATGAGTGCCTAGAGCGAACGAGCGCCTAGAGTGAACGGACGTGTTGCGTAGAGCGGATGAGTACGTAGAACGAACAAGTGCAGATTGCATCCAGTACTGATGATTGCGTAGAATGGATGAGTACGTAGAGCTGCCGAATGCGTAGAGCATGGGCTAGACACAAATGCATGTGTGGGGCAGACAAGAGTGCATACGTGGGCCAGACAAGAGTGCATGCGTGGGGCAGACAAGAGTGCATGCGTGGAGCGGACTGGAGCGCGCGGAGTGGGCTGGAGCGCGTGGGGCAGACTGGAGTGCATGAGTGCGTCGAGCGGACCAGACTGTGTGGAGCAGACTGGTGTGCATGGAGTGGATATGAGTGCATTGAACAGACTGGAGCGCATAGAATTGCGGGACCTATATAGGATGGTTTGGAATGCTGAGAACATTTTAAAAGAGCATATAACCCATCATATCACACCACAACACTTACTCTCTCCTTTACACCACCATTTAACTAGAATGCAGAGATACTATGACACCATTCGGTATAACTGTTCTAATACGAACATCCGCCGCACACTCCACATCATTCTAAGTAAACACTGCTGGTTACAGACCCCCCAGCCAGGCAATCTCCTCAGGCCTAACGCAGCCTCATTCGGTCTGTATAAATCCTGCCAGATCGAACACATACTCCTGATCTCTCAATCACCACACCTAATGCTAAGAAGCAGCTATTACACGAATACCGCACTAGCTGCACACATACCCGGTGCTCACATGTACCTTTGACTCTCTCTACTCTCTCTACTGATCCGAACTTCAGGTTCCCAGGGGCGTTCAACCTACCAGCGACTTCAGACCATACCAATGGTATATAAGGCGCTATATAAATGCAAGATAACATAACATAAAGAAGACCCGCCGTGGAGGTGTGGATGCTTCATCTGCATTAACGGAAGGGCATCAAGCCCTTGGCTCCTCTTACTCCACCTGAAATTAAGAATGTAGATGCAGAAGAGACATGATTTTATCCTTTAAAATAATTAACCCAGTATATGCACCCTTTGCTTATAGCAGTGATGACGGTCCAGAAGAGAGTAAAAAGAAGAAAAACGCGTATAGGTTCATACGAGATAAAGAGGAACGAGGCGAGAGATCAAATATATCAAATCTATAGACAAGGAAATAAAGAGATGGAAAGGAGAGAAGGATAGGGCCGATGAGGTAACGCTTGTACAGAACGTATGGATGGGAGGACAGATACTACGCAAGTTAGATGGGAAAAGCATCGAGGCAGTTAGTCAAAAGGAAGACAAAGACAAGCAAAAAAAGAAGGATAAGGAACAAGAGAAGCAAAGTATGAAAGTCAGAATGAAGAAAGGGATAGGAGAGAAAGAAAGAGAGGAAGAAGAGGCACAGAGAGTGAAGGAAAAATTATTACAGAGAAGATGAACGAAGAGACGAAATAAGAAGGGAAGCACAAAAGCAAGAAGAAGAGGGGGCAAGAAGAGATGCAAGAGAGCCAAGGGAAGTGGAAGAAGGAATAAAACAGAATAGAAGGCAGTGAGATTTTGACACCAGTCTCCTTCTTAAAGAATGAATAAATCTGAGCGACAAAACACAGGGGCGATGGGAAACGGTAAGAGGCATTTTCCCAATAAGAGAAGTGGCTCAAAAAATACCTGGAGTAGAAAAAGAAGAGGAAAGATATGATGCAGGAGGTATTGGAGAGAGGATCGATAAGTTATATCAGCAATTAAGACAGAACAATGAGTATGGGACGCAGGGGAGTGGCAGACGATCCCTGATACTAGAAATAAGGCATGAGTAGGAAAACATGAAGGCAGAGCATTGTCTTTGAGTAGATTAAATTTAGATAGGGAAGAGGAGGATGATAGTCACAACAGTTGGGGCAGAGCAATTTCAGACGAAGAAAGGGAGCCAGGTCGTGAGATAGGAGGGTAGGGTACATGCACCCCCTTGGGAAGTCAACGTCTCGACAAAGAGGTAAATGGTCTGATCTGGAACACCCTAAAGAAAAAACACCAGATCCAACACAATATCCCGAACTTTCCAAAGACGATCGTGTAGTGTTAGAGAAGGATCCCCACCCTATATGAGTAGGTTAAGGATGTTACCAGCATGAAGATGAACAGGGGGAATTACTCCTGCATTGAATAACCGAATAATGTGGTCCAGTTACAGTATGGGGATCATACAATTCTCCTTGTTAGAGAAGGAGGAGCAAGACCGCAATATATTCCATGGCCTCAGATGGAAAAGGATAACTTAAAATGCAATGAATCTACAAATTAGAGAAAATGACAAGGGGACAACGTTGGCCATAGGGGACATAAATGGTCTACTGGCAGCTATTCTTGGAGAGAGAGCTGACAACATTTGAAAACGAGCGGGAAATGCGAGATTGACAGCACAACACACGGCGCATGATGGAGCGCCATTTAATAATTGCAGAGCAGATGTTTGGAGGGCTCTCAGGGTCCAATATCCTGATACATCAGATATTGGTACAATTATGACACGTAACATGAAAGAAGATGAAGACTCTATTGCTTATATTAAGGCTATTCAAGATAGATGGCAGCATGAGACGTGTGAACCGTGGGAAAACAGTGGCATTATTCTATCATATTTTGTGCCAGGGGTTACCAGAACAGGTACAGAGACAAATGAAAAAACCAGTGGGAATGGAAGCGAAGCCGTGGGCTGAGATACAGTTGACTATTGTGCATCACTGTCGGCTACTGCAGGAGAAAAACAAGAAGAAAGAAGAGGCTAGGAAAATTGAAGAAGCCAATTTAGTTCAGAAAAAATTGTCCAAATGTACTATAGAAGGGGCAGTATTGACAAGTGGAGAAGAAGGAGAAACGCAAGAAACAACGTGTGCATCGCAGGTGAATAATGTACCCTCATTGGATCAAAGTGGGTATGGGTCTTGGCAACGAGGTAGAGGTGGAGGATTCAGAGGAAGAGGAAGTGGAAGTCAGAACATGCAGGGAGGATATAATGGTGGGTTTGCCAGAGGGCCACCCCTATCGCGTTGGAATTGTGGGATCGTAGGGCATATAGCACGTGTATGTACAAATCGAGGAAACATGCAACACAATTGACAAAATTCAAGAGGGGGGACAGGTCATATGCTGCCATACAGCACACAAACACAGGAGGGCTGTGCCCAGGATCATACATACTATCAGACACAGGCACCACAAGCACAGCAGGCACAACATCAGGGGCCAGTGCAAATGCACCCACCGCAAAGGGAGTCACACAAGCACCTACGCAGACACAACAGAATGCGAACACAAGGCAAAGACAAGCACCTATGATAGGGGCTGTTACTGTGGTAGGAGGGAATCCTTTTGCAGAAACAGGGATGAATTTGTACCCTTAATAGGACAGCTCACAGGGTGCCTTGATGTGTTCAGTACTATCAGTAACATCAGACCCCCAAGAGGAATCAAGGGTCAATGTGACAATAGGAGGCAAATCTGTTTCTTTTCATGTAGACATAGGGGCGACTCGCTCTTGTATAAGGGAGGGAAAATACCCAATGTCAGGTATTGCCATGAATGCTCAAGGGTTCTCTGGTGCTATGAATTTAGTTCCTTTTACTGATAAATTACCTGTTTCTATAGGGAAATGTGACATGATTGTCCCCTTATATTTGCGACAAACGCCAGTTTACATTCTGGGTAGAGATTTGATGACAAAACCTAACATGACGATTTCGTTCACTGATCAAGGAATAGTGTGCTCCACTCCAGGAATACACTATTTGAATGTAGGAGAGTTTATACTGGCATTTACAGGGCAAGTGGCTCTACGAGGGGTTCCGGTGGATCCGGAAGCCTTCATGTATGGGCTGAGCATTTTATTAACATGGCTACCTGGATTAGTAGGGAAAATTGTGAGGATACCGGATTAATTTTTTATTTAGATCACAAGTACCTATGGATGAGGAAGAGGGGCAGACGATTCCTATAGAACTGGAAGCAGCTATAGTACAAGGGGAAATAGCAATGCTTGAAGGGGTAGATGATTAAGGCAGAGCGTGGAGAACAGAGATAGCTCTTGAGGAGGGCTACAGATTGACTGATATAACAGATGAAGACAGGTTCAGAGATGAACCTATAGATGATGAGGTAGTGTTTCTCATAAGCATTACATATTGGCTAAAGAATTCCCACAGAGAATGGCACTGATGCAGCAAAGACCAGCGTTCTTTCAAGAAGACATAGAAAAGATGGCAAGTGTACTTTGGACTACGGGCCCATATGACGTTGGTCTATTGAAGGGAATAGGGGAGGTTAAAATAAAACTCAAGCCAGGAGCAATTTCACCACAAGCAAAACAGTACCCCTTGTCTTGAGAAGTTGATGAAGGCATATTTGAGACTATCTCAGCGTTGATGAAACAGGGAACCCTAGTACTATCTGACTCATGTAACACTGCAGTGTATCTTATTAAAAAATCAAAAGGGGGGAGGCCTCCAGAAGGTGCATGGAGGCAAGTTGATCCTTCTGTGTGCACTGAGTTAGCAGTAAAACAAAAGAGTCAGAAAGCAACTCTGTTGGCGGCCCCATGAGGGTAATACCTCGGGCGCACTTGCCACGGATTTGGAGCAAATTGGTGCAATTACAGCTGAGCTAGCCGCGAGGGAGGATGAGGCGGCAGGAACAGAGAACCCCAGCCTGAGACAGTTTCACGGGACTGAGAGAGCAGATCCCTGATCTTGGCAGACCCCGCTTCTGTGGATTCGGAGGCTTTGGGTGGTTGTGTGGGGCCGCGTGCTTGTGGGCCGGGAGCTCATTGGTCGCGGCCCTGCAACCCGAAGCACGGCAGAGGGAGGCTGATGAGAGGTGTGAGGAGGCCATAGGGGAGATGCTGCTCCAGAGGGCTTGGGAGAGCTGGGGCCTGCGCAGCCCCAGTGGAGGAGTCAGCACTGTGACTTTTGTCGGTCCCTGAGTGCGGGGGTTGGGAGGCCCCATCCAGCATGAACTGCAAAGAGTTTCATGCACCAGCCCAGGGGTGAGTGTGTACTGTGCCCCCAGTGAGGTGGGGGCCCTGTGCTTGTGGCCCCATAGGCTCCTTTCACCCCGAGGACCCTGCTAGGGCA
Source organism: Ambystoma mexicanum (assembly GCF_040938575.1). NCBI lineage: Eukaryota > Metazoa > Chordata > Amphibia > Caudata > Ambystomatidae > Ambystoma > Ambystoma mexicanum. The sequence goes on along the minus strand of NC_090929.1, from coordinate 6,048,962 downwards.
GAGTCCATGGCTGATAGACTGAGAAGGAGTTAGTAGGCAGGAGCAGGACAAGAGAGGGAGGGGTGCAGCTGCACCACCCACCCGGGGTACTGGGGCCCGGACTGTGGGGCAGTAGTGAAGAGAAGAGGGGGTAACCTAGATGAGATCCCGCACACTCCAGCCTGCCCCGTCTGGACCCTTGGTACCGGTCCCTGTTTCCTAAGGGGCCACCTCACACCAAGCTGTCAGGAGAGGGTCCCACACATACCACGGTGGTCCACACTATATAGGAGGGAGGGGCTGAGGGGACTCCCCCGCTACACAAGGGGGAAAGGGCCACCCTGAAGTGGTGGCCAGGCGACACAGAAGGGGGCCTGGACCGCCCCTGGATGCCCCACCCCTGACATCGGTAGCGAACAGGACGAGGGAGAAAGGCCAACCTAGAGGTGGCTAAAGACTCCGAGGAGGATGTGGAAGACCCACCAGAGGCACCAGCGTGCCGGCATAGAGGGAGTTCCGTGAAGTCCCGCTGGGCCTTTGACAACAGGACGCCCCCCGGCCCATGAGCTGGAAAGCTTCCCTGCAGAGAGTCCAGTTTGTGGGTGGGGTGAGGACTGGACTTGCTGCGGTGCCCCCAAGAGATGCCCTGGAGGGCGACCCACCTGCCACGAAGTCCGACATGGCGGCCCCCATGGAAGAGATCAGGGGCAGCAGATCAGCACTCGACCAGAGGTTGGAAAAGATGGACCAGATACTCCTCTCAGTGGAAGATAAGATTCAAGGGCTAGAGGCCAACCAGTCCTCAGGGGACTCCCTGGAGCTCCAGGCGGGGGTGAGATTGGCTGATCTGCAAAGGAGGGAAGCAGAGACCACCCTCAAACTGGATGACATTGAAAACAGAGAGCGCAGAAAGAGAAGGGGAAATGGAGAGCGACATCAAGGGAGCCATCCGAGAGGTGGTCCGTACGCTGTTCGGAGACGATGCCATAGATGAACCAGCCATTGACCAAGTTCATCGAGCAGGGGGTTCCTACAGGGGTCCTCGCTCGGTGCTGGCTTGTTTCCATATTTATGAACAGAGGACAATGATACTGGAGGGGGATAGAAAGGCGGGCCCAGTCAGCTAACACGAGGCGCAGATCACCATCTTCCAGGACCTTTCGGCTCTCACCCTCACCAGGAGAAGAATGTGCACCCCCCTCACCAAGTGGTTGACAGACAAGGGGGTGCGATATCTATGGGGGTTCCCGTTCTCACTGAACTTTGAATATGACGGCCAGACTTACCGGCTGGCGATGGAGAGTGACATCAGCCGAGTATCGGAAGAACTCATGGGAGACTCAGGGTTCTGAGCATCCGGTTTGGGAGAGACTGCAGGTCGATGGGCACTGCCTGCAGAAACCAGAAACAGGCGCAAGATGGCGGGGGCCCACAACTACAAAAAATGGAATACCCCACTGTGAGGCCCCTCTGGCCCCTGACCCGGGAGCATGTGCTAGGTGGAGATTGGGAAGCAGCACTGCACAGAGTGGGGCAACAGAAAATGTCATATTGAGGTCTTTTTAGGGAGGGGGGCTCAAGATCAGTGAGGTGGTTGTATATGTGTCCTGTTGACTCAGGACCTTTTTTGGTGATCCTACCCTGGAAGGAGGAGGGGAGTGTGTCAGAATCAGATGCCGGTGGGAGAGGGGAAGGGTGGGAAGAGGGGAGGAGGCAGGCCCAGGCCACGCTCGAAGGAGAGGACACAGAGGGTTTTTGTTTAGAGTTTGGGGGAATAGCCCTACAGGGGGCTCAGCGTTTTCAGCAAAATGATTCGGCATGTCTCAGGTTGGGTTGGTGGCAAAGCGGGTGGAGGAACAATGCCATGTCCATGGGTGGGGACCTAGTGATTGGCTCCCTCGATGTTAAAGGGCTTAAATCTCCTGCTAAAAGATCAATGACCATGTGGGAATTCCGAAGAGCCAAGGTAGATCTCTTAATGTAACAAGAGACGCACTGGCTGAGGCGGAGGGCACCCGGACCGGGTCCGGGATGGGGAGGGGAGGTTTTTGTGGCCTCGAGCGAGGAGAAAAAGAGTGGAGTAGCGATTGCACTCTCGGCCCATCTGGGCCTGGTGGTGGACGGAATACAGAGGGACAAGGGAGGTCGATTCCTGTTCAGTAAGGGTTCCCGGTATGGCAAAAGGACGAATGTGTGTTCACTCTACACCCCCAATGTGGGACAGGTGGAATTCTGGGAGGGGGTCAGAAACGACCTACGGCTCTTTGTAGAGGGCCGACTGGTGGTGGGTGGAGACTTCAACATGGTTTTAGACCCGGCCAGAGATCGCAAGAGAATGGGTGACAGAAGGGGCGAAAATCTGGACAAAGCGACCTCTAGAAGGTTTAGGAAAATCAACCAGGAGTTGGGTCTTACAGATGCTCTAGTGGACGGCGGGGGGGACGATAGACTCTTTACTTTCTTCTCAACGGTTCACAATTCCTTCTCCAGGATTGACTTGATACTGGTGGACATGGAGGTGAAGGCCCAGGTTAGAGACTCCAGTGTCATGCCGGTCCCATGGTCGGACCACGATCTGGTCAGAGTGGTGGTGGGGAACGGCCTGGGTCAGAGATCCGGGGGAGGGTGGCGTTGCCGTGACTTTTTGCTAAAGGATAAGGAGCTATCCCAGACGATATTATCGTAAATTATGGACTTTCTTTGCTTTTAATGACAATGGAGAGGTCGGAGTGCTGTCTCTCCAGGAAGACTTTAAGGCCTCGTTGAGGGGGGTCCTCATCAGGATAGGAGCCCAGAAAAAGTAAAAACGCAGAGAACAAGAAAACGAGCTGAGGGGGACGATTAGGGATCTGCAGCCAGGAGGCCTGGGGGGTGCCTACCTCACGCTTTCTGGGGCAGCTAAACTGTGGTTCTGCCGGGCGACACCCAAGGCCATCCTAGTCCAAGACACGGAGAAGCAACTGCTCTTCCTGAAGTAGAAATACCACGAGAGGGGGGAAAAGGCGGGCAAAATCCTGCCCTGGAAGCTAAGGGAGGAAAGGAAAAGAAAGGTGATAGGCGCTATCAGAGGAGAGGGGGACAGGGTCGTCCACGACCAGGGGGAATAGGGAAGGAAGTGGCCAATTTCTATGAAAATCTATACTCATCTATTGATGTGCGTTTATTGAACAGAAGCTGGAGTGCATTCATCAGAAATACTGTCTGGGGCCGCCCAGTGGAGCAATCCCTGGGAGTCTGGGGCATCCAGTGGGGCAATCCCTGGGAGTCTGGGGTGTCCAGTGGGGCAATCCCAGGGAGTCTGGGGCCGTCCAGCGGGCAATCCCTGGGAGTCTGGGGCCGTCCAGTGGGGCAATCCTTGGGAGTCTGGGGCCATCCAGCGGGACAATCCCTGGGAGTCTGGGGCCGTCCAGTGGGGCAGTAACAGGGAGGCCATATAATGGGAACCCCACACACTGGCAATGTACAGAGGGGGCGCTACACACACATGGTCACTAGATATAGCACAATAAAGAATGAGAAGGAGGGGAGGAGATGCAGTGAGGTCACGAGCCCCACCTAATGTCGTAAAACAGGCTCTATGACTTACACCTCTGATGGCAGGAAGGGGGGAGGGGTGAAGACTGGTACTGATGTGCTCTAGTTTCTGAAGTTCAAATATATGTAAAAAGCGCCATCCTTCAAAGCGGCTCTGGTCACATAAAGACACAGTAACAGCAGCTAATGGCTTCTAGATGGAGTCTAACTGCAGCGAATGGCTTCTAGCTGGAGTCAAACTGCAACAAATGGCTTTCTACATGGAGTCTAAATGCAGCAAATGGCTTTTAGATGGAGTCTAACTGCAGCAAATGGCTTCTAGATGGAGTCTAACTGCAGCGAAGGGATTCTAGATGGAGACTAACTGCAGTGAATAGCTTCTAGATAGAGTCTAACTAAGGTGAAGGGGTTCTAGATGGAGTCTAACTGCAGCAAAGGGATTCTAGATGGAGTCTAACTGCAGCGAATGGCTTCTAGCTGGAGTCTAACTGCAACGAATGGCTTCTAGATGGAGTCTAAATGCAGCAAATGGCTTCTAGATGGAGTCTAACTGCAGCAAAGGGATTCTATATGGGTCTAACTGCAGCGGATGGATTCTAGATGGAGTCTAACAGCAGCAAGGGATTCTAGATGGAGTCTTACTGCAGCAAATGGATTCTAGATGGAGTCTAACTGCAGCGAATGGCTTCTAGATGGAGTCTAACTGCAGCGAATGGCTTCTAGATGGAGTCTAACTGCAGCAAATGGCTTCTAGATGGAGGCAAGTGCAGCGAAGGGATGCTAGATGGAGTCTAACTGCAGTGAATTGCTTGTAGATGGTGTGTAAATGCAGCGAATGGCTTTTAGATGGAGTCTAACTGCAGCAAAGGGATTCTAGATGGAGTCTAACTGCAGCGAATAGCTTCTAGATGAAGTCTAAATGCAGCAAATGGCTTTTAGATGGAGTCTAACTGCAGCAAAGGGATTCTAGATGGAGTCTAACTGCAGCAAATGGCTTTTAGATGGAGTCTAAATGGAGCGAATGGCTTCTAGATGGAGTCTAACTGCAGCGAATGGCTTCTAGATGGATGGCTTCTAGATGGAGTCTAACTGCAGCAAGTGGCTTCTAGATGGAGTCTAAATGCAGTGAAGGGATTCTAGATGGAGTCTAATTGCAGCAAATGGATTATAGATGGAGTCTAAAGATGGAGTCTAACTGCAACAAAGGGTTTCTAGATGGAGTCTAACTGCAGTGAAGGGATTCTAGATGGATTATAACTGCAGCAAATGGGTTCTAGATGGAGTCTAACTGCAGCAAAGGGCTTCTAGATGGATTATAACTGCAGCAAATGGGTTCTAGATGGAGTCTAACTGCAGCAAAGGGATTCCAGATGGAGTCTAACTGCAGCGAATGGCTTCCAGATGGAGTCTAAATGCAGCAAATGGCTTTTAGATGGAGTCTAACTGCAGCGGATGGATTCTAGATGGAGTCTAACAGCAGCAAGGGATTCTAGATGGAGTCTTACTGCAGCAAATGGAGTCTAACTGCAGCAAATGGCTTCTAGATGGAGTCTAACTGCAGCAAATGGCTTCTAGATGGAGGCAAGTGCAGCGAAGGGATGCTAGATGGAGTCTAACTGCAGTGAATTGCTTGTAGATGGTGTGTAAATGCAGCGAATGGCTTTTAGATGGAGTCTAACTGCAGCAAAGGGATTCTAGATGGAGTCTAACTGCAGCGAATAGCTTCTAGATGAAGTCTAAATGCAGCAAATGGCTTTTAGATGGAGTCTAACTGCAGCAAAGGGATTCTAGATGGAGTCTAACTGCAGCAAATGGCTTTTAGATGGAGTCTAAATGGAGCGAATGGCTTCTAGATGGAGTCTAACTGCAGCGAATGGCTTCTAGATGGATGGCTTCTAGATGGAGTCTAACTGCAGCAAGTGGCTTCTAGATGGAGTCTAAATGCAGTGAAGGGATTCTAGATGGAGTCTAATTGCAGCAAATGGATTATAGATGGAGTCTAAAGATGGAGTCTAACTGCAACAAAGGGTTTCTAGATGGAGTCTAACTGCAGTGAAGGGATTCTAGATGGATTATAACTGCAGCAAATGGGTTCTAGATGGAGTCTAACTGCAGCAAAGGGCTTCTAGATGGATTATAACTGCAGCAAATGGGTTCTAGATGGAGTCTAACTGCAGCAAAGGGATTCCAGATGGAGTCTAAATGCAGCGAATGGCTTCTAGATGGAGTCTAAATGCAGCAAATGGCTTTTAGATGGAGTCTAACTGCAGCGAATGGCTTCTAGATGGAGTCTAACTGCAGCAAAGGGATTCTAGATGCAGTCTAACTGCAACAAATAGCTTCTAGATGGAGTCTAACTGCAGCAAATGGCTTTTAGATGGAGTCTAACTGCAGCAAATGGCTTTTAGATTGAGTCTAACTGCTGCGAAGTGATTATAGATGGAGTCTAACTGCAGCTAATGGCTTCTAAATGGAGTGTAAATGCAGCAAATGGCTTTTAGATGGAGTCTAACTGCAGCGAATGGCTTCTAGATGGAGTCTAACTGCAGCGAATGGCTTCTAGCTGGAGTCTAACTGTAGCGAATGGCTTCTAGATGGAGTCTAACTGCAGTGAAGGGATTCTAGATGGAGTCTAACTGCAGGGAATGGCTTCTAGATGGAGTCTAACGGCAGCGAAGGGAATCTAGATGGAGTCTAACTGCAGGGAATGGCTTCTAGATGGAGTCTAACGGCAGCAAAGGGATTCTAGATGGAGTCTAATTGCAGTGAAGGGATTCTAGATGGAGTCTAAAGATGGAGTCGAACTGCAGCAAATAGCTTCTAGATGGAGTCTAACTGCAGTGAAGGGATTCTAGATGGAGACTTACTGCAGCAGATGGGTTCTAGATGGAGTCTAACTGCAGCGAATGGCTTCTAGATGGAGTCTAACTGCAGTGCATGGCTTCTAGATGGAGTCTAACTGCAGTGAAGGGATTCTAGATGGAGTCTAACTGCAGTGTATGGCTTCTAGATGGAGTCTAACTGCAGTGAAGGGATTCTAGATTGAGTCTAACTGCAGCAAATGGCTTCTAGATGGAGTCTTACTGCAGTGAAGGGATTCTAGATGGAGTCTAACTTCAGCAAATGGGTTCTAGATGGAGTCTAACTGCAGGAAATGGCTTTTAGATGGAGTCTAACTGCAGCAAAGGGATTCTAGCTGGAGTCTAACTGCAACAAATGGCTTCTAGATGGAGTCTAAACGCAGCAAATGGCTTTTAGATGGAGTCTAACTGCAGCAAATGGCTTCTAGATGGAGTCTAACTGCAACAAATGGCTTCTAGATGGAGTCTAACTGCAGCGAAGGGATTCTAGATGGAGTCTAACTGCAGCAAATGGATTCTAGATGGAGTCTAACTGCAGCGAAGGGATTCTAGATGGAGACTAACTGCAGTGAATGGCTTCTAGATAGAGTCTAACTAAGGTGAAGGGATTCTAGATGGAGTCTAACTGCAGCAAAGGGATTCTAGATGGAGTCTAACTGCAGCGAATGGCTTCTAGATGGAGTCTAACTGCAGCAAATGGGTTCTAGATGGAGTCTAACTGCAGCGAATGGCTTCTAGATGGAGTATAACTGCAGCAAATGGGTTCTAGATGGAGTCTAACTGCAGCAAAGGGATTCTAGATGGGTCTAACTGCAGCGAATGGATTCTAGATGGAGTCTAAAGATGGAGTCTAACTACAGCGAAGGGATTCTAGATGGAGTCTAACTGCAGGGAAGGGATTCTAGATGGAGTCTAACTGCAGCAAATGGCTTCTAGATGTAATCTAACTGCAGCCAAGGGATTCTAGATGGAGTCTAACAGCAGCAAAGGGATTCTAGATTGAGTCTAACTGCAGCAAATGGCTTCTAGATGGAGTCTTACTGCAGTGAAGGGATTCTAGATGGAGTCTAACTTCAGCAAATGGGTTCTAGATGGAGTCTAACTGCAGGAAATGGCTTTTAGATGGAGTCTAACTGCAGCAAAGGGATTCTAGCTGGAGTCTAACTGCAACGAATGGCTATTAGATGGAGTCTAAACGCAGCAAATGGCTTTTAGATGGAGTCTAACTGCAGCAAATGGCTTCTAGATGGAGTCTAACTGCAACAAATGGCTTCTAGATGGAGTCTAACTGCAGCGAAGGGATTCTAGATGGAGTCTAACTGCAGCAAATGGATTCTAGATGGAGTCTAACTGCAGCGAAGGGATTCTAGATGGAGACTAACTGCAGTGAATGGCTTCTAGATAGAGTCTAACTAAGGTGAAGGGATTCTAGATGGAGTCTAACTGCAGCAAAGGGATTCTAGATGGAGTCTAACTGCAGCGAATGGCTTCTAGATGGAGTCTAACTGCAGCAAATGGGTTCTAGATGGAGTCTAACTGCAGCGAATGGCTTCTAGATGGAGTCTAACTGCAGCAAATGGGTTCTAGATGGAGTCTAACTGCAGCGAATGGCTTCTAGATGGAGTCTAACTGCAGCAAAGGGATTCTAGATGGGTCTAACTGCAGCGAATGGATTCTAGATGGAGTCTAAAGATGGAGTCTAACTACAGCGAAGGGATTCTAGATGGAGTCTAACTGCAGGGAAGGGATTCTAGATGGAGTCTAACTGCAGCAAATGGCTTCTAGATGTAATCTAACTGCAGCCAAGGGATTCTAGATGGAGTCTAACAGCAGCAAAGGGATTCTAGATGGAGTCTTACTGCAGCAAATGGATTCTAGATGGAGTCTAACTGCAGCGAATGGCTTCTAGATGGAGTCTAACTGCAGCAAATGGCTTCTAGATGGAGGCAAGTGCAGCGAAGGGATGCTAGATGGAGTCTAACTGCAGTGAATAGCTTCTAGATGGAGTCTAACTGCAGCGAATGGCTTCTAGATGGATGGCTTCTAGATGGAATCTAACTGCAGCAAATGGCTTCTTAAATGCAGCGAAGGGATTCTAGATGGAGTCTAACTGCAACAAATAGCTTCTAGATGGAGTCTAACTGCAGCATATGGCTTTTAGATGGAGTCTAACTGCAGCAAATGCCTTTTAGATTGAGTCTAACTGCTGCGAAGTGATTATAGATGGAGTCTAACTGCAGCTAATGGCTTCTAAATGGAGTGTAAATGCAGCAAATGGCTTTTAGATGGAGTCTAACTGCAGCGAATGGCTTCTAGCTGGAGTCTAACTGCAGCGAATGGCTTCTAGATGGAGTCTAACTGCAGTGAAGGGATTCTAGATGGAGTCTAACTGCAGGGAATGGCTTCCAGATGGAGTCTAACGGCAGCAAAGGGAATCTAGATGGAGTCTAACTGCAGGGAATGGCTTCTAGATGGAGTCTAACGGCAGCAAAGGGATTCTAGATGGAGTCTAATTGCAGTGAAGGGATTCTAGATGGAGTCTAAAGATGGAGTCGAACTGCAGCAAATGGTTTCTAGATGGAGTCTAACTGCAGTGAAGGGATTCTAGATGGAGACTTACTGCAGCAGATGGGTTCTAGATGGAATCTAACTGCAGCGAATGGCTTCTAGATGGAGTCTAACTGCAGTGCATGGCTTCTAGATGGAGTCTAACTGCAGTGAAGGGATTCTATATGGAGTCTAACTGCAGTGTATGGCTTCTAGATGGAGTCTTACTGCAGTGAAGGGATTCTAGATGGAGTCTAACTTCAGCAAATGGGTTCTAGATGGAGTCTAACTGCAGGAAATGGCTTTTAGATGGAGTCTAACTGCAGCAAAGGGATTCTAGCTGGAGTCTAACTGCAACGAACGGCTTCTAGATGGAGTCTAAACGCAGCAAATGGCTTTTAGATGGAGTCTAACTGCAGCAAATGGCTTCTAGATGGAGTCTAACTGCAACAAATGGCTTCTAGATGGAGTCTAACTGCAGCGAAGGGATTCTAGATGGAGTCTAACTGCAGCAAATGGATTCTAGATGGAGTCTAACTGCAGCGAAGGGATTCTAGATGGAGACTAACTGCAGTGAATGGCTTCTAGATAGAGTCTAACTAAGGTGAAGGGATTCTAGATGGAGTCTAACTGCAGCAAAGGGATTCTAGATGGAGGCTAACTGCAGCGAATGGCTTCTAGATGAAGTCTAACTGCAGCAAATGGGTTCTAGATGGAGTCTAACTGCAGCGAATGGCTTCTAGATGGAGTCTAACTGCAGCAAATGGGTTCTAGATGGAGTCTAACTGCAGCGAATGGCTTCTAGATGGAGTCTACCTGCAGCAAAGGGATTCTAGATGGGTCTAACTGCAGCAAATGGATTCTAGATGGAGTCTAAAGATGGAGTCTAACTACAGCGAAGGGATTCTAGATGGAGTCTAACTGCAGGGAAGGGATTCTAGATGGAGTCTAACTGCAGCAAATGGCTTCTAGATGTAATCTAACTGCAGCGAAGGGATTCTAGATGGAGTCTAACAGCAGCAAAGGGATTCTAGATGGAGTCTTACTGCAGCAAATGGATTCTAGATGGAGTCTAACTGCAGCGAATGGCTTCTAGATGGAGTCTAACTGCAGCAAATGGCTTCTAGATGGAGGCAAGTGCAGCGAAGGGATGCTAGATGGAGTCTAACTGCAGTGAATTGCTTCTAGATGGAGTGTAAATGCAGCGAATGGCTTTTAGATGGAGTCTAACTGCAGCAAAGGGATTCTAAATGGAGTCTAACTGCAGTGAATAGCTTCTAGATGGAGTCTAACTGCAGCGAATGGCTTCTAGATGGATGGCTTCTAGATGGAGTCTAACTGCAGCAAATGGCTTCTTAAATGCAGCGAAGGGATTCTAGATGGAGTCTAACTGCAACAAATAGCTTCTAGATGGAGTCTAACTGCAGCATATGGCTTTTAGATGGAGTCTAACTGCAGCAAATGGCTTTTAGATTGAGTCTAACTGCTGCGGAGGGATTCTAGATGGAGTCTAACTGCAGCTAATGGCTTCTAAATGGAGTCTAAATGCAGCAAATGGCTTTTAGATGGAGTCTAACTGCAGCGAATGGCTTCTAGATGGAGTCTAACTGCAGCGAAGGGATTCTAGATGGAGTCTAACTGCAGCGAATGGCTTCTAGATGGAGTCTAACTGCAGCGAATGGCTTCTAGATGGAGTCTAATTGCAGTGAAGGTATTCTAGATGGAGTCTAACTGCAGTGTATGGCTTCTAAATGGAGTCTAACTGCAGTGAAGGGATTCTAGATTGAGTCTAACTGCAGCAAATGGCTTCTAGATGGAGTCTAACTGCAGTGAAGGGATTCTAGATGGAGTCTAACTGCAGCAAATGGGTTCTAGATGGAGTCTAACTGCAGCAAATGGCTTCTAGATGGAGTCTAACTGCAGCAACTGGCTTTTAGATGGAGTCTAACTGCAGCAAAGGGATTCTAGATGGAGTCTAACTGCAACGATTAGCTTCTAGATGGAGTCTAACTGCAGCGAATGGCTTTTAGATGGAGTCTAACTGCAGCAAATGGCTTCTAGATGGAGTCTAACTGCAGCGAATGGCTTTTAAATTGAATCTAACTGCAGCTAAGGGATTCTAGATGGAGTCTAACTGCAGCGAAGGGATTCTAGATGGAGTCTAACTGCAGCGAAGGGATTCTAGATGGAGTCTAATTGCAGTGAAGGGATTTTAGATGGAGTCTAACTGCAGCAAATGGCTTCTAGATGGAGTCTAACTACAGTGTATGGCTTCTAGATGGAGTCTAACTGCAGTGAAGGGATTCTAGATTGAGTCTAACTGCAGTGAATGGCTTCTAGATGGAGTCTAACTGCAGCAAATGGGTTCTAGATGGAGTCTAACTGCAGCAAATGGCTTCTAGATGGAATCTAACTGCAGTGAAGGGATTCTAGAAGGAGTCTAACTGCAGCAAATGGGTTCTAGATGGAGTCTAACTACAGTGTATGGCTTCTAGATGGAGTCTAACTGCAGTGAAGGGATTCTAGATTGAGTCTAACTGCAGTGAATGGCTTCTAGATGGAGTCTAACTGCAGCGAAGGAATTCTAGATGGAGTCTAACTGCAAGGAATAGCTTCTAGATGGAGTCTAACTGCAGCGAATGGCTTTTAGATGGAGTTTAAATGCAGTGAATGGCTTTTAGATGGAGTCTAACTGCAGCGAATGGCTTCTAGATGGAGTCTAACTGCAGTGAAGGGATTCTAAATGGAGTCTAACTGCAGGGAATGGCTTCTAGATGGAGTCTAACGGCAGCAAAGGGATTCTAGATGGAGTCTAATTGCAGTGAAGGGATTCTAGATGGAGTCTAAAGATGGAGTCGAACTGCAGCGAATGGCTTCTAGATGGAGTCTAACTGCAGTGAAGGGATTCTAGATGGAGACTTACTGCAGCAAATGGGTTCTAGATGGAGTCTAACTGCAGTGAATGGCTTCTAGATGGAGTCTAACTGCAGTGTATGGCTTCTAGATGGAGTCTAACTGCAACGAAGGGATTCTAGATGGAGTCTAACTGCAACAAATAGCTTCTAGATGGAGTCTAACTGCAGAAAATGGCTTTTAGATGGAGTCTAACTGCAGCAAATGGCTTTTAGATTGAGTCTAACTGCTGCGAAGGGATTCTAGATGGAGTCTAACTACAGCTAATGGCTTCTAAATGAAGTCTAAATCAAGCAAATGGCTTTTAGATGGAGTCTAACTGCAGCGAAGGGATTCTAGATGGAGTCTAACTGCAGCGAATGGCTTCTAGATGGAGTCTAACTGCAGCGAATGGCTTCTAGCTGGAGTCTAACTGCAGCAAATGGCTTCTAGATGGAGTCTAACTGCAGTGAAGGGATTCTAGATGGAGTCTAACTGCAGGGAATGGCTTCTAGATGGAGTCTAACGGCAGCGAAGGGATTCTAGATGGAGTCTAACTGCAGGGAATGGCTTCTAGATGGAGTCTAACGGCAGCAAAGGGATTCTAGATGGAGTCTAATTGCAGTGAAGGGATTCTAGATGGAGTCTAAAGATGGAGTCAAACTGCAGCAAATGGCTTCTAGATGGAGTCTAACTGCAGTGAAGGGATTCTAGATGGAGACTTACTGCAGCAAATGGGTTCTAGATGGAGTCTAACTGCAGCGAATGGCTTCTAGATGGAGTCTAACTGCAGTGCATGGCTTCTAGATGGAGTCTAACTGCAGCAAATGGCTTCTAGATGGAGTCTAACTGCAGTGAAGGGATTCTAGATAGAGTCTAACTGCAGCGAATGGCTTCTAGATGGAGTCTAACTGCAGCAAATGGCTTCTAGATGGAGGCAAGTGCAGCGAAGGGATTCTAGATGGAGTCTAACTGCAGGGAAGGGATTCTAGATGGAGTCTAACTGCAGCAAATGGCTTCTAGATGTAATCTAACTGCAGCGAAGGGATTCTAGATGGAGTCTAACAGCAGCAAGGGATTCTAGATGGAGTCTTACTGCAGCAAATGGATTCTAGATGGAGTCTAACTGCAGCAAATGGATTCTAGATGGAGCCTAACTGCAGTGAAGGGATTCTAGCTAGAGTATAACTGCAGCGAATGGCTTCTAGATGGAGTCTAACTGCAGCAAATGGCTTCTAGATGGAGGCAAGTGCAGCGAAGGGATGCTAGATGGAGTCTAACTGCAGTGAATTGCTTGTAGATGGAGTGTAAATGCAGCGAATGGCTTTCAGATGGAGTCTAACTGCAGCAAAGGGATTCTAGATGGAATCTAACTGCAGCGAATAGCTTCTAGATGAAGTCTAAATGCAGCAAATGGCTTTTAGATGGAGTCTAACTGCAGCAAAGGGATTCTAGATGGAGTCTAACTGCAGCAAATGGCTTTTAGATGGAGCCTAAATGGAGCGAATGGCTTCTAGATGGAGTCTAACTGCAGCGAATGGCTTCTAGATGGATGGCTTCTAGATGGAGTCTAACTGCAGCAAGTGGCTTCTAGATGGAGTCTAAATGCAGTGAAGGGATTCTAGATGGAGTCTAATTGCAGCAAATGGATTATAGATGGAGTCTAAAGATGGAGTCTAACTGCAACAAAGGGTTTCTAGATGGAGTCTAACTGCAGTGAAGGGATTCTAGATGGATTATAACTGCAGCAAATGGGTTCTAGATGGAGTCTAACTGCAGCAAAGGGCTTCTAGATGGATTATAACTGCAGCAAATGGGTTCTAGATGGAGTCTAACTGCAGCAAAGGGATTCCAGATGGAGTCTAACTGCAGCGAATGGCTTCCAGATGGAGTCTAAATGCAGCAAATGGCTTTTAGATGGAGTCTAACTGCAGCAAATGGCTTCTAGATGGAGTCTAACTGCAGCGAAGGGATTCTAGATGGAGTCTAACTGCAACAAATAGCTTCTAGATGGAGTCTAACTGCAGAAAATGCCTTTTAGATGGAGTCTAACTGCAGCAAATGGCTTTTAGATTGAGTCTAACTGCTGCAAAGTGATTATAGATGGAGTCTAACTGCAGCTAATGGCTTCTAAATGGAGTGTAAATGCAGCAAATGGCTTTTAGATGGAGTCTAACTGCAGCGAATGGCTTCTAGATGGAGTCTAACTGCAGCGAATGGCTTCTAGCTGGAGTCTAACTGCAGCAAATGGCTTCTAGATGGAGTCTAACTGCAGTGAAGGGATTCTAGATGGAGTCTAACTGCAGGGAATGGCTTCTAGATGGAGTCTAATGGCAGCAAAGGGATTCTAGATGGAGTCTAATTGCAGTGAAGGGATTCTAGATGGAGTCTAAAGATGGAGTTGAACTGCAGCAAATGGCTTCTAGATGGAGTCTAACTGCAGTGAAGGGATTCTAGATGGAGACTTACTGCAGCAAATGGGTTCTAGATGGAGTCTAACTGCAGCAAATGGCTTCTAGATGGAGTCTAACTGCAGTGCATGGCTTCTAGATGGAGTCTAACTGCAGTGAAGGGATTCTAGATGGAGTCTAACTGCAGTGTATGGCTTCTAGATGGAGTCTAACTGCAGCGAATGGATTCTAGATGGAGTCTAACTGCAGTGAAGGTATTCTAGATGGAGTCGAATTGCAGTGAAGGGATTCTAGATGGAGTCTAACTGCAGCGAAGGGATTCTAGATGGAGTCTAATTGCAGTGAAGGGATTCTAGATGGAGTCTAACTGCAGCAAATGGCTTCTAGATGGAGTTTAACTACAGTGTATGGCTTCTAGATGGAGTCTAACTGCAGTGAAGGGATTCTAGATTGAGTCTAACTGCAGTGAATGGCTTCTAGATGGAGTCTAACTGCAGCAAATGGGTTCTAGATGGAGTCTAACTGCAGCAAATGGCTTCTAGATGGAATCTAACTGCAGTGAAGGGATTCTAGAAGGAGTCTAACTGCAGCAAATGGGTTCTAGATGGAGTCTAACTACAGTGTATGGCTTCTAGATGGAGTCTAACTGCAGTGAAGGGATTCTAGATTGAGTCTAACTGCAGTGAATGGCTTCTAGATGGAGTCCAACTGCAGCGAAGGAATTCTAGATGGAGTCTAACTGCAAGGAATAGCTTCTAGATGGAGTCTAACTGCAGCGAATGGCTTTTAGATGGAGTTTAAATGCAGTGAATGGCTTTTAGATGGAGTCTAACTGCAGCGAATGGCTTCTAGATGGAGTCTAACTGCAGTGAAGGGATTCTAGATGGAGTCTAACTGCAGGGAATGGCTTCTAGATGGAGTCTAACGGCAGCGAAGGGATTCTAGATGGAGTCTAATTGCAGTGAAGGGATTCTAGATGGAGTCTAAAGATGGAGTCAAACTGCAGCGAATGGCTTCTAGATGGAGTCTAACTGCAGTGAAGGGATTCTAGATGGAGACTTACTGCAGCAAATGGGTTCTAGATGGAGTCTACCTGCAGTGAATGGCTTCTAGATGGAGTCTAACTGCAGTCTATGGCTTCTAGATGGAGTCTAACTGCAGCAAATGGCTTTTAGATGGAGTCTAACTGCAGCAAATGGCTTTTAGATGGAGTCTAACTGCAGCGAAGGGATTCTAGATTGAGTCTAACTGCAGCGAATGGCTTCTAGATGGAGTCTAACTGCAGCGAATGGCTTCTAGCTGGAGTCTAACTGCAGCGAATGGCTTCTAGATGGAGTCTAACTGCAGTGAAGGGATTCTAGATGGAGTCTAACTGCAGGGAATGGCTTCTAGATGGAGTCTAACGGCAGCAAAGGGATTCTAGATGGAGTCTAATTGCAGTGAAGGGATTCTAGATGGAGTCTAAAGATGGAGTCGAACTGCAGCAAATGGCTTCTAGATGGAGTCTAACTGCAGCGAATGGCTTCTAGATGGAGTCTAACTGCAGTGCATGGCTTCTAGATGGAGTCTAACTGCAGCAAATGGCTTCTAGATGGAGTCTAACTGCAGTGAAGGGATTCTAGCTAGAGTCTAACTGCAGCGAATGGCTTCTAGATGGAGTCTAAATGCAGCAAATGGCTTCTAGATGGAGGCAAGTGCAGCAAAGGGATTCTAGATGGAGTCTAACTGCAGGGAAGGGATTCTAGATGGAGTCTAACTGCAGCAAATGGCTTCTAGATGTAATCTAACTGCAGCGAAGGGATTCTAGATGGAGTCTAACAGCAGCAAGGGATTCTAGATGGAGTCTTACTGCAGCAAATGGATTCTAGATGGAGTCTAACTGCAGCGAATGGCTTCTAGATGGAGTCTAACTGCAGCAAATGGCTTCTAGATGGAGTCTAACTGCAGTGAAGGGATTCTAGCTAGAGTCTAACTGCAGCAAATGGCTTCTAGATGGAGTCTAACTGCAGCAAATGGCTTCTAGATGGAGGCAAGTGCAGCGAAGGGATGCTAGATGGAGTCTAACTGCAGTGAATTGCTTGTAGATGGAGTGCAAATGCAGCGAATGGCTTTCAGATGGAGTCTAACTGCAGCAAAGGGATTCTAGATGGAGTCTAACTGCAGCGAATTCTTCTAGATGAAGTCTAAATGCAACAAATGGCTTTTAGATGGAGTCTAACTGCAGCAAAGGGATTCTAGATGGAGTCTAACTGCAGCAAATGGCTTTTAGATGGAGTCTAAATGGAGCGAATGGCTTCTAGATGGAGTCTAACTGCAGCGAATGGCTTCTAGATGGATGGCTTCTAGATGGAGTCCAACTGCAGCAAGTGGCTTCTAGATGGAGTCTAAATGCAGTGAAGGGATTCTAGATGGAGTCTAATTGCAGCAAATGGATTATAGATGGAGTCTAAAGATGGAGTCTAACTGCAACAAAGGGTTTCTAGATGGAGTCTAACTGCAGTGAAGGGATTCTAGATGGATTATAACTGCAGCAAATGGGTTCTAGATGGAGTCTAACTGCAGCAAAGGGCTTCTAGATGGATTATAACTGCAGCAAATGGATTCTAGATGGAGTCTAACTGCAGCGAATGGCTTCCAGATGGAGTCTAAATGCAGCAAATGGCTTTTAGATGGAGTCTAACTGCAGCGAATGGCTTCTAGATGGAGTCTAACTGCAGCGAAGGGATTCTAGATGGAGTCTAACTGCAACAAATAGCTTCTAGATGGAGTCTAACTGCAGCAAATGGCTTTTAGATGGAGTCTAACTGCAGCAAATGGCTTTTAGATTGAGTCTAACTGCTGCGAAGTGATTATAGATGGAGTCTAACTGCAGCTAATGGCTTCTAAATGGAGTGTAAATGCAGCAAATGGCTTTTAGATGGAGTCTAACTGCAGCGAATGGCTTCTAGATGGCGTCTAACTGCAGCGAATGGCTTCTAGCTGGAGTCTAACTGCAGCGAATGGCTTCTAGATGGAGTCTAACTGCAGTGAAGGGATTCTAGATGGAGTCTAATTGCAGGGAATGGCTTCTAGATGGAGTCTAACGGCAGCGAAGTGAATCTAGATGGAGTCTAACTGCAGGGAATGGCTTCTAGATGGAGTCTAACGGCAGCAAAGGGATTCTAGATGGAGTCTAATTGCATTGAAGGGATTCTAGATGGAGTCTAAAGATGGAGTCGAACTGCAGCAAATGGCTTCTAGATGGAGTCTAACTGCAGTGAAGGGATTCTAGATGGAGACTTACTGCAGCAAATGGGTTCTAGATGGAGTCTAACTGCAGCGAATGGCTTCTAGGTGGAGTCTAACTGCAGTGAAGGGATTCTAGATGGAGTCTAACTGCAGTGTATGGCTTCTAGATGGAGTCTAACTGCAGTGAAGGGATTCTAGATTGAGTCTAACTGCAGCAAATGGCTTCTAGATGGAGTCTTACTGCAGTGAAGGGATTCTAGATGGAGTCTAACCTCAGCAAATGGGTTCTAGAAGAGTCTAACTGCAGGAAATGGCTTTTAGATGGAGTCTAACTGCAGCAAAGGGATTCTAGCTGGAGTCTAACTGCAACGAATGGCTTCTAGATGGAGTCTAAATGCAGCAAATGGCTTTTAGATGGAGTCTAACTGCAGCAAATGGCTTCTAGATGGAGTCTAACTGCAACAAATGGCTTCTAGATGGAGTCTAACTGCAGCGAAGGGATTCTAGATGGTGTCTAACTGCAGCAAATGGATTCTAGATGGAGTCTAACTGCAGCGAAGGGATTCTAGCTGGAGACTAACTGCAGTGAATGGCTTCTAGATAGAGTCTAACTAAGGTGAAGGGATTCTAGATGGAGTCTAACTGCAGCAAAGGGATTCTAGATGGAGTCTAACTGCAGCGAATGGCTTCTAAATGAAGTCTAACTGCAGCAAATGGCTTCTAGATGGAGTCTAACTGCAGTGAAGAGATTCTAGATGGAGTCCAACTGCAGCAAATGGATTCTAGATGGAGTCTAACTGCAGCAAAGGGATTCTAGATGGAGTCTAACTGCAGCAAATGGCTTCTAGATGGAGTCTAACTGCAGCAAATGGGTTCTAGATGGAGTCTTACTGCAGCGAATGGCTTCTAGATGGAGTCTAACTGCAGCAAAGGGATTCTAGATGGGTCTAACTGCAGTGAATGGATTCTAGATGGAGTCTAAAGATGGAGTCTAACTGCAGCAAATGGCTTCTAGATGTAATCTAACTGCAGCGAAGGGATTCTAGATGGAGTCTTACTGCAGCAAATGGCTTCTAGATGGAGTCTAACTGCAGCAAATGGCTTCTAGATGTAATCTAACTGCAGCAAAGGGATTCTAGATGGAGTCTTACTGCAGCAAATGGCTTCTAGATGGAGTCTAACTGCAGCAAATGGCTTCTAGATGGAGGCAAGTGCAGCGAAGGGATGCTAGATGGAGTCTAACTGCAGTGAATTGCTTATAGATGGAGTGTAAATGCAGCGAATGGCTTTTAGATGGAGTCTAACTGCAGCAAAGGGATTCTAGATGGAGTCTAACTGCAGTGAATAGCTTCTAGATGGAGTCCAACTGCAGCGAATAGCTTCTAGATGGAGTCTAAATGCAGCGAATGGCTTTTAGATGGAGTCTAACTGCAGCCAATGGCTTTTAGATGGAGTCTAAATGGAGCGAATGGCTTCTAGATGGAGTCTAACTGCAGCGAATGGCTTCTAGATGGATGGCTTCTAGATGGAGTCTAACTGCAGCAAATGGCTTCTTAAATGCAGTGAAGGGATTCTAGATGGAGTCTAATTGCAGCAAATGGATTATAGCTGGAGTCTAAAGATGGAGTCTAACTGCAACAAAGGGTTTCTAGATGGAGTCTAACTGCAGTGAAGGGATTCTAGATGGAGTCTAACTGCAGCAAATGGCTTCTAGATGTTTTATAACTGCATCAAAGGGATTCTAGATGGAGTCTAACTACAGCAAATGGCTTCTAGATGTTTTCTAACTGCAGCAAAGGGATTCTAGATGGAGTCTAACTGCAGCAAAGGGATTCCAGATGGAGTCTAAATGCAGCGAATGGCTTTTAGATGGCGTCTAAATGCAGCGAATGGCTTCTAGATGGAGTCTAACTGCAGCGAAGGGATTCTAGATGGAGTCTAACTGCAGCAAATGGCTTCTAGATGGAGTCTAACTGCAGCGAATGGCTTCTAGATGGAGTCTAATTGCAGCGAATGGCTTCTAGATGGAGTCTAAATGCAGTGAATGGCTTTTAGATGGAGTCTAACTGCAGCGAATGGCTTCTAGATGGAGTCTAACTGCAGTGAAGGGATTCTAGATGGAGTCTAACTGCATGGAATGGCTTCTAGATGGAGTCTAACGGCAGCGAAGGGATTCTAGATGGAGTCTAATTGCAGTGAAGGGATTCTAGATGGAGTCTAACTGCAGTGTATGGCTTCTAGATGGAGTCTAACTGCAGTGAAGGGATTCTAGATTGAGTCTAACTGCAGCAAATGGCTTCTAGATGGAGTCTAACTGCAGTGAAGGGATTCTAGATGGAGTCTAACTGCAGCAAATGGGTTCTAGATGGAGTCTAACTGCAGCAAATGGCTTCTAGATGGAGTCTAACTGCAGCAACTGGCTTTTAGATGGAGTCTAACTGCAGCAAAGGGATTCTAGATGGAGTCTAACTGCAACGATTAGCTTCTAGATGGAGTCTAACTGCAGCGAATGGCTTTTAGATGGAGTCTAACTGCAGCAAATGGCTTCTAGATGGAGTCTAACTGCAGCGAATGGCTTTTAAATTGAATCTAACTGCAGCTAAGGGATTCTAGATGGAGTCTAACTGCAACGATTAGCTTCTAGATGGAGTCTAACTGCAGCGAATGGCTTTTAGATGGAGTCTAACTGCAACGATTAGCTTCTAGATGGAGTCTAACTGCAGCGAATGGCTTTTAGATGGAGTCTAACTGCAGCAAATGGCTTCTAGATGAAGTCTAAATGCAGCGAATGGCTTTTAGATGGAGTCTAACTGCAGCGAATGGCTTCTAGATGGAGTCTAAATGCAGTAAATGGCTTTTAGATGGAGTCTAACTGCAGCGAATGGATTCTAGATGGAGTCTAACTGCAGTGAAGGGATTCTAGATGGAGTCGAATTGCAGTGAAGGGATTCTAGATGGAGTCTAACTGCAGCGAAGGGATTCTAGATGGAGTCTAACTGCAGCAAATGGCTTCTAGATGGAGTCTAACTACAGTGTATGGCTTCTAGATGGAGTCTAACTGCAGTGAATGGCTTCTAGATGGAGTCTAACTGCAGCAAATGGCTTCTAGATGGAATCTAACTGCAGTGAAGGGATTCTAGAAGGAGTCTAACTGCAGCAAATGGGTTCTAGATGGAGTCTAACTACAGTGTATGGCTTCTAGATGGAGTCTAACTGCAGTGAAGGGATTCTAGATTGAGTCTAACTGCAGTGAATGGCTTCTAGATGGAGTCTAACTGCAGCGAAGGAATTCTAGATGGAGTCTAACTGCAGGGAATAGCTTCTAGATGGAGTCTAACTGCAGCGAATGGCTTTTAGATGGAGTTTAAATGCAGTGAATGGCTTTTAGATGGAGTCTAACTGCAGCGAATGGCTTCTAGATGGAGTCTAACTGCAGTGAAGGGATTCTAGATGGAGTCTAACTGCAGGGAATGGCTTCTAGATGGAGTCTAACGGCAGCGAAGGGATTCTAGATGGAGTCTAATTGCAGTGAAGGGATTCTAGATGGAGTCTAAAGATGGAGTCGAACTGCAGCGAATGGCTTCTAGATGAAGTCTAACTGCAGTGAAGGGATTCTAGATGGAGACTTACTGCAGCAAATGGGTTCTAGATGGAGTCTAACTGCAGTGAATGGCTTTTAGATGGAGTCTAACTGCAGTGTATGGCTTCTAGATGGAGTCTAACTGCAGTGAAGGGATTCTAGACGGAGTCTAACTGCAGTGAATGGCTTCTAGATGGAGTCTAACTGCAGCAAATGGCTTTTAGATGGAGTCTAACTGCAGCAAATGGCTTTTAGATTGAGTCTAACTGCTGCGAAGGGATTCTAGATGGAGTCTAACCGCAGCTAATGGCTTCTAAATGGAGTCTAAATGCAGCAAATGGCTTTTAGATGGAGTCTAACTGCAGCGAATGGCTTCTAGATGGAGTCTAACTGCAGCGAATGGCTTCTAGCTGGAGTCTAACTGCAGTGAAGGGATTCTAGATGGAGTCTAACTGCAGGGAATGGCTTCTAGATGGAGTCTAACGGCAGCGAAGGGATTCTAGATGGAGTCTAACTGCAGGGAATGGCTTCTAGATGGAGTCTAACGGCAGCAAAGGGATTCTAGATGGAGTCTAATTGCAGTGAAGGGATTCTAGATGGAGTCTAAAGATGGAGTCGAACTGCAGCAAATGGCTTCTAGATGGAGTCTAACTGCAGTGAAGGGATTCTAGATGGAGACTTACTGCAGCAAATGGGTTCTAGATGGAGTCTAACTGCAACGAATGGCTTCTAGATGGAGTCTAACTGCAGTGCATGGGTTCTAGATGGAGTCTAATTGCAATGAAGGGATTCTAGATGGAGTCTAACTGCAGTGTATGGCTTCTAGATGGAGTCTAACTGCAGTGAAGGGATTCTAGATGGAGTCTAACTGCAGCAAATGGCTTCTAGATGGAGTCTAACTGCAGTGAAGGGATTCTAGATGGAGTCTAACTGCAGCAAATGGGTTCTAGATGGAGTCTAACTGCAGCAAATGGCTTCTAGATGGAGTCTAACAGCAGGAAATGGCTTTTAGATGGAGTCTAACTGCAGCAAAGGGATTCTAGCTGGAGTCTAACTGCAACGAATGGCTTCTAGATGGAGTCTAAATGCAGCAAATGGCTTTTAGATGGAGTCTAACTGCAGCGAATAGCTTCTAGATGGAGTCTAACTGCAGCGAAGGGATTCTAGATGGAGTCTAACTGCAGCGAAGGGATTCTAGATGGAGACTAACTGCAGTGAATGGCTTCTAGATAGAGTCTAACTAAGGTGAAGGGATTCTAGATGGAGTCTAACTGCATCAAAGGGATTCTAGATGGAGTCTAACTGCAGCAAATGGCTTCTAAATGAAGTCTAACTGCAGCGAATGGCTTCTAGATGGAGTCTAACTGCAGTGAAGAGATTCTAGATGGAGTCTAACTGCAGCAAATGGATTCTAGATGGAGTCTAACTGCAGCAAAGGGATTCTAGATGGAGTCTAACTGCAGCGAATGGCTTCTAGATGGAGTCTAACTGCAGCAAATGGGTTCTACATGGAGTCTAACTGCAGCGAAGGGATTCTAGATGGAGTCTAACTGCAGCAAATGGGTTCTAGATGGAGTCTAACTGCAGTGAAGGGATTCTAGATGGCATCTAACTGCAGCAAATGGCTTCTAGATGGAGTCTAACTGCAGCGAAGGGATTCTAGATGGAGTCTAACTGCAATGATTAGCTTCTAGATGGACTCTAACTGCAGCAAATGGCTTTTAGATGGAGTCTAACTGCAGCAAATGGCTTCTAGATGGATTCTAACTGCAGCGAATGGCTTTTAAATTGAGTCTAACTGCAGCTAAGGAATTCTAGATGGAGTCTAACTGCAGCAAATGGCTTCTAGATGGAGTCTAAATGCAGCAAATGGCTTTTAGATGGAGTCTAACTGCAGGGAATGGCTTCTAGATGGAGTCTAACGGCAGCGAAGGGATTCTAGATGGAGTCTAACTGCAGGGAATGGCTTCTAGATGGAGTCTAACGGCAGCAAAGGGATTCTAGATGGAGTCTAATTGCAGTGAAGGGATTCTAGATGGAGTCTAAAGATGGAGTCGAACTGCAGCAAATGGCTTCTAGATGGAGTCTAAATGCAGCAAATGGCTTTTAGATGGAGTCTAACTGCAGCGAATGGCTTCTAGATGGAGTCTAAATGCAGTGAATGACTTTTAGATGGAGTCTAACTGCAGCGAATGGCTTCTAGATGGAGTCTAACTGCAGTGAAGGGATGCTAGATGGAGTCTAATTGCAGTGAAGGGATTCTAGATGGAGTCTAACTGCAGTGAAGGGATTTTAGATGGAGTCTAATTGCAGTGAAGGGATTCTAGATGGAGTCTAACTGCAGCGAATGGCTTCTAGATGGAGTCTAACTGCAGTGTATGGCTTCTAGATGGAGTCTAACTGCAGTGAAGGGATTCTAGATGGAGTCTAACTGCAGCAAATGGCTTCTAGATGGAGTCTAAATGCAGCGAATGGCTCCTAGATGGAGTCTAACTGCAGTGTATGGCTTCTAGATGGAGTCTAACTGCAGTGAAGGGATTCTAGATGGAGTCTAACTGCAGCAAATGGCTTCTAGATGGAATCTAACTGCAGTGAAGGGATTCTAGAAGGAGTCTTACTGCAGCAAATGGGTTCTAGATGGAGTCTAACTGCAGCGAAGGGATTCTAGATGGAGTCTAAATGCAGCGAATGGATTCTAGACCGAATCCACAGGCTCATTAGCAGTAATGGCAAGAACCTGCCTTGATAATACCACCTAATTCTGAATCAGGAGCACACAGGCAGCATAGGTGCTGCACAGGATAGATAGTATTTTATGGGGTAAATATCTCCTGCAATCCCAACTATCAATGGGTACTTTAAAAACAAACACTGTTTAAACCCCCAGATTTGGGTAATGTTCCGGCCATACTATTAGTGCTGTGGTGAGGCTCAGCGGTACCCGTTGGAGGCGACTTGGGTCCCACCAAAATACAGTCAAGTAGCTGTCAGAACCGCTCTAGCACCTGCCCTCCTTCATAATGCCACATTCTATGGCACTGGCGCCCAGAATCCCAGGAGCATCGCTTCAGAATGACCACAAACTATGTCCTCTGTCAATGTTACTAGAAGGCACCTCCATAGATTGAGAGGGGCATAACAGCTGAGCTGTGGGGTGGGGTTCCCTCAGGAGCTGCAGGCCTGTGCATGCGTCCCAGGAAGCTCCCAATACCCTCTTAGGAAGTGGGCACCTCCACGTGCAGAATGTTCAAGGCAATGCAACCTGTGCTCCCCAGTTGCTGTGGACCCCACTGTCTATGCTGGCCCGGCTGAGGTGAACAAAGTGACAAAAGGAGGTCCTCATCAGCTTCCGAGCCCCCGAACTCTCAATGAGAATATGACGTAGAGATGGCGTCATCAGGCGTTCTCCTCAGCTCTACTAGATGCAATCTCCCACTGGAAGTAGATTCAGACGGAATCCTAGAAACACATGATCGAGTACTTCATCCAGTGAGATAGAAATGAGAACCTGCCGGGGAGCAACCCAGAGATTGCATCTAGTGGAGTGGGTGAGACTGCAGCTAGTAGAGTGGGTGAGACTGCAGCTAGTAGAGTGGGTGAGATTGCATCTAGTGGAGTGGGTGAGACTGCATCTAGTAGAGTGGGTGAGATTGGATCTAGTAGAGTGGTTGAGACTGCAGCTAGTAGAGTGGGTGAGATTGCATCTAGTAGAGTGGGTGAGACTGCATCTAGTAGTGTGGGTGAGACTGCATCAAGTAGAGTGGGTGAGCCTGCATCTAGTAGAGTGGGTGAGACTGCATCTAGAGGAGTGGGTGAGACTGCATCTAGTAGAGTGGGTGAGATTGCATCTAGTGGAGTGGGTGAGATTGCATCTAGTAGAGTGGGTGAGATTGCATCTAGTAGAGTGGGTGATGGTGGAGTGGGTGAGATTGCATCTAGTGGAGTGGGTGGGATGGCATCTAGTGGAGTGAGTGAGATTGCATCTAGTAGAGTGGGTGAGATTGCATCTAGTAGAGTGGGTGAGAGTGGAGTGGGTGAGATTGCATCTAGTGGAGTGGGTGAGATGGCATCTAGTGGAGTGAGTGAGATTGCATCTAGTAGAGTGGGTGAGATTGCATCTAGTAGAGTGGGTGAGATGGCATCTAGTGGAGTGAGTGAGATTGCATCTAGTAGAGTGGGTGAGATTGCAGCTAGTAGAGTGGGTGAGACTGCATCTAGTAGAGTGGGTGAGATTGCAGCTAGTAGAGTGGGTGAGACTGCATCTAGTAGAGTGGGTGAGACTGCATCTAGAAGAGTGTGAGAGACTGCAGCTAGTAGGGTGGGTGAGATTGCATCTAGTGGAGTGGGAGAGATTGCATCTAGAGGAGTGGGTGAGATTGCATCTAGTAGAGTGGGTGAGATTGCATCTAGTGGAGTGGGTGAGACTGCAGCTAGTAGAGTGGGTGAGACTGCATCTAGTAGAGTGGGTGTGACTGCATCTAGTACAGTGGGTGAGATTGCATCTAGAGGAGTGGGTGAGATTGCATCTCGTGGAGTGGGTGAGATTGCATCTAGTGGAGTGGGTGAGACTGCATCTAGAGGATTGGGTGAGATTGCATCTAGAGGAGTGGGTAAGATTGCATCTAGTGGAGTGGGTGAGATTGCAGCTAGTAGAGTGGGTGAGACTGCTTCTAGTGGTGGAGTGGGTGAGACTGCATCTAGTAGAGTGGGTGAGACTGCATCTAGTAGAGTGGGTGAGATTGCAGCTAGTAGAGTGGGTGAGATTGCTTCTAGTGGAGTGGGTGAGATTGCAGCTAGTAGAGTGGGTGAGATTGCATCTAGAAGAGTGGGTGAGATTGCATTTAGTAGAGTGGGTAAGACTGCATCTAGTGGAGTGGGTGAGCCTGCATCTAGTAGAGTGGGTGAGAGTGCTTCTAGTAGAGTGCGTGAGATTGCATCTAGTAGAGTGGGTGAGCCTGCATCTAGTGGAGTGGGTGAGATTGCTTCTAGGAGAGTGGGTGAGCCTGCTTCTAGTGGAGTGGGTGAGATTGCTTCTAGTAGAGTGGGTGAGATTGCTTATAGTAGAGTGGGTGAGCCTGCATCTAGTGGAGTGGGTGAGATTGCTTCTAGGAGAGTGGGTGAGAGTGCTTCTAGTAGAGTGCGTGAGATTGCATTTAGTAGAGTGGGTAAGACTGCATCTAGTGGAGTGGGTGAGCCTGCATCTAGTAGAGTGGGTGAGAGTGCTTCTAGTAGAGTGCGTGAGATTGCATCTAGTAGAGTGGGTGAGCCTGCATCTAGTGGAGTGGGTGAGATTGCTTCTAGGAGAGTGGGTGAGATTGCTTCTAGTAGAGTGGGTGAGCCTGCATCTAGTGGAGTGGGTGAGATTGCTTCTAGGAGAGTGGGTGAGCCTGCATCTAGTGGAGTGGGTGAGATTGCTTCTAGTAGAGTGGGTGAGATTGCATCTAGTAGAGTGGGTGAGATTGCATCTAGAAGAGTGGGTGAGATTGCATCTAGTAGAGTGGGTGAGCCTGCATCTAGTGGAGTGGGTGAGATTGCTTCTAGTAGAGTGGGTGAGATTGCATCTAGAAGAGTGGGTGAGATTGCATCTAGTAGAGTGGGTGAGCCTGCATCTAGTGGAGTGGGTGAGATTGCTTCTAGTAGAGTGGGTGAGATTGCTTCTAGTAGAGTGGGTGAGCCTGCATCTAGTGGAGTGGGTGAGCCTGCATCTAGTAGAGTGGGTGAGAGTGCTTCTAGTAGAGTGCGTGAGATTGCATCTAGTAGAGTGGGTGAGCCTGCATCTAGTGGAGTGGGTGAGATTGCTTCTAGGAGAGTGGGTGAGATTGCTTCTAGTAGAGTGGGTGAGCCTGCATCTAGTGGAGTGGGTGAGATTGCTTCTAGTAGAGTGGGTGAGATTGCATCTAGAAGAGTGGGTGAGATTGCATCTAGTAGAGTGGGTGAGCCTGCATCTAGTAGAGTGGGTGAGATTGCATCTAGAAGAGTGGGTGAGATTGCATCTAGTAGAGTGGGTGAGCCTGCATCTAGTGGAGTGGGTGAGATTGCTTCTAGTAGAGTGGGTGAGATTGCATCTAGAAGAGTGGGTGAGATTGCATCTAGTAGAGTGGGTGAGCCTGCATCTAGTAGAGTGGGTGAGATTGCATCTAGAAGAGTGGGTGAGATTGCATCTAGTAGAGTGGGTGAGCCTGCATCTAGTGGAGTGGGTGAGATTGCTTCTAGTAGAGTGGGTGAGATTGCATCTAGAAGAGTGGGTGAGATTGCATCTAGTAGAGTGGGTGAGCCTGCATCTAGTAGAGTGGGTGAGATTGCATCTAGAAGAGTGGGTGAGATTGCATCTAGTAGAGTGGGTGAGCCTGCATCTAGTGGAGTGGGTGAGATTGCTTCTAGTAGAGTGGGTGAGATTGCTTCTAGTAGAGTGGGTGAGATTGCTTCTAGTAGAGTGGGTGAGATTGCATCTAGTAGAGTGGGTGAGCCTGCATCTAGTAGAGTGGGTGAGATTGCATCTAGAAGAGTGGGTGAGATTGCATCTAGTAGAGTGGGTGAGCCTGCATCTAGTGGAGTGGGTGAGATTGCTTCTAGTAGAGTGGGTGAGATTGCATCTAGAAGAGTGGGTGAGATTGCATCTAGTAGAGTGGGTGAGCCTGCATCTAGTAGAGTGGGTGAGATTGCATCTAGAAGAGTGGGTGAGATTGCATCTAGTAGAGTGGGTGAGCCTGCATCTAGTGGAGTGGGTGAGATTGCTTCTAGTAGAGTGGGTGAGATTGCATCTAGAAGAGTGGGTGAGATTGCATCTAGTAGAGTGGGTGAGCCTGCATCTAGTAGAGTGGGTGAGATTGCATCTAGAAGAGTGGGTGAGATTGCATCTAGTAGAGTGGGTGAGCCTGCATCTAGTAGAGTGGGTGAGATTGCTTCTAGTAGAGTGGGTGAGATTGCATCTAGTAGAGTGGGTGAGCCTGCATCTAGTGGAGTGGGTGAGATTGCTTCTAGTAGAGTGGGTGAGATTGCATCTAGTAGAGTGGGTGAGCCTGCATCTAGTGGAGTGGGTGAGATTGCTTCTAGTAGAGTGGGTGAGATTGCATCTAGTAGAGTGGGTGAGAGTGCTTCTAGTAGAGTGGGTGAGATTGCTTCTAGGAGAGTGGGTGAGCCTGCATCTAGTGGAGTGGGTGAGATTGCTTCTAGTAGAGTGGGTGAGATTGCATCTAGAAGAGTGGGTGAGATTGCATCTAGAAGAGTGGGTGAGATTGCATCTAGTAGAGTGGGTGAGCCTGCATCTAGTAGAGTGGGTGAGATTGCTTCTAGTAGAGTGGGTGAGATTGCATCTAGTAGAGTGGGTGAGCCTGCATCTAGTGGAGTGGGTGAGATTGCTTCTAGTAGAGTGGGTGAGATTGCATCTAGTAGAGTGGGTGAGAGTGCTTCTAGTAGAGTGGGTGAGATTGCTTCTAGGAGAGTGGGTGAGCCTGCATCTAGTGGAGTGGGTGAGATTGCTTCTAGTAGAGTGGGTGAGATTGCTTCTAGTAGAGTGGGTGAGCGTGCTTCTAGTAGAGTGGGTGAGATTGCTTCTAGGAGAGTGGGTGAGCCTGCATCTAGTGGAGTGGGTGAGATTGCTTCTAGTAGAGTGGGTGAGATTGCATCTAGAAGAGTGGGTGAGATTGCATCTAGTAGAGTGGGTGAGCCTGCATCTAGTGGAGTGGGTGAGATTGCTTCTAGTAGAGTGGGTGAGATTGCTTCTAGTAGAGTGGGTGAGATTGCATCTAGTAGAGTGGGTGAGAGTGCTTCTAGTAGAGTGGGTGAGAGTGCTTCTAGTAGAGTGGGTGAGATTGCTTCTAGTAGAGTGGGTGAGATTGCATCTAGTAGAGTGGGTGAGCCTGCATCTAGTGGAGTGGGTGAGATTGCTTCTAGGAGAGTGGGTGAGCCTGCATCTAGTGGAGTGGGTGAGATTGCTTCTAGTAGAGTGGGTGAGATTGCATCTAGAAGAGTGGGTGAGATTGCATCTAGTAGAGTGGGTGAGCCTGCATCTAGTGGAGTGGGTGAGATTGCTTCTAGTAGAGTGGGTGAGCCTGCATCTAGTAGAGTGGGTGAGAGTGCTTCTAGTAGAGTGGGTGAGAGTGCTTCTAGTAGAGTGGGTGAGATTGCTTCTAGTAGAGTGGGTGAGATTGCTTCTAGTAGAGTGGGTGAGCCTGCATCTAGTGGAGTGGGTGAGATTGCTTCTAGGAGAGTGGGTGAGCCTGCATCTAGTGGAGTGGGTGAGATTGCTTCTAGCAGAGTGGGTGAGATTGCATCTAGTAGAGTGGGTGAGAGTGCTTCTTGTAGAGTGGGTGAGAGTGCTTCTAGTAGAGTGGGTGAGATTGCTTCTAGTAGAGTGGGTGAGATTGCATCTAGTAGAATGGGTGAGATTGCATCTAGTAGAGTAGGTGAGAGTGCTTCTAGTAGAGTGGGTGAGAGTGCTTCTAGTAGAGTGGGTGAGATTGCTTCTAGTAGAGTGGGTGAGATTGCTTCTAGTAGAGTGGGTGAGCCTGCATCTAGTGGAGTGGGTGAGATTGCTTCTAGGAGAGTGGGTGAGCCTGCATCTAGTGGAGTGGGTGAGATTGCACCTAGTAGAGTGGGTGAGAGTGCTTCTAGTAGAGTGCGTGAGATTGCTTCTAGTAGAGTGGGTGAGCCTGCATCTAGTGGAGTGGGTGAGATTGCTTCTAGGAGAGTGGGTGAGCCTGCATCTAGTGGAGTGGGTGAGATTGCATCTAGTAGAGTGGGTGAGATTGCATCTAGTAGAGTGGGTACGCGGTCTCGGGAGCTGATGGGGACCTCCTTTTTAGAGGCACTTCTTCAGAGTCAATCCCTAACTTCCGGCCCTACCAGTAGTGCGTTGAAAGTGTGCGGTTGTGCTAAAAGCAAAAGCCGTCCTCTTCAGGGAGCTGTAGTAGAGTGGGTGAGCCTGCATCTAGTGGAGTGGGTGAGATTGCTTCTAGGAGAGTGGGTGAGCCTGCATCTAGTGGAGTGGGTGAGATTGCTTCTAGCAGAGTGGGTGAGATTGCATCTAGTAGAGTGGGTGAGAGTGCTTCTAGTAGAGTGGGTGAGAGTGCTTCTAGTAGAGTGGGTGAGATTGCTTCTAGTAGAGTGGGTGAGATTGCATCTAGTAGAGTGGGTGAGATTGCATCTAGTAGAGTAGGTGAGAGTGCTTCTAGTAGAGTGGGTGAGAGTGCTTCTAGTAGAGTGGGTGAGAGTGCTTCTAGTAGAGTGGGTGAGAGTGCTTCTAGTAGAGTGGGTGAGAGTGCTTCTAGTAGAGTGGGTGAGAGTGCTTCTAGTAGAGTGGGTGAGATTGCTTCTAGTAGAGTGGGTGAGATTGCTTCTAGTAGAGTGGGTGAGCCTGCATCTAGTGGAGTGGGTGAGATTGCTTCTAGGAGAGTGGGTGAGCCTGCATCTAGTGGAGTGGGTGAGATTGCATCTAGTAGAGTGGGTGAGAGTGCTTCTAGTAGAGTGCGTGAGATTGCTTCTAGTAGAGTGGGTGAGCCTGCATCTAGTGGAGTGGGTGAGATTGCTTCTAGGAGAGTGGGTGAGCCTGCATCTAGTGGAGTGGGTGAGATTGCATCTAGTAGAGTGGGTGAGATTGCATCTAGTAGAGTGGGTACGCGGTCTCGGGAGCTGATGGGGACCTCCTTTTTAGAGGCACTTCTTCAGAGTCAATCCCTAACTTCCGGCCCTACCAGTAGTGCGTTGAAAGTGTGCGGTTGTGCTAAAAGCAAAAGCCGTCCTCTTCAGGGAGCTGTAGTAGAGTGGGTGAGCCTGCATCTAGTGGAGTGGGTGAGATTGCTTCTAGGAGAGTGGGTGAGCCTGCATCTAGTGGAGTGGGTGAGATTGCTTCTAGCAGAGTGGGTGAGATTGCATCTAGTAGAGTGGGTGAGAGTGCTTCTAGTAGAGTGGGTGAGAGTGCTTCTAGTAGAGTGGGTGAGATTGCTTCTAGTAGAGTGGGTGAGATTGCATCTAGTAGAGTGGGTGAGATTGCATCTAGTAGAGTAGGTGAGAGTGCTTCTAGTAGAGTGGGTGAGAGTGCTTCTAGTAGAGTGGGTGAGAGTGCTTCTAGTAGAGTGGGTGAGATTGCTTCTAGTAGAGTGGGTGAGATTGCTTCTAGTAGAGTGGGTGAGCCTGCATCTAGTGGAGTGGGTGAGATTGCTTCTAGGAGAGTGGGTGAGCCTGCATCTAGTGGAGTGGGTGAGATTGCATCTAGTAGAGTGGGTGAGAGTGCTTCTAGTAGAGTGCGTGAGATTGCTTCTAGTAGAGTGGGTGAGCCTGCATCTAGTGGAGTGGGTGAGATTGCTTCTAGGAGAGTGGGTGAGCCTGCATCTAGTGGAGTGGGTGAGATTGCATCTAGTAGAGTGGGTGAGATTGCATCTAGTAGAGTGGGTACGCGGTCTCGGGAGCTGATGGGGACCTCCTTTTTAGAGGCACTTCTTCAGAGTCAATCCCTAACTTCCGGCCCTACCAGTAGTGCGTGGAAAGTGTGCGGTCGTGCTAAAAGCAAAAGCCGTCCTCTTCAGGGAGCTGTAGCAGTTCAGGAAGGGCGTTGAGTTCCCTTTAATGAAGACCTTCCAGCAAACATGAGCTGAAAGTTCCTGGCAGTGCTTTTTTAAAGCAGTCTTCTGAAAGTTTGTGACTTACTTGGCGCTGTAAGCACGCTATTAGTGTAATAAAATGTCTTAACTAGGTCTGCCTTCAGCAACTTGATGTATAAGGACTATGTGTGTCCTTTACTGAAGTCTGGTTAAAAACAGACATTGGCAAAGCCAACAGTGCTGGCTTGTGTATAAGTTTTTTTTATTTTATTGATGTAATATGCGTTCATGTCATCAACAGATGCAGCGAGGGCGGCGCAAAGAGCAATGCAAGGAGTTCAGATCACACAGGCTGGGGGCCAGCGTCTCAATAGAGAAAATGCATCTACATACAAAAAATGAAGAGAATACAGTTTGCCGGCTTGGCTCGGGCATTTGCTGGGCACTGCTATTATGTACCCAGGCACTCGTGCCATGTTGCAACTGCTGCCATTGATGGCCACATAATACAACTGGCAAGTCCCTTTCCCATGCCTACCCAAAAGCCCAAACTGTTGGCATTGCCAATGCGTGTTACCTACCACCTTGCTTTTCTCTTCATCTTCTTCACATGACCCCCACCCGCCCCCACCCCTCCCAGGTGCCTCCCCGTCACCTATCCTCTTCCGTGTGTTGGGGATAAACAGCTAAATGAAAGGAATGGTGGCGTCTCTGTAGTGCCTCGTGAGTGCTCCCCCCTGTGGGGCTGTTATTGCCCTGCTCTCTCTGGGGCTCCCAGTTATTGCCCTCCCCTCGAGGATGCTGTGTAGAGTTATCCTCGGTGGCGCATCATGGCCCTCCACTGGTGCCCAGCCACTGATCTCCTCTCACTGATACCCGGGCAGCCCCCTCCTCCCTCTGATGCCCCGCGTCCCGACACCTCTCCCTGATATCCTAGTATCCACCCTCCAGCCTTAATAATGCCCTCCTTCCTCGGATGTCCCTGATGCCCCAAAGTCCGGATGCTGTGGCCTGCTCTAATGGCCTGTACAGCTCCCTCTGGTATCTTAATGTCTCATCCCCTCTGTGACGTCCTGTTATTGCCCCTCCCCTTGGCGAGCCTTGTTATTGCCCAGCTCTCCCTGCTGCCCCCTCCCCTTGGCGAGCCCTGTTATTGCCCCGCTCCCCCTGCTGCCCCCTCCCCTTGGGGAGCCCGGTTATTGCCCAGCTCTCCCTGCTGCCCCCTCCCCTTGGGGAGCCCTGTTATTGCCCCGCTCCCCCTGCTGCCCCCTCCCCTTGGGGAGCCCGGTTATTGCCCAGCTCTCCCTGCTGCCCCCTCCCCTTGGGGAGCCCTGTTATTGCCCCGCTCCCCCTCCTGCCCCCTCCCCTTGGGGAGCCCGGTTATTGCCCAGCTCTCCCTGCTGCCCCCTCCCCTTGGGGAGCCCTGTTATTGCCCCGCTCCCCCTCCTGCCCCCTCCCCTTGGGGAGCCCGGTTATTGCCCAGCTCTCCCTGCTGCCCCCTCCCCTTGGGGAGCCCTGTTATTGCCCAGCTCTCCCTGCTACCCCCTCCCCTTGGCGAGCCCTGTTATTGCCCCGCTCCCCCTGCTGCCCCCTCCCCTTGGGGAGCCCGGTTATTGCCCAGCTCTCCCTGCTGCCCCCTCCCCTTGGGGAGCCCGGTTATTGCCCAGCTCTCCCTGCTGCCCCCTCCCCTTGGGGAGCCCTGTTATTGCCCCGCTCCCCCTGCTGCCCCCTCCCCTTGGGGAGCCCTGTTATTGCCCAGCTCTCCCTGCTGCCCCCTCCCCTTGGGGAGCCCTGTTATTGCCCAGCTCCCCCTGCTGCCCCCTCCCCTTGGGGATCCGTTATTGCCCAGCTCTCCCTGCTGCCCCCTCCCCTTGGGGAGCCCTGTTATTGCCCAGCTCCCCCTGCTGCCCCCTCCCCTCATTGCCCAGCTCCCCCTTCCCCTTGGGGAGCCCTGTTATTGCCCAGCTCCCCCTGCTGCCCCCTCCCCTTATTGCCCAGCTCCCCCTTCCCCTTGGGGAGCCCTGTTATTGCCCAGCTCCCCCTGCTGCCCCCTCCCCTTATTGCCCAGCTCCCCCTTCCCCTTGGGGAGCCCTGTTATTGCCCAGCTCCCCCTTCCCCTTGGGGAGCCCTGTTATTGCCCAGCTCCCCCCTCCCCTTATTGCCCAGCTCCCCCTTCCCCTTGTGGAGCCCTGTTATTGCCCAGCTCCCCCTTCCCCTTGGGGAGCCCTGTTATTGCCCAGCTCCCCCTGCTGCCCCCTCCCCTTATTGCCCAGCTCCCCCTTCCCCTTGGGGAGCCCTGTTATTGCCCAGCTCTCCCTGCTGCCCCCTCCCTTTGGGGGGGCCTGTTATTGCCCAGCTCTCCCTGCTGCCCCCTCCCTTTGGGGGGGGCCTGTTATTGCCCAGCTCCCCCTGCTGCCCCCTCCCTTTATTGCCCAGCTCCCCCTGCTGCCCCCTCCCTTGGGGGGGGCCTGTTATTGCCCCGCCCCCACCTCGTGACTCTTCTTCTTTCTTTCTAGGCCTCGGGGCAGGAATTTCTGCAGCGTCTGAGTAATTCATGAGGCGCGAAGAGGGTGCGGGGGGGCCTAGGGAGAAATCTAGTGGGGGAGGGGGGGTTACGAGCGCCCAGGATATGGATGGGGGGGGCATGAGAATGCAGAAATAACGGAAAGAAACACAGATGGCGGCGAAGCGAAAGCTGTGGCGTTATGGGCGGGGGGGGCGCTCCCCCGCCCCGGCGCGGCCCCCCCTCCCCCCGCTCCTCACCCTCCTCACCGGCAGCCTCTCCACTCCCGCTCCTCGCCTGAGCCCGCCCCGGATCTGGAAGTAAACCCGACCCTCTGCGCCTCCTGCTGCCCCCCCCCACCTCCCCGGGCCCCCGCCGAGACCGGAGGCCCGGCTCCTCCCCAGCCAGGACCGAGACCCCCTCCCCGTGCCCTCACGCTGCCCACCCCGGACTCCTCTGCCAAGTCACCCGGGGGCCTGCCCCCTGCAGAGCAATGCCCCCCCCCCCGCCCACACCCAGAACACGAGCACCCAGACATGTTTCCGCCTTGATGTGATGGTGGGCATCATTCATCGGTGAGCCGGGGGGGGGGGGGGGGCCAGGGCTGGACACGCCCCCTCTCACTGAACCCGCGGGGGGCGGGGGGGCTCTACTCTACAGTAGTTACTTACTAGCCGGCGCTTAAATGGGAGCTGCGCCAAAAGGCCCAGCGCCCAATCGGCTGCGCCAGAATGTCCGTCTTTCACTGTTTACTGATGACCCAAGACCCCCTTCTACACTGCAGCTTAACCAAGGATGCAGAAATGGGCTGCCGGTGCAATTGCCAGTGCTTATGATTATTTTAAGGTTTTGGTTGGCCTCCCTAAGTGAGACTTGGGTGCCTTGCGAGAGGACCAGACGGCAGGCACTCCAGTGAAGAGGCCCACCAAGGGTCACACGTGCCCGGGTTTCCTTGGTTACTGCAGAGGTGGCACAGGATCTGGCAACTAAGGTGGCAGGACTAAGGCACCTTTGCATAGGGCTTAAACTCTTCTGTACGACAACTGTCTACACTCTGGAGAAATGCCAGTGCTTATGATTAATTCAACTATTACAGCCATCGATTTGTCTCCCATCTTTATATGCACTACCCCTCCTCCTCTCCACCATCCTCATCATTATTATCAGAAAACGATCATACAGGATGGACTGGCAAGAGGTGCCACAGCCTTATGGCACAATTCACATAGGTTTCCACTGATCAAAGCAGGAGTTGCCCTCAGCATCTGAAGCTCCCTGTGCCACCTTATCCCTTCTTCACAAAACCTACAACTGCATCATCTTTGAGGCATCTCGGGGGCTCCAGGGAGATTGCCTCACTGGCATCTCGGGTGCTCCAGGTAGATTGGCCCACTGGCATCTCAGGTGCTCCAGGTAGATTGCCTCACTGGCATGTCAGGTGCTCCAGGCAGATTGGCTCACTGGCATCTCAGGTGCTCCAGGCAGATTGCCTCACTGGCATCTCGGGTGCTCCAGGTAGATTGGCCCACTGGCATCTCGGGTGTTCCAGGCAGATTGCCTCACTGGCATCTCAGGTGCTCCAGGCAGATTGCCTTACTGGCATCTCGGGTGTTCCAGGCAGATTGCCTCACTGGCATCCCATGTGCTTCACTTGCAAGTGCCTTCTTCCCTTGAGCTGGTGGGGCCAACCAGTTCGCCAATCGCCTTCCCGGATCTGCCTTGGTCGAACCGCCAGTGCCAAGCACTAGGAGACCGGATAGCCAGGCACCCGTCTACCATGACCGCGATTTAAAGGAGAATACCTTTTATTCCGTTTTGGCATCACCGCGGCCGGCTTCTTCCTTGGGCAGTGCAGTGACTCAAACCTTCCTCCACGATGAGAGCCTCTCTTCCTCTGCTGGATCTCCCGAACTGCAGGAACTCCCAGGAACTACCGCCACCGCCGGTAGTTCCACTTTCAAGGTACATTGTTCCGTCAGGCCTCCCGCCCGTTTCGTTGGGTACTGCTAAAGGTGTGTTAAATCCTTTACTTGCCTTCGGGGCTGGCCGTCCCTATTGTCTAACATTGTCCTTTTACCTTCTGCAACCGCCTTTTCAACTGTTAAACAAAGACTTGACTGCAGCTACTAGAACCGTTTGAACGTGGGCACTTTGCCTTATACCACTGACTCTGGCACAGGCCTATTGATTCTGGCTAATTCTGTTACATCTGCCTTCTCTAGATTGCTTTTCATCAAGAAATGTGTTGGTGCACCTAAACTCTTATAACCACCTTTCTTTCCCCTTTATATATTGTTGAAGTGCCATTTTGCTCGGTTTTCACCTAAGTATTGCTTATGCTAAAATGCTACCTTGCCTAACTTGTTCACAATCCAATTGGGAAGTTTTGCTGGTGTGTTTAGGAGTCTAACCCTATATAACTTGAACTTTCCCTCCCTCTGAAGAAATTGTTAGAGTGCCATTTCTGCTTGGTTTACACTGTGCCATTTTGCTCAATTTTCACTCTTGCTCCAACTTGTCTACAATTTAAAGAGGAAGTTGTGTATACTTTTCTTGACCTTTTTAACTTGCTTTCAGGATAGTGACTTGTGTGTGGAATTAAGAGTATGAAATATATATATATATATATATATATATTCTTTTTGATACAAAGCTTTGGTCAGTTTTTCTTTGCTCCATAGTGTTGTAGTCCTAGTGTGTAAGCCCTGAATACTGCTCATCTCCCTCTTGAGATAAGTCTGACTGCTCAGCCACAGCTACCAACTAAATCTTTGTGGTACAGACTGATACCAAAGGGGATTTATTGCATATACCTGTAGTCCTAATCTTCTGTAGTGCTCCACAAGGGAACTACATAGGATTCTGTCTAACACTGGTGTACAGCGGTGAGGATAAAGTATTGAGTTTACATTTTAGAGTGCTGCTAGTACCTTGGTGCAACTAACCACAAGGCTTAACAATCACTGAAAGCTCATTTTACAACACCAAGTGAAATATGGAGCGCTATAGCCAGGAGACCCTCCTTGTAAATACTGCTGAGTATTTAAGGGATCTGTGCAGACAAAAAAGTCTTCTGTCATAGGCAAGAAATCAAAGTTGATTGAAAGATTGTTGGAGAAACAAAGTCTGGAGAGTGGGGCTGTAGTGCCTACTCCTCCAGCAACTGTAGCAAATATCGAGGATGATAATGTTGATGATGTTATTGTTGAGACAGATGAGGAAGTGGAGGCTGACAGTGTAGCCCCCACTAGTCCTCTGCCTGCTCAAAGGCCTCAAGCCTTGGCTACTGAACCTTTGTCAGGTCCCACATTAAGCCTTGAGTTTATCTCACTTGAAAAAATGAGGCTTGAACTTGAATTCAAAAGAACTAGTGCCCAAACTGAACAGAAACACCAAGAACTAAGGCTCAGAGAAATGGAGCTCAATCATGAGCTAGAGATGAAGAAATTGTCTGTGAAAAATTCTTCTCTCCCCGGATCCTCTAGATCTTCCAGTCCAAAGAGACCCCGGATGTCTAAAGAGATTGTGGGTATGTATGAACCTAAGTTGGATGTGTTGGATTGGCTTGCTATGTTTGAATACAATCATGGGCTCCAGGACATCACAGGGAATCAGTTGCTTCCCTGGTTATTCTCTAGGCCCCCCCTGTTGCATCTGATGTGGTAATGGAGTTGGGGGAGGTGGACAGGATGGACTATGAATGTGTGAAACCAGCTTTGAGAGCTAGATTTCGGAAGACCGCTTCCCAGTACCTTAAGAGGTTTAGGACCCTCAAAAAGCATGATGGTACCCCTTGGGCTACCTGGGTGTGTAAGTGTTTGAAAAACCTAGAGGGATGGATTAAGGGTTACAGAGTGAACACTTATGAGGGAATGAGAAATCTTGTCATGTTGGAGTCTATCTTTGATGCCTGCTCTCCTGAGCTCAGACAGCACTTGGCTGATTCTAAGGAAATAGATTCCAAGAAACTAGCTAAGGCTAATGACTTGTGGGTTACCAACAGGGCTACTCACAAGGATTCTGGGGTCACTCAGAAAAAGGATGTGGGAAAGCAGCCTAAGAAAGACAACGAAGAGAATTCAAATAATTCCAATTCCAAAGAGGGCCACAAACAAAACTCTAAGGGTAAGTCACAAGGGAAACCAACTCACTCTAGTGTACCTTCTGGTCCCAGACCAGAAGGAAGTCAGAACAAGCCACCATTCATAAAGACATTTGGGAAATGTTATGTTTGTGG
This sequence comes from Ambystoma mexicanum, assembly GCF_040938575.1. Classification (NCBI taxonomy): domain Eukaryota; kingdom Metazoa; phylum Chordata; class Amphibia; order Caudata; family Ambystomatidae; genus Ambystoma; species Ambystoma mexicanum. The sequence goes on along the minus strand of NC_090929.1, from coordinate 6,010,652 downwards.
TTAAACTGACCATGTGAAAGGGGATCCCAGATGTAAGGGTAAACCTTCAGGGTCCACACTGTCTACTTAGCCTTCACTCCTGAGGATAAAGTACAAATGGCCAGTGGAAACTTTCAACTACTAGCTGAAGACCCCATAAGAGTCTCAGCTAGTGTTCCTTTAGTGTCCTTGGGGTTGTGGGAACAACAGAATTTAGATGTCTATAATTCTATCCCAAAAAATACTAAAGAGTATTATAAGGACAGTGTCCTAGTGAATGGTCAGGAGACCCCTGCCATTAGAGACACTGGAGCCAGCATAACTGTGGTGGACAAATCTTTTTTCAAGGTGGAGGATGTTGCTAAGGCACCCAAATGCCTCACCAAGTTAGCTGGAGGGCCTGTGCAGATGCTTCTCCAGTTACCAGCTCTCCTCCAGTGCAATGACATGACTGTCAGGATACCTGTTAGTGTGCAATCTGAAGTACCTGGAAGGGTTCTGTTGGGAAATTACCTAAAAGATCTTGGAGTAGTGTCAAGTACCCCCAGACCTCCCAGCAAAAGACTACAGGAGCTCACCACACCTGCAAGGGATAGGACCTTGAGGGGCTCGCCTGAGGAGATGATAGAAAAATAAATCACTCCTACTCCACTGGAGTTACTAACTGCTATTTCTGAGCAACCAGAAGCAAAGGGGAAACCCAAGACTTCTAAGAAGAAACCAGCAGGAAGCACTTCTGTGCTTCCAACAAGGACATCCCCTCGGTTGTCCAAAGTCACACCTGTGACTCCTCCTCCAGCTGAGGTTGAGAGTGAGGTACCACCCTGTGTGGTTGAACTAGAATCTGAGGATTCAGATCTAGTAGAAGGTCAGGATCTTATCAGCGATCTGGACCCTGTGGACCATCCTGAGCTGCAGTCTTTACTGGCAGAAGGTGGACCCAGCAGGGCAGACTTCAGTAAGGGACGAAGAGAATGTCCAACTCTGGAAGGTCTTTGCCACCAGGCAGCTTCTCAGCTTGAAGAGCAAGAGCCTGGGAAGTATAGGTTGCATTGGGAAGATGACCTCTTCTACAGTGAACCAACAGAGTCAACCCCTGGAGACTACAAAAGACTTGTAGTGCCCTAAGGGAAAATACTCCAATTCTTGCAACTAGCCCATGAGATACCTTTGGCTGGTCACTTGAGTTTCAAGAAGACCAAGGAAAGGCTCTCTCTCTGCCTTTATTGGCCTAAAATGGGGGCTGAGGTAGATAAGTATTGCAAGCGTTGCCACACCTGCCAAACTTCTGGTAAGAGTGGCTCCAAGAATGTGGCACCTTTAGTGCCTCTCCCTGTGGTGGGAGTACCATTTGAGAGGGTGGGAATCTACATTGTCGGTCCTCTTGACCCTCCAACCTCTTCAGTCAACAGGTTTATACTTGTTGTCGTAGACCATGCTACTAGGTACCCTGAAGCTATTCCTTTGAGGACTGTTACAGCCTAGGCTGTGTCTAAGGCCCTCCTTGGTATTTTTACCAGGGTTGGGTTTTCTAAGGAGGTAATATCCGACAGGGGGTCGAATTCTATGTCCCACTACATGAAGGCCATGTGAAAAAACTGTGGAGTTACCTACAAGCTAACTACCGCATACCACCCTCAGACAAATGGATTGGTTGAAAGGTTCAACAGAACCATTAAGAGCATGATAGAAGCTTTATAAGACCCCCTTAAAAGAAAGTGGGATCTTCTGGTGCCATGCCTTCTCTTTGCATATAGAGAAGTCCCTCAGGAGTGAGTGGCTTACTGTCCCTTTGAACCTCTCTATGGCCATCCAGTCAGAGGTCCATTGGCCCTGATTAAGGAGGGGTTGGAGAGTGCTCCTTCCCCCAAGCCAGTCACAGTGACTGACTATGTGATAGGACTCCGGAGGAGAATGTCGCACATGATGGCTGAAGCAAGTGACAACTTGAAAGCAGGTCAGGTGCTGGTTAAGCATTGGCATGACCAGAAGGCCAACATGGTTGAGTTCGCTCAAGACCAGCTAGTTCTTGTTATGGTGCCAGCAAGGCACAGGGCCTTGCAGGACAAGTGGATAGGACCCTTCAAGACTGTGGGAAAACTTGGAGAGGTGAACTATCTGGTGGACTTAGGCAATCCTAAGGAGGCTCCCAGAGTCTTTCACACCAACCGTTTGAAGGCTTATGTCTCCAGACCAGAAGTGGGAGCTTTGCTTCTAGCTTCAGCTCAAGAGGAGGAGGAGAGTGAACCTCTGCCTGACCTTCTCAGAGGCGAACCTTTAGATGAGAAAAGAGAAGGAGTTAATCTCTCTTCTAGTCTGACTTCTGAACAACAGGAGGAGTGCAACGTTTTTTTTAATCAATTTGCCCCCCTGTTCTCACTTTCACCAGGCTTGACCCCTTGGGGCAAGCATGAATTCAACACTGGTGACTCTTTACCTGTCAAAAGCAGGGGTTACATAATGTCAGAGAATGTAAGAACCCACATCAAAGGAGAGGTCAACAAGATGCTTGATCTCAGGGTAATAGAGCCCTCTACTAGTCCATGGTCTAGCCCAGTTGTGTTAGTACCAAAGGCAGGATCCAAGGAGTTGAGATTCTGTGTGGACTATAGAGCTCTAAATGCAGTCACTAAGACTGATGCCCATCCATTGCCAAGGACAGATGAGCTGGTGGATAGACTTGGTTCAGCCAAGTTCCTCAGCACATTTGATCTCACATCGGGCTATTGGCAAATAGCCTTGACAGACCATGCCAAGGAGAAAACTGCATTCTCAACCCCAGCTGGCTTATACCATTTTAAGGTTATGCCTTTTAGATTAAAGAATGCACCGGCTACATTCCAAGGGATGGTTAATCAGATTCTGAATGGGATGGAGGACTTCTGCATGGCATGCTTGGATGACATTGCAGTGTTCAGCCCTACTTGGAAAGATCATGTTGACCACCTAGGATATGTTTTGCAGGCTCTTGAGCAGGCCCATCTGACCATAAAGGCAAGCAAATGTCAAATGGGTCAGAGTAAAGTGGTCTACCTTGGTCATGAGGTAGGAGGTGGTGAAAAAAGGCCGTTGTCCAGCAAGATAGAAGCTGTGCAAAATTGGACAACCCCTTCTACTCAAACCCAGGTGAGAGCCTTTTTAGGCCTCACTGGGTATGACAGGAATTTCACAGAGAACTATGTAACCATAGCTTCTCCACTGAATGTAATCTCCTCTCCAAAATTCCCAAAAAAGGTCAAATGGAATGAGGAGTGCAATCAGGCATTTGAAAACCAGAAAAGAGCCCTCTGTCAAGCTCCAGTTCTAAGAGCTCCTGACTACCACCAACCCTTCATTGTGCAAACAGATGCTTCCAATACAGGTATAGATGCAGTCCTTAGTCAACTGGATGTGAAAGGTTGGGAGCACCCCATTTGCTTCATCAGTAGGAAACTGAAGGAACCAGAAACAAGGTGGGCAACCTTTGAGAGAGAGTGTTTTGCCATTGTCTGGTCTCTGAAGCAGTTTAGACCATACTTTTATGGATCTACTTTTATTATTCAGACTGACCACCAACCCTTGAGATGGTTGATGCAAATGAAAGGGGAGAACCCAAAGCTATTAAGATGGTCAATCTGCCTCCAAGGGTTTGATTTTACCAGTGAGCACAGGTCAGGATGTCGCCACCAAAATGCTGATGGTCTCTCTAGGATGTTTTAACTGACTAGAGGTAAGGGACTCATCCAGGAGTGGATTAAATCCTCCTGTCCCTTAGTCTGCGGTGGGGGTGGAGGGGGTAGCGAGTGTTAGGGAGAATTCTCTTATTAAGGCTGATTTCCCTCACCTATAGAGTCCCCCTGCAGCTTTGCTGGATTTGAAGGGTTTGATTCTTTTTACCTGCTAAGAGTGAGACTCTTTTTACCCACTCTTAGGCATATTTTTGATGTGTGTTTGAGGCTATTTTCGTGCTTATGATCTATGGGGTTTTTCTCACCCCCATAGGTATCATCTTATTCATGTGTGTTACACAGCACCCTCAGTGCAGAAACACAGGTGTGTCGTAGTGACCCCCAAACATAGACTACATACCCTGGGACTGACTACTGTCTCCCAGAGCATGTAACGTTACCATTGACTTTGCTAGTCAATAGTTATGAACAAAACCAGTACACACCATCTTACTATAGAGCTACTGGGAAGGGGTAATAGTTTTTCCCTGGTGTTCATTTTCGAGAGGGTACTGTCCAGTCCCTCTCTTCAAAGTTTCTGGCTGGTGGCAGTGGTTACTACCATAAATATTTGACTGCAAATATTTTTCTATGGGATTTTCCCATTGTTCGAGGCTACCACTTTTTTATGATATCCTTTAACATACCGCCGGTTTATCTTTTTATTAACTCCAGTGTTTTTTTTTTGACAGATCTTTGATAATATTTCTTTCTCGTGTCTCGCTCTGTAATCCAAACCCAGGTCGGGGCCCCTTTGTTCGTCCTTCTGGCTTCAGGTGCCAGTGAGTCTGGGGTAGACAAGATGTGTGGGAGGGGGAGTAGGAACCCTAGACAGGGTTGCCTAAGCAACCCAAGTCACACTCTTCCCTGATAGGCTGGGGGGGTTATCCCACCAGGATAACCACCCCGCTGTGTGAGTGACAGCTAGGCTGTATGAATGGGGGTCTTGCTGCATAAAAGCAGGGTTCTGAGGACTGGAGGACAAGACGTCACCACTGGACCTGAGAAATCCGAAGAGGAGAGAAGCCGAAGACATCTGCAACGACTGAACCATCGGCAAAGCCCTGCTGCAGATTCTCACCACTTTTCTCCGACAAGTGAAGATCTTCACTTGCAAGAGCCTTCTTCCCTTGAGCTGGTGGGGCCAACCAGTTCGCCAATCGCCTTCCAGGACCTGCCTTGGTCGAATCGCCAGTATCAAGCACTAGGAGACCGGATAGCCAGGCACCCGTCCACCTCGACCGCGATTTAAAGGAGCACAACTTTTATTCCATTTTGGCATCACCGCGGCCGGCTTCTTCCCTCGGCAGTGCAGTGACTCAAACCTTCCTCCACGACGAGAGAGCCTCTCTTCCTCTGCTGGATCTCCCTAACTGCAGGAACTGCCAGGAACTACCACCACCGCCGGAGCCTCTTCCACTTTTAAGGTACATTGTTCCGCCAAGCCTCCCGTTTCGTTCAGTACTGCTAAAGGTATGTTAAATCCTTTACTTACCTTTGGGGCTGGCCACCCCAGTCATGTAACATTGTCTTTTTAACTTCTGCACCCTCCTTTTCAACCGTTAAACAAAGACTTGACTGCAGCTACTAGAACCGTTTGAACCTGGGCACTTTGCCTTGTACCACTGACTCTGGCACAGGCCTGTTTACTCTGGCTAATTCTGTTACAACTGCCTTCTCTAGATTACTTTTCATCAAGAAATGTGTTGGTGCACCTAAACTCTTATAACCACCTTTCCTTCCCCTTTATATAGTGTTGAAGTGCCAACCCACCCAAGTATTGCATATGCTAAAGTATTAGCTTGCCTAACTTGTTCAGAATCCAATTGGGAAGTGTTGCTGGTGTGTTTAGGAGTCTAACCCTGTATAACCTGACCTTTCCCTCCCTCTGAAGAAAGTGTTAGAGTGCCATTTCTGCTTGGTTTACATTGTGCCAGTTTGCTCAGTTTACACTCTTGCTCAAACTTGTCTACAATTTAAATAGGGAGTTGTGTATACTTTTCTTGACTGTTTTAACTTGCTTTCACGATAGTGACTTATGTGTGGAATTAAGAGTGTGAAAAATAAATATATATATTCTTTTTTTTTTCTTTTTTTTCTTTACTTGTGTTTAATCGCAATTGCAACTTTTACAAGAGCGATGCTGGATATGCTAAAAGAAAGAAGAAGAAGAGAAGAAAAGATGAGGAAAAAAGGGAGAAGACAAGAAGAAACCCTCACTCTAGGCTCATTACAGTCCCGAATAGTCATTCAGCTGGAACTCCTGCTGGGCAACATGTCCCTCTGTCCGTCTGTGTGTTGATCTTTTGAAAAGCACTTTCTATAATTTTTACCGTAGCTATTGTCCATTTCGTTTCTTCCCCCGGCATCAGCCTGTTCCACCATGTGGTTTCTTCTTCCTCCTTCCCCACAAAGTCTGTGCACAGGCTGTTCAGGTAAGTAGCTCTTACGTCCGATAGCTCCACGCATTGTAGCAGGAGATGCCTAAGGGTTTCTAGTTGATTTATCTGACCACATAATCTACATTCTTTGCTGGTTGTTTGTAGCCTGATAGCCTGGATTTCACAGGTTGAGAGTAGGTTTAGGCGTGCTCTCATGTAGGTTTTCCGGAGTTGTTTGTTCAGGCATTTGATGCAGTAGGCCAGTGGCACTTTCAGTCTACTGAAGTTAGGAGGGAGGTGCTTTGTAAGTTTGTTTGCCTGTGCTTTATCAAGGGTGTCGATCCAATCTTGGGCTTTTTAGATTTTACTCTTACATGGTTTGTTTTCAGGTCCTCTTCTGTACACGAGATCTCCAACAGCTTGTCCTTTAGTTTGTCTACCCAGGTGTTTGAGATGGTTAATTTGCAGTTTGCTATTTCCCTCGCAATGATCTTATAGATCGGAGGAGTATCAGATAGTAAAGAGTTCCTGAACAGTTGCGTAGCACTTTGCCGTCCTGTTGCTTCCAGGGATAGCAGACCTAAATCTCGCCTGATGATATCCATCAAAAACGAGTTTGGCAGACCCAGTACAGATTTCCATAGGTATCCTTCTAGTTTCTGCCAGATTGTGGTCAGCATGTTCAGAGTTGCACCCATTCCGTATGTGAGGGTTGGGACTACTTTTCCTTTATAAAACCGTATCACTGGCACCACTGAATTTGCCATATTTTCTGTTGATTGTCTTCATTTGGGCTGCCAGATTTTTCGCTTTTTCCCACAGTGCTAATTGCATTTTTGATTCATTCGCAGAGTGGTCAATAAACACTCCCAGATATTAGAAATTTGGTACCACTTCGATGTTCACTTTGTCTAAAGACCATTTGTGATTTAACTTATTTTTTGAGGGTCGCTTTCCGGGGATCATTATCTTTGTTTTAATTTTTGTTTATTTTTAGATTGTTTAGTTCCATGTATACAGCCACGTTGGTGAGTTGGCGCTGCAGGCCAATTTGGGTCTGATCCAGCAGGATCAGATTGTCTGCGTATAATATACGTGATATGTTGACGTTACCCAACTTGGGCGGGAAGGATCTGATAGATAATTCTACTTCTTTAAAGTCACCAATAAACAGCGCTGAGGCTAAGGGACAGCCCTGCTTCACTCCACGTTCTGAGGCTATTTCTCTGGATATCCGGCTTTGATTGTTTAGACAAACTTTTAACTTTAAGTTCGTGTGTCGAGCACTTCCCTCAGGCACTACCATTTTTCCAATTTAGACCACAGTATTTGACTATCCACTCTTTCAAAAGCCTGTGACAGGTCTACGAATGCCAAAAAGACTGTTGGGGAACCTTGCTTGACCTTAAATTTTATGAGGTTTAGCATTAGGATGTTAACTGTGGTACTTCCATTTTTTAGGAATACCATCTGAAATGGATCGTTGGCTGGTGACATTCTGGCCCAGGTACGGAAATGGCCTAGAAGAAGGGTTGCAAAGATTTTTCCTATTATGTCAAGAAGTGCGATGGGACGGTAGTTGTCCGGATCTTCCCTGTTTCCTCGTTTAAATATCGGTACCACCACTGCTTTGGTCCATGACGCTGGAAAGGCTCTTGTTTGTCTGCAGTGATCAAAGAGGATACTAATGAAGCTTGTCCATTCCTCTACGTTCTGCTTGAGATCAATGTTACATAGGCTGTCCGGGCCCAGAGCTCTTGAATTTCTAAGTCTTTTGATGGTGATCTTTATGTCATCCTTTGAGGATAGGTTGATCCATGGGGTTCCTGACTCAGTTTGGGGTGGAGGTTTGTGGTCCGGCGGGTCCATAAAGTGATTTTCAAAAAACTTGACCCATGCTTCTTCATTTACTGAGTTGGCGGTACGATTCTCCATCGCCTTTTCTGGTCTTTTAATGAGGGCCCAGAAGTCACTCGTTTTTTTTTGTGCTTAAAGCCTGGAGCATTTCCTCCCCATCCTTTTGATACATTGCGTGTCTATGTCCTAGAAGCCATGATTTGTATTTCCTGGTTTCTAGTCGCCATGTACTCCAAGCCATAGGAGTATTGACATTTGTTGCTTGTCTTTTCAGTTTTCTCAGTGCTCTTCTTTTTACCACCACAGCTCTGTCGTACACATGGCCTTTTTGAATTGCGGCTGATTTTGGTCCCTTCGTGCTCACCCTATACTGCAATAGAAAAGGTAAGTAGTCTGGGCATTCCGTCTTTTTTTCATTTTTCTGTGTTCCCCTTTTATAGTTCTCTGTTATACTTTCAATGTTAGAGGCTGTTAAGCGTAAACGGGTGTGTTGGTTATTCACCTCTACCGAGTGATTATATCTTTTGGCAGCTGGGCATGTCGATGTCCACGTTATTGCCAGAAGATTGTGGTCGCTCTCTATGGTTTTGGAGACTGAATAGTCTTCTATGTGTGGTAATAAACTGTGGGAGATGATGAAGTAGTCGAGAGTTGCACTGGAGTCGCCTCTCTCGCATGTGGGCGTCGTGACCTCCCATGATTTCACCGATGCAGAATTTTGTAGGTTTCTGGATTTCATTAAGGCCATCCAGGCTGCTCCCCTTACTTCTGCTGAGCTTTGTACCGTCGTCGTGTTGTCGGTAGTGCTGTTGCAATTTGCATTTAGATCTCCACATATAATTATATGTGTCATAGGATCTTCCACGGAGATATCATCGATCACCTTTGCTAGTTGTTTGCAGACGTGTACTGTAGAGGTTTTCTGGGGTTTCCAGTAGACAGTTATGATAGCTATCTGTGATGTTCTACTCCCTGTATGGCCGCTATCTTGTTGGCTCCATGATGTTAGAACTGCGAGGATACCATATGCCTCTGTTATTTGTTTTATGCTTGAAATCCCTGAAGCCAGCCATATTTCTATTAGAAGACCTGATGACGGACAGCCAAACAAGCCTTTTGTTGCCGGTGAAAATTCAATCTCAAAACCATCTAAGGATGGTTTTTCCATTAACAAGGTTTCCTGGAGGCATAATATGTTAAATGCCCCGAGATCCTGGTTATCCGGGTTGGTTAGATGTCGATGGCCTCTCTTGTTCCATGAGGCCATTGACAGACATATTTGCGGAGACGTTTCTTGTAGACAAGTCGGAGGAGATCGTTTTCTGGTTGCCTCTCCTGGTAATTGTTATTTGTCGTGGTTTGGGTTTAAGGCTGTTTTTAGCCATTTCCATGGGCCATTTAGTGTCTTTTTTTCACCGCTCTCTAAAGGATTAGCTCCCCTTACCCAATCTTTCTTGCATTCTTTCTCTGCTCTTATTCATTTCCCCTGTGTGGTCTGCGACTGAGTACGTTCTTGGGCTCTTGAGCACTCTCTTAGGTCATGGGTTTGATCGATGTTCTAAGCTGTTGAGTCCTTTTTTTCTTCTGTGGTGTGGTTCTCTCTTCTTCTTTTGGTCTCCCTTTTTGTCTCTCGTTGGTCACGCGCACCTTGACGGTAGTTATCCTTTCCATAATGGTATCTTGTGCCTAGTCTTTTCCAATTGTACAGGTCTTGGGTTTTTGATATATAGTGGCGTTTTTGTTCGCCACTGTCCCTCTTGGTTGCAGCCCTTGGTTCTGTTTTTGATGTTTCCAGTTCCGTCAGAATAAAGCCTGCTTGTTTTAGGTCTTTGAATGCCTCATCTGAGACTCCTTTAAGCACCTTGCCTTTAATATGGAGGTAGGTTTTTGCCTTTTGGTTTCGGTGGTAAGGTTCACTTAGAGTAAAGGTCATCTGTTCTCAGATTTTGTAGACAGTCTATTTTGCTTAGAATTCTTAGGACCGTTTCCCTATTTAGAATCATGTAGTTACTTCTGCACGATATTTGCTCTATGTTGAACACTCTGATTTATTGTACTGATTTGTCTAACTTCGCGGGTCTCTCCCATCCATATGTCCTTCTTGTTCTTTCCTCAGAATATTGCAGAGTTCTTAGTTTTTTTTTTTGGAGTCGACCCACATCTAGGTTCCATCCTTGACTGCGACACGTCTTCATCTTGCATCCTGCCCTTTTTTGCGTGTTCTTGGTGGTTTCCTGCTAGTTTATTTCGCAATGTTTTGTCCACAGGGATCTTTCCCTTCTCATCACTAATGAGTGCCGGGTCCCTCTGAGGCCCTCCAGTGGTTCCTTCTGAGGCCATAGTCTGGCTACGTTGAGTTTGCGCTTTAGCCTACCGTGGCTCTGGTTCAAGGTGCTCTGCAGATCCATTAGTGCACTTGCTATAAGGAATTCTTCCGCCGTTCTCAGTGATTTCACCACAGGCTAAGGCCCTTTTTCAATTTCTGAAGGTTTCAATTTAGGCTTTTTAGGGCTTGGTATCAGTTCAATTCTGTCTACCCCCCTGTTGAGCACTGAGGGCGCCTTTTTTCTGTGGACTGCACTGACATCTCCTGCCAACCGTAGGCCTACGCTCTGCTTTTTATTGCGGAGTGGCGCTGGTGTTTTCATCTGGGGGCTCGGGGACTGAGTTTTCGCTGGCTCTGCTTCACAGCTTTCTGTCAGCTTAAGTTTGTTGAAGATAGGCTCGATTCCTCCTTTCCACTTGTCCATGCTTGTCTGAGTGGCTTTTTCCATACCCCTTTTTTAGGTCTTATTTTTGTAGGTGGAGTCCTTAAGTTCTGCCTCCATGCGGGTCCATTTAGCCTCCCATGTCGCTACATGCTCAGCGTTTTTTGCCTCTACGGCTGTTATGCATCCTTCAATAAAATCGAGTTTTGATTGGATCTTACACAGGATTGTCGTATTGTCTTTTGTAGATTCATTTATTGTTTCATAGAGTTTGCCAAAGGGGGCAAGCGCAATCATGATTGCCGACATGATTGTTGTCATGTCTGTTTTTTTGTTGGGAGACGCTCTTTGCGTTTCAATCACGATTTCGCTGTGTCTTCTGTGCTTCACCGGCGTTTGCTGTGAGTCTAAACATTGAGAGGGGTGGTAGTGTTGCGCTGAGATTGCAGGTGTCAATCTCCCCTACAGCGGCATTGGTGATATTGGGCATTCCGGGTGCGTTCGGGTGCCGCTTATGTTTAGAGCTGTCCCTTCTGTGTTTGGCTTTGCACCCCTTTCTAGATGTTGCAGTTGGATTTTCACCCAGGGTTGCGCGCTCATTTGTGCCCTTGCACCAAGTGCGTGGTCGCTCTGCCGCTCCAATTCCTCATTTGGGGTGCTGCCACAGTGGTCGTCGGGCACTCGATTAGGCTCTGTGCTTTCTTGTTTCCATGTTGTTCAGGTTGTTCATTATTTGAAGCCTTAGGAGCACTAATGTCTTGTTTCTCATAACCTTTAGTGGGCTCGGATTGTGGTGGAACCACCACTTGTTCCAGCAGCTGTGGATGCCGGATTTCACTTGCTTTTGGTTTCGTGGATCTTGAGTCGCCGTTTTCGCCTGATTTCATTGGGGTGGATTCAGTTTCCAGTGGGCCATCGATAGACCTATTTGCCACCCGTGGCCCACTATCTGCACATTCATGGGATTGGGTTTTTGCTGGTTCAGTTTTCCTGGCTTTGTTGGCAGGTAGAATCCCATCTACCACTTCCAAGATTTCTGCATCCGAAAGTTCTGCGTCTGAGTTTAATTTTCGCTTACACTGTTGCTTCTTAAAGAAGTTGAGTAGACCATTCGAGATCAGAGGGTTTGGCAGGGTGTGTGACCCGACATCCCCCTTCTTGCTTGGTGGAGGTTTAGGTTTCTTCGTGTCTTTGGAGACCAGATATTTTTCTTTATGTCGGCCCGTACCGGGTTCTTTGAGTATTCGTCTTTCTGTCCCTTTTACTCCTGGGTTCCTTCCATTTTGTTTTTTGTTATATATTCTTTTTTTCCCCTTTGATGGGGCCGCCTTTTTTGTATTTGTTGTTTTTTCCCCAATGAATCCTGATGTATCCCACTGGTCAGGGTCGCTACTTGGGTTTTTGCCGTTTTTTGCAGACACGGAATCATCCTCCATATTGAGAGATTCATGTCTTAATGGGCTAGACCCTGTTGTGGCTCGACCATCTGTTGGTTGGCTTAAGTCAATTAGATCCATTTGTGCATCTGTTTGTGCCATTGCTAAAATCACTGGCCTCCCTGCCTGTCCTGGTCTGGACTCTAGGCACGGGTGGTGTACAGAGTCTTTTGAATTTTCCTTTACCATGGACACTTTCTGGGACACTTTGTGTGTCCCAGATACCGAATTGGGCTCCGACGGTTTTCTGCTCACCCCGCATTCAGGATTAGGAGACTGGGGCTCTGTAGACATTGTAGAGCGTCAGGAGGGTGGCGCCACGCCAACACTGGCGTTCTCCAAATTTCTAGTCTCACTTTCCTTTTGCAAGGTCGTGCCTGGGGTATGTAGGCCGCCTGTGTTTGCGAACGGGACCTGAGAAAGGGCCAGCCCAGAGCACCCTATGGCCGGCTCGACTAGCAGACCTCTCGCTGAAGCGGGACTCCGGCCCGTATCGCAAGCAAACACGTCGGCCATCGCATGCGCTGATGGCAGTGGCAGGGATGAGGCCGTCCCAGTTGAAGCGAGCAGGGATTCCCCATCAGCTTCAGCGTACAGGGTAGCCGCTTTACTATGGCGTTTGTCACATTGGGCGTCGGTGTCAAGCAAAAGTTCCGGAGGAGCCGCGGCATTCTTACCTCTCTTAGGCAGCAGCAGTGATCTTCTTTCCCATTGAGGGGGTAGCTTTGAATTGCTCCGGAGACATCGGGCTGGTTCAGACGTTTCCAACGGCACTGCCTCTCTCCTTTCAGACGAACCGACAGAGACAGCCCCCTGCATTGTCCTGCTTGTCCTGCGAGGACTGCTCAACTCTGCGGAACTCCGCAAACTCCACGGTCCGCTCCGCAGAAACAGCTGGGCTTTAGTGGGTCCTCCCACAATCGAACAAACTGGCTATATTCTTTTTGATACAAAGCTTTGGTCAGTGTTTCCTTGTACCATAGCACTGTAGTCCTATTGTGTAAACCCTGAATACTGCTCATCTCCCTCTTGAGATAAGTCTGACTGCTCAGCCACAGCTACCAACTAAATCTTTGTGGTGCAGACTGATACCAAAGGGGATTTATTGCATATACCTCTAGTCTTAATCTTCTGTAGTGCTCCCTAAGGGAACTGCACAGGATTCTGCCTAACAGTGCTACAGGCAGACTGGCTCACTGGCATCTCAGGAGCTCCAGGCAGATTGGCTCACTGGCATCCCAGTGCTCCAGGCAGATTGGCTCAATGGCATCTCAGGTGCTCCAAGCAGATTGGCTCACTGGCATCTCGGGTGGGTGCTCCAGGGAGATTGGCTCACTGGCATCCCGGGTGCTCCAGGCATATTGGCTCACTGGCATCTCACGTGCTCCAGGAAGATTGCCTCACTGGCATCTCAGGGGCTCCAGGCAGATTGGCTCACGGGCATCTCAGGCGCTCCAGGGAGATTGGCTCATTGGCATCTTGACTGCTCCAGGGAGATTGGCACACTGGCATCTGGGCTGCTCCAGGGAGATTGGCACACTGGCATCTGGGCTGCTCCAGGCAGATTGGCTCACTGGCATCTCGGGTGCTCCAGGGATATTGGCTCACTGGCATCTCACGTGCTCCAGGGAGATTGCCTCACTGGCATCTCGGCTGCTCCAGGTAGATTGGCTCACTGGCATCTCGGGTGCTCCAGGCAGATTGGCTCACTGGCATCTCGGGTGCTCCAGGTAGATTGGCTCACTGGCATCTCGGCTGCTCCAGGCAGGTTGCCTCACTGGCATCTCGGCTGCTCCAGGGAGATTGCCTCACTGGCATCTCGGGTCCTCCAGGGAGATTGCCTCACTGGCATCCCGGGTGCTGCAGAAAGATTGGCCCACTGGCATCCCGGGTGCTGCAGAAAGATTGGCCCACTGGCATCTCGGCTGCTCCAGGCAGATTGCCTCATTGGCATCTCGGGGACTGCAGGGAAATTGCCTCACTGGCATCTCGGTGGCTCCAGGGAGATTGGCTCACTGGCATCTCAGGTGCTCCAGGCAGATTGGCAAACTGGCATCCCATGTGCTCCAGGCAGAATGGTTCACTGGCATCTCGCGTGCTCCAGGCAGATTGGCTCACTGGCATCTCGGGTGCTCCAGGTAGATTGGCACACTGGCATCTGGGCTGCTCCAGGCAGATTGGCTCACTGGCATCTCGGGGGCTCCAGGTAGATTGGCACACTGGCATCTGGGCTGCTCCAGACAGATTGCCTCACTGGCATCTCACGTGCTACAGGCAGATTGGCTCACTGGCATCTCGCCTGCTCCAGGCAGATTGGCAAACTGGCATCCCATGTGCTCCAGGCAGATTGGCTCACTGGCATCTCGGATGCTCCAGACAGATAGGCTCACTGGCATCTCGGGGGCTCCAGGCAGATTGGCCCACTGGCATCTCGGATGCTCCAGGCAGATAGGCTCACTGGCATCTCGGGGCTCCAGGCAGATTGGCTCACTGGCATCTCGCGTGCTCCAGGCAGATTGGCAAACTGGCATCCCATGTGCTCCAGGCAGAATGGTTCACTGGCTTCTCGCGTGCTCCAGGCAGATTGGCTCACTGGCATCTCGGGTGCTCCAGGTAGATTGGCACACTGGCATCTGGGCTGCTCCAGGCAGATTGGCTCACTGGCATCTCGGGGCCTCCAGGTAGATTGGCACACTGGCATCTGGGCTGCTCCAGACAGATTGCCTCACTGGCATCTCACGTGCTACAGGCAGATTGGCTCACTGGCATCTCGCGTGCTCCAGGCAGATTGGCAAACTGGCATCCCATGTGCTCCAGGCAGATTGGCTCACTGGCATCTTGGCTGTTCCAGGGAGATTGGCAGACTGGCATCTTGGCTGTTCCAGGGAGATTGGCACACTGGCATCTGGGCTGCTCCAGGTAGGTTGGCACAATGGCATCTGGGCTGCTCCAGGCAGATTGGCTCACTGGCATCTCAGGTGCTCCAGGCAGACTGGCTCACTGGCATCTCACGTGCTCCAGGGATATTGGCTCACTGGCATCTCACGTGCTCCAGGCAGACTGCCTCATTGGCATCTCGGATGCTCCAGGGAGATTGGCTCACTGGCATCTCACGTGCTCCATGGATATTGGCTCACTGGCATCTCACGTGCTCCAGGGAGATTGCCTCACTGGCATCTCGGATGCTCCAGGGAGATTGGCACACTGGCATCTGGGCTGCTCCAGGGAGATTGCCTCACTGGCATCTCGGATGCTCCAGGCAGACTGGCTCACTGGCATATCAGGTGCTCCAGGCAGATTGGCTCACTGGCATCTCACGTGCTCCAGGGATATTAGCTCACTGGCATCTCAGGTGCTCCAGGCAGATTGCCTCACTGGCATCTCGGGTGCTACAGGCAGACTGGCTCACTGGCATCTCGGGTGCTACAGGCAGACTGGCTCACTGGCATCTCACGTGCTCCAGGGATATTGGCTCACTGGCATCCCATGTGCTCCAGGCAGAATGGCTCACTGCCCTCTCAGGTGCTCCAGGCAGACTAGCTCACTGGCATCTCACATGCTCCAGGGATATTGTTTCACTGGCATCTCACATGCTCCAGGCAGACTGGCTCACTGGCATCTCACGTGCTCCAGGCAGATTGGCTCATTGGCATCTTGGCTGCTCCAGGGAGATTGGCACACTGGCATCTGGGCTGCTCCAGGGAGATTGGCTCACTGGCGTCTCAGGTGCTGCAGGCAGATTGCCTCACTGGCATCTCGGATGCTCCAGGCAGATTGGCCCACTGGCATCTCGGATGCTCCAGGCCGATTGGCCCACTGGCATCTCGGATGCTCCAGGCAGATAGGCTCACTGGCATCTCGGGGGCTCCAGGCAGATTGGCTCACTGGCATCTCGCGTGCTCCAGGCAGATTGGCAAACTGGCATCCCATGTGCTCCAGGCAGAATGGTTCACTGGCATCTCGCGTGCTCCAGGCAGATTGGCTCACTGGCATCTCGGGTGCTCCAGGAAGATTGGCACACTGGCATCTGGGCTGCTCCAGGCAGATTGGCTCACTGGCATCTCGGGGGCTCCAGGTAGATTGGCACACTGGCATCTGGGCTGCTCCAGACAGATTGCCTGACTGGCATCTCACGTGCTACAGGCAGATTGGCTCACTGGCATCTCGCGTGCTCCAGGCAGATTGGCAAACTGGCACCCCATGTGCTCCAGGCAGATTGGCTCACTGGCATCTCAGGTGCTCCAGGGAGATTGGCTCATTGGCATCTTGGCTGTTCCAGGGAGATTGGCACACTGACATCTTGGCAGTTCCAGGGAGATTGGCACACTGGCATCTGGGCTGCTCCAGACAGATTGGCACACTGGCATCTGGGCTGCTCCAGGCAGACTGGCTCACTGGCATCTCACGTGCTCCAGGTATATTGGCTCACTGGCATCTCACATGCACCTGGCAGACTGGCTCACTGGCATCTCACGTGCTCCAGGGAGATTGCCTCACTGGCATCTCGGATGCTCCAGGGAGATTGGCACACTGGCATCTGGGCTGCTCCAGAGAGATTGCCTCACTGGCATCTCGAATGCTCCAGGCAGATTGCCTCACTGGCATCTCGGATGATCCAGGCAGACTGGCTCACTGGCATCTCAGGTGCTCCAGGCAGATTGGCTCACTGGCATCTCACGTGCTCCAGGGATATTGGCTCACTGGCATCTCAGGTGTTCCAGGCAGATTGCCTCACTGGCATCTCGGGTGCTACAGGCAGATTGGCTCACTGGCATCTCACATGCTCCAGGTAGACTAGCTCACTGGCATCTCACATGATCCAGGGATATTGGTTCACTGGCATCTCACATGCTCCAGGCAGACTGCCTCACTGGCATCTCACGTGCTCCAGGGAGATTGCCTCACTGACATCTCGGATGCTCCAGGCAGACTGGATCACTGGCATCTGGGCTGCTCCAGGCAGACTGCCTGTTCTCCACCTCGAATCGAAAGTCTTTCCTTGCCTGTTCTCCACCGCCCGAAAGTCTTTCGATGGGAACTGGATAACAGGCAAGTAAAGACTTTCGATGGGAGGTGGAAATCAATCAAGAAAAGTCTTTCTTTGGGCGGGAAGAACAGGAAAGCAAAGTATTTCGATGGGAGGTGGAGAACAGGCAAGCAACATCTTTCGGTGGGAGGTAGAGAACATGCAAAGTCTTTCGATGTGAGGCAGAGTGGCGCTTGCTTGATCTCCACCTCCCATTGAAAGCCTTTGCTTGGCTGCTCTGTGCCTCCCATCAGAAGACTTTGCTTGCCTGTTCTCTACCTCCCATCAAAAGACATTGCTGCCTGATCTCCACCTCCCATCAGAAGACTTTGCTTGGCTGTTCTCCACCTCCCATCGAAAAAGACTTTGCTAGCCTGTTCTCCATCTCCCATCGAAAGACTTTGCTTGCCTGTTCTCTTCCTCCCATCAGAAGACTTTGCTTGCCTGTCCTCCACCTCACAGTTAAAGACTTTGCTTGCCTGTTCTCCACTTCACATTTAAAGACTTTGCTTGCCTGTTCTCCACCTCCCATCGAAAGACTTTGCTTGCCTGTTCTCCACCTCCCATCAGAAACTGTGCTTGCCTGTTCTCCATCTCCCATCAGAAGACTTTGCTTGCCTGTTCTCCACCTCCCATCAGAAGACTTTGCTTGCCTGTTCTCCACCTCACATTTAAAGGCTTTGCTTGCCTGTTCTCCACCTCCCATCAGAAGACTTTGCTTGCCTGTTCTCCACCTCACATTTAAATACCTTGCCTGCCTGTTCTCCATCTCCCATCAGAAGACTTTGCTTGGCTGTTCTCCACCTCACATTTAAAGACTTTGCTTGCCTGTTCTCCACCTCACATTTAAAGACTTTGCTTGCCTGTTCTCCACCTCCCATTAGAAGACTTTGCTTCCCTGTTCTCCACCTCACATTCAAAGACTTTTCTTGCCTGTTCTCCACTTCACATTTAAATACTTTGCTTGCCTGTTCTCCACCTCCCATCAGAAGACTTTGCTTGCCTGTTCTCCACCTCACATTTAAATACCTTGCCTGCCTGTTCTCCATCTCCCATCAGAAGACTTTGCTTGCCTGTTCTCCACCTCACATTCAAAGACTTTTCTTGCCTGTTCTCCACTTCACATTTAAATACTTTGCTTGCCTGTTCTCCATCTCCCATCAGAAGACTTTGCTTGCCTGTTCTCCACCTCCCATCAGAAGACTTTGCTTGCCTGTTCTCCACCTCACATTTAAAGACTTGGCTTGCCTGTTCTCCACCTCCCATCAGAAGACTTTGCTTGCCTGTTCTCCACCTCACATTCAAAGACTTTTCTTGCCTGTTCTCCACTTCACATTTAAATACTTTGCTTGCCTGTTCTCCACCTCCCATCAGAACACTTGGCTTGCCTGATCTCCACCTCCCATCAGAAGACTGTGCTTGCCTGTTCTCCATCTCCCATCAGAAGACTTTTCTTGCCTGTTCTCCACCTCCCATCAGAACACTTGGCTTGCCTGATCTCCACCTCCCATCAGAAGACTGTGCTTGCCTGTTCTCCATCTCCCATCAGAAGACTTTGCTTGCCTGTTCTCCACCTCCCATCAGAAGACTTTGCTTGCCTGTTCTCCACCTCCCATTTAAAGACTTTGCTTGCATGTTCACCACCTCCCATCAGAAGACTGTGCTTGCCTGTTCTCCATCTCCCATCAGAAGACTGTGCTTGCCTGTTCTCCACCTCACATTTAAAGACTGTGCTTGCCTGTTCTCCACCTCCCATCAGAAGACTTTGCTTGCCTGTTCTCCACCTCCCATCAGAAGACTTTGCTTGCCTGTTCTCCACCTCCCATCAGAAGACTGTGCTTGCCTGTTCTCCATCTCCCATCACAAGACTTTGCTTGCCTGTTCTCACCTCCCATCAGAAGACTTTGCTTGCCTGTTCTCCACCTCACATTTAAAGACTTTGCTTGCCCGTTCTCCACCTCCCATCAGAAGACTTTGCTTGCCTGTTCTCCACCTCACATTTAAAGACTTTGCTTGCCTGTTCTCCACCTCACATTTAAAGACTTTGCTTGCCTGTTCTCCACCTCCCATTAGAAGACTTTGCTTGCCTGTTCTCCACCCCCCATCAGAAGACTTTGCTTGCCTGTTCTCCATCTCCCATCAGAAGACTTTGCTTGCCCGTTCTCCACCTCCCATCAGAAGACTTTGCTTGCCTGTTCTCCACCTCACATTTAAAGACTTTGCTTGCCTGTTCTCCACCTCCAATCAGAAGACTTTGCTTGCCTGTTCTCCATCTCCCATCAGAAGACGTTGCTTGCCTGTTCTCCACCTCCCATCAGAAGACTTTGCTTGCCTGTTCTCCACCTCACATTTAAAGACTTTGCTTGCCTGTTCTCCGCCTCACATTTAAAGACTTTGCTTGCCTGTTCTCCACCTCCCATCAGAAGACTGTGCTTGCCTGTTCTCCATCTCCCATCAGAAGACTTTGCTTGCCTGTTCTCCACCTCCCATCAGAAGACTTTGCTTGCCTGTTCTCAACCTCCAATCAGAAGACTTTGCTTGCCTGTTCTCCATCTCCCATCAGAAGACTTTGCTTGCCTGTTCTCCACCTCCCATCAGAAGACTTTGCTTGCCTGTTCTCCACCTCACATTTAAAGACTTTGCTTGCCTGTTCTCCACCTCCCATCAGAAGACTTTGCTTGCCTGTTCTACACCTCACATTTAAAGACTTTGCTTGCATGTTCTCCACCTCACATTTAAAGACTTTGCTTGCCTGTTCTCCACCTCCCATCAGAAAACTTTGCTTGCCTGTTCTCCACCTCCCAACCGAAGACTTTGCTTGCCTGTTCACCTCCCATCAGAAGACTTTGCTTGCCTGTTCTCACCTCACATTTAAAGATTTTGCTTGCCTGTTCTCCACCTCCCATCAGAAGACTTTGCTTACCTGTTCTCCAACTCACATTTAAAGACTTTGCTTGCCTGTTCTCCACCTCACATTTAAAGACTTTGCTTGCCTGTTCTCCACCTCACATTTAAAGACTTTGCTTGCCTGTTATCCACCTCCCATCAGAAGACTTTGCTTGCCTGTTCTCCACCTCCCATCAGAAGACTGTGCTTGCCTGTTCTCCATCTCCCATCAGAAGACTTTGCTTGCCTGTTCTCCACCTCCCATCAGCGGACTTTGCTTGAGTGTTCTCCACCTCACATTTAAAGACTTTGCTTGCCTGTTCTCCACCTCCCATCGGAAGACTGTACTTGCCTGTTCTCCATCTCCCATCAGAAGACTTTGCTTGCCTGTTCTCCACCTCACATTTAGAGACTGTGCTTGCCTGTTCTCCACCTCACATCAGAAGACTTTGCTTGCCTGTTCTCCACCTCACATTTAAAGACTTTGCTTGCCTGTTCTCCATCTCCCATCAGAAGACTTTACTTGCCTGTTCTCCACCTCAGATTTAAAGACTTTGCTTGCCTGTTCTCCGCCTCCCATCAGAAGACTTTGCTTGCCTGTTCTCCACCTCACATTTAAAGACTTTGCTTGCCTGTTCTCCACCTCACATTTAAAGGCTTTGCTTGCCTGTTCTCCACCTCTCATCAGAAGACTGTGCTTGCCTGTTCTCCATCTCCCATCAGAAGACTTTGCTTGCCTGTTCTCCACCTCCCATCAGAAGACTTTGCTTGCCTGTTCTCCACCTCCCATCAGAAGACTGTGCTTGCCTGTTCTCCATCTCCCATCAGAAGACTGCTTGCCTGTTCTCCACCTCCCATCAGAAGACTTTGCTTGCCTGTTCTCCACCTCACATTTAAAGACTTTGCTTGCCTGTTCTCCACCTCCCATCGAAAGACTTTGCTTGCCTGTTCTCCACCTCCCATCAGAAACTGTGCTTGCCTGTTCTCCATCTCCCATCAGAAGACTTTGCTTGCCTGTTCTCCAACTCCCATTAGAAGACTTTGCTTGCCTGTTCTCCACCTCACATTTAAAGACTTTGCTTGCCTGTTCCTCCACCTCCCATCAGAAGACTGTGCTTGCCTGTTCTCCACCTCACATTCAAATACTTTTCTTGCCTGTTCTCCACTTCACATTTAAGTACTTTGCTTGCCTGTTCTCCACCTCACATTTAAAGACTTTGCTTGCCTGTTCTCCACCTACCATCAGAACACTTTGCCTGCCTGTTCTCCACCTCCCATCAGAAGACTGTGCTTGCCTGTTCTTCATCTCCCATCAGAAGACTTTGCTTGCCTGTTCTCCACCTCCCATCAGAAGACTGTGCTTGCCTGTTCTCCATCTCCCATCAGAAGACTTTGCTTGCCTGTTCTCCACCTCCCATCAGAAGCCTGTGCTTGCCTGTTCTCCACCTCACATTTAAAGACTTTGCTTGCCTGTTCTCCATCTCCCATCAGAAGACT
This sequence comes from Ambystoma mexicanum, assembly GCF_040938575.1. Taxonomy (NCBI): domain Eukaryota; kingdom Metazoa; phylum Chordata; class Amphibia; order Caudata; family Ambystomatidae; genus Ambystoma; species Ambystoma mexicanum. The sequence continues at coordinate 5,989,175 of NC_090929.1, read as the reverse complement.
TTGCCTGCCTGTTCTCCACCTCCGATCAGAAGACTTTGCTTGCCTGTTCTCCACCTCACATTTAAAGACTTTGCTTGCATGTTCTCCACCTCACATTTAAAGACTTTGCTTGCCTGTTCTCCATCTCCCATCAGAAGACTTTGCTTGCCTGTTCTCCACCCCCATCAGAAGACTTTGCTTGCCTGTTCGCCATCTCTCATCAGAAGACTTTGCTTGCCCGTTCTCCACCTCCCATCAGAAGACTTTGCTTGCCTGTTCTCCACCTCACATTTAAAGACTTTGCTTGCCTGTTCTCCACCTCCAATCAGAAGACTTTGCTTGCCTGTTCTCCATCTCCCATCAGAAGACGTTGCTTGCCTGTTCTCCACCTCCCATCAGAAGACTTTGCTTGCCTGTTCTCCACCTCCCATCAGAAGACTTTGCTTGCCTGTTCTCCACCTCACATTTAAAGACTTTGCTTGCCTGTTCTCCACCTCCCATCAGAAGACTGTGCTTGCCTGTTCTCCATCTCCCATCAGAAGACTTTGCTTGCCTGTTCTCCACCTCCCATCAGAAGACTTTGCTTGCCTGTTCTCCACCTCCAATCAGAAGACTTTGCTTGCCTGTTCTCCATCTCCCATCAGAAGACTTTGCTTGCCTGTTCTCCACCTCCCATCAGAATACTTTGCTTGCCTGTTCTCCACCTCACATTTAAAGACTTTGCTTGCCTGTTCTCCACCTCCCATCAGAAGACTTTGCTTGCCTGTTCTCCACCTCACATTTAAAGACTTTGCTTGCCTGTTCTCCACCTCCCATCAGAAGACTTTGCTTGCCTGTTCTCCACCCCCCATCAGAAGACTTTGCTTGCCTGTTCTCCATCTCCCATCAGAAGACTTTGCTTACCCGTTCTCCATCTCCCATCAGAAGACTTTGCTTGCCCGTTCTCCACCTCCCATCAGAAGACTTTGCTTGCCTGTTCTCCACCTCACATTTAAAGACTTTGCTTGCCTGTTCTCCACCTCCAATCAGAAGACTTTGCTTGCCTGTTCTCCATCTCCCATCAGAAGACTTTGCTTGCCTGTTCTCCACCTCCCATCAGAAGACTTTGTTTGCCTGTTCTCCACCTCACATTTAAAGACTTTGCTTGCCTGTTCTCCACCTCCCATCAGAAGACTTTGCTTGCCTGTTCTCCACCTTCCAACTGAAAACTTTGCTTGCCTGTTCACCTCCCATCAGAAGACTTTGCTTGCCTGTTCTCGCCCTCACATTTAAAGACTCTGCTTGCCTGTTCTCCACCTCCCATCAGAAGACTTTGCTTGCCTGTTCTCCACCTCACATTTAAAGACTTTGCTTGCCTGTTCTCCGCCTCACATTTAAAGACTTTGCTTGCCTGTTCTCCACCTCCCATCAGAAGACTGTGCTTGCCTGTTCTCCATCTCCCATCAGAAGACTTTGCTTGCCTGTTCTCCACCTCCCATCAGAAGACTTTGCTTGCCTGTTCTCAACCTCCAATCAGAAGACTTTGCTTGCCTGTTCTCCATCTCCCATCAGAAGACTTTGCTTGCCTGTTCTCCACCTCCCATCAGAAGACATTGCTTGCCTGTTCTCCACCTCACATTTAAAGACTTTGCTTGCCTGTTCTCCACCTCCCATCAGAAGACTTTGCTTGCCTGTTCTCCACCTCACATTTAAAGACTTTGCTTGCATGTTCTCCACCTCACATTTAAAGACTTTGCTTGCCTGTTCTCCACCTCCCATCAGAAAACTTTGCTTGCCTGTTCTCCACCTCCCAACCGAAGACTTTGCTTGCCTGTTCACCTCCCATCAGAAGACTTTGCTTGCCTGTTCTCACCTCACATTTAAAGATTTTGCTTGCTTGTTCTCCACCTCCCATCAGAAGACTTTGTTTACCTGTTCTCCACCTCACATTTAAAGACTTTGCTTGCCTGTTCTCCACCTCACATTTAAAGACTTTGCTTGCCTGTTCTCCACCTCACATTTAAAGACTTTGCTTGCCTGTTATCCACCTCCCATCAGAAGACTTTGCTTGCCTGTTCTCCACCTACCATCAGAAGACTGTGCTTGCCTGTTCTCCATCTCCCATCAGAAGACTTTGCTTGCCTGTTCTCCACCTCCCATCAGCGGACTTTGCTTGAGTGTTCTCCACCTCACATTTAAAGACTTTGCTTGCCTGTTCTCCACCTCCCATCGGAAGACTGTACTTGCCTGTTCTCCATCTCCCATCAGAAGACTTTGCTTGCCTGTTCTCCACCTCACATTTAGAGACTGTGCTTGCCTGTTCTCCACCTCACATCAGAAGACTTTGCTTGCCTGTTCTCCACCTCACATTTAAAGACTTTGCTTGCCTGTTCTCCATCTCCCATCAGAAGACTTTACTTGCCTGTTCTCCACCTCAGATTTAAAGACTTTGCTTGCCTGTTCTCCGCCTCCCATCAGAAGACTTTGCTTGCCTGTTCTCCACCTCACATTTAAAGACTTTGCTTGCCTGTTCTCCACCTCACATTTAAAGACTTTGCTTGCCTGTTCTCCACCTCCCATCAGAAGACTGTGCTTGCCTGTTCTCCATCTCCCATCAGAAGACTTTGCTTGCCTGTTCTCCACCTCCCATCAGAAGACTTTGCTTGCCTGTTCTCCACCTCCCATCAGAAGACTGTGCTTGCCTGTTCTCCATCTCCCATCAGAAGACTGCTTGCCTGTTCTCCACCTCCCATCAGAAGACTTTGCTTGCCTGTTCTCCACCTCACATTTAAAGACTTTGCTTGCCTGTTCTCCACCTCCCATCGAAAGACTTTGCTTGCCTGTTCTCCATCTCCCATCAGAAGACTTTGCTTGCCTGTTCTCCACCTCACATTTAGAGACTGTGCTTGCCTGTTCTCCACCTCACATCAGAAGACTTTGCTTGCCTGTTCTCCACCTCACATTTAAAGACTTTGCTTGCCTGTTCTCCATCTCCCATCAGAAGACTTTACTTGCCTGTTCTCCACCTCAGATTTAAAGACTTTGCTTGCCTGTTCTCCGCCTCCCATCAGAAGACTTTGCTTGCCTGTTCTCCACCTCACATTTAAAGACTTTGCTTGCCTGTTCTCCACCTCACATTTAAAGACTTTGCTTGCCTGTTCTCCACCTCCCATCAGAAGACTGTGCTTGCCTGTTCTCCATCTCCCATCAGAAGACTTTGCTTGCCTGTTCTCCACCTCCCATCAGAAGACTTTGCTTGCCTGTTCTCCACCTCCCATCAGAAGACTGTGCTTGCCTGTTCTCCATCTCCCATCAGAAGACTGCTTGCCTGTTCTCCACCTCCCATCAGAAGACTTTGCTTGCCTGTTCTCCACCTCACATTTAAAGACTTTGCTTGCCTGTTCTCCACCTCCCATCGAAAGACTTTGCTTGCCTGTTCTCCACCTCCCATCAGAAACTGTGCTTGCCTGTTCTCCATCTCCCATCAGAAGACTTTGCTTGCCTGTTCTCCAACTCCCATTAGAAGACTTTGCTTGCCTGTTCTCCACCTCACATTTAAAGACTTTGCTTGCCTGTTCCTCCACCTCCCATCAGAAGACTGTGCTTGCCTGTTCTCCACCTCACATTCAAATACTTTTCTTGCCTGTTCTCCACTTCACATTTAAGTACTTTGCTTGCCTGTTCTCCACCTCACATTTAAAGACTTTGCTTGCCTGTTCTCCACCTACCATCAGAACACTTTGCTTGCCTGTTCTCCACCTCCCATCAGAAGACTGTGCTTGCCTGTTCTTCATCTCCCATCAGAAGACTTTGCTTGCCTGTTCTCCACCTCCCATCAGAAGACTGTGCTTGCCTGTTCTCCATCTCCCATCAGAAGACTTTGCTTGCCTGTTCTCCACCTCCCATCAGAAGCCTATGCTTGCCTGTTCTCTACCTCACATTTAAAGACTTTGCTTGCCTGTTCTCCATTTCCCATCAGAAGACTGTGCTTGCCTGTTCCCCACCTCACATTTAAAGACTTTGATTGCCTGTTCTCCACCTCCCATCAGAAGACTTTGCTTCCCTGTTCTCCACCTCACATTTAAAGACTTTGCTTGCCTGTTCTCCACCTCACATTTAAAGACTTTGCTTGCCTGTTCTCCACCTCACATTTAAAGACTTTGCTTGCCTGTTCTCCACCTCCCATCAGAAGGCTGTGCTTGCCTGTTCTCCATCTCCCATCAGAAGACTTTGCCTGCCTGTTCTCCACCTCCGATCAGAAGACTTTGCTTGCCTGTTCTCCACCTCACATTTAAAGACTTTGCTTGCATGTTCTCCACCTCACATTTAAAGACTTTGCTTGCCTGTTCTCCACCTCCCATCAGAAGACTTTGCTTGCCTGTTCTCCACCCCCATCAGAAGACTTTGCTTGCCTGTTCGCCATCTCTCATCAGAAGACTTTGCTTGCCCGTTCTCCACCTCCCATCAGAAGACTTTGCTTGCCTGTTCTCCACCTCACATTTAAAGACTTTGCTTGCCTGTTCTCCACCTCCAATCAGAAGACTTTGTTGCCTGTTCTCCATCTCCCATCAGAAGACGTTGCTTGCCTGTTCTCCACCTCCCATCAGAAGACTTTGCTTGCCTGTTCTCCACCTCCCATCAGAAGACTTTGCTTGCCTGTTCTCCACCTCACATTTAAAGACTTTGCTTGCCTGTTCTCCACCTCCCATCAGAAGACTGTGCTTGCCTGTTCTCCATCTCCCATCAGAAGACTTTGCTTGCCTGTTCTCCACCTCCCATCAGAAGACATTGCTTGCCTGTTCTCCACCTCCAATCAGAAGACTCTGCTTGCCTGTTCTCCATCTCCCATCAGAAGACTTTGCTTGCCTGTTCTCCACCTCCCATCAGAATACTTTGCTTGCCTGTTCTCCACCTCACATTTAAAGACTTTGCTTGCCTGTTCTCCACCTCCCATCAGAAGACTTTGCTTGCCTGTTCTCCACCTCACATTTAAAGACTTTGCTTGCCTGTTCTCCACCTCCCATCAGAAGACTTTGCTTGCCTGTTCTCCACCCCCCATCAGAAGACTTTGCTTGCCTGTTCTCCATCTCCCATCAGAAGACTTTGCTTACCCGTTCTCCATCTCCCATCAGAAGACTTTGCTTGCCCGTTCTCCACCTCCCATCAGAAGACTTTGCTTGCCTGTTCTCCACCTCACATTTAAAGACTTTGCTTGCCTGTTCTCCACCTCCAATCAGAAGACTTTGCTTGCCTGTTCTCCATCTCCCATCAGAAGACTTTGCTTGCCTGTTCTCCACCTCCCATCAGAAGACTTTGTTTGCCTGTTCTCCACCTCACATTTAAAGACTTTGCTTGCCTGTTCTCCACCTCCCATCAGAAGACTTTGCTTGCCCGTTCTCCACCTTCCAACCGAAAACTTTGCTTGCCTGTTCACCTCCCATCAGAAGACTTTGCTTGCCTGTTCTCGCCCTCACATTTAAAGACTCTGCTTGCCTGTTCTCCACCTCCCATCAGAAGACTTTGCTTGCCTGTTCTCCACCTCACATTTAAAGACTTTGCTTGCCTATTCTCCACCTCACATTTAAAGACTTTGCTTGCCTGTTCTCCACCTCACATTTAAAGACTGTGCTTGCCTGTTCTCCACCTCCCGTCAGAAGACTTTGCTTGCCTGTTCTCCACCTCCCATCAGAAGACTGTGCTTGCCTGTTCTCCATCTCCCATCAGAAGACTTTGCTTGCCTGTTCTCCACCTCCCATCAGAAGACTTTGCTTGCCTGTTCTCCACCTCACATTTAAAGACTTTGCTTGCCTGTTCTCCACCTCCCATCAGAAGACTGTGCTTGCCTGTTCTCCATCTCCCATCAGAAGACATTGCTTGCCTGTTCTCCACCTCACATTTAAATACTTTGCTTGCCTGTTCTCCACCTCCCATCAGAAGACTTTGCTTGCCTGTTCTCCACCTCACATTTAAAGACTTTGCTTGCCTGTTCTCCATCTCCCATCAGAAGACTTTACTTGCCTGTTCTCCACCTCACATTTAAAGACTTTGCTTTCCTGTTCTCCACCTCCCATCAGAAGACTTTGCTTGCCTGTTCTCCACCTCACATTGAAAGACTTTTCTTCCCTGTTCTCCACCTCACATTTAAAGACTTTGCTTGCCTGTTCTCCACCTCACATTTAAAGACTTTGCTTGCCTGTTCTACACCTCCCACCAGAAGACTTTGCTTGCCTGTTCTCCACCTCCCATCAGAAGACTGTGCTTGCCTGTTCTCCATCTCCCATCAGAAGACGTTGCTTGCCTGTCCTCCAACTCCCATCAGAAGACTTTGCTTGCCTGTTCTCCACCTCACATTTAAATACTTTGCTTGCCTGTTCTCCACCTCCCATCAGAAGACTTTGCTTGCCTGTTCTCCACCTCAAATTTAAAGACTTTGCTTGCCTGTTCTCAACCTCCAATCAGAAGACTTTGCTTGCCTGTTCTCCATCTCCCATCAGAAGACTTTGCTTGCCTGTTCTCCACCTCCCATCAGAAGACTTTGCTTGCCTGTTCTCCACCTCACATTTAAAGACTTTGCTTGCATGTTCTCAACCTCACATTTAAAGACTTTGCTTGCCTGTTCTCCACCTCCCATCAGAAGACTGTGCTTGCCTGTTCTTCATCTCCGATCAGAAGACTTTGCTTGCCTGTTCTCCACCTCCCATCAGAAGACTGTGCTTGCCTGTTCTCCATCTCCCATCAGAAGTCTTTGCTTGCCTGTTCTCCACCTCCCATCAGAAGACTGTGCTTGCCTGTTCTCCACCTCACATTTAAATACTTTGCTTGCCTGTTCTCCATTTCCCATCAGAAGACTGTGCTTGCCTGTTCCCCACCTCACATTTAAAGACTTTGATTGCCTGTTCTCCACCTCCCATCAGAAGACTTTGCTTCCCTGTTCTCCACCTCACATTTAAAGACTTTGCTTGCCTGTTCTCCACCTCCCATCAGAAGACTGTGCTTGCCTGTTCTCCATCTCCCATCAGAAGACTTTGCCTGCCTGTTCTCCACCTCCGATCAGAAGACTTTGCTTGCCTGTTCTCCACCTCCGATCAGAAGACTTTGCTTGCATGTTCTCAACCTCACATTTAAAGACTTTGCTTGCCTGTTCTCCACCTCCCAACCAAAGACTTTGCTTGCCTGTTGACCTCCAATCAGAAGACATTGCTTGCCTGTTCTCCACCTCACATTTAAATACTTTGCTTGCCTGTTCTCTACCTCCCATCAGAAGACTTTGCTTGCCTGTTCTCCACCTCCCATCAGAAGACTTTGCTTGCCTGTTCTCCACCTCACATTTAAAGTCTTTGCTTGCCTGTTCTCCACCTCCCATCAGAAGACTTTGCTTGCCTGTTCTCCACCTCCCATCAGAAGACGTTGCTTGCCTGTTCTCCACCTCCCATCAGAAGACTTTGCTTGCCTGTTCTCCACCTCACATTTAAAGACTTTGCTTGCCTGTTCTCCACCTCACATTTAAAGACTTTGCTTGCCTGTTCTCCACCTCCCATCAGAAGACTGTGCTTGCCTGTTCTCCATCTCCCATCAGAAGACTTTGCTTGCCTGTTCTCCACCTCCCATCAGAAGACTTTGCTTGCCTGTTCTCAACCTCCAATCAGAAGACTTTGCTTGCCTGTTCTCCATCTCACATCAGAAGACTTTGCTTGCCTGTTCTCCACCTCCCATCAGAAGACTTTGCTTGCCTGTTCTCCACCTCACATTTAAAGACTTTGCTTGCCTGTTCTCCACCTCCCATCAGAAGACTTTGCTTGCCTGTTCTCCACCTCACATTTAAAGACTTTGCTTGCATGTTCTCCACCTCACATTTAAAGACTTTGCTTGCCTGTTCTCCACCTCCCATCAGAAGACTTTGCTTGCCTGTTCTCCACCTCCCAACCGAAGACTTTGCTTGCCTGTTCACCTCCCATCAGAAGACTTTGCTTGCCTGTTCTCCACCTCACATTTAAAGACTTTGCTTGCCTGTTCTCCACCTCCCATCAGAAGACTTTGCTTACCTGTTCTCCACCTCACATTTAAAGACTTTGCTTGCCTGTTCTCCACCTCACATTTAAAGACTTTGCTTGCCTGTTCTCCACCTCACATTTAAAGACTTTGCTTGCCTGTTATCCACCTCCCATCAGAAGACTTTGCTTGCCTGTTCTCCACCTCCCATCAGAAGACTGTGCTTGCCTGTTCTCCATCTCCCATCAAAAGACTTTGCTTGCCTGTTCTCCACCTCCCATCAGCGGACTTTGCTTTAGTGTTCTCCACCTCGCATTTAAAGACTTTGCTTGCCTGTTCTCCACCTCCCATCGGAAGACTGTACTTGCCTGTTCTAATCTCCCATCAGAAGACTTTGCTTGCCTGTTCTCCACCTCACATTTAAAGACTGTGCTTGCCTGTTCTCCACCTCACATCAGAAGACTTTGCTTGCCTGTTCTCCACCTCACATTTAAAGACTTTGCTTGCCTGTTCTCCATCTCCCATCAGAAGACTTTACTTGCCTGTTCTCCACCTCAGATTTAAAGACTTTGCTTGCCTGTTCTCCGCCTCCCATCAGAAGACTTTGCTTGCCTGTTCTCCACCTCACATTTAAAGACTTTGCTTGCCTGTTCTCCACCTCACATTTAAAGACTTTGCTTGCCTGTTCTCCACCTCCCATCAGAAGACTGTGCTTGCCTGTTCTCCATCTCCCATCAGAAGACTTTGCTTGCCTGTTCTCCCCCTCCCATCAGAAGACTTTGCTTGCCTGTTCTCCACCTCCCATCAGAAGACTGTGCTTGCCCGTTCTCCATCTCCCATCAGAAGACTGCTTGCCTGTTCTCCACCTCCCATCAGAAGACTTTGCTTGCCTGTTCTCCACCTCACATTTAAAGACTTTGCTTGCCTGTTCTCCACCTCCCATCGAAAGACTTTGCTTGCCTGTTCTCCACCTCCCATCAGAAACTGTGCTTGCCTGTTCTCCATCTCCCATCAGAAGACTTTGCTTGCCTGTTCTCCAACTCCCATTAGAAGACTTTGCTTGCCTGTTCTCCACCTCACATTTAAAGACTTTGCTTGCCTGTTCCTCCACCTCCCATCAGAAGACTGTGCTTGCCTGTTCTCCACCTCACATTCAAATACTTTTCTTGCCTGTTCTCCACTTCACATTTAAGTACTTTGCTTGCCTGTTCTCCACCTCACATTTAAAGACTTTGCTTGCCTGTTCTCCACCTACCATCAGAACACTTTGCTTGCCTGTTCTCCACCTCCCATCAGAAGACTGTGCTTGCCTGTTCTTCATCTCCCATCAGAAGACTTTGCTTGCCTGTTCTCCACCTCCCATCAGAAGACTGTGCTTGCCTGTTCTCCATCTCCCATCAGAAGACTTTGCTTGCCTGTTCTCCACCTCCCATCAGAAGACTGTGCTTGCCTGTTCTCCACCTCACAATTAAAGACTTTGCTTGCCTGTTCTCCATTTCCCATCAGAAGACTGTGCTTGCCTGTTCCCCACCTCACATTTAAAGACTTTGATTGCCTGTTCTCCACCTCCCATCAGAAGACTTTGCTTCCCTGTTCTCCACCTCACATTTAAAGACTTTGCTTGCCTGTTCTCCACCTCACATTTAAAGACTTTGCTTGCCTGTTCTCCACCTCACATTTAAAGACTTTGCTTGCCTGTTCTCCACCTCCCATCAGAAGGCTGTGCTTGCCTGTTCTCCATCTCCCATCAGAAGACTTTGCCTGCCTGTTCTCCACCTCCGATCAGAAGACTTTGCTTGCCTGTTCTCCACCTCACATTTAAAGACTTTGCTTGCCTGTTCTCCACCTCACATTTAAAGACTTTGCTTGCCTGTTCTCCACCTCACATTTAAAGACTTTGCTTGCCTGTTATCCACCTCCCATCAGAAGACTTTGCTTGCCTGTTCTCCACCTCCCATCAGAAGACTGTGCTTGCCTGTTCTCCATCTCCCATCAAAAGACTTTGCTTGCCTGTTCTCCACCTCCCATCAGCGGACTTTGCTTTAGTGTTCTCCACCTCGCATTTAAAGACTTTGCTTGCCTGTTCTCCACCTCCCATCGGAAGACTGTACTTGCCTGTTCTAATCTCCCATCAGAAGACTTTGCTTGCCTGTTCTCCACCTCACATTTAAAGACTGTGCTTGCCTGTTCTCCACCTCACATCAGAAGACTTTGCTTGCCTGTTCTCCACCTCACATTTAAAGACTTTGCTTGCCTGTTCTCCATCTCCCATCAGAAGACTTTACTTGCCTGTTCTCCACCTCAGATTTAAAGACTTTGCTTGCCTGTTCTCCGCCTCCCATCAGAAGACTTTGCTTGCCTGTTCTCCACCTCACATTTAAAGACTTTGCTTGCCTGTTCTCCACCTCACATTTAAAGACTTTGCTTGCCTGTTCTCCACCTCCCATCAGAAGACTGTGCTTGCCTGTTCTCCATCTCCCATCAGAAGACTTTGCTTGCCTGTTCTCCCCCTCCCATCAGAAGACTTTGCTTGCCTGTTCTCCACCTCCCATCAGAAGACTGTGCTTGCCCGTTCTCCATCTCCCATCAGAAGACTGCTTGCCTGTTCTCCACCTCCCATCAGAAGACTTTGCTTGCCTGTTCTCCACCTCACATTTAAAGACTTTGCTTGCCTGTTCTCCACCTCCCATCGAAAGACTTTGCTTGCCTGTTCTCCACCTCCCATCAGAAACTGTGCTTGCCTGTTCTCCATCTCCCATCAGAAGACTTTGCTTGCCTGTTCTCCAACTCCCATTAGAAGACTTTGCTTGCCTGTTCTCCACCTCACATTTAAAGACTTTGCTTGCCTGTTCCTCCACCTCCCATCAGAAGACTGTGCTTGCCTGTTCTCCACCTCACATTCAAATACTTTTCTTGCCTGTTCTCCACTTCACATTTAAGTACTTTGCTTGCCTGTTCTCCACCTCACATTTAAAGACTTTGCTTGCCTGTTCTCCACCTACCATCAGAACACTTTGCTTGCCTGTTCTCCACCTCCCATCAGAAGACTGTGCTTGCCTGTTCTTCATCTCCCATCAGAAGACTTTGCTTGCCTGTTCTCCACCTCCCATCAGAAGACTGTGCTTGCCTGTTCTCCATCTCCCATCAGAAGACTTTGCTTGCCTGTTCTCCACCTCCCATCAGAAGACTGTGCTTGCCTGTTCTCCACCTCACAATTAAAGACTTTGCTTGCCTGTTCTCCATTTCCCATCAGAAGACTGTGCTTGCCTGTTCCCCACCTCACATTTAAAGACTTTGATTGCCTGTTCTCCACCTCCCATCAGAAGACTTTGCTTCCCTGTTCTCCACCTCACATTTAAAGACTTTGCTTGCCTGTTCTCCACCTCACATTTAAAGACTTTGCTTGCCTGTTCTCCACCTCACATTTAAAGACTTTGCTTGCCTGTTCTCCACCTCCCATCAGAAGGCTGTGCTTGCCTGTTCTCCATCTCCCATCAGAAGACTTTGCCTGCCTGTTCTCCACCTCCGATCAGAAGACTTTGCTTGCCTGTTCTCCACCTCACATTTAAAGACTTTGCTTGCATGTTCTCCACCTCACATTTAAAGACTTTGCTTGCCTGTTCTCCACCTCCCATCAGAAGACTTTGCTTGCCTGTTCTCCACCCCCCATCAGAAGACTTTGCTTGCCTGTTCTCCATCTCTCATCAGAAGACTTTGCTTGCCCGTTCTCCACCTCCCATCAGAAGACTTTGCTTGCCTGTTCTCCACCTCACATTTAAAGACTTTGCTTGCCTGTTCTCCACCTCCAATCAGAAGACTCTGCTTGCCTGTTCTCCATCTCCCATCAGAAGACGTTGCTTGCCTGTTCTCCACCTCCCATCAGAAGACTTTGCTTGCCTGTTCTCCACCTCCCATCAGAAGACTTTGCTTGCCTGTTCTCCACCTCACATTTAAAGACTTTGCTTGCCTGTTCTCCACCTCCCATCAGAAGACTGTGCTTGCCTGTTTTCCATCTCCCATCAGAAGACTTTGCTTGCCTGTTCTCCACCTCCCATCAGAAGACTTTGCTTGCCTGTTCTCCACCTCCAATCAGAAGACTTTGCTTGCCTGTTCTCCATCTCATATCAGAAGACTTTGCTTGCCTGTTCTCCACCTCCCATCAGAATACTTTGCTTGCCTGTTCTCCACCTCACATTTAAAGACTTTGCTTGCCTGTTCTCCACCTCCCATCAGAAGACTTTGCTTGCCTGTTCTCCACCTCACATTTAAAGACTTTGCTTGCCTGTTCTCCACCTCCCATCAGAAGACTTTGCTTGCCTGTTCTCCACCCCCCATCAGAAGACTTTGCTTGCCTGTTCTCCATCTCCCATCAGAAGACTTTGCTTACCCGTTCTCCACCTCCCATCAGAAGACTTTGCTTGCCTGTTCTCCACCTCACATTTAAAGACTTTGCTTGCCTGTTCTCCACCTCCAATCAGAAGACTTTGCTTGCCTGTTCTCCATCTCCCATCAGAAGACTTTGCTTGCCTGTTCTCCACCTCCCATCAGAAGACTTTGTTTGCCTGTTCTCCACCTCACATTTAAAGACTTTGCTTGCCTGTTCTCCACCTCCCATCAGAAGACTTTGCTTGCCTGTTCTCCACCTTCCAACCGAAAACTTTGCTTGCCTGTTCACCTCCCATCAGAAGACTTTGCTTGCCTGTTCTCGCCCTCACATTTAAAGACTCTGCTTGCCTGTTCTCCACCTCCCATCAGAAGACTTGGCTTGCCTGTTTTCCACCTCAAATTTAAAGACTTTGCTTGCCTGTTCTCCACCTCACATTTAAAGACTTTGCTTGCCTGTTCTCCACCTCACATTTAAAGACTGTGCTTGTCTGTTCTCCACCTCCCGTCAGAAGACTTTGCTTGCCTGTTCTCCACCTCCCATCAGAAGACTGTGCTTGCCTGTTCTCCATCTCCCATCAGAAGACTTTGCTTGCCTGTTCTCCACCTCCCATCAGAAGACTTTGCTTGCCTGTTCTCCACCTCACATTTAAAGACTTTGCTTGCCTGTTCTCCACCTCCCATCAGAAGACTGTGCTTGCCTGTTCTCCATCTCCCATCAGAAGACATTGCTTGCCTGTTCTCCACCTCACATTTAAAGACTTTGCTTGCCTGTTCTCCACCTCCCATCAGAAGACTTTGCTTGCCTGTTCTCCATCTCCCATCAGAAGACTTTACTTGCCTGTTCTCCACCTCACATTTAAAGACTTTGCTTTCCTGTTCTCCACCTCCCATCAGAAGACTTTGCTTGCCTGTTCTCCACCTCACATTGAAATACATTTCTTCCCTGTTCTCCACCTCACATTTAAAGACTTTGCTTGCCTGTTCTCCACCTCACAGACTTTGCTTGCCTGTTCTACACCTCCCACCAGAAGACATTGCTTGCCTGTTCTCCACCTCCCATCAGAAGACTGTGCTTGCCTGTTCTCCATCTCCCATCAGAAGACGTTGCTTGCCTGTCCTCCAACTCCCATCAGAAGACTTTGCTTGCCTGTTCTCCACCTCACATTTAAAGACTTTGCTTGCCTGTTCTCCACCTCCCATCAGAAGACTTTGCTTGCCTGTTCTCCACCTCAAATTTAAAGACTTTGCTTGCCTGTTCTCCACCTCCAATCAGAAGACTTTGCTTGCCTGTTCTCCATCTCCCATCAGAAGACTTTGCTTGCCTGTTCTCCACCTCCCATCAGAAGACTTTGCTTGCCTGTTCTCCACCTCACATTTAAAGACTTTGCTTGCATGTTCTCAACCTCACATTTAAAGACTTTGCTTGCCTGTTCTCCACCTCCCATCAGAAGACTGTGCTTGCCTGTTCTTCATCTCCGATCAGAAGACTTTGCTTGCCTGTTCTCCACCTCCCATCAGAAGACTGTGCTTGCCTGTTCTCCATCTCCCATCAGAAGACTTTGCTTGCCTGTTCTCCACCTCCCATCAGAAGACTGTGGTTGCCTGTTCTCCACCTCACATTTAAATACTTTGCTTGCCTGTTCTCCATTTCCCATCAGAAGACTGTGCTTGCCTGTTCCCCACCTCACATTTAAAGACTTTGATTGCCTGTTCTCCACCTCCCATCAGAAGACTTTGCTTCCCTGTTCTCCACCTCACATTTAAAGACTTTGCTTGCCTGTTCTCCACCTCCCATCAGAAGACTGTGCTTGCCTGTTCTCCATCTCCCATCAGAAGACTTTGCCTGCCTGTTCTCCACCTCCGATCAGAAGACTTTGCTTGCCTGTTCTCCACCTTCGATCAGAAGACTTTGCTTGCCTGTTCTCCACCTCACATTTAAAGACTTTGCTTGCCTATTCTCCACCTCACATTTAAAGACTTTGCTTGCCTGTTCTCCACCTCCCATCAGAAGACTTTGCTTGCCTGTTCTCCACCCCCCATCAGAAGACTTTGCTTGCCTGTTCTCCATCTCTCATCAGAAGACTTTGCTTGCCTGTTCTCCACCTCCCATCAGAAGACTTTGCTTGCCTGTTCTCCACCTCACATTTAAAGACTTTGCTTGCCTGTTCTCCACCTCCAATCAGAAGACTTTGCTTGCCTGTTCTCCATCTCCCATCAGAAGACGTTGCTTGCCTGTTCTCCACCTCCCATCAGAAGACTTTGCTTGCCTGTTCTCCACCTCCCATCAGAAGACTTTGCTTGCCTGTTCTCCACCTCACATTTAAAGACTTTGCTTGCCTGTTCTCCACCTCCCATCAGAAGACTGTGCTTGCCTGTTCTCCATCTCCCATCAGAAGACTTTGCTTGCCTGTTCTCCACCTCCCATCAGAAGACTTTGCTTGCCTGTTCTCCACCTCCAATCAAAAGACTTTGCTTGCCTGTTCTCCATCTCCCATCAGAAGACTTTGCTTGCCTGTTCTCCACCTCCCATCAGAAGACTTTGCTTGCCTGTTCTCCACCTCACATTTAAAGACTTTGCGTGCCTGTTCTCCACCTCCCATCAGAAGACTGTGCTTGCCTGTTCTCCATCTCCCATCAGAAGACATTGCTTGCCTGTTCTCCACCTCACATTTAAAGACTTTGCTTGCCTGTTCTCCACCTCCCATCAGAAGACTTTGCTTGCCTGTTCTCCACCTCACATTTAAAGACTTTGCTTGCCTGTTCTCCATCTCCCATCAGAAGACTTTACTTGCCTGTTCTCCACCTCACATTTAAAGACTTTGCTTTCCTGTTCTCCACCTCCCATAAGAAGACTTTGCTTGCCTGTTCTCCACCTCATATTGAAAGACTTTTCTTCCCTGTTCTCCACCTCACATTTAAAGACTTTGCTTGCCTGTTCTCCACCTCACATTTAAAGACTTTGCTTGCCTGCTCTCCACCTCCCACCAGAAGACTTTGCTTGCCTGTTCTCCACCTCCCATCAGAAGACTGTGCTTGCCTGTTCTCCATCTCCCATCAGAAGACGTTGCTTGCCTGTTCTCCAACTCCCATTAGAAGACTTTGCTTGCCTGTTCTCCACCTCACATTTAAAGACTTTGCTTGCCTGTTCTCCACCTCCCATCAGAAGACTTTGCTTGCCTGTTCTCCACCTCAAATTTAAAGACTTTGCTTGCCTGTTCTCCACCTCCAATCAGAAGACTTTGCTTTCCTGTTCTCCACCTCCCATCAGAAGACTTTGCTTGCCTGTTCTCCACCTCATATTGAAAGACTTTTCTTCCCTGTTCTCCACCTCACATTTAAAGACTTTGCTTGCCTGTTCTCCACCTCACATTTAAAGACTTTGCTTGCCTGTTCTCCACCTCCCACCAGAAGACTTTGCTTGCCTGTTCTCCACCTCCCATCAGAAGACTGTGCTTGCCTGTTCTCCATCTCCCATCAGAAGACGTTGCTTGCCTGTTCTCCAACTCCCATTAGAAGACTTTGCTTGCCTGTTCTCCACCTCACATTTAAAGACTTTGCTTGCCTGTTCTCCACCTCCCATCAGAAGACTTTGCTTGCCTGTTCTCCACCTCAAATTTAAAGACTTTGCTTGCCTGTTCTCCACCTCCCATCAGAAGACTTTGCTTGCCTGTTCTCCACCTCACATTTAAAGACTTTGCTTGCATGTTCTCAACCTCACATTTAAAGACTTTGCTTGCCTGTTCTCCACCTCCCAACCAAAGACTTTGCTTGCCTGTTGACCTCCAATCAGAAGACATTGCTTGCCTGTTCTCCACCTCACATTTAAAGACTTTGCTTGCCTGTTCTCTACCTCCCATCAGAAGACTTTGCTTGCCTGTTCTCCACCTCACATTTAAAGTCTTTGCTTGCCTGTTCTCCACCTCCCATCAGAAGACTTTGCTTGCCTGTTCTCCACCCCCCGTCAGAAGACTTTGCTTGCCTGTTCTCCATCTGCCATCAGAAGACTTTGCTTACCCGTTCTCCACCTCCCATCAGAAGACTTTGCTTGCCTGTTCTCCACCTCACATTTAAAGACTTTGCTTGCCTGTTCTCCACCTCCAATCAGAAGACTTTGCTTGCCTGTTCTCCATCTCCCATCAGAAGACTTTGCTTGCCTGTTCTCCACCTCCCATCAGAAGACTTTGTTTGCCTGTTCTCCACCTCACATTTAAAGACTTTGCTTGCCTGTTCTCCACCTCCCATCAGAAGACTTTGCTTGCCTGTTCTCGACCTTCCAACCGAAAACTTTGCTTGCCTGTTCACCTCCCATCAGAAGACTTTGCTTGCCTGTTCTCGCCCTCACATTTAAAGACTCTGCTTGCCTGTTCTCCACCTCCCATCAGAAGACTTTGCTTGCCTGTTCTCCACCTCACATTTAAAGACTTTGCTTGCCTATTCTCCACCTCACATTTAAAGACTTTGCTTGCCTGTTCTCCACCTCACATTTAAAAACTGTGCTTGCCTGTTCTCCACCTCCCGTCAGAAGACTTTGCTTGCCTGTTCTCCTCCTCCCATCAGAAGACTGTGCTTGCCTGTTCTCCATCTCCCATCAGAAGACTTTGCTTGCCTGTTCTCCACCTCCCATCAGAAGACTTTGCTTGCCTGTTCTCCACCTCACATTTAAAGACTTTGCTTGCCTGTTCTCCACCTCCAATCAGAAGACTTTGTTGCCTGTTCTCCATCTCCCATCAGAAGACGTTGCTTGCCTGTTCTCCACCTCCCATCAGAAGACTTTGCTTGCCTGTTCTCCACCTCCCATCAGAAGACTTTGCTTGCCTGTTCTCCACCTCACATTTAAAGACTTTGCTTGCCTGTTCTCCACCTCCCATCAGAAGACTGTGCTTGCCTGTTCTCCATCTCCCATCAGAAGACTTTGCTTGCCTGTTCTCCACCTCCCATCAGAAGACATTGCTTGCCTGTTCTCCACCTCCAATCAGAAGACTCTGCTTGCCTGTTCTCCATCTCCCATCAGAAGACTTTGCTTGCCTGTTCTCCACCTCCCATCAGAATACTTTGTTTGCCTGTTCTCCACCTCACATTTACAGACTTTGCTTGCCTGTTCTCCACCTCCCATCAGAAGACTTTGCTTGCCTGTTCTCCACCTCACATTTAAAGACTTTGCTTGCCTGTTCTCCACCTCCCATCAGAAGACTTTGCTTGCCTGTTCTCCACCCCCCATCAGAAGACTTTGCTTGCCTGTTCTCCATCTCCCATCAGAAGACTTTGCTTACCCGTTCTCCATCTCCCATCAGAAGACTTTGCTTGCCCGTTCTCCACCTCCCATCAGAAGACTTTGCTTGCCTGTTCTCCACCTCACATTTAAAGACTTTGCTTGCCTGTTCTCCACCTCCAATCAGAAGACTTTGCTTGCCTGTTCTCCATCTCCCATCAGAAGACTTTGCTTGCCTGTTCTCCACCTCCCATCAGAAGACTTTGTTTGCCTGTTCTCCACCTCACATTTAAAGACTTTGCTTGCCTGTTCTCCACCTCCCATCAGAAGACTTTGCTTGCCCGTTCTCCACCTTCCAACCGAAAACTTTGCTTGCCTGTTCACCTCCCATCAGAAGACTTTGCTTGCCTGTTCTCGCCCTCACATTTAAAGACTCTGCTTGCCTGTTCTCCACCTCCCATCAGAAGACTTTGCTTGCCTGTTCTCCACCTCACATTTAAAGACTTTGCTTGCCTATTCTCCACCTCACATTTAAAGACTTTGCTTGCCTGTTCTCCACCTCACATTTAAAGACTGTGCTTGCCTGTTCTCCACCTCCCGTCAGAAGACTTTGCTTGCCTGTTCTCCACCTCCCATCAGAAGACTGTGCTTGCCTGTTCTCCATCTCCCATCAGAAGACTTTGCTTGCCTGTTCTCCACCTCCCATCAGAAGACTTTGCTTGCCTGTTCTCCACCTCACATTTAAAGACTTTGCTTGCCTGTTCTCCACCTCCCATCAGAAGACTGTGCTTGCCTGTTCTCCATCTCCCATCAGAAGACATTGCTTGCCTGTTCTCCACCTCACATTTAAATACTTTGCTTGCCTGTTCTCCACCTCCCATCAGAAGACTTTGCTTGCCTGTTCTCCACCTCACATTTAAAGACTTTGCTTGCCTGTTCTCCATCTCCCATCAGAAGACTTTACTTGCCTGTTCTCCACCTCACATTTAAAGACTTTGCTTTCCTGTTCTCCACCTCCCATCAGAAGACTTTGCTTGCCTGTTCTCCACCTCACATTGAAAGACTTTTCTTCCCTGTTCTCCACCTCACATTTAAAGACTTTGCTTGCCTGTTCTCCACCTCACATTTAAAGACTTTGCTTGCCTGTTCTACACCTCCCACCAGAAGACTTTGCTTGCCTGTTCTCCACCTCCCATCAGAAGACTGTGCTTGCCTGTTCTCCATCTCCCATCAGAAGACGTTGCTTGCCTGTCCTCCAACTCCCATCAGAAGACTTTGCTTGCCTGTTCTCCACCTCACATTTAAATACTTTGCTTGCCTGTTCTCCACCTCCCATCAGAAGACTTTGCTTGCCTGTTCTCCACCTCAAATTTAAAGACTTTGCTTGCCTGTTCTCCACCTCCAATCAGAAGACTTTGCTTGCCTGTTCTCCATCTCCCATCAGAAGACTTTGCTTGCCTGTTCTCCACCTCCCATCAGAAGACTTTGCTTGCCTGTTCTCCACCTCACATTTAAAGACTTTGCTTGCATGTTCTCAACCTCACATTTAAAGACTTTGCTTGCCTGTTCTCCACCTCCCATCAGAAGACTGTGCTTGCCTGTTCTTCATCTCCGATCAGAAGACTTTGCTTGCCTGTTCTCCACCTCCCATCAGAAGACTGTGCTTGCCTGTTCTCCATCTCCCATCAGAAGTCTTTGCTTGCCTGTTCTCCACCTCCCATCAGAAGACTGTGCTTGCCTGTTCTCCACCTCACATTTAAATACTTTGCTTGCCTGTTCTCCATTTCCCATCAGAAGACTGTGCTTGCCTGTTCCCCACCTCACATTTAAAGACTTTGATTGCCTGTTCTCCACCTCCCATCAGAAGACTTTGCTTCCCTGTTCTCCACCTCACATTTAAAGACTTTGCTTGCCTGTTCTCCACCTCCCATCAGAAGACTGTGCTTGCCTGTTCTCCATCTCCCATCAGAAGACTTTGCCTGCCTGTTCTCCACCTCCGATCAGAAGACTTTGCTTGCCTGTTATCCACCTCCGATCAGAAGACTTTGCTTGCATGTTCTCAACCTCACATTTAAAGACTTTGCTTGCCTGTTCTCCACCTCCCAACCAAAGACTTTGCTTGCCTGTTGACCTCCAATCAGAAGACATTGCTTGCCTGTTCTCCACCTCACATTTAAATACTTTGCTTGCCTGTTCTCTACCTCCCATCAGAAGACTTTGCTTGCCTGTTCTCCACCTCCCATCAGAAGACTTTGCTTGCCTGTTCTCCACCTCACATTTAAAGTCTTTGCTTGCCTGTTCTCCACCTCCCATCAGAAGACTTTGCTTGCCTGTTCTCCACCTCCCATCAGAAGACGTTGCTTGCCTGTTCTCCACCTCCCATCAGAAGACTTTGCTTGCCTGTTCTCCACCTCACATTTAAAGACTTTGCTTGCCTGTTCTCCACCTCACATTTAAAGACTTTGCTTGCCTGTTCTCCACCTCCCATCAGAAGACTGTGCTTGCCTGTTCTCCATCTCCCATCAGAAGACTTTGCTTGCCTGTTCTCCACCTCCCATCAGAAGACTTTGCTTGCCTGTTCTCAACCTCCAATCAGAAGACTTTGCTTGCCTGTTCTCCATCTCCCATCAGAAGACTTTGCTTGCCTGTTCTCCACCTCCCATCAGAAGACTTTGCTTGCCTGTTCTCCACCTCACATTTAAAGACTTTGCTTGCCTGTTCTCCACCTCCCATCAGAAGACTTTGCTTGCCTGTTCTCCACCTCACATTTAAAGACTTTGCTTGCATGTTCTCCACCTCACATTTAAAGACTTTGCTTGCCTGTTCTCCACCTCCCATCAGAAGACTTTGCTTGCCTGTTCTCCACCTCCCAACCGAAGACTTTGCTTGCCTGTTCACCTCCCATCAGAAGACTTTGCTTGCCTGTTCTCCACCTCACATTTAAAGACTTTGCTTGCCTGTTCTCCACCTCCCATCAGAAGACTTTGCTTACCTGTTCTCCACCTCACATTTAAAGACTTTGCTTGCCTGTTCTCCACCTCACATTTAAAGACTTTGCTTGCCTGTTCTCCAC
Organism: Ambystoma mexicanum; assembly: GCF_040938575.1. Taxonomy (NCBI): domain Eukaryota; kingdom Metazoa; phylum Chordata; class Amphibia; order Caudata; family Ambystomatidae; genus Ambystoma; species Ambystoma mexicanum. The sequence continues at coordinate 5,968,560 of NC_090929.1, read as the reverse complement.
CTCACATTTAAAGACTTTGCTTGCCTGTTATCCACCTCCCATCAGAAGACTTTGCTTGCCTGTTCTCCACCTCCCATCAGAAGACTGTGCTTGCCTGTTCTCCATCTCCCATCAAAAGACTTTGCTTGCCTGTTCTCCACCTCCCATCAGCGGACTTTGCTTTAGTGTTCTCCACCTCGCATTTAAAGACTTTGCTTGCCTGTTCTCCACCTCCCATCGGAAGACTGTACTTGCCTGTTCTAATCTCCCATCAGAAGACTTTGCTTGCCTGTTCTCCACCTCACATTTAAAGACTGTGCTTGCCTGTTCTCCACCTCACATCAGAAGACTTTGCTTGCCTGTTCTCCACCTCACATTTAAAGACTTTGCTTGCCTGTTCTCCATCTCCCATCAGAAGACTTTACTTGCCTGTTCTCCACCTCAGATTTAAAGACTTTGCTTGCCTGTTCTCCGCCTCCCATCAGAAGACTTTGCTTGCCTGTTCTCCACCTCACATTTAAAGACTTTGCTTGCCTGTTCTCCACCTCACATTTAAAGACTTTGCTTGCCTGTTCTCCACCTCCCATCAGAAGACTGTGCTTGCCTGTTCTCCATCTCCCATCAGAAGACTTTGCTTGCCTGTTCTCCCCCTCCCATCAGAAGACTTTGCTTGCCTGTTCTCCACCTCCCATCAGAAGACTGTGCTTGCCCGTTCTCCATCTCCCATCAGAAGACTGCTTGCCTGTTCTCCACCTCCCATCAGAAGACTTTGCTTGCCTGTTCTCCACCTCACATTTAAAGACTTTGCTTGCCTGTTCTCCACCTCCCATCGAAAGACTTTGCTTGCCTGTTCTCCACCTCCCATCAGAAACTGTGCTTGCCTGTTCTCCATCTCCCATCAGAAGACTTTGCTTGCCTGTTCTCCAACTCCCATTAGAAGACTTTGCTTGCCTGTTCTCCACCTCACATTTAAAGACTTTGCTTGCCTGTTCCTCCACCTCCCATCAGAAGACTGTGCTTGCCTGTTCTCCACCTCACATTCAAATACTTTTCTTGCCTGTTCTCCACTTCACATTTAAGTACTTTGCTTGCCTGTTCTCCACCTCACATTTAAAGACTTTGCTTGCCTGTTCTCCACCTACCATCAGAACACTTTGCTTGCCTGTTCTCCACCTCCCATCAGAAGACTGTGCTTGCCTGTTCTTCATCTCCCATCAGAAGACTTTGCTTGCCTGTTCTCCACCTCCCATCAGAAGACTGTGCTTGCCTGTTCTCCATCTCCCATCAGAAGACTTTGCTTGCCTGTTCTCCACCTCCCATCAGAAGACTGTGCTTGCCTGTTCTCCACCTCACAATTAAAGACTTTGCTTGCCTGTTCTCCATTTCCCATCAGAAGACTGTGCTTGCCTGTTCCCCACCTCACATTTAAAGACTTTGATTGCCTGTTCTCCACCTCCCATCAGAAGACTTTGCTTCCCTGTTCTCCACCTCACATTTAAAGACTTTGCTTGCCTGTTCTCCACCTCACATTTAAAGACTTTGCTTGCCTGTTCTCCACCTCACATTTAAAGACTTTGCTTGCCTGTTCTCCACCTCCCATCAGAAGGCTGTGCTTGCCTGTTCTCCATCTCCCATCAGAAGACTTTGCCTGCCTGTTCTCCACCTCCGATCAGAAGACTTTGCTTGCCTGTTCTCCACCTCACATTTAAAGACTTTGCTTGCATGTTCTCCACCTCACATTTAAAGACTTTGCTTGCCTGTTCTCCACCTCCCATCAGAAGACTTTGCTTGCCTGTTCTCCACCCCCCATCAGAAGACTTTGCTTGCCTGTTCTCCATCTCTCATCAGAAGACTTTGCTTGCCCGTTCTCCACCTCCCATCAGAAGACTTTGCTTGCCTGTTCTCCACCTCACATTTAAAGACTTTGCTTGCCTGTTCTCCACCTCCAATCAGAAGACTTTGCTTGCCTGTTCTCCATCTCCCATCAGAAGACGTTGCTTGCCTGTTCTCCACCTCCCATCAGAAGACTTTGCTTGCCTGTTCTCCACCTCCCATCAGAAGACTTTGCTTGCCTGTTCTCCACCTCACATTTAAAGACTTTGCTTGCCTGTTCTCCACCTCCCATCAGAAGACTGTGCTTGCCTGTTTTCCATCTCCCATCAGAAGACTTTGCTTGCCTGTTCTCCACCTCCCATCAGAAGACTTTGCTTGCCTGTTCTCCACCTCCAATCAGAAGACTTTGCTTGCCTGTTCTCCATCTCATATCAGAAGACTTTGCTTGCCTGTTCTCCACCTCCCATCAGAATACTTTGCTTGCCTGTTCTCCACCTCACATTTAAAGACTTTGCTTGCCTGTTCTCCACCTCCCATCAGAAGACTTTGCTTGCCTGTTCTCCACCTCACATTTAAAGACTTTGCTTGCCTGTTCTCCACCTCCCATCAGAAGACTTTGCTTGCCTGTTCTCCACCCCCCATCAGAAGACTTTGCTTGCCTGTTCTCCATCTCCCATCAGAAGACTTTGCTTACCCGTTCTCCACCTCCCATCAGAAGACTTTGCTTGCCTGTTCTCCACCTCACATTTAAAGACTTTGCTTGCCTGTTCTCCACCTCCAATCAGAAGACTTTGCTTGCCTATTCTCCATCTCCCATCAGAAGACTTTGCTTGCCTGTTCTCCACCTCCCATCAGAAGACTTTGTTTGCCTGTTCTCCACCTCACATTTAAAGACTTTGCTTGCCTGTTCACCACCTCCCATCAGAAGACTTTGCTTGCCTGTTCTCCACCTTCCAACCGAAAACTTTGCTTGCCTGTTCACCTCCCATCAGAAGACTTTGCTTGCCTGTTCTCGCCCTCACATTTAAAGACTCTGCTTCCCTGTTCTCCACCTCCCATCAGAAGACTTGGCTTGCCTGTTTTCCACCTCAAATTTAAAGACTTTGCTTGCCTGTTCTCCACCTCACATTTAAAGACTTTGCTTGCCTGTTCTCCACCTCACATTTAAAGACTGTGCTTGCCTGTTCTCCACCTCCCGTCAGAAGACTTTGCTTGCCTGTTCTCCACCTCCCATCAGAAGACTGTGCTTGCCTGTTCTCCATCTCCCATCAGAAGACTTTGCTTGCCTGTTCTCCACCTCCCATCAGAAGACTTTGCTTGCCTGTTCTCCACCTCACATTTAAAGACTTTGCTTGCCTGTTCTCCACCTCCCATCAGAAGACTGTGCTTGCCTGTTCTCCATCTCCCATCAGAAGACATTGCTTGCCTGTTCTCCACCTCACATTTAAAGACTTTGCTTGCCTGTTCTCCACCTCCCATCAGAAGACTTTGCTTGCCTGTTCTCCATCTCCCATCAGAAGACTTTACTTGCCTGTTCTCCACCTCACATTTAAAGACTTTGCTTTCCTGTTCTCCACCTCCCATCAGAAGACTTTGCTTGCCTGTTCTCCACCTCACATTGAAATACATTTCTTCCCTGTTCTCCACCTCACATTTAAAGACTTTGCTTGCCTGTTCTCCACCTCACAGACTTTGCTTGCCTGTTCTACACCTCCCACCAGAAGACATTGCTTGCCTGTTCTCCACCTCCCATCAGAAGACTGTGCTTGCCTGTTCTCCATCTCCCATCAGAAGACGTTGCTTGCCTGTCCTCCAACTCCCATCAGAAGACTTTGCTTGCCTGTTCTCCACCTCACATTTAAAGACTTTGCTTGCCTGTTCTCCACCTCCCATCAGAAGACTTTGCTTGCCTGTTCTCCACCTCAAATTTAAAGACTTTGCTTGCCTGTTCTCCACCTCCAATCAGAAGACTTTGCTTGCCTGTTCTCCATCTCCCATCAGAAGACTTTGCTTGCCTGTTCTCCACCTCCCATCAGAAGACTTTGCTTGCCTGTTCTCCACCTCACATTTAAAGACTTTGCTTGCATGTTCTCAACCTCACATTTAAAGACTTTGCTTGCCTGTTCTCCACCTCCCATCAGAAGACTGTGCTTGCCTGTTCTTCATCTCCGATCAGAAGACTTTGCTTGCCTGTTCTCCACCTCCCATCAGAAGACTGTGCTTGCCTGTTCTCCATCTCCCATCAGAAGACTTTGCTTGCCTGTTCTCCACCTCCCATCAGAAGACTGTGCTTGCCTGTTCTCCACCTCACATTTAAATACTTTGCTTGCCTGTTCTCCATTTCCCATCAGAAGACTGTGCTTGCCTGTTCCCCACCTCACATTTAAAGACTTTGATTGCCTGTTCTCCACCTCCCATCAGAAGACTTTGCTTCCCTGTTCTCCACCTCACATTTAAAGACTTTGCTTGCCTGTTCTCCACCTCCCATCAGAAGACTGTGCTTGCCTGTTCTCCATCTCCCATCAGAAGACTTTGCCTGCCTGTTCTCCACCTCCGATCAGAAGACTTTGCTTGCCTGTTCTCCACCTTCGATCAGAAGACTTTGCTTGCCTGTTCTCCACCTCACATTTAAAGACTTTGCTTGCCTATTCTCCACCTCACATTTAAAGACTTTGCTTGCCTGTTCTCCACCTCCCATCAGAAGACTTTGCTTGCCTGTTCTCCACCCCCCATCAGAAGACTTTGCTTGCCTGTTCTCCATCTCACATCAGAAGACTTTGCTTGCCCGTTCTCCACCTCCCATCAGAAGACTTTGCTTGCCTGTTCTCCACCTCACATTTAAAGACTTTGCTTGCCTGTTCTCCACCTCCAATCAGAAGACTTTGCTTGCCTGTTCTCCATCTCCCATCAGAAGACGTTGCTTGCCTGTTCTCCACCTCCCATCAGAAGACTTTGCTTGCCTGTTCTCCACCTCCCATCAGAAGACTTTGCTTGCCTGTTCTCCACCTCACATTTAAAGACTTTGCTTGCCTGTTCTCCACCTCCCATCAGAAGACTGTGCTTGCCTGTTCTCCATCTCCCATCAGAAGACTTTGCTTGCCTGTTCTCCACCTCCCATCAGAAGACTTTGCTTGCCTGTTCTCCACCTCCAATCAGAAGACTTTGCTTGCCTGTTCTCCATCTCCCATCAGAAGACTTTGCTTGCCTGTTCTCCACCTCCCATCAGAAGACTTTGCTTGCCTGTTCTCCACCTCACATTTAAAGACTTTGCGTGCCTGTTCTCCACCTCCCATCAGAAGACTGTGCTTGCCTGTTCTCCATCTCCCATCAGAAGACATTGCTTGCCTGTTCTCCACCTCACATTTAAAGACTTTGCTTGCCTGTTCTCCACCTCCCATCAGAAGACTTTGCTTGCCTGTTCTCCACCTCACATTTAAAGACTTTGCTTGCCTGTTCTCCATCTCCCATCAGAAGACTTTACTTGCCTGTTCTCCACCTCACATTTAAAGACTTTGCTTTCCTGTTCTCCACCTCCCATAAGAAGACTTTGCTTGCCTGTTCTCCACCTCATATTGAAAGACTTTTCTTCCCTGTTCTCCACCTCACATTTAAAGACTTTGCTTGCCTGTTCTCCACCTCACATTTAAAGACTTTGCTTGCCTGCTCTCCACCTCCCACCAGAAGACTTTGCTTGCCTGTTCTCCACCTCCCATCAGAAGACTGTGCTTGCCTGTTCTCCATCTCCCATCAGAAGACGTTGCTTGCCTGTTCTCCAACTCCCATTAGAAGACTTTGCTTGCCTGTTCTCCACCTCACATTTAAAGACTTTGCTTGCCTGTTCTCCACCTCCCATCAGAAGACTTTGCTTGCCTGTTCTCCACCTCAAATTTAAAGACTTTGCTTGCCTGTTCTCCACCTCCAATCAGAAGACTTTGCTTTCCTGTTCTCCACCTCCCATCAGAAGACTTTGCTTGCCTGTTCTCCACCTCATATTGAAAGACTTTTCTTCCCTGTTCTCCACCTCACATTTAAAGACTTTGCTTGCCTGTTCTCCACCTCACATTTAAAGACTTTGCTTGCCTGTTCTCCACCTCCCACCAGAAGACTTTGCTTGCCTGTTCTCCACCTCCCATCAGAAGACTGTGCTTGCCTGTTCTCCATCTCCCATCAGAAGACGTTGCTTGCCTGTTCTCCAACTCCCATTAGAAGACTTTGCTTGCCTGTTCTCCACCTCACATTTAAAGACTTTGCTTGCCTGTTCTCCACCTCCCATCAGAAGACTTTGCTTGCCTGTTCTCCACCTCAAATTTAAAGACTTTGCTTGCCTGTTCTCCACCTCCCATCAGAAGACTTTGCTTGCCTGTTCTCCACCTCACATTTAAAGACTTTGCTTGCATGTTCTCAACCTCACATTTAAAGACTTTGCTTGCCTGTTCTCCACCTCCCAACCAAAGACTTTGCTTGCCTGTTGACCTCCAATCAGAAGACATTGCTTGCCTGTTCTCCACCTCACATTTAAAGACTTTGCTTGCCTGTTCTCTACCTCCCATCAGAAGACTTTGCTTGCCTGTTCTCCACCTCCCATCAGAAGACTTTGCTTGCCTGTTCTCCACCTCACATTTAAAGTCTTTGCTTGCCTGTTCTCCACCTCCCATCAGAAGACTTTGCTTGCCTGTTCTCCACCCCCCGTCAGAAGACTTTGCTTGCCTGTTCTCCATCTGCCATCAGAAGACTTTGCTTACCCGTTCTCCACCTCCCATCAGAAGACTTTGCTTGCCTGTTCTCCACCTCACATTTAAAGACTTTGCTTGCCTGTTCTCCACCTCCAATCAGAAGACTTTGCTTGCCTGTTCTCCATCTCCCATCAGAAGACTTTGCTTGCCTGTTCTCCACCTCCCATCAGAAGACTTTGTTTGCCTGTTCTCCACCTCACATTTAAAGACTTTGCTTGCCTGTTCTCCACCTCCCATCAGAAGACTTTGCTTGCCTGTTCTCCACCTTCCAACCGAAAACTTTGCTTGCCTGTTCACCTCCCATCAGAAGACTTTGCTTGCCTGTTCTCGCCCTCACATTTAAAGACTCTGCTTGCCTGTTCTCCACCTCCCATCAGAAGACTTTGCTTGCCTGTTCTCCACCTCACATTTAAAGACTTTGCTTGCCTATTCTCCACCTCACATTTAAAGACTTTGCTTGCCTGTTCTCCACCTCACATTTAAAAACTGTGCTTGCCTGTTCTCCACCTCCCGTCAGAAGACTTTGCTTGCCTGTTCTCCTCCTCCCATCAGAAGACTGTGCTTGCCTGTTCTCCATCTCCCATCAGAAGACTTTGCTTGCCTGTTCTCCACCTCCCATCAGAAGACTTTGCTTGCCTGTTCTCCACCTCACATTTAAAGACTTTGCTTGCCTGTTCTCCACCTCCCATCAGAAGACTGTGCTTGCCTGTTCTCCATCTCCCATCAGAAGACATTGCTTGCCTGTTCTCCACCTCACATTTAAAGACTTTGCTTGCCTGTTCTCCACCTCCCATCAGAAGACATTGCTTGCCTGTTCTCCACCTCACATTTAAAGACTTTGCTTGCCTGTTCTCCATCTCCCATCAGAAGACTTTACTTGTCTGTTCTCCACCTCACATTTAAAGACTTTGCTTTCCTGTTCTCCACCACCCATCAGAAGACTTTGCTTGCCTGTTCTCCACCTCACATTGAAAGACTTTTCTTCCCTGTTCTCCACCTCACATTTAAAGACTTTGCTTGCCTGTTCTCCACCTCACATTTAAAGACTTTGCTTGCCTGTTCTACACCTCCCACCAGAAGACTTTGCTTGCCTGTTCTCCACCTCACATTTAAAGACTTTGCTTGCCTGTTCTCCACCTCCCATCAGAAGACATTGCTTGCCTGTTCTCCACCTCACATTTAAAGACTTTGCTTGCCTGTTCTCCATCTCCCATCAGAAGACTTTACTTGTCTGTTCTCCACCTCACATTTAAAGACTTTGCTTTCCTGTTCTCCACCACCCATCAGAAGACTTTGCTTGCCTGTTCTCCACCTCACATTGAAAGACTTTTCTTCCCTGTTCTCCACCTCACATTTAAAGACTTTGCTTGCCTGTTCTCCACCTCACATTTAAAGACTTTGCTTGCCTGTTCTACACCTCCCACCAGAAGACTTTGCTTGCCTGTTCTCCACCTCCCATCAGAAGACTGTGCTTGCCTGTTCTCCATCTCCCATCAGAAGACGTTGCTTGCCTGTCCTCCAACTCCCATCAGAAGACTTTGCTTGCCTGTTCTCCACCTCACATTTAAAGACTTTGCTTGCCTGTTCTCCACGTCCCATCAGAAGACTTTGCTTGCCTGTTCTCCACCTCAAATTTAAAGACTTTGCTTGCCTGTTCTCCACCTCCAATCAGAAGACTTTGCTTGCCTGTTCTCCATCTCCCATCAGAAGACTTTGCTTGCCTGTTCTCCACCTCACATTTAAAGACTTTGCTTGCATGTTCTCAACCTCACATTTAAAGACTTTGCTTGCCTGTTCTCCACCTCCCATCAGAAGACTGTGCTTGCCTGTTCTTCATCTCCGATCAGAAGACTTTGCTTGCCTGTTCTCCACCTCCCATCAGAAGACTGTGCTTGCCTGTTCTCCATCTCCCATCAGAAGACTTTGCTTGCCTGTTCTCCACCTCCCATCAGAAGACTGTGCTTGCCTGTTCTCCACCTCACATTTAAATACTTTGCTTGCCTGTTCTCCATCTCCCATCAGAAGACTTTGCTTGCCTGTTCTCCACCTCACATTTAAAGACTTTGCTTGCCTGTTCTCCACCTCCCATCAGAAGACTTTGCTTGCCTGTTCTCCACCCCCCATCAGAAGACTTTGCTTGCCTGTTCTCCATCTCTCATCAGAAGACTTTGCTTGCCAGTTCTCCACTTCCCATCAGAAGACTTTGCTTGCCTGTTCTCCACCTCACATTTAAAGACTTTGCTTGCCTGTTCTCCACCTCCAATCAGAAGACTTTGCTTGCCTGTTCTCCATCTCCCATCAGAAGACGTTGCTTGCCTGTTCTCCACCTCCCATCAGAAGACTTTGCTTGCCTGTTCTCCACCTCCCATCAGAAGACTTTGCTTGCCTGTTCTCCACCTCACATTTAAAGACTTTGCTTGCCTGTTCTCCACCTCCCATCAGAAGACTGTGCTTGCCTGTTCTCCATCTCCCATCAGAAGACTTTGCTTGCCTGTTCTCCACCTCCCATCAGAAGACTTTGCTTGCCTGTTCTCCACCTCCAATCAGAAGACTTTGCTTGCCTGTTCTCCATCTCCCATCAGAAGACTTTGCTTGCCTGTTCTCCACCTCCCATCAGAAGACTTTGCTTGCCTGTTCTCCACCTCACATTTAAAGACTTTGCGTGCCTGTTCTCCACCTCCCATCAGAAGACTTTGCTTGCCTGTTCTCCACCTCACATTGAAAGACTTTTCTTCCCTGTTCTCCACCTCACATTTAAAGACTTTGCTTGCCTGTTCTCCACCTCACATTTAAAGACTTTGCTTGCCTGTTCTACACCTCCCACCAGAAGACTTTGCTTGCCTGTTCTCCACCTCCCATCAGAAGACTGTGCTTGCCTGTTCTCCATCTCCCATCAGAAGACGTTGCTTGCCTGTCCTCCAACTCCCATCAGAAGACTTTGCTTGCCTGTTCTCCACCTCACATTTAAAGACTTTGCTTGCCTGTTCTCCACGTCCCATCAGAAGACTTTGCTTGCCTGTTCTCCACCTCAAATTTAAAGACTTTGCTTGCCTGTTCTCCACCTCCAATCAGAAGACTTTGCTTGCCTGTTCTCCATCTCCCATCAGAAGACTTTGCTTGCCTGTTCTCCACCTCACATTTAAAGACTTTGCTTGCATGTTCTCAACCTCACATTTAAAGACTTTGCTTGCCTGTTCTCCACCTCCCATCAGAAGACTGTGCTTGCCTGTTCTTCATCTCCGATCAGAAGACTTTGCTTGCCTGTTCTCCACCTCCCATCAGAAGACTGTGCTTGCCTGTTCTCCATCTCCCATCAGAAGACTTTGCTTGCCTGTTCTCCACCTCCCATCAGAAGACTGTGCTTGCCTGTTCTCCACCTCACATTTAAATACTTTGCTTGCCTGTTCTCCATTTCCCATCAGAAGACTGTGCTTGCCTGTTCCCCACCTCACATTTAAAGACTTTGATTGCCTGTTCTCCACCTCCCATCAGAAGACTTTGCTTCCCTGTTCTCCACCTCACATTTAAAGACTTTGCTTGCCTGTTCTCCACCTCCCATCAGAAGAGTGTGCTTGCCTGTTCTCCATCTCCCATCAGAAGACTTTGCCTGCCTGTTCTCCACCTCCGATCAGAAGACTTTGCTTTCCTGTTCTCCACCTCCGATCAGAAGACTTTGCTTGCCTGTTCTCCACCTCACATTTAAAGACTTTGCTTGCCTGTTCTCCACCTCCCATCAGAAGACTTTGCTTGCCTGTTCTCCACCCCCCATCAGAAGACTTTGCTTGCCTGTTCTCCATCTCTCATCAGAAGACTTTGCTTGCCAGTTCTCCACTTCCCATCAGAAGACTTTGCTTGCCTGTTCTCCACCTCACATTTAAAGACTTTGCTTGCCTGTTCTCCACCTCCAATCAGAAGACTTTGCTTGCCTGTTCTCCATCTCCCATCAGAAGACGTTGCTTGCCTGTTCTCCACCTCCAATCAGAAGACTTTGCTTGCCTGTTCTCCATCTCCCATCAGAAGACTTTGCTTGCCTGTTCTCCACCTCCCATCAGAAGACTTTGCTTGCCTGTTCTCCACCTCACATTTAAAGACTTTGCGTGCCTGTTCTCCACCTCCCATCAGAAGACTGTGCTTGCCTGTTCTCCATCTCCCATCAGAAGACATTGCTTGCCTGTTCTCCACCTCACATTTAAAGACTTTGCTTGCCTGTTCTCCACCCCCCATCAGAAGACTTTGCTTGCCTGTTCTCCATCTCTCATCAGAAGACTTTGCTTGCCAGTTCTCCACTTCCCATCAGAAGACTTTGCTTGCCTGTTCTCCACCTCACATTTAAAGACTTTGCTTGCCTGTTCTCCACCTCCAATCAGAAGACTTTGCTTGCCTGTTCTCCATCTCCCATCAGAAGACGTTGCTTGCCTGTTCTCCACCTCCCATCAGAAGACTTTGCTTGCCTGTTCTCCACCTCCCATCAGAAGACTTTGCTTGCCTGTTCTCCACCTCACATTTAAAGACTTTGCTTGCCTGTTCTCCACCTCCCATCAGAAGACTGTGCTTGCCTGTTCTCCATCTCCCATCAGAAGACTTTGCTTGCCTGTTCTCCACCTCCCATCAGAAGACTTTGCTTGCCTGTTCTCCACCTCCAATCAGAAGACTTTGCTTGCCTGTTCTCCATCTCCCATCAGAAGACTTTGCTTGCCTGTTCTCCACCTCCCATCAGAAGACTTTGCTTGCCTGTTCTCCACCTCACATTTAAAGACTTTGCGTGCCTGTTCTCCACCTCCCATCAGAAGACTGTGCTTGCCTGTTCTCCATCTCCCATCAGAAGACATTGCTTGCCTGTTCTCCACCTCACATTTAAAGACTTTGCTTGCCTGTTCTCCACCTCCCATCAGAAGACTTTGCTTGCCTGTTCTCCACCTCACATTTAAAGACTTTGCTTGCCTGTTCTCCATCTCCCATCAGAAGACTTTACTTGCCTGTTCTCCACCTCACATTTAAAGACTTTGCTTTCCTGTTCTCCACCTCCCATCAGAAGACTTTGCTTGCCTGTTCTCCACCTCATATTGAAAGACTTTTCTTCCCTGTTCTCCACCTCACATTTAAAGACTTTGCTTGCCTGTTCTCCACCTCACATTTAAAGACTTTGCTTGCCTGCTCTCCACCTCCCACCAGAAGACTTTGCTTGCCTGTTCTCCACCTCCCATCAGAAGACTGTGCTTGCCTGTTCTCCACCTCACATTTAAAGACTTTGCTTTCCTGTTCTCCACCACCCATCAGAAGACTTTGCTTGCCTGTTCTCCACCTCACATTGAAAGACTTTTCTTCCCTGTTCTCCACCTCACATTTAAAGACTTTGCTTGCCTGTTCTCCACCTCACATTTAAAGACTTTGCTTGCCTGTTCTACACCTCCCACCAGAAGACTTTGCTTGCCTGTTCTCCACCTCCCATCAGAAGACTGTGCTTGCCTGTTCTCCATCTCCCATCAGAAGACGTTGCTTGCCTGTCCTCCAACTCCCATCAGAAGACTTTGCTTGCCTGTTCTCCACCTCACATTTAAAGACTTTGCTTGCCTGTTCTCCACCTCCCATCAGAAGACTTTGCTTGCCTGTTCTCCACCTCCCATCAGAAGACTTTGCTTGCCTGTTCTCCACCTCACATTTAAAGACTTTGCTTTCCTGTTCTCCACCTCCGATCAGAAGACTTTGCTTGCCTGTTCTCCACCTCACATTTAAAGACTTTGCTTGCCTGTTCTCCTCCTCCCATCAGAAGACTGTGCTTGCCTGTTCTCCATCTCCCATCAGAAGACTTTGCTTGCCTGTTCTCCACCTCCCATCAGAAGACTTTGCTTGCCTGTTCTCCACCTCACATTTAAAGACTTTGCTTGCCTGTTCTCCACCTCCCATCAGAAGACTGTGCTTGCCTGTTCTCCATCTCCCATCAGAAGACATTGCTTGCCTGTTCTCCACCTCACATTTAAAGACTTTGCTTGCCTGTTCTCCACCTCCCATCAGAAGACATTGCTTGCCTGTTCTCCACCTCACATTTAAAGACTTTGCTTGCCTGTTCTCCATCTCCCATCAGAAGACTTTACTTGTCTGTTCTCCACCTCACATTTAAAGACTTTGCTTTCCTGTTCTCCACCACCCATCAGAAGACTTTGCTTGCCTGTTCTCCACCTCACATTGAAAGACTTTTCTTCCCTGTTCTCCACCTCACATTTAAAGACTTTGCTTGCCTGTTCTCCACCTCACATTTAAAGACTTTGCTTGCCTGTTCTACACCTCCCACCAGAAGACTTTGCTTGCCTGTTCTCCACCTCCCATCAGAAGACTGTGCTTGCCTGTTCTCCATCTCCCATCAGAAGACGTTGCTTGCCTGTCCTCCAACTCCCATCAGAAGACTTTGCTTGCCTGTTCTCCACCTCACATTTAAAGACTTTGCTTGCCTGTTCTCCACGTCCCATCAGAAGACTTTGCTTGCCTGTTCTCCACCTCAAATTTAAAGACTTTGCTTGCCTGTTCTCCACCTCCAATCAGAAGACTTTGCTTGCCTGTTCTCCATCTCCCATCAGAAGACTTTGCTTGCCTGTTCTCCACCTCACATTTAAAGACTTTGCTTGCATGTTCTCAACCTCACATTTAAAGACTTTGCTTGCCTGTTCTCCACCTCCCATCAGAAGACTGTGCTTGCCTGTTCTTCATCTCCGATCAGAAGACTTTGCTTGCCTGTTCTCCACCTCCCATCAGAAGACTGTGCTTGCCTGTTCTCCATCTCCCATCAGAAGACTTTGCTTGCCTGTTCTCCACCTCCCATCAGAAGACTGTGCTTGCCTGTTCTCCACCTCACATTTAAATACTTTGCTTGCCTGTTCTCCATTTCCCATCAGAAGACTGTGCTTGCCTGTTCCCCACCTCACATTTAAAGACTTTGATTGCCTGTTCTCCACCTCCCATCAGAAGACTTTGCTTCCCTGTTCTCCACCTCACATTTAAAGACTTTGCTTGCCTGTTCTCCACCTCCCATCAGAAGAGTGTGCTTGCCTGTTCTCCATCTCCCATCAGAAGACTTTGCCTGCCTGTTCTCCACCTCCGATCAGAAGACTTTGCTTTCCTGTTCTCCACCTCCGATCAGAAGACTTTGCTTGCCTGTTCTCCACCTCACATTTAAAGACTTTGCTTGCCTGTTCTCCACCTCCCATCAGAAGACTTTGCTTGCCTGTTCTCCACCCCCCATCAGAAGACTTTGCTTGCCTGTTCTCCATCTCTCATCAGAAGACTTTGCTTGCCAGTTCTCCACTTCCCATCAGAAGACTTTGCTTGCCTGTTCTCCACCTCACATTTAAAGACTTTGCTTGCCTGTTCTCCATCTCCCATCAGAAGACTTTACTTGCCTGTTCTCCACCTCACATTTAAAGACTTTGCTTTCCTGTTCTCCACCTCCCATCAGAAGACTTTGCTTGCCTGTTCTCCACCTCATATTGAAAGACTTTTCTTCCCTGTTCTCCACCTCACATTTAAAGACTTTGCTTGCCTGTTCTCCACCTCACATTTAAAGACTTTGCTTGCCTGCTCTCCACCTCCCACCAGAAGACTTTGCTTGCCTGTTCTCCACCTCCCATCAGAAGACTGTGCTTGCCTGTTCTCCACCTCACATTTAAAGACTTTGCTTTCCTGTTCTCCACCACCCATCAGAAGACTTTGCTTGCCTGTTCTCCACCTCACATTGAAAGACTTTTCTTCCCTGTTCTCCACCTCACATTTAAAGACTTTGCTTGCCTGTTCTCCACCTCACATTTAAAGACTTTGCTTGCCTGTTCTACACCTCCCACCAGAAGACTTTGCTTGCCTGTTCTCCACCTCCCATCAGAAGACTGTGCTTGCCTGTTCTCCATCTCCCATCAGAAGACGTTGCTTGCCTGTCCTCCAACTCCCATCAGAAGACTTTGCTTGCCTGTTCTCCACCTCACATTTAAAGACTTTGCTTGCCTGTTCTCCACCTCCCATCAGAAGACTTTGCTTGCCTGTTCTCCACCTCCCATCAGAAGACTTTGCTTGCCTGTTCTCCACCTCACATTTAAAGACTTTGCTTTCCTGTTCTCCACCTCCGATCAGAAGACTTTGCTTGCCTGTTCTCCACCTCACATTTAAAGACTTTGCTTGCCTGTTCTCCTCCTCCCATCAGAAGACTGTGCTTGCCTGTTCTCCATCTCCCATCAGAAGACTTTGCTTGCCTGTTCTCCACCTCCCATCAGAAGACTTTGCTTGCCTGTTCTCCACCTCACATTTAAAGACTTTGCTTGCCTGTTCTCCACCTCCCATCAGAAGACTGTGCTTGCCTGTTCTCCATCTCCCATCAGAAGACATTGCTTGCCTGTTCTCCACCTCACATTTAAAGACTTTGCTTGCCTGTTCTCCACCTCCCATCAGAAGACATTGCTTGCCTGTTCTCCACCTCACATTTAAAGACTTTGCTTGCCTGTTCTCCATCTCCCATCAGAAGACTTTACTTGTCTGTTCTCCACCTCACATTTAAAGACTTTGCTTTCCTGTTCTCCACCACCCATCAGAAGACTTTGCTTGCCTGTTCTCCACCTCACATTGAAAGACTTTTCTTCCCTGTTCTCCACCTCACATTTAAAGACTTTGCTTGCCTGTTCTCCACCTCACATTTAAAGACTTTGCTTGCCTGTTCTACACCTCCCACCAGAAGACTTTGCTTGCCTGTTCTCCACCTCCCATCAGAAGACTGTGCTTGCCTGTTCTCCATCTCCCATCAGAAGACGTTGCTTGCCTGTCCTCCAACTCCCATCAGAAGACTTTGCTTGCCTGTTCTCCACCTCACATTTAAAGACTTTGCTTGCCTGTTCTCCACGTCCCATCAGAAGACTTTGCTTGCCTGTTCTCCACCTCAAATTTAAAGACTTTGCTTGCCTGTTCTCCACCTCCAATCAGAAGACTTTGCTTGCCTGTTCTCCATCTCCCATCAGAAGACTTTGCTTGCCTGTTCTCCACCTCACATTTAAAGACTTTGCTTGCATGTTCTCAACCTCACATTTAAAGACTTTGCTTGCCTGTTCTCCACCTCCCATCAGAAGACTGTGCTTGCCTGTTCTTCATCTCCGATCAGAAGACTTTGCTTGCCTGTTCTCCACCTCCCATCAGAAGACTGTGCTTGCCTGTTCTCCATCTCCCATCAGAAGACTTTGCTTGCCTGTTCTCCACCTCCCATCAGAAGACTGTGCTTGCCTGTTCTCCACCTCACATTTAAATACTTTGCTTGCCTGTTCTCCATTTCCCATCAGAAGACTGTGCTTGCCTGTTCCCCACCTCACATTTAAAGACTTTGATTGCCTGTTCTCCACCTCCCATCAGAAGACTTTGCTTCCCTGTTCTCCACCTCACATTTAAAGACTTTGCTTGCCTGTTCTCCACCTCCCATCAGAAGAGTGTGCTTGCCTGTTCTCCATCTCCCATCAGAAGACTTTGCCTGCCTGTTCTCCACCTCCGATCAGAAGACTTTGCTTTCCTGTTCTCCACCTCCGATCAGAAGACTTTGCTTGCCTGTTCTCCACCTCACATTTAAAGACTTTGCTTGCCTGTTCTCCACCTCCCATCAGAAGACTTTGCTTGCCTGTTCTCCACCCCCCATCAGAAGACTTTGCTTGCCTGTTCTCCATCTCTCATCAGAAGACTTTGCTTGCCAGTTCTCCACTTCCCATCAGAAGACTTTGCTTGCCTGTTCTCCACCTCACATTTAAAGACTTTGCTTGCCTGTTCTCCACCTCCAATCAGAAGACTTTGCTTGCCTGTTCTCCATCTCCCATCAGAAGACGTTGCTTGCCTGTTCTCCACCTCCCATCAGAAGACTTTGCTTGCCTGTTCTCCACCTCCCATCAGAAGACTTTGCTTGCCTGTTCTCCACCTCACATTTAAAGACTTTGCTTGCCTGTTCTCCACCTCCCATCAGAAGACTGTGCTTGCCTGTTCTCCATCTCCCATCAGAAGACTTTGCTTGCCTGTTCTCCACCTCCCATCAGAAGACTTTGCTTGCCTGTTCTCCACCTCCAATCAGAAGACTTTGCTTGCCTGTTCTCCATCTCCCATCAGAAGACTTTGCTTGCCTGTTCTCCACCTCCCATCAGAAGACTTTGCTTGCCTGTTCTCCACCTCACATTTAAAGACTTTGCGTGCCTGTTCTCCACCTCCCATCAGAAGACTGTGCTTGCCTGTTCTCCATCTCCCATCAGAAGACATTGCTTGCCTGTTCTCCACCTCACATTTAAAGACTTTGCTTGCCTGTTCTCCACCTCCCATCAGAAGACTTTGCTTGCCTGTTCTCCACCTCACATTTAAAGACTTTGCTTGCCTGTTCTCCATCTCCCATCAGAAGACTTTACTTGCCTGTTCTCCACCTCACATTTAAAGACTTTGCTTTCCTGTTCTCCACCTCCCATCAGAAGACTTTGCTTGCCTGTTCTCCACCTCATATTGAAAGACTTTTCTTCCCTGTTCTCCACCTCACATTTAAAGACTTTGCTTGCCTGTTCTCCACCTCACATTTAAAGACTTTGCTTGCCTGCTCTCCACCTCCCACCAGAAGACTTTGCTTGCCTGTTCTCCACCTCCCATCAGAAGACTGTGCTTGCCTGTTCTCCATCTCCCATCAGAAGACGTTGCTTGCCTGTTCTCCAACTCCCATTAGAAGACTTTGCTTGCCTGTTCTCCACCTCACATTTAAAGACATTGCTTGCCTGTTCTCCACCTCCCATCAGAAGACTTTGCTTGCCTGTTCTCCACCTCAAATTTAAAGACTTTGCTTGCCTGTTCTCCACCTCCAATCAGAAGACTTGCTTTCCTGTTCTCCACCTCCCATCAGAAGACTTTGCTTGCCTGTTCTCCACCTCATATTGAAAGACTTTTCTTCCCTGTTCTCCACCTCACATTTAAAGACTTTGCTTGCCTGTTCTCCACCTCACATTTAAAGACTTTGCTTGCCTGTTCTCCACCTCCCACCAGAAGACTTTGCTTGCCTGTTCTCCACCTCCCATCAGAAGACTGTGCTTGCCTGTTCTCCACCTCACATTTAAAGACTTTGCTTGCCTGTTCTCCACCTCCCATCAGAAGACTTTGCTTGCCTGTTCTCCACCTCAAATTTAAAGACTTTGCTTGCCTGTTCTCCACCTCCCATCAGAAGACTTTGCTTGCCTGTTCTCCACCTCACATTTAAAGACTTTGCTTGCATGTTCTCAACCTCACATTTAAAGACTTTGCTTGCCTGTTCTCCACCTCCCAACCAAAGACTTTGCTTGCCTGTTGACCTCCAATCAGAAGACATTGCTTGCCTGTTCTCCACCTCACATTTAAAGACTTTGCTTGCCTGTTCTCTACCTCCCATCAGAAGACTTTGCTTGCCTGTTCTCCACCTCCCATCAGAAGACTTTGCTTGCCTGTTCTCCACCTCACATTTAAAGTCTTTGCTTGCCTGTTCTCCACCTCCCATCAGAAGACTTTGCTTGCCTGTTCTCCACCCCCCGTCAGAAGACTTTGCTTGCCTGTTCTCCATCTCCCATCAGAAGACTTTGCTTACCCGTTCTCCACCTCCCATCAGAAGACTTTGCTTGCCTGTTCTCCACCTCACATTTAAAGACTTTGCTTGCCTGTTCTCCACCTCCAATCAGAAGAATTTGCTTGCCTGTTCTCCATCTCCCATCAGAAGACTTTGCTTGCCTGTTCTCCACCTCCCATCAGAAGACTTTGTTTGCCTGTTCTCCACCTCACATTTAAAGACTTTGCTTGCCTGTTCTCCACCTCCCATCAGAAGACTTTGCTTGCCTGTTCTCCACCTTCCAACCGAAAACTTTGCTTGCCTGTTCACCTCCCATCAGAAGACTTTGCTTGCCTGTTCTCGCCCTCACATTTAAAGACTCTGCTTGCCTGTTCTCCACCTCCCATCAGAAGACTTTGCTTGCCTGTTCTCCACCTCACATTTAAAGACTTTGCTTGCCTATTCTCCACCTCACATTTAAAGACTTTGCTTGCCTGTTCTCCACCTCACATTTAAAGACTGTGCTTGCCTGTTCTCCACCTCCCGTCAGAAGACTTTGCTTGCCTGTTCTCCTCCTCCCATCAGAAGACTGTGCTTGCCTGTTCTCCATCTCCCATCAGAAGACTTTGCTTGCCGGTTCTCCACCTCCCATCAGAAGACTTTGCTTGCCTGTTCTCCACCTCACATTTAAAGACTTTGCTTGCCTGTTCTCCACCTCCCATCAGAAGACTGTGCTTGCCTGTTCTCCATCTCCCATCAGAAGACATTGCTTGCCTGTTCTCCACCTCACATTTAAAGACTTTGCTTGCCTGTTCTCCACCTCCCATCAGAAGACATTGCTTGCCTGTTCTCCACCTCACATTTAAAGACTTTGCTTGCCTGTTCTCCATCTCCCATCAGAAGACTTTACTTGTCTGTTCTCCACCTCACATTTAAAGACTTTGCTTTCCTGTTCTCCACCACCCATCAGAAGACTTTGCTTGCCTGTTCTCCACCTCACATTGAAAGACTTTTCTTCCCTGTTCTCCACCTCACATTTAAAGACTTTGCTTGCCTGTTCTCCACCTCACATTTAAAGACTTTGCTTGCCTGTTCTACACCTCCCACCAGAAGACTTTGCTTGCCTGTTCTCCACCTCCCATCAGAAGACTGTGCTTGCCTGTTCTCCATCTCCCATCAGAAGACGTTGCTTGCCTGTCCTCCAACTCCCATCAGAAGACTTTGCTTGCCTGTTCTCCACCTCACATTTAAAGACTTTGCTTGCCTGTTCTCCACCTCCCATCAGAAGACTTTGCTTGCCTGTTCTCCACCTCAAATTTAAAGACTTTGCTTGCCTGTTCTCCACCTCCAATCAGAAGACTTTGCTTGCCTGTTCTCCATCTCCCATCAGAAGACTTTGCTTGCCTGTTCTCCACCTCCCATCAGAAGACTTTGCTTGCCTGTTCTCCACCTCACATTTAAAGACTTTGCTTGCATGTTCTCAACCTCACATTTAAAGACTTTGCTTGCCTGTTCTCCACCTCCCATCAGAAGACTGTGCTTGCCTGTTCTTCATCTCCGATCAGAAGACTTTGCTTGCCTGTTCTCCACCTCCCATCAGAAGACTGTGCTTGCCTGTTCTCCATCTACCATCAGAAGACTTTGCTTGCCTGTTCTCCACCTCCCATCAGAAGACTGTGCTTGCCTGTTCTCCACCTCACATTTAAATACTTTGCTTGCCTGTTCTCCATTTCCCATCAGAAGACTGTGCTTGCCTGTTCCCCACCTCACATTTATAGACTTTGATTGCCTGTTCTCCACCTCCCATCAGAAGACTTTGCTTCCCTGTTCTCCACCTCACATTTAAAGACTTTGCTTGCCTGTTCTCCACCTCCCATCAGAAGAGTGTGCTTGCCTGTTCTCCATCTCCCATCAGAAGACTTTGCCTGCCTGTTCTCCACCTCCGATCAGAAGACTTTGCTTTCCTGTTCTCCACCTCCGATCAGAAGACTTTGCTTGCCTGTTCTCCACCTCACATTTAAAGACTTTGCTTGCCTGTTCTCCACCTCCCATCAGAAGACTTTGCTTGCCTGTTCTCCACCCCCCATCAGAAGACTTTGCTTGCCTGTTCTCCATCTCTCATCAGAAGACTTTGCTTGCCCGTTCTCCACCTCCCATCAGAAGACTTTGCTTGCCTGTTCTCCACCTCACATTTAAAGACTTTGCTTGCCTGTTCTCCACCTCCAATCAGAAGACTTTGCTTGCCTGTTCTCCATCTCCCATCAGAAGACGTTGCTTGCCTGTTCTCCACCTCCCATCAGAAGACTTTGCTTGCCTGTTCTCCACCTCCCATCAGAAGACTTTGCTTGCCTGTTCTCCACCTCCAATCAGAAGACTTTGCTTGCCTGTTCTCCATCTCCCATCAGAAGACTTTGCTTGCCTGTTCTCCACCTCCCATCAGAAGACTTTGCTTGCCTGTTCTCCACCTCACATTTAAAGACTTTGCTTGCCTGTTCTCCACCTCCCATCAGAAGACTGTGCTTGCCTGTTCTCCATCTCCCATCAGAAGACATTGCTTGCCTGTTCTCCACCTCACATTTAAAGACTTTGCTTGCCTGTTCTCCACCTCCCATCAGAAGACTTTGCTTGCCTGTTCTCCACCTCACATTTAAAGACTTTGCTTGCCTGTTCTCCATCTCCCATCAGAAGACTTTACTTGCCTGTTCTCCACCTCACATTTAAAGACTTTGCTTTCCTGTTCTCCACCTCCCATCAGAAGACTTTGCTTGCCTGTTCTCCACCTCACATTGAAAGACTTTTCTTCCCTGTTCTCCACCTCACATTTGAAGACTTTGCTTGCCTGTTCTCCACCTCACATTTAAAGACTTTGCTTGCCTGTTCTCCACCTCCCACCAGAAGACTTTGCTTGCCTGTTCTCCACCTCCCATCAGAAGACTGTGCTTGCCTGTTCTCCATCTCCCATCAGAAGACGTTGCTTGCCTGTTCTCCAACTCCCATCAGAAGACTTTGCTTGCCTGTTCTCCACCTCACATTTAAAGACTTTGCTTGCCTGTTCTCCACCTCCGATCAGAAGACTTTGCTTGCCTGTTCTCCACCTCAAATTTAAAGACTTTGCTTGCCTGTTCTCCACCTCCAATCAGAAGACTTTGCTTGCCTGTTCTCCATCTCCCATCAGAAGACTTTGCTTGCTTGTTCTCCACCTCCCATCAGAAGACTTTGCTTGCCTGTTCTCCACCTCACATTTAAAGACTTTGCTTGCATGTTCTCAACCTCACATTTAAAGACTTTGCTTGCCTGTTCTCCACCTCCCAACCATAGACTTTGCTTGCCTGTTGACCTCCAATCAGAAGACATTGCTTGCCTGTTCTCCACCTCACATTTAAAGACTTTGCTTGCCTGTTCTCTACCTCCCATCAGAAGACTTTGCTTGCCTGTTCTCCACCTCCCATCAGAAGACTTTGCTTGCCTGTTCTCCATCTCCCATCAGAAGACTTTGCTTGCCTGTTCTCCACCTCCCATCAGAAGACTTTGCTTGCCTGTTCTCCACCTCCAATCAGAAGACTTTGCTTGCCTGTTCTCCATCTCCCATCAGAAGACTTTGCTTGCCTGTTCTCCACCTCCCATCAGAAGACTTTGCTTGCCTGTTCTCCACCTCACATTTAAAGACTTTGCTTGCCTGTTCTCCACCTCCCATCAGAAGACTGTGCTTGCCTGTTCTCCATCTCCCATCAGAAGACATTGCTTGCCTGTTCTCCACCTCACATTTAAAGACTTTGCTTGCCTGTTCTCCACCTCCCATCAGAAGACTTTGCTTGCCTGTTCTCCACCTCACATTTAAAGACTTTGCTTGCCTGTTCTCCATCTCCCATCAGAAGACTTTACTTGCCTGTTCTCCACCTCACATTTAAAGACTTTGCTTTCCTGTTCTCCACCTCCCATCAGAAGACTTTGCTTGCCTGTTCTCCACCTCACATTGAAAGACTTTTCTTCCCTGTTCTCCACCTCACATTTAAAGACTTTGCTTGCCTGTTCTCCACCTCACATTTAAAGACTTTGCTTGCCTGTTCTCCACCTCCCACCAGAAGACTTTGCTTGCCTGTTCTCCACCTCCCATCAGAAGACTGTGCTTGCCTGTTCTCCATCTCCCATCAGAAGACGTTGCTTGCCTGTTCTCCAACTCCCATCAGAAGACTTTGCTTGCCTGTTCTCCACCTCACATTTAAAGACTTTGCTTGCCTGTTCTCCACCTCCGATCAGAAGACTTTGCTTGCCTGTTCTCCACCTCAAATTTAAAGACTTTGCTTGCCTGTTCTCCACCTCCAATCAGAAGACTTTGCTTGCCTGTTCTCCATCTCCCATCAGAAGACTTTGCTTGCTTGTTCTCCACCTCCCATCAGAAGACTTTGCTTGCCTGTTCTCCACCTCACATTTAAAGACTTTGCTTGCATGTTCTCAACCTCACATTTAAAGACTTTGCTTGCCTGTTCTCCACCTCCCAACCAAAGACTTTGCTTGCCTGTTGACCTCCAATCAGAAGACATTGCTTGCCTGTTCTCCACCTCACATTTAAAGACTTTGCTTGCCTGTTCTCTACCTCCCATCAGAAGACTTTGCTTGCCTGTTCTCCACCTCCCATCAGAAGACTTTGCTTGCCTGTTCTCCACCTCCCATTTAAAGTCTTTGCTTGCCTGTTCTCCACCTCCCATCAGAAGACTTTGCTTGCCTGTTCTCCACCTCACATTTAAAGACTTTGCTTGCCTGTTCTCCACCTCCCATCAGAAGACTTTGCTTGCCTGTTCTCCACCTCACATTCAAAGACTTTGCTTGCCTGTTCTCCACCTCACATTTAAAGACTTTGCTTGCCTGTTCTCCACCTCCAATCAGAAGACTTTGCTTGCCTGTTCTCCATCTCCCATCAGAAGACTTTGCTTGCCTGTTCTCCACCTCCCATCAGAAGACTTTGCTTGCCTGTTCTCCACCTCACATTTAAAGACTTTGCTTGCATGTTCTCAACCTCACATTTAAAGACTTTGCTTGCCTGTTCTCCACCTCCCAACCAAAGACTTTGCTTGCCTGTTCACCTCCCATCAGAAGACATTGCTTGTCTGTTCTCCACCTCACATTTAAAGACTTTGCTTGCCTGTTCTCTACCTCCCATCAGAAGACTTTGCTTGCCTGTTCTCCACCTCCCATCAGAAGATTTTGCTTGCCTGTTCTCCACCTCACATTTAAAGTCTTTGCTTGCCTGTTCTCAACCTCCCATCAGAAGACTTTGCTTGCCTGTTCTCCACCTCACATTTAAAGTCTTTGCTTGCCTGTTCTCTACCTCCCATCAGAAGACTTTGCTTGCCTGTTCTCCACCTCACATTTAAAGTCTTTGCTTGCCTGTTCTCCACCTCCCATCAGAAGACTTTGCTTGCCTGTTCTCCACCTCACATTTAAAGACTTTGCTTGCCTGTTCTCCACCTCCCATCAGAAGACTTTGCTTGCCTGTTCTCCACCTCACATTCAAAGACTTTGCTTGCCTGTTCTCCACCTCACATTTAAAGACTTTGCTTGCCTGTTCTCCACCTCCAATCAGAAGACTTTGCTTGCCTGTTCTCCATCTCCCATCAGAAGACTTTGCTTGCCTGTTCTCCACCTCCCATCAGAAGACTTTGCTTGCCTGTTCTCCACCTCACATTTAAAGACTTTGCTTGCCTGTTCTCCACCTCCCAACCAAAGACTTTGATTGCCTGTTCACCTCCCATCAGAAGACATTGCTTGCCTGTTCTCCACCTCACATTTAAAGACTTTGCTTGCCTGTTCTCCACCTCCCATCAGAAGACTTTGCTTGCCTGTTCTCCACCTCACATTTAAAGTCTTTGCTTGCCTGTTCTCAACCTCCCATCAGAAGACTTTGCTTGCCTGTTCTCCACCTCACATTTAAAGTCTTTGATTGCCTGTTCTCAACCTCCCATCAGAAGACTTTGCTTGCCTGATCTGCGACCCCATGTCATTTCCTTCTGCTTCCCTAGTTCATCTTGTTTTGTGTTCTACATGTCCTTTGCAGTGTAGTGACCTGCCAGCATCCAACAAGGGCAAGCCTGGAGTCTGCCTGGAGCCTGAGCTCCGGAGCGGGTGGGAGGGGGTGGCAGTGCGGGGGGACTCTGTTATACCCCTGTCATCAAGTACCCCTTGTTTCTCTTTCGTTATCCACTGCGTAGCTGCCTCAGCCCTTATCGACTCAGTAGGACTGCACCTGTAAGAGGAGCCCAGCCAGTCCGTTATTCCAGCACCTCTTGTAATCACCTGGCTAGTGCTTCGAGGCTAGCCCGGCTCGGACCAGCTCCGACACTGCAGAAGAGCCCAGCCAGTCCCTTATTCCAGCAGCTCACCTGGCTAGTGCTTCCAGGCTAGGCCGGCTAGGATCAGCTCTGACCCTGTCCAGAGGAGTGCAGCCAGTCCCTTATTCCAGACCAGCCAGTCCCTTATTCCAGCACCTCACCTGGCTAGTGCTTCCAGGCTAGGCTGGCTCGGATCAGCTGTGGCCCTGTACAGATGAGCCTAGCCAGTCCCTTATTCCAGCCCAGCCAGTCCAAGATTCCCGCACCTCACCTGGCTAGTGCTTCCAGGCTAGGCTGGCTCAGATCAGCTTCGACCCTGTCCAGAGGAGCCTAGCCAGTCCCTTATTCCAGCACCTCATCTGGCTAGTGCTTCCAGGCTAGGCCGGCCTGGATCAGCTGTGGCCCTGTACAGATGAGCTTAGCCAGTCCCTTATGCCAGCCCAGCCAGTCCACGATTCCCGCACCTCACCTGGCTACTGCTTCCAGGCTAGGCCGACGCAGATCAGCTTCGACCCTGTCCAGAGGAGCGCAGCCAGTCCCTTATTCCAGAACCTCTTGTTATCATCTGGCTAGTGCTTCCAGCCTAGGCTGGCTCAGATCAGCTCCAGCCCTGTGCAGGGGAGCCTAGCCAGTCCCTTATTCCAGACCAGCCAGTCCCTTATTCCAGCACCTCACCTAGCTAGTGCTTCCAGGCTAGGCCGGCTTGGATCAGCTGTGGCCCTGTACAGATGAGCTTAGCCAGTCCCTTATGCCAGCCCAGCCAGTCCACGATTCCCGCACCTCACCTGGCTACTGCTTCCAGGCTAGGCCGACGCAGATCAGCTTCGACCCCGTCCAGAGGAGCGCAGCCAGTCCCTTATTCCAGAACCTCTTTTTATCACCTGGGTTCCAGGCTAGGCCGGCTTGGATCAGCTGTGGCCCTGTGCAGAGGAGCCTAGCCAGTCCCTTATTCCAGCCCAGCCAGTCCACGATTCCCGCACCTCACCTGGCTAGTGCTTCCAGGCTAGGCTGGCTCAGATCAGCTTCGACCGAGTCCAGAGGAGCCCAGCCAGTCCCTTATTCCAGAACCTCTTGTTATCACCTGGCTAGTACTTCCAGGCTAGGCTGGCTTGGATCAGCTCCAGCCCTGTGCAGAGGAGCCTAGCCAGTCCCTTATTCCAGACCAGCCAGTCCCTTATTCCCACACCTCACCTGGCTAGTGCTTCCAAGCTAGGCCAACTTGGATCAGCACTGGCCCTGTCCAGAGGAGTGCAGCCAGTTGTTAGGGAAAATTCTCATAAATGGCTAATTCCCCTTACCTAAAGAGTCCCCCAGCAGCTTTGCTGGCTTTCTAGGATTTAATTTTTCCCCTGGTAAGAGTGTGAGCCTTTTTCCCACTCTTACATGTGTTTTGCTGTGTGTGTTTTTACCATTTGTGTGATCTTGGGCTCTGGAGCCTCACCTACTCCATGAGCACCATTTGTGTGTGTGTGTTACACAGCACCTTCAGTGCAGTGACACAGGGTTGTCTTTCAGACTTCCCACTGACTCCATTTTTCTGGGACTTACTACTGTCTCCCAGAAACATGTAAAGTTGCCATTGACTTTATGTAGTCTCTTTAAACTACAGACCCAGTACACCCCATCTTACATGGAGTACTGGAAAGGGTGAATTCTTATTCCTTTTTGTCTATGTCTCCTAGAGCCTTGTTTCACTCCCTTTACATCAAGACTTGGCTGGTGGCAGTGGTAACTACCCAAACCTTTCTACCGTGGTTATCTTATATAACCATGGTAGTGTTTTAGGCTATTATATTAGCCCTGAACATAAACCCGCTTCACCAAATACATTTTAGTTTGGTTCCGGCTGGGTTTATTCGCCATTTCATTTTGTTAAAGTCTTTCTTGTGTTTTACTCTGCGCGCCAAACCAGGTTTGGTCCCTTTGTTCGCCGTCTTTTTGCAGGATTCTGCACAGAAGCCCTCCTTAAGGCGCCTGAAAGTCTGGGTGGGCAGGATGTGAGGGAGGGGTCTTAGGACCCCTGCCATGGGTTCCCTTGGTAACCCAAGTCGCACTCTTGTTTGATTGGCTGGGTGACTGTCCTTGCCAGGACAGCCACCCTGCTGTGTGATTGACAGCCAGCCTGTATGAATGGGGGAAAACTGCATAAAAAGCAGGTCTCTGGGACTGGAAAGGCAGAGTCACCACTGGAACGAAAGAACCAATGAGGAGCTGATGGAAGAGGACCCCTACCATGACTGAACTGCCCGGTGAAGCCCTGCTGCAGGTCCGAGTCCTCGAACTCCAACGACAGCGAAGATCCTCCAAGAATCTTCTTCCCTTGAGCTGGTGGGACCAACCAGTTCACTCAAACTGCAAGCCAGGACCCCTCCTCTGGTCGAATTCGCTGAACAGAGCTACAGTGGGCCAGATAGCCAGGAAGGTCGGACCTTGATGGGTTTTAAAGAGCGCACCTTTTATATGTTGCTTTGCTCTGCTGCTGGTTTCTTCCCTAGGTAGTGCAGGACCCTCCAGTCTTCCTACTTCGTGTCAGTCCAACAGTCACTTCAGGAACTGTGAGCCTGCTGGAACTACCAGGAATGCTACAGCTTCTTCTCAGTTTTAAGGTACTGTGCAAACCCATTTGCTCGTTTCGTTCAGCCATGGGGAAAGTGTGTGAAATCTTTCTCCAATCCGAGGGCTTGTCCTTCTCTTGTCTTTGAACTAACTTTTGTATCAACCAACCTTGTACGGAATCCGTGGCACGAACTTTACCACAAACTGAACTGTGTGATCTTGAGCAAAATAATTTTGTCCTATTGACTTTGGCCCTAAGACTTTTCTATCTGATTCTATCACTGTAGTTCATCTTGCTCTATTGTCCTGAGTACTCACTAGTTGGTGTGGTTCAATTTTCTATTAACTTTGTCTTTCCCTCTCTTTTAAATTGCTGGAGTGTCATTTTGCTCCCACTTCATTTTGTGAGCTTAACTTGTCTGGAATTTAAGGGAAGTGGTGTGGTGTATTAAGAGTGTGATTTTTAAACTGCTTATAATTGTGGAATGTTATACAACTGAAGAGTAAAATAAATGTATATTCTTTTATTTGAAAACCTTGAGTCAGTGTTTGCCTGAATCATAGTAATTGCTGTCCTTTGTGTAACTATTTGATACTGCTCACTTACTCTTGAGATAAGTCTGGCTGCTCAGTCATCGCTACCACTTTACTGTGTAGTACAGGCTTGTACCAAAGGTGAATTTGTACTGTCACTTGTAGTCTTAATTGTGTGTGGTGTTCCCAATGGGTACTGCATATAATTCTGCCTAACACTGGTGTACAGCGGTGAGGATCTTAGAGTGCTGGTATTACCTTGAATCAACTAACCACAAGGCTAACATCACTAAAAGCAATATTAATCATGTCTGATATGGAAAGCCACAGTCAGGAGACCCTCCTGAGTTACACTACTGATTATTTAAGAAACACGTGTAAAGAAAGGAAACCCTCTGCCAAAGGCAAAAAGACTGAATTGATTGAAAAGTAGTTAAAGAATCCAAGTCTAGGGAGTGGGTCTGAAATGCCTGACTCCTTAGCAAAAGTGGAACGTATTGAGGATGATAATATGTCTGTTAATGATGAGTTGGAAGAGGCAGATGTGTCTCCTAATGTAGGTCTCTCTGCCCCCTTTCCTGCTCAGCAACCTGAACCCCTGTCCACTGGTACCCCCACAGGTCCTACACTCAGTCCTGAATTCATTGCTATAGAGAAAATGAGGCTTGAACTGGAATTCAAACATTTAAATCCTCAAACTGAACAAAAACACCAAGAACTTAAGCTCAGAGAAATGGAGTTGAATCATGAACTAGAAATGGAAAGATTGTCTCTTGAAAATGCTTCTCTCCCAGAGTCTTCTAGGTCTTCCAGTCCTAAGAGACCCCGTATGCCTAAAGACATTGTGGGTATGTATGAGGTTAAACTTATATTTTGGATTGGTTGGCAATGTTTGAATATAACCATGGGATTCAAGGTCACTCTGTGAAATGGTAAATGTATAGTGCCTCCTTTATATTTATATTGGCCTAAGCCTAGTCGCTCCATGGGGAAAACCGCGTTGCAAAGTTCTGAATTGGAATTGACTTCAAGCGCCACCTTGGAAAAAGTCCTCCATCTTGGTTCTAACTTCTGCTCACTCTTCAGTAATGATTAGCTATGTTTTCAGCTGCCAGAGCAGAATCGACCTTTGAGCCTATGTCAACACTAGGGCTGGCAGAGCAGACTATTTGTCCTGTGCAAACAAGACTTTGTAGTCAGAATGAACTCTCATTCAAAGTGTTATCTATGTCTACAAAACTCATCCTCCCACAAATAGTGTTATACAATGAATGTAAACTAATGCTGCATGTTTTTGAAGGAATCCTGTGTATATTTCTGGAAATAGAATTTACTTTAGAAAGCTAAAGATCCACACAGCTGACAACAACAAAGTTTGTCAGTATGTTTAAGGAACCTTGAAGCTAAAGTGAACTCCAATTTAAAGTGTTTTCTGTATCAATAGCCTCAGCCATATTCAAACATAAGAACTGAATGTTAGACAAACTAGAACTGTGTACCTTAACAATAAGCTATTGAATGTGTTTCTTGAAACTAGGATCACCCTAAACTGGATAACCAACATGACCAGACATAACAAAGTTGTAACCATTGTATTTTGAAGACTGGAAAACACTTGAAGTATGTAAAGACAATATTGTTGTATTTGCCATGTGAACTGGGCACAAACCCAAATTTGTAACCTATTAGTTTGGAGATGGGCTGAGCTATGACCAGGACTGTGTATAAATACTGCATGTTTTGTGATGACCAGGGCTCACTCCCCTCACAGTGTTTCTGGTACACACTGTGAGGTGCTGGGAGCCAGATAGCTATCTGCTTTGATATTTGAATCTGTACAGAATAAATCTTTGACTTTGTGACTGGCGGATCTAATTTTTGGTGGTACCAAGCCTCGGTATTTGCTTGATCTTACAAGATGGTGCCCGAATAGGCACCCTCAAGATTGATGCCATCTCGTTGAAGATTTGACGCAGCTATCGGACCGGGATCGACAGTGAGAAAGGGGGCCTCTTCTTGGATGAGACGTGACACCTCAACAGTACTGTACGGCCCGATCCCTGGACGGTGAGCTCGTAGTCCGAGACGGCATCTTGACGAGGGTCCCCATATCGAGGCAGGTATTTTTTCTGGAATCGCCAGCCACGTCAATCCTTTGTAATCCGATGGTACCTCCCTTTGAATCAGGTGAGTCGTGCCCCGATTCCTAAGTATCCTGTTATTTGATTTGGAGTATTGTTCTCACAAGCACAATTATTGCCAGGTAACACCAGTAATCTGACATGCCTGAGAAATTGTCTGCCTGTTCCAGGGCATTATTCCGCAGAGACAGACAATCTTTGATATTGTGAGGAATAAGGGCTGGAAGCGCACAGGAGTAACACGTTTTGTTTCTTAAACCTCCTAGGCAAGTATGGCGGCAAGACTACAATTCCCAGCAAGTCACGGGGGGCTTGTAGTTCAAGTCTCGGCCACAGGTGTATGTCACGTGCGCGTTGCCAGCTGCAGTGATTGTGAGCAGCATAAAGGGCAACGGCGCGTAAATCAGGTGTGGCTTATTAATGATCTGGGTGCAGTTGGTGTGAGGAGCAGGTCGACAGAGCGCTGCAGAGCCATGGACGGCGAAGCTCTGTCCCGTTGATTGCTGCAACGAAGCGTCGCACGATGGACCATTGAAGTCGCCAGCATTCGCTCGCAGCGTGCAGAGCAGGCGGACCGGCTGCGACTCACGGCGTGCTACAAACACTCCGAGGTGTCCTGAGGGGCCCTCGGAGATCAGGTAAGTGCTGCAGCCATTGTGGGGTGGGGCTCATTATGTACTTGCTTTCACCCGCATTGGATTTGTGCTTGGCAATCACAGAAGGTCTGAGTTGATTGCTGATAGTGGGTTTGGTACCATGATGCGAGAACTTCCCTGAATGCTTATGTGGGCATAATCTCGCCTGTTTAAACTTCAAGGACATGAAGTTACGTGTTTGTGTTTTGCATCAAGCTTGCCTTACGGGCCATGTGTTTTGTCCTTCATTTATGGAGAAATTCCCCTTGTCCTGTGTTCATCCCGCTTGCTACTACATGTGAATGTTTGCTTCTCTGTGTTTTCTTTTAAGTCAAGTGCATACGTATTAAGCTGTGTCTTGGGTTATGCTTCAGGGTGTTTAGGTATTAAGGAAACAGGAGCCAGACAGGAAGGGTTCTTTCCCAGTGCTTCCCCCTACCTATCCAACTAGGTTTGCCCTGACCCTTTTTCCGGTTTTCCTAACTTTCCCTACCCCATCCACAACCTCTCCCTAACTCCTCCTCCCCCCACTGGCTGCCAGGTGGTGTCTTGTGTACTACTTCAGGCACCTGTGCAACCACGGTGGGAGGGTTGAATTCATTCAGCTTCTGTGGAGAGTGTTGAGTCCTCTCCTCCCTCGTTGTAAGTGTGTTTTGACAGATATTTGGCTGACCAGCGGCACAGGAGGGGTCGCCGGCATGTCTATGAACTGTAAGAACGGCATTTGGTAGTAGAGTATTCGATAATATTTGGCACAGTCAAACTAGACATGTTTCCGAATTTTAGTGGTCAGTCAAGGGTAGTTTTGAGATTGCCCGAATAGAGTATTCAGAAACTATATTTTTAAAGAAAGGGAAAAAAATGCTGGACCTGCAGTGTTTTGATGTAATACATAATTGGAAAAGAGAAGCTATGTAGTAACTTAAGAGTAAATAGAAGTATGCATGTCGTCATATGTTAAAATTCTGAAGAAAACCATCATTTTATGGTCAACAAAAACAGTCAGAGTCTGTTAGAAGCATAGATAGGGTGCTTTATACTTGGTGTATAGAAAATATATCTGTCTAAAGATTTTTATGTCTTAGATGAACTAATTGATAAACTCCTAACTGAACGAAGGCTTGGTGCCACTGCAGCAACTCCTTATGTACCTATTCCTGCTGTTTTACCTCTTCTTGCTGTTGCTCCTCCATCACTAGTTATTGCTTTGTTTTCGAGTGTTGTTTCTCTACTTGTATCTCCACCTTTTCTGACTGTTATTGTTCCAGTAAGTTCATCTTTTGTTGTTAGTAGTAGTGTCCTCACTATTTATTGTACAGGATTTTTCTACTCTCTTTCTTTCCCAAGCGGTTTTGATTCGCTTGTAGCTGATAAACAGGCGGGCACTGAATCAAAAGTTGTAACATAGGACATGGATTCCAAAGAGAAGAGGAAAAGATTTGAATGCATGGGCTAAGCAAAGTATAGAGAAAAGAGAAAAATGTACTGTCTTAGCTAAAACTCCTTATTCTAGACGATATTCCTGATCAGGATGTCTTTATTGAGGGTATGGGGATACATTTAGTTGAAATGTGGAATAGATTGACCGACGCGGATGTCCCACAAGGGTTGAGGGATTTGAATGTTTTAGGCTATTCAAGGGATTCTGCAGAGAAATGACATGAGCACATCGAGAGGGTTTTGAGTTAAGTAGGGAGTTAGAATGCTTACAGAATGATGAAATAGATGGTGATAGTTTGGACGCTTTTTATGCGCAGAATGGTACCTTCCTCCTTGTAAGTCGAAGAGTGAAGAAACGCAAATTTGCACAAGGGATGCGCTTGGATGGATTTTTGAATGTGTTGATGTCTCCCACAGAAATATATGCTACGTATAGTTAGTATACTCCAGAAATGCAGAGGTAAGTGTTACAGGTAATGATAGAATACCTGAAGGATGAGTGTATAAAAAAGAGATTTGTTGTCCCGCAGAATTGATGATTGTCTAAGAGGGAGCTCTTTT
Source organism: Ambystoma mexicanum (assembly GCF_040938575.1). Classification (NCBI taxonomy): domain Eukaryota; kingdom Metazoa; phylum Chordata; class Amphibia; order Caudata; family Ambystomatidae; genus Ambystoma; species Ambystoma mexicanum. Next base: position 5,936,277 of record NC_090929.1, on the reverse strand, counting down.
GCACCCAATATTATTCCTACCACTTTTTAGCGCTTGATCTGGTTTTTTCTTTCTTAAACAAATGATCGGAGTTGCCTACTTCTCAGTTGCTTATGAGGGAGGGTCCTCTGACATTTCTTCTTAGAGTTGAGATTCAGATAGTTAGAGGGATTGGAGGTGGGAATGCATAGTTTCGAGGTCAGTCTATTCCACAGAATAATGAGCAGTTGAATTATGTACACATGGAGCAATGTGCATATTACAGACAAGAGGGTTAATAGAGAGCACAAAGTCTGATCCTTTAGTAGAGGTCGAATAACACCTATGGTGTCATGGGTAAATGACCCAGAGGCCGCCCTGGAGTAGAGGTTCCTGGGGGGAGCCAGTTTGCTCAAAATTCTCAGTTCTTTTCACAAAATAATCAGCAATCTTATGTAGATAGTAGAAATATCTTTGATAATGCTTCCACTGTCTATCTTTCTAAAGATCTTGTCTTTGATGACATATTGTTCCGTTAGGGTGGCCCGAAGCAGGGTCTGGAACCGATGCCTATTCCCGTTAATCAAAGAGGTCTCTATGATATGATGAAGGTGGGGAATAGGAAGCATCTATTTTTTCATATATATGGGGGCACAGAAGTGTTCCATTGATCATTCACGGGTTCCAGACATTCCACTGTGAGGGCAGAATAACGTTTTTAGGATTTTCTGGTACGCCAGTGGTTAGTTTGATTTCTTTTTTGGTACTGATTTCACTGGGTCCATTCGCGGATTACTGTTCGTTCCTTCTGACAATGAACTGTGGAGAGAATTTTGTTGGGGTTGAATCTGTTGAAGGAATTAAATGCGGTAATTCATTGTTCTTCTGATGGAGTGCGTTTGACGATTTCACCTCAGTAATTGTCTGCCTCATAGTTTCCGACTAGACCTTTACCACCAGAATTTAGTGAAGTTCTGACGCGTTTGTGGGTGGTTGACGATAATGATGTTGGTACTTTACAGACTGAGCCTGTTAAAATTGTTTTGAAACTTGAAGTTAAGTTGTCATGAATTCCACAACATAAGATTTTAGTTGATGGTGAGCAAGCTTTGGAGTGTATTGTTTTTGATTTTATACATCAGGGAGTGATTGAGGTAATTGCAGGAAGTTGGTGCAATAGCGTGATTTCACCGGAGTACAGGAAAAGGGATAATGCGATTCTATTCCGTTTCATTCTCTATTTACGCGCTATCAATAAGATTGTGCTCCACAATTTCCTATTGTGCCTGATGTAACAACGATACTGACAATGATTCCAGCTTCTGCTACTCCTTTTAGAATAATGGATCTTAAGAATGCCTTCTTTGGCATTCCCATGTATAGAAATAGTACATATTTTTTCGCCTTCACCCTAGGGGGACGCTCGTTTACATTCACCCGTGCACCACAAGGGTACACAGAGAGTCTTTGAAAGGGCAGTTCGAGACAATTGAGTTGCCTTCCGCTTGTACATTGTTGTAGTATATTAATGACCTTCTCTTAGCTACAGACTCGGAAAAAGTGCTTGCAAAGAGGGTACCATGTTATTGTCTATTAATCTAGTAGAACATAGACATAAAGCTTCATTTGATAACATTTTAGTACTGTTGACAGGAGTCAAAGAAGGGAAGAAGATTGACACACAAATAAAATAAGCATTTCTAGCATGTCTGTCCGAAATACACAGAAAGAAGTTAGATCCTTGATAGGAATGGATTCTTACTGTAAATATTGGATCCAAAATAAAAAAAACAAACATTGTTGGCATTGACAAAGAAGGGCATATCTTTGCCACTACCGTGGAACTTGGAATACCAGAAAGCTTTTGATCTGCTCAAGACTGCGCTGTGTTCAGCACCAGTTTTTGGCACACCAAAGTATGAGAAGGCCTTTGTGTTCTATGTGCATGAATGTGCTTTGGCTGTGTTAATACAGGAGCATGAAGGGGGGAAGAATAGACCGTGCGGTTATTTATTCCTCCGTACTTGATCCTGTTGCATGCGCTTTTGCTGCATTGTCTGAGAGCTGTTGCTGCTGCTGCTGTGTTTGTAAAGCAGAGTGAGGGGATGGTTCTAGGCCATACTTTAACTGGCATGACACCTCACTCTGTAGATGTTCTGTTAAGAAGAATGCAAAACGCAACACCTTACTTCTGCATGATCAACAAAATAGGAATTGATCCTATTTGTACCGCATATTCAAATTGAACGGTGTTGCGTATTTAATTTGGCTGAATTGATTCCTCTTCTGCAAGACATTGCTTGCAGTGACGAAATGTCACATGACCGCCTTTAAACCGCAGAGTAAGAAATTAAACGCGGGATTGATTTAAATGATGCACCCTTGAACGATCTACAAGGGGAGCTGTTTTTCGATGGCTCCTTGTTACTCACCACTCCGAATAGGCCGAAGATGCGGAGGAGTGACCTTGGAGATGATGGTGGCCAAGAATCGATAGTCAGCCTTCCATCCCAGCTCCCCTGAGTACAAGACTCAGGCTTCCTCAAAGAGGGGCTCTTTTCTACAATGTACCTCTCTGCTGTTTCAGTTGAGACAGACAGAGGTGTCAATTGAATAAAAGAGCGGGGAGAACACACACCGCCAATACCAATGCTGCAAAGGAATACAAAGATATTAGACAGTGTTGAAATTAAACCAAGTAATCAGAACAGTTGTATATTATGGGAAACTACCTAGGTAAGTATTGGAGTGGAGCTTCCCCGGGGTGGATCTATAAGAAATATAACATAATGAGCGGGATGTTCTAAAGAGCCTTTGAAGTATCAATCCCACCTTAAATATATATATATATATATATATCGAATTGTTAGAAATAACCTGAATAAGGATATTTTGAGGAAAGGAATCCAGGAAACTGAAAACAATGAAAGGAGAAAATAACAAACAGGAATTTTAGTATAGGGAAGTAACCCCGAACGGCACGAGGGTCGCACTAGTGCCGGGTTGGTGCAGTTTCAGCAGAGCGTTTATATGCACTTGAAGGCAAGTTCACAAAACAGTCACTCAATGTCCCCGAATCCAACAGAAGACAAATATCCAAACAAGTTGTGGAGAGAAAATAGTAGCAGAGACGGGATTTGCCTATTAAGTATGTACCTGAGCACACATGCATCCAGAGTAGAAGTTGAAAAGTTCCGGATAGAAGACAGCAAGTCCTCCGCTTTGGTTCCGTGTGCAGAAGCGGCAACCTGAAGTGAAGTACCGCAAGAGACAGAAGGGAGCCGGATCCAGTAACGTTCCGAGTCAAAAAACCAGACGAGCACGACAAGAATGAAGGAGGAGACAAGGCAATCCGGTAGTCAGGCAAGGGTCGAAACCAGGAATTCAGATGAGGAATCGTGTGGAGAAAACACGAAGAAGTAGAAGTAACGGACGTAACCGCTTGTAGCTTGTAATGCTAATTAGCAACAACGAGCCCCTTGAAAGACGGTGGTTTTATAGTCGTAAGGGGGCGTGTCTTGCCGTACGTCTTCCACATACAGGACGTGTCAGCTGACCCAGAGTCCGTCGTAGTTTGTACAGACGCCATGGCAGCCTGTATCTGATCCACAGAGGAGCTTGTAAAGAAGTCGTATTCTGCAAGGAGGCCGACAGGGAAGCCCGAAGTGTAACACTCCTGTTTTAAAACTTTCGGGTGGTACCTCCATTGCTGCTTATGCCATCACTACACTAAGCAAGATTGTGGAAACCAGGAGAACTTTTGCATAACTCCGCACAGGCCGCAGAGATTATTGCACCGATTTAAGCTTGTGAACTTTTAGAAAGATTTAGAGTGAATAGATTTACAGATAACTGGTATACCTTTGGAGTGGTTCGTAACTTAGGTTGACAATGGGTAAAATGAGGTTTCTTGACCTTGCACGGAAAACAAAAAAATCCAACATGGCACCCCGATAGTTCAGCTACTCTCAGCATTTGTGCATCCTACTCAACTAGCGATCATGAAGTGCATAACACATTGAAAGATAGTAGATGATGTAGCGAGAGGAAACGTTTTTGCTGACAGGATAGATGTACGGATTTCTATTGATTTGTACTTAGAAATGTGTGTCAGGAAAGAAACCACAAATATATTTACAGTAGATGAAGGGATTGATTTGATGAAGGATATTCAAGCTGATGCTACTCCAAAAGAATTTAGATACTGGGCTGCGGGTTTTAGTGAGTTTGGATGTTGGGTAGACAGTTCAAAGGGGAGACGTATGCTACCCGATACAAGCCACCTCCATGATCACAAAGGCTTGTGGTCCCATTTACATACGTGCTAGAAAAATCCATAAAATACTAGAATCTGTCTGGGTAAATGCAAAACATCTCAGTAATTTGAAATAACTAGACACTTATGTATAGCTCCATTGTCCATATGGATGACCCCACAGATTAGAACTGGAATCCCCACCCGGATGAAACCATGGAGGGGAGGCCAGCTAATATTTGAAGTCTACCAAACCTAGAGTGTTAAAAATATGTGGAGTATTTGCTTCTTAATAAATGCTGTAACCAGTTAACTCAAGACTTCTTTTTGATTTATAAACAGGTGAAAGAAGCCCTCCCAGTTAAGTACCAGGGGCCAGGTCACAGAATTCGACCAGGTAGATGGGTGCTCCCGAAGTTATTTGAGAGAGCATCCAGTCTTGCCCCAAGCAGAAGAGGACCGCTCCAGGTCCCGTTGGCCACACAGACTGCTGTACGAGTAGATGGGAAAAGACACCGGGTCGACACACATCAAGAAAATACCTCGCTCTTTTGTCATCTGACGGTGAAGAAAAGAAGAAAAACGACTTGCCCTGCTTCTAAGGATCAATCAATCTTGAATAACATCAAGGGTGCTTCGGAGATACTTCCCGAGCCTGTGGGGCCCTGGGAGACAGCTGCTTTGTCTTCAAAATCTTCTTTGGATTGGCCTGCACCCTTGAGCAATCTTTCCCTTGTTTCATCACTTCCATCAGGAAGCAACAACACTCTGTTCGCAGATCACGCAGTACCTGGAGTCTTAAGGTACGGTCTGCACCCACGGCACTAGACTTACTGCACAGTGCGGCTGTGCTCACAGGAAATGATTGTTTAGCGTGTCCTTTGCCACTTTTGCTTTGAAATATAAGCAAGTGGTTAGGGACTGGGAAAGACTATCTTCCATCAAGAAACCACGTGACCAGGAGATCACCAGCAAACGGACTACAGTGTTTTTCGCAGGAACCTTTTGGGGAAGAGCTGTGAGGAACAATACCTGTCGTTATCTCTACTCGTATGGAGCAATTGATTGACTGTGTGGCTAATAAGGACATTGGGCGATCAAATACATAGCTAATGAGGACGTATTGTTTCCTCGTAATTGTGTTAACCAGTCTTACAGTACTGATCACTTTTAGGTTTTGGTACATAGGAAGGGGGTGTGTCCACTCGAAACTTTGATACCTGTTGATAAATGTTTTTATTATGGCTTTTCCTTTCGTGCATCTGCACACTCTATCCTCTAGGGAGTCCCAACATAGAGGGGGCTATAACAATAATACCCTTTTGTTAATTAGGAACGTGATCCATGTAATTTCCAATAGAATTAATTAATGGGGATGTTTGCATTTACTACAATATGGGGAAAAGGGTGGGGCTGGTATATTGATCCTTTGCCTTAAACTACTGTATGCTATGCCTCTCTAAGGGCACTATTCTTTGGTAAATTGAAATGACAGCATCTCAGGGAATTTAGATGGCACTAACTTGGATGAGTTGAAAGGCGAGTTCTGACGCCACTGGGATGTTCTCTTTTTTAAATAGGATTAACCCTAACTTTGCTTTATTTAGGCCTTTTTGATACATTTTCTAAACCCTTCTAATCATTAGTTTCTTTTTCAAAATGGCAACCGGGATGCCACGTCTCCTTCTTACACTATCAATCACAGCCCCTACTCTGTTTCCTTCTGCATACAAAGGGATGGTTCTTAGTCAATGGGTACTTTTAAGGGTTGTATCAATATTGTGAATTTGATTAGTGAGGACAGACCTCTGTATGTAGATGATTCTGTTCACTTCATTTATGGCAACAAAGGTATTACTGCCAAGGGTCTACTGCCAGACAATATATTCGATGGATATCATTTAGGATGTGGGGACATTGAAGCGTGGAGTTGTGATTAAATATACTTAATAAGCTATTGGCTTAGGCCAAAAGGAGGGTTTGTGAAATGGTAAATGTATAGTGCCTCCTTTATATTTATATTGGCCTAAGCCTAGTCGCTCCATGGGGAAAACCATGTTGCAAAGTTCTGAATTAGAATTGACTTCAGGCGTCATCTTAAGTCCTCCATCTTGGTTCTAACTTCTGCTCACTCTTCAGTAATGATTAGCTATGTTTTCAGCTGCTAGAGCAGAATCAACCTTTGAGCCTATGTCAACACTAGGGCTGGCAGAGCAGACTATTTGTCCTGTGCAAACAAGACCTTGTAGTCAGAATGAACTCTCATTCAAAGTGTTATCTATGTCTACAAAACTCATCCATCCTCCCACAAACAGTGTTATACAATGAATGTAAACTAATGCTGCATGTTTTTGAAGGAATCCTGTGTACATTTCTGGAAATAGAATTTACTTTAGAAAGCTAAAGATCCACACAGCTGACGACAACAAAGTTTGTCAGTATGTTTAAGGAAGCTTGGAGTTAAAGTGAACTCCAATTTAAAGTATTTTCTGTATCAATAGCCTCAGCCATATTCAAACATAAGAACTGAATGTTAGACAAACAAGAACTGTGTACCTTAACAATAAGCTATTGAATTTGTTTCTTGAAACTAGGATCAGCTTAAGCTGGATAACCAACATGACCAGACAGAACAGAGTTGTAACCATTGTATTTTGAAGACTGGAAAACACTTGAAGTATGTAAAGACAATATTGTTGTATTTGCCATGTGAACTGGGCACAAACCCAAATTTGTAACCTATTAGTTTGGAGATGGGCTGAGCTATGACCAGGACTGTGTATAAATACTGCATGTTTTGTGATGACCAGGACTCACTCCCGTCACAGTGTTTCTGGTACACACTGTGAGGTGCTGGGAGCCAGATAGCTATCTGTTTTGATATTTGAATGTGTACAGAATACACCTTTGACTTTGTGACTGGCGGATCTAATTTCTGGTGGTACCAAGCCTCGCTATTTGCTTGATCTTACATCTCAGGGAATCAATTGCTTACCTGGCTCTTCTCTAGGCTACCCCCTGTTGCATCTGATGTTGTAATGGAGTTGGGGGAGGTGGGTAGGATGGATTATGATTGTGTGAAGCTAGCTTTAATTGCTAGATTTGGGAAGACACCTTCCCAGTACCTTAAGAGGTTTAGGACCCTCAAAAAGCATGATGGTACCTCTTGGGCTACCTGGGTATGTGAGTGTTTGAAAAACTTAGATGGTTGGATTTAGGGTTACAGAGTAAAGACTTATGAAGGAATGAGAAATATTGTTATGTTGGAGTCTATTTTTTATGTCTGCTCTCCTGAGCTCAGACAGCACTTGGCTGATTCTAAGGAGATGGATCCAAAGAAGCTAGTTAAGGCTGCTGACTTGTGGGTTGATCAAATACCATTTTTTGGTCACCCTTTAGCCTGGCTATGTTACAATCAGAATAATATAAAAACAGAATGTACTAGTGGCAACATGATGCCTTTATACTACTGTCATATTTTGGATTAATGTTAATATACAGCACATGCTTGTATGAACTGACTTTATTTTCTGTTTCATGCTTTGCATCTTTATTGTCTTACACTTTATTGTCTATTGGGGATGAAATATGTGCAAACCCCCCCTGTTTTGTATGATATTTACAAGTTTTCCATAAAATGTTTAAAGAAATAAGGACAAGCCACTTAATAAAAGCTTGTCCTGCATAAACTAATAATGATCTTGTACATGTGGATGATTACTGCTGTTTTTCATGTACTGCTATCTTTGGTTACTATATAAATTGCGACACCCAAAGATAGGATACTGTCTTTAAACTTACACTGCAAAAAATATATTGTAGTCAGCTTAGACTTTCCCAGTCAGGACAAACCCCTCTTGTTGTACGCATTTGTTTCCAGCCCTCAGTCCTGAATCTGGTTTGGGCTTTCCCTCCAGTATATACGACTTGTGGGTTGCCAACAGGGCTACTCACAAGGATTCTAGGGCTACTCAGAAAAAGGATGAGGGGAAACAGCCAAAGAAAAACAATAAAGAGAATTCTATTACCTCCAATCCAAAAGAGGGCCACAAACAACAACATAAGGATAAACCACCAGGGAACCAAATCAGGCTAGGGCATCATATGGACCTAAACCAGATGGAGGTCAGAACAAACCCCCATTCATCAAGACATTTGGGAAATGTTATGTTTGTGGGTCAACTGACCATGTAAAAGGTGATCCCAGATGTAAGGTTAAACCTTCAGGGTGCACAATGTCTCTTTAGCCTTCTCCCCAGAGGAAGAAGTATGGCAAGTGGAAACTTTCACCTACTGGCTGATGAACCCATGAGAGTCTCAGCTAGTGTTTCTTTAGTGTCCCTGGGCTTTTGGGTACAACAGAATTTAGTTGTCTATAAATCCATCCCAGATAATACTAAAGAGTATTATAAAGATAGTGTTCTTGTGAATGGTCAGGAAACCCCTGCCATCAGAGACATTGGAGCCAGCATAACTGTGGTGGATGAATAATTTTTCAAGGTGGAGGATTTTGCTAAGGCACCCAAATTCCTCATCAAGTTAGCTGGAGGCCCTGTGCAAATGCTTCCCCAGTTACCAGCTCTCATCCAATGTAATGATATGACTGTCAAAATACCTGTTAGTGTGCAGAGTGAAGTGCCTGGGATGGTCATGTTGGGTAATGACCTGAACACTCTTGGAGTTGTGTCAAGCACCCACAGGCCTCCCAGTAAAAGGAAACAGGAGCTCACTAGGCCTGCAAGGGAGAAAACATTGAGAGGCTCTCCAGAGGATTTGATAGAGGAAACTATCACTCCCATTCCACAGGAGTTGCTCACTGCTATTTCAAAGAAAACAGAGGCAAAGGGGAAACACAAGACCTCCAGGAAAAAGTCAGACAGCACCCATGTGCTACCAACAAGGCATCCCCAAGATTGCCCAAAGTCACACCTGTGACTAATCCACCTGCTGAGGCAGAGTGTGAGGTCAACCTTGTGTGGTTGAGCCAGTATCTGAAGAATCAGATCTGGAAGAAGACACTGTCTTAGTTGGAGATCTTGACCATGTTGACCATCCTGAGTTGCAGTCTTTACTGGCAGAAGGTGGACCCAACAGGGCAGAATTCAGCAAATTACAGAGAGAGTGTCCTACTCTTGCAGTTCTTCGACAACAGGCTGCTAACCAACTTGATGGGTAAGAAGTTGGAAAGCAAAGGTTAATCTGGGAAGATGGCCTCTTCTATAGTGAACCAACTGAGTCTATCCCTGGGGACGGCAAAAGAATTGTAGTGCCCCTTGCCAACAGACTCCAGTTCCTACAGTTAGCCCATGAGATACCTTTGGCTGGTCACTTGAGTTTCAAGAAGACCAAGGAAAGGCTCTCTCTCTACTTCTACTGGCCTAAAATGGGTGCAGAAGTTGACAAATATTGTAGGAGCTGTCACACGTGCCAAACCTCTGGCAAGAGTGGAGCCAAGAATGTGGTACCCCTGGTGCATCTTCCAGTGGTGGGAGTTCCTTTTGAGAGGGTGGGCATTGACATTGTCGGTCCCCTTGACCCTCCCACATCTTCAGGGAACAGGTTTATCCTGGTTGTAGTAGACCATGCTACAAGATACCCAGAAGTCATACCTATGAGAACTGTTACGGCTCAGGCTGTGGCTAAGGCTTTACTTGGTATTTTTACCAGAGTAGGGATTCCTAAGGAAGTGATATCCGACAGGGGATCCAATTTTATGTCCCACTACATTCAAGTCATGTGGAACAACTGTGGAGTCACTTACAAGTTCTCTACAGCCTACCATCCACAGACAAATGGACTGGTAGAGAGGTTTAATCGTACTATGAAGAGCATGATAAGTGCTTTAGAAGAACCCGTTAAGAAAAAGTGTAACCTTCTACCTTCTACTGCCATGCCTTCTCTTTGCAGATAGGGAAGTCCCTCAGGAGGGAGTTACTTACAGTCCATTCGAACTTCTCTATGGCCATCCAGTCAGAGGTCCATTGTCCCTGATTGTTAGGGAGAATTCTCTGTTTAGGCTGAATTTCCTAACCTAGTGAGTCCCCCAGCAGCTTTGCTGGATTTTTGGGGTTTATTTTTTTCTCCTGCCAAGAGTGAGACTCTTTTACCCTCACTCTTGGACATGATTTGAGAGTGTTTCTGTGACTTACTATGTGCTTATGGGCTATGGGGTATTTTTTCCCATAGGCTATCATTGGTTTTTGAATGTGTGTTACACAGCACCCTCAGTGCAGTAACACAGGGGTGTCATAGAGACCCCCAAACATGGACTCCACACCCTGGGACTGACTACTGTCTCCCTGGGTCTGTAAAGTCACCATTGACTTTACTAGTCTTAACTTAGGAACTTAACCAGTACAAACCATCATACTGTGGAAGTGCTGGTAGGGGCAATTAGATTGCCCCTGGGTCCGTTGTCGAAGGGGTACTGCCCCGTCCCCCCTCGCCGAGTTTCTGGCTGGTGGCAGTGGATACCACGGAAATATTCCACCAGAATATTTCCCAATGGGATTTCCCATTGATTTTAGTGCACCACTTTTTGGTGCAATGTTAAAGATACCGCCGGTTTATTTATTTAATATAAATTCACCGGTTGGGATTTTTTGCCAGAACTCGCCGCCAAAATGGCTTCTAGGTTCATTTCAGTAACCCTGAACCCGAGTCGAGCCTTTGTTCCACTTTTGGCGGGCTTCTGCACAGAAGCCCTCCAAAGTGGTGCCATTCTGTCTGGGTACCCCAGGGGTGTGGGAGGGGGTTTAGGCACCCTGGACTGAGTTGCCTTGCCAACTCATGTCGCACTCTGGTGTGATTGGCCCAGGTGGTGAGCCACCCCGCTCACCACTTAGCATGTTTGAGTGACAGCTAGGCTGTATGAATGGGGGTTTGCTGCATAAAAGCAGGGTTTTTGGGACTAGTTCTTCAGAAGTCGCCACAGGACCTAAGAAGCCGAAGAGGGAGAAGCCGAGCCGACCTGCCAAGACGACACCACCGGTGGAGCCCTGCGGAACCGTCTCACCACTTTTTCCGACGACAGAGAAGATCTCCCGCCGGAGAGTCTTCTTCCCTTGACTGGTGGTGACAACCAGTTTCTGCCTTCTTTTCGCCGCCCTGAAGCATCTCGTGGCCGCCTTGCCTGTGCCAAGCACCCCGGCAACCGGGATACGACTTTTTACCTCAAACCGCGAAAGAGGGGTAATATCCTTTTAACCGAAAAAAAACTCCACGGCTGGTTTCTTCCCTGGTAGTGCAACGACCTCCAGCTTTCCTCCACGATGAGATCTTCTCCTCCTCTGTACGACGCCGGGACTTGCACCCACTACCAGGAACAACTGCCACCGCTGGAGGATCCTTTCCATTTTAAAAGGTACCGTGTTCCGCCCGGCTTCCCTTGCCACCGATTGTACGGGGTAGATTTAACCCTCGGCTCTCGACCCTGGGTAAGCCTGGGACACCCTAACTAAATTTTTCTTAACTGAGAAAACCCTTTTCTACTCACCTGTAAAAACTTGTGACATTGTGTGATCTTGGGCATCTTTTCGCCTGGCTTTCCCTAGAGTGGGCCTGGCAACCGAACTTCCTTGCTCCTCAATAGACTGCCTTGCTAAACTTACTGTGAATCTCTGAAAAGTGTTTTACCTTGTGTTTTCATTATTTCTGCCTTTTCCCCCCCTTTTTAACTAACTTGTTGGAGTGCTATCTAACGTTAAGCGCTCACCTCTGTTTGGAAATAAGTGGTGTTAACTTAGACTTGTCCAACAAATAACTAGGGATGTACATATAAGTAATAGTGACTGTGTTTTGACTTACTTACCTTTTCTGTGCTAGTGTAATTTATGAGTGTGTCTTTTAAATAAATAATTATATACTTTTACACCTAGCTCTGGTCAGTGTTTGCTTGTACTACTGTGCCTCTGTACCTATTATGTATGCTCTGTATACTGCCTAACTCTTCTTGAGGGAAGTCTGACTGCTCAGCCACAGCTACCAGGTAAATCTGGGTGGTACAGACTGCTACCAAGTGGGTTTACTGCCAAACACCTGTAGCCTTAAATCTTTTGCAGTGGTCCCAGAGGGAACTGCACAGGTTTCTGTCTAACACTGATCAAGGAGGGATTGGAGAGTGCTCCTTCCCCAAAGCCAGTCACAGAGACTGACTATGTGATAGCTCTCTGGAGGAGAATGTCACACATGATGGCATAAGCAAGTGATAACTTGAAAGCAGGTCAGGCTCTGGTCAAACATTGGCATGACCAGAAGGCCAGCATGGTTGAGTTTACTCAAGACCAGCTAGTATTAGTTATGGTGCCAACAAGTCAGAGGGTCTTGCAGGACAAATGGATATGACCCTTCAAGGTTGTGGGCAAACTTGGAGAGGTGAACTATTTGGTGGATTTAGGCAAACCTAAGGAGGCTCCCAGAGTCTTTCACACCAACCGTTTAAAGGCTTATGTCTCAAGACCAGAAGTGGGAGCTTTGATTCTAGCTTCAGCTCAAGAGGAAGAGGAGAGTGAACCTCTACCTGACCTCCTCAGAGGCCAACCTTTAGATGGAAAAATAGAGGGAGTTAATCTCTCTTCTCAGGTGACTTCTGAACAACAGGAGAAGTGCAAAGTTCTGTTGAATCAGTTTGCCTCCCTGTTTTCACTATCACCAAGCTTGAACCCTTGGGGCCAGCATGATATTGTGAAAAGCAGAGGTTACAGAATGTTAGAACATGTGAGATCCCACATCAAAGGAGAGGTCAACAGGATGCTTGATCTGGGCGTTATAGAGCCATCTACAAGTCCAAAGTCTAGTCCAGTTGTTCTAGTACCAAAGGCAGGATCCAAGGAGTTGAGATTCCGTGTGGACTATAGAGCTCTAATTGCAGTCACTAAGACTGATGCCCATCCTTTGCCAAGGACAGATGAACTGGTGGATAGACTTGGTTCAGCCAAGTTCCTCAGTACATTTGATCTAACCTCAGGCTATTGGCAAATAGCACTGACAGACCATGCCAAGGAGAAAAATGCATTTTCCACCCTCTACCAGTGTGAGGTTATGCCTTTTGGACTAAAGAATGCACCTGCTACATTTCAAAGGATCGTTAATCACGTTCTGAATGGGATGGAGGACTTCTGCATAGCATACTTGGATGACATTGCAGTGTTCAGCCCTACATGGAAAGAACATATTGATCACCTGGGATATGTTTTGCAGACTCTTGAGCAGGCCCATCTGACTATAAAGGCAAGCAAATGTCAAATTGGTCAGAGTAAAGTGGCCTACCTTGGACATGAGGTAGGAGGAGGTGAAATCAGGCCATTGCCTAGCAAAGCACAAGCAGAACAAAACTGGGCCACCCCTACTACACACACCCACGTGGGAGCCTTCCTAGGTCTCACTGGGTACTACAGGAACTTCATAGAGAACTATGGGTCCATAGCTTCTCCCTTGAATGTGATCTCCTCTCCAAAACTCCCTAAAAAGGTTCAATGGAATGAGGAGTGCACTCAGGCCTTTGAAAACCTGAAGAAAGCCCTTTGTCAAGCTTGAGGCATAAGAGCTCCTGATTATCACCAACCCTTCATTGTGCAGACAGATGCCTCCAATATATATATATCTTTGTTATTGTGCAATAGCCAAAAATTGACTTGTAACACATTTAGCACAACTGTATACAAAAATAAAACAGAATAAATTTCATCAACAAACACCATACATACTCTGAATACAATATAGGTATAGGTGCAGTACTCAGTCAACTGGATGAGAAAGGTAGGGAGCACCCCATTTGCTTCATTAGTAGGAAACTGAAGGTACCAGAAACAAGGTGGGCAACCATAGAGCTTGGGTGTTTTGTCATTGTGTGGTCTCTGAAGAGGTTTAGACCATACTTGTATGGATCTACCTTTGTGATCCAGACAGACCACCAACCCTTGAGATGGTTAATGCAAATGAAAGGGGAAAACCCAAAACTTCTAAGATGGTCAATCTGCCTGCAAGGGTTTGATTCACCATTGAGCACAGAGCAGGATGTCACCACCAAAATGCTGATGGTCTCTCTAGGATGTTTGTAACCGACTAGAGGTAGAGATTCACCCAGGAGTAGATTAAATCCTCCTGTCCCTTAGTCTGGGGGCGGGGGGGCGATTGTTAGGGAGAATTCTCATAAATGGCTAATTTCCCTTACCTAGTCCCTCAGCAGTTTGCTGGATTTCTAGGATTTATTTTATTCCCCTGGTAAGAGTGTTTGCCTGTTTCCCACTCTTACATGTGTTTTGCTCTTAGTGTTTTTACCGTTTGTGTGACCTTGGGCTCTGGAGCCTCACCTACTCCATGAGCACCATTTTTGTGTGTGTTACACAGCACCTTCAGTGCAGTGGCACAAGGTTGTCTTTTAGACTTCCCACTAACTCCATTTTTCTGGGACTGACTACTACTGTCTCCCAGAAACATGTAAAGTTGCCATTAACTTTATGTAGTCTCTTTAAACCTAGACCCAGTACACCCCATCTTACATGGAGTATTGGAAAGGGTTAATTCCTATCCCTTTTATCTGTTCCTCTTGGAGCACTGTTTCGCTCCCTTTACATTAAGACTTGGCTGGTGGCAGTGGTAACTACCTTAATTTTTCTACCGCAGTTATCTTATATAACCATGGTATTGTTTTAGGCTATTATATTAGCCTCGAACATAATCCCACTTGAAGAAATACATTTTATTTTGACTACGGCTGGGTTTAGTCTCGTGTTTTACTCTGTGCGACAAACCAGGTTTGGTCCCTTTGTTCGCCGTCTTTTCGCGAGCTTCTGCACAGAAGCCCTCCTTAAGGTGCCTGAAAGTCTGGGTAGGCAAGATGTGAGGGAGGGGTCTTAGGACCCCTGCCATGGGTTCCCTTGGTAACCCAAGTCGCACTCTTGTCTAATTGGCTAAGGGGACTGGCCTTGCCAGGACAGCCACCCTGCTGTGTGATTGACAGCCAGGCTGTATGAATGGGGGAAAACTGCATAAAAAGCAGGTCTCTGGGTCTGGAAAGACAGAGTCGCCACTGGAACGCAAGAACCAACGAGGAGCAGACGGAAGAGGACCCCTACAATGACTGAACCGCCCGGTGAAGCCCTGCTGCAGGTCCGAATCCGCAAACTCCAACGACAGCGAAGATCCTCCAAGAATCTTCTTCCCTTGAGCTGGTGGGAACAACCAGTTCACTCAAACTGCAAGCCAGGACCCCTCCTCTGGTCGAATTCGCTGAACAGAGCTACAGTGGGCCGGATAGCCAGGAAGGTCGGACCTTGATGGGTTTTAAGGAGCGCACCTCAAAGTGGAGAAAGTGTAAGAGTGGGGAAAAAGTGGGTTGATCTGTATTCTTGAAGTACCTGCGGTATAGCAGTAGGGTTTAAGTTAAGCATTAGGGACGCACGCAATATTATGGAGGAAGGAACTCCAATAAAAAACATGCTTAGGGTTCTGCCACTGTATTGTGACAGAATAAAAAAACAATTGATAGTAGAAACAAAGGAAGGGGGCCGTCCTGCTCCTGGCCAGAGCAGGGCTCCCATGATAGAAACATGCTAGAAAAAATGTTCATCGTTGTAGCAGAAAAATATGAAGGGAACAAGTCCCAAAAAAAGAGAAGAGATTCTAGATCTCTTGCAATTATTCGAAGATATGGGAGATCAGGAAGGTAAAAAGAGACCCAATGTAAGGGGATATACCCTGTAATGCCTAAAGCTGCAGTAGGGTATAAAAACCTTGTATATAAGCATCCAGAGGTAGAGAGAGTGTCAACAGGATTATCAGGAATAGCAACTAGGAGGACTCAAGAGCTTTTGCACCTCCATTGAACCCATCCACAAGCTCTAATATGCTCGTAGGATCAGTGTAGCCAGAGGGTCCACAAGCAGACATTGACAATGAGCTAAGAGCATTGCGGGCAAGGTTGGTCAGGTTACAAGTGCCTGAAGAAGTATCACCAGAAATAAGGGTACCAGTGTAGAAAACAGGGGATTGGAAGTCAGGAGATTCTTTGTTTAGGTTTAACCCTGGGGCAATAAGAAATGTTTGTGTTGAAAAAGATGATGGCCAGAGTGTATGGACAGTCCTAGGACAAGAAGTAGAACAAGCAAGCAGCCAGTCCCTTATTCAAGCACCTCTTGTTATCACCTGGCTAGTGCCTCCAGGCTAGGCCGGCTCGGATCAGCTCTGACCCCGTCCAGAGGAGGGCCGCCTGTCCCTTATTCCAGCCCAGCCAGTCCCTTATTCCAGCACCTCTTGTTATCACCTGGCTAGTGCGTCCAGGCTAGGCCGGCTCGGATCAGCTCCGACCCTGTCCAGAGGAGGGCCGCCAGTCCCTTATTCCAGCCCAGCCAGTCCCTTATTCCAGCACCTCTTGTTATCCCCTGGCTAGTGTGTCCAGGCTAGGCCGGCTCGGATCAGCTGCGGCCCTGTCCAGAGGAGCCCAGCCAGTCCCTTATTCCAGCCCAGCCAGTCCCTTATTCCAGCATCGCTTGTTACCACCCGGCTAGTGCGTCCAGGCTAGGCTAGCTCGGATCAGCTCCGGCCCTGTCCAGAGGAGCCCAGCCAGTCCCTTATTCCAGCCCAGCCAGTCCCTTATTCCAGCATCGCTTGTTATCACCCGGCTAGTGCGTCCAGGCTAGGCCAGCTCGGATCAGCTCCGGTCCTGTCCAGAGGAGCCCAGCCAGTCCCTTATTCCAGCCCAGCCAGTCCCTTATTCCAGCATTGCTTGTTATCACCCGGCTAGTGCGTCCAGGCTAGGCCAAGTCGGATCAGCTCCGGCCCTCTCCAGAGGAGCCCAGCCAGTCCCTTATTCCAGCCCAGCCAGTCCCTTATTCCAGCATCGCTTGTTATCACCCGGCTAGTGCGTCCAGGCAAGGCCGTCTCGGATCAGCTCCAGCCCTGTCCAGAGGAGCCCAACCAGTCCCTTATTCCAGCCCAACCAGTCCCTTATTCCAGCATCGCTTGTTATCACCCGGCTAGTGCTTCCAGGCTAGGCTGGCTCAGATCAGCTCCAGCCCTCTCCAGAGTAGCCCAGCCAGTCCCTTATTCCAGCCCAGCCAGTCCCTTATTCAAGCATCGCTTGTTATCACCCGGCTAGTGCTTCCAGGCTAGGCTGGCTCAGACCAAGTACAGGGATGACAGCCTTGCAAGAAGAGGTAGATACAAACCCTGGAGGGGCCAAGCCTGGCCACTCATCCTTCCCCACCCCAGGGTCCAACCCCACAAACCGCTGCACCTGAGAGCTCTACCAATCCCAGTCTCCTCCATCTCCTAATGGCACCTCCCCTTTTCCAGATGATCTGTCCAAAGTCATAATCATCGCTTACACTTGGGGAGGGTGATTTCACCTGGTGCACCCCATTTCCTAGTGAACCCATTATTAGACATTGTTAGGCAGAATTATATGCAGGTCACTTTGGGAACACCAGACACAATTAAGACTACAAGTGACAGTACAAATTGACCTTTGGTACAAGCCTGTACTACACAGTAAAGTGGTAGCGATGGCTGAGCAGCCAGACTTATCTCAAGAGTAAGTGAGCAGTATCAAATAGTTACACAAAGGACAGCAATTTCTATGATTCAGGCAAACACTGACTCAAGGTTTTCAAGTAAAAGAATGTACATTTATTTCACTCTTCAGTTGTATAACATTACACTATTATAAGCAGTCTAGAAATCACTCTCTTAATACACCACATCACTTTCCTTAAATTCCAGACAAGTTAAGCTCACAAAATGAAGTGGGAGCAAAATGGTACTCCAGCAATTTAAAAGGGAGGGAAAGACAAAAGATATTAGAAATTAGATCAAACCAACAGGTAAGTACTCAGGGCAGTTGAACAAGAGGAACTTCAGTGAGGTGATCAGATAGAAAAGGCTTAGGGCCAAAGTCAATGGGTCAAAAGTCTTTTGCTCAAGATCACATGGTTCACGGTTGTTCGCGGTAAAGTTCGGGGCACGGTTTCCAGACAACGTTGGTTGGTGGAAAAGTTAGTTTAAAAAGAAGAGAAGGACAAGCCCTCGGATTGGAGAAAGATTTCACACACTATCCCCGTGGCTGAATGAAACGAGCAACCAGGTTTGCACAGTACCTTAAAACGGAGAGGAAGCTGTAGCTGAGGTAGTTCGTGGTAGTTGCTGCAGGCTCACGGTTCCTGAAGTGACTGTCGGACTGATCAGAAGAAGGAAGACTGGAGGGTCCTGCACTACCAGGGAAGAAACCAGCAGCAGAGCAAAGCAACAAGTAAAAGGTGCGCTCCTTAAAACCCAAGCAGGGTCCGACCTTCCTGGCTATTCGGCCTACTGTAGCTCTGTACAGCAAATTCGATCAGAGGAGGGGTCCTAGCTTGCAGTTTGGGCAAACTGGTTGGTCCCACCAGCTCAAGGGAAGAAGTTTCCTGGAGGATCTTCTCTGTCGTCAGATTCTGTAGATTCGGACCTGCAGCAGGGCTTTACCAGGCGGTTCAGTTGTTGTAGGGGTCCTCTTCAGCCAGTTCCTCATTGGTTCTTTCGTTCTAGTGGTAACTCTGTCTTTCCAGTCCCAGAGACCTGCTTTTTATGCAGTTTTCCCCCATTCATACAGCCTGGCTGTCAATCACACAGCAGGGTGGCTGGCCTGGCAAGGTCAGTCCCCTTAGCCAATCAGACAAGAGTGTGACTTGGGTTACCAAGGGAACCCATGGCAGGGGTGCGAAGTCTCCTCCCTCACATCCTGCCTACCCAGACCTTCAGGCGTCTTAAGGAGGGCTTCTGTGCAGAAGCCTGCGAAAAGACAGCAAACAAAGGAATCATCCCCGGTTCGGCACGCAGAGAACACGAGAAAAACTTAAACAAAAAGAAATGGTGACTAAACCCAGCCGTAGTCAAAATAAAATGTATTTGGTCAAGCGGGTTTATGATCGAGGCTAATATAATAGCCTGGAACAATACCATGGTTATATAATATAACCACGGTAGAAAAGTTAGGGTAGTTACCACTGCCACCAGCCAAGTCTTAATGTAAAGGGAGCGAAACAGTGCTCCAAGAGACACAGACAAAAGGGATAGGAATTAACCCTTTCCAATACTCCATGTAAGATGGGGTGTACTGGGTCTGTAGTTTAAAGAGACTACATAAAGTTAATGGCAACTTTACATGTTTCTGGGAGACAGTAGTCAGTCCCAGAAAAATGGAGTCAGTGGGAAGTCTGAAAGACAACCCTGTGTCACTGCACTGAAGGTGCTGTGTAACACACACAAAGAATGATGCTCATGGAGTAGGTGAGGTTCCAGAGCCCAAGATCACAAAATGGTAAAAACACACACAGCAAAACACATGTAAGAGTGGGAAACAGGCAAACACTCTTACCAGGGGAAAAATTAAATCCTAGAAAGCCAGCAAAGCTGCTGGGGGACACTCTAGGTGGGGGAATTCAGCCATTGATGGGAATTCTCCCCAACAGACATTCCACAGGGTTCAGTGTCCTGAGGAAATAGAAGGGGGTGGAAATGGTGGCACTGGGGAGGGGCCTGGGGCCTTCTTGCTTTTTTCCAGTGATCGAAGTGAGCGGGAACGGTCGGGAGTGATGTTCCACTACTTTCCTTTTTTTCTTTTTTACCATTACATTACTTTTTATGTCCAGATTCACCTTTCTATATAGAGGATTTGTCCGTTCATGTCCTTGTGCTCGTGTAAAGTTGCAATAGGCGCCTTAGTTACTGGTCACGTAGACTATTGCAACGCACCGGCGGCAACACCTAGACACATGTTGCACTATGCTTCCCCCTAACCCCTCCCCTGCCGAGACCACAGTTCCACTACTTTTTTCGGTGCACTTCTACCACTGGTTATTTTACGTACTTTCAAAGCCTGCTTTCAGAACTCCTTTGGCCCCCGGCTGCTCACACTACTGTGCTCCAACAAACCCCGCCAGATACCATCCAGAGCCTTATTGAGGTCATTCTTAGAAATGGTCTGTGAATGCAGGCACGTGGGGCGAAGTGAAAGAAAACCCAAAGCATTGCACCAGCCCCTCCTCTCCTTGCTGGTCCGCAGACCCTCGGTGAGACCGTGATCAGGAGAGAACCCGCAGTGATGGACATCAGATGACCCGGAGGTGCCGCCTCTCCGGAAAAAAAGGAGTATGACACGCATGTATCATGGGAACAAAGGTAACCTCATGCGTGTCTGCTCCATGTAGAGTTGAGGAATCACCAACGCTTGCAGATAATGGAGGGCTCTTCTGTGTACCGGTTAAGTCTCTAAGAACTACAGTGACTATAAATGTTGCCGCCTTTGTCTTCTCACAGGCCACTGACAGCCAGATAGATAAACCTCCAACAATACCAGTCCATCCTGCAGACGAACCTCTACTGACCTCCAAGGACATCATATATGTGAACCTTGCTTTACAAATGTGCATTTGGGATCTCCGGGCGATCATTTGTTTCCAGCTCACCAGGCGATCATTCGCTTCCAACTCACCGGGCAATCATTTGCTTCCAATTCCCCGGGCGGTCCTTCGCTTCCAACTCACCGGGCGATCATTTGCTTTTAGCTCACCAGGCGGTCATTCACATCAAGCTCACTGGGCGGTCCTTCGCTTCCAGCTTACCAGGAGGTCATTTGCATCGAGCTCACCGGGCGATCATTCGCTTCCAATTCCCCGGGCGGTCCTTCGCTTCCAACTCACCGGGCGATCATTTGCTTTTAGCTCACCAGGCGGTCATTCACATCAAGCTCACTGGGCGGTCCTTCGCTTCCAGCTTACCAGGAGGTCATTTGCATCGAGCTCACCGGGCGATCATTCGCTTCCAATTCCCCGGGCGGTCCTTCGCTTCCAACTCACCGGGCGATCATTTGCTTTTAGCTCACCAGGCGGTCATTCACATCAAGCTCACTGGGCGGTCCTTCGCTTCCAGCTTACCAGGAGGTCATTTGCATCGAGCTCACCGGGCGATCATTCGCTTCCAATTCCCCGGGCGGTCCTTCGCTTCCAACTCACCGGGCGATCATTTGCTTTTAGCTCACCAGGCGGTCATTCGCTTCCAGCTCACCGGGCGATCATTTGCTTTTAGCTCACCAGGCGGTCATTCGCTTCCAGCTCACCGGGCGATCATTTGCTTTTAGCTCACCAGGCGGTCATTCGCTTCCAGCTCACCGGGCGATCCTTTGCTTCCAGCTCTCCGGGTGCTCATTCACTACCAACCCACTGGCAGTCCTTTGATTCCAGCACACCAGGCAGTCATTCGCATCGAGCTCATCGGGCAGTCATTTGCTTCCAACTCACCCGGCGATCATTCGCTTCCAGCTCACAGGGCGATCATTTGGTTCCAACTCACCGGGCGGTCCTTCGCTGCCAGCTCACCGGGTGATCATTCGCTTCCAGCTCACAGGTGATCATTCGATTTCAGCTCACCAGGTGATCCCCTCACCGGGCGGTCCTTCGCTTCCAGCTCACTGGATGGTCATTCTCTACCAACTCACTGAGCAGTCCTTCGCTTCCAGCTCACCAGGCGGTCATTCGCATTGACCTCACCGGGCAGTCATTCGCTTCCAGCTCACCAGGCAGTCATTCACATCAAGCTCACTGGAAACTCATATGCTCAAAGCTCACCGGGCAGTCATTTGTTCTGAGCTCACCAGGCAGTCATTCACTTCCAGCTCACTGGGTGGTCCTTCGCTTTGAGCTCACCAGGCGGTCATTCACATCAAGCTCACAGGGTGGTCATTTACATCAAACTCACCGGGTGGTCTTTCGCTTTGAGCTCACCAGGCAGCATTCACATCAAACTCACCGGGTGGTCATTTGCTTCCAGCTTACCAGGCATTCCTTCGCTTCGAGCTCACTAGGGGTCATTCGCATCAAGCTCACGGGGCAGTCATTTGCATCAAGCTCACCGGGCGATCATTCGCTTCCAGCTCACTGGGAAGTCCTTTGCTTCGAGGTCACTGGGCTGTCATTCGCATCAAGCTCACAGGGGGTCATTTGCTTCCAGCTCACCGGGCGATCATTCGCTTCTAACTCACCGGGCGATCATTCGCTTCCAGCTCACCGGGCTATCATTTGCTTCCAACTCACTGGGTGATCATTTGCTTCCAGCTCACCGGGCTATCATTCACTTCCAACTCACCGGGCGATCATTCGCTTCCAACTCACCGGGCGGTCCATCTTTTCCAGCTCACCGGGCGATCATTCGCTTCCGGCTCACCGGGCTATCATTTGCTTCCAACTCACTGGGTGATCATTTGCTTCCAACTCACCGGGCGATCATTTGCTTCCAACTCACCGGGCGGTCCTGCACTTCCATCTCACTGGGCTATCATTCGCTTCGAGCTCACCAGGTGGCCATTTGCTTCAAGCTCACTGGGCAATCATTTGCTTCCAACTCACCAGGCCCTCCTTTGGTTCCAGCTCAGCTGGGCGGTCCTTCGCTGCCAGCTCACCAGGCGATCATTCGATTTCAGCTCAGTGGGCGATCACCTCACCGGGCGGTCCTTTGCTTTCAGCTCACTGGGTGGTCATTCGCTACCAACTCACTGGGCAGTCCTTCGCTTCCAGCTCACCAGGCGGTCATTCGCATCAAGCTCACTGGAAAGTCATATGCTCGGAGCTCACCGGGCAGTCATTCACTTCCAGCTCACCGGGTGGTCCTTCGCTTTGAGCTCACCAGGCGGTCATTCACAACGAGCTCACTGGGTGGTCATTTACATCAAACTCACTGGATCGTCATTTCCTTCCAGCTTACCAGGCAGTCCTTCGCTTCGAGCTCACTGGGGGTCATTCGCATCAAGCTTACCGGGCAGTCATCTGCATCAAGCTCACCGGGCGATCATTCACTTCCAGCTCACTGGGAAGTCCTTTTCTTTGAGGTCACTGGACCGTCATTTGCATCGAGCTCACTGGGGGTCATTCGCATCAAGCTCACCGGGCAGTCATTTGCATCAAGCTCACCGGGTGGTCCTTCGCTTTGAGCTCACCAGGCGGTCATTCACATCAAGCTCACTGGGTGGTCATTTACGTCAAACTCACCGGGTGGTCATTTGCTTCCAGCTTACCAGGCAGTCCTTCACTTTGAGCTCACTAGGGGTCATTCGCATCAAGCTCACCGGGCAGTGATTTGCATCAAGCTCACCGGGCAATCATTCGCTTCCAGCTCACTGGGAAGTCCTTTGCTTCGAGGTCACTGGGCTGTCATTCGCATCAAGCTCACAGGTGGTCATTTGCTTCCAGCTCACCGGGTGAGCATTCGCTTCTAACTCACCAGGCGATCATTCGCTTCCAGCTCACCGGACTATCATTTGCTTCCAACTCACTGGGTGATCATTTGCTTCCAGCTCACCGGGCAATCATTTGCTTCCAACACACCGGGCGGTCCTTCTCTTCCATCTCACTGGGCTATCATTCGCTTCCAGCTCACCGGGCTATCATTCGCTTCCAGCTCACCGGGCGATCCTTCGCTTCTAGCTCACCGGGCGATCATTTGCTTCCAACTCACGGGGTGGTCCATCGCTTCCAGCTCACCGGGCGGACCTTCGCTTCCAGCTCACCGGGCGATCATTTGCTTCCAACTAACTGGGCGGTCCTTCGCTTCCAACTCACCGGGGATCCTTCACTTCCAACTCACGGGGCGGTCCTTTGCTTCTAGTTCACCGGGCGATCATTCACTTCCAACTCACTGGGTGGTCCATCGCTTCCAGCTCCCCAGGCGATCATTTGCTTCCAACTCACCGGGCGGTCCTTCGCTTCCAGCTCACCGGGGATCCTTCACTTCCAACTCACGGGGCGGTCCTTTGCTTCTAGTTCACCGGGCGATCATTCACTTCCAACTCACTGGGTGGTCCATCGCTTCCAGCTCCCCAGGCGATCATTTGCTTCCAATTCACCGGGCGGTCCTTCGCTTCCAGCTCACCGGCGATCATTCACTTCCAACTCATCGGGCGTCCTTCGCCGCCAACTAACCGGGCGGTCCTTTGCTTCTAGCTCACCGGGCGATCATTTGCTTCCAACTCTTCGGGCGGTCCATTGCTTCCAGCTCACTGGGAGATCATTTGCTTTCAACTCACTGTGCGGTCCTTCGCTTCCAACTCACTGGGCGGTCCTTCACTTCCAACTCACTGGGCAATCCTTTGCTTCCAGCTCACTGGATGATCATTCACTTCCAACTCACCGGGCGATCATTTGCTTCCAACTCACCGGGCGGTCCATCGTTTCCAGCTCACCGGGCGACCATTCACTTCCAACTTACCGGGTGGTGCTTCGCTTCCATATCACCGGGCGTCATTCGCTTCCAACTCACCGGGCGATCATTCGCTTCCAACTCACTGGGTGATCATTTGCTTTTAGCTCACCAGGTGGTCATTCACATCAAGCCCACTGGGTGGTCCTTTGCTTCCAGCTCACCAGGAGGTCATTCGCATCGAGCTCACCGGGTGGTCATTCGCTTCCAGCTCACCAGGCGGTCATTCACATCAAGCTCACCAGGCGATCATTCGCAACCATCTCACTGGGCGATCATTTGCTTCTAACTCACTGGGCGATCATTCGCTTCCAGCTCACTGGGTGATCATTCACTTACAACTCACTGTGCGGTTCTTCGCTGCCAGCTCACCAGGCGATCATTCGCTTCCAGCTCACTGGGCGATCGCTTTCAGCTCACTGGGCGATTATCCGCTTCCAACTCACTGGGCAGTCCTTCGGCCCACTGTAGCTCTGTACAGCAAATTCGATCAGAGGAGGGGTACCAGCTTGCAGTTTGGGCAAACTGGTTGGTCCCACCAGCTCAAGGGAAGAAGTTTCCTGGAGGATCTTCTCTGTCGTCAGATTCTGTAGATTCGGACCTGCAGAAGGGTTTTACCAGGCGGTTCAGTTGTTGTAGGGGTCCTCTTCAGCCAGTTCCTCATTGGTTCTTTCGTTCTAGTGGTAACTCTGTCTTTCCAGTCCCAGAGACCTGCTTTTTATGCAGTTTTCCCCCATTCATACAGCCTGGCTGTCAATCTCACATGAGGGTGGCTGGCCTGGCAAGGTCAGTCCTCTTAGCCAATCAGACAATAGTGCGACTTGGGTTACCAAGGGAACCCATGGCAGGGGTCCGAAGTCTCCTCCCTCACATCCTGCCTACCCAGACCTTCAGGCGTCTTAAGGAGGGCTTCTGTGCAGAAGCCTGTGAAAAGACAGCAAACAAAGGAATCATCCCCGGTACGGCACGCAGAGAACACGAGAAAAACTTTAACAAAAAGAAATGGTGACTAAACCCAGCCGTAGTCAAAATAAAATGTATTTGGTCAAGTGGGTTTATGATCGAGGCTAATATAATAGCCTGGAACAATACCATGGTTATATAATATAACCACGGTAGAAAAGTTAGGGTAGTTACCACTGCCACCAGCCAGGTCTTAATGTAAAGGGAGCGAAACAGTGCTCCAAGAGACACAGACAAAAGGGATAGGAATTAACCCTTTCCAATACTCCATGTAAGATGGGGTGTACTGGGTCTGTAGTTTAAAGAGACTACATAAAGTAAATTGCAACTTTACATGTTTCTGGGAGACAGTAGTCAGTGCAAGGAAAATGGAGTCAGAGGGAAGTTTAAAAGACAACCCTGTGTCACTGCACTGAAGGTGCTGTGTAACACCCACAAAAAGAATGATGCTCATGGAGTAGGTGAGGTTCCAGAGCCCAAGATCACAAAATGGTAAAAACACACACAGCAAAACACATGTAAGAGTGGGAAACAGGCAAACACTCTTACCAGGGGAAAAATTAAATCCTAGAAATCCAGGAAAGCTGCTGGGGGACTCATTAGGTGGGGGAATTCAGCCATTGATGGGAACTCTCCCCAACAGACATTCCACAGGGTTCAGTGTCCTGAGGAAATAGAAGGGGGTGGAAATGGTGGCACTGGGGAGGGGCCTGGGGCCTTCTTGCTTTTTTCCAGTGATCGAAGTGAGCGGGAACGGTCGGGAGTGATGTTCCACTACTTTCCTTTTTTTCTTTTTTACCATTACATTACTTTTTATGTCCAGATTCACCTTTCTATATAGAGGATTTGTCCGTTCATGTCCTTGTGCTCGTGTAAAGTTGCAATAGGCGCCTTAGTTACTGGTCACGTAGACTATTGCAACGCACCGGCGGCAACACCTAGACACATGTTGCACTATGCTTCCCCCTAACCCCTCCCCTGCCGAGACCACAGTTCCACTACTTTTTTCGGTGCACTTCTACCACTGGTTATTTTACGTACTTTCAAAGCCTGCTTTCAGAACTCCTTTGGCCCCCGGCTGCTCACACTACTGTGCTCCAACAAACCCCGCCAGATACCATCCAGAGCCTTATTGAGGTCATTCTTAGAAATGGTCTGTGAATGCAGGCACGTGGGGCGAAGTGAAAGAAAACCCAAAGCATTGCACCAGCCCCTCCTCTCCTTGCTGGTCCGCAGACCCTCGGTGAGACCGTGATCAGGAGAGAACCCGCAGTGATGGACATCAGATGACCCGGAGGTGCCGCCTCTCCGGAAAAAAAGGAGTATGACACGCATGTATCATGGGAACAAAGGTAACCTCATGCGTGTCTGCTCCATGTAGAGTTGAGGAATCACCAACGCTTGCAGATAATGGAGGGCTCTTCTGTGTACCGGTTAAGTCTCTAAGAACTACAGTGACTATAAATGTTGCCGCCTTTGTCTTCTCACAGGCCACTGACAGCCAGATAGATAAACCTCCAACAATACCAGTCCATCCTGCAGACGAACCTGTACTGACCTCCAAGGACATCATATATGTGAACCTTGCTTTACAAATGTGCATTTGGGATCTCCGGGCGATCATTTGTTTCCAGCTCACCAGGCGATCATTCGCTTCCAACTCACCGGGCAATCATTTGCTTCCAATTCCCCGGGCGGTCCTTCGCTTCCAACTCACCGGGCGATCATTTGCTTTTAGCTCACCAGGCGGTCATTCACATCAAGCTCACTGGGCGGTCCTTCGCTTCCAGCTTACCAGGAGGTCATTTGCATCGAGCTCACCGGGCGGTCATTCGCCTCCAGCGCACCGGGCGACCATTCACTTCTAACTCACCGTGGCAGTCCTTTGCTTCCAACTCACCGGGCGATGGTTCACTTCCAAGTCACCGGGCGGTCCTTCGCTTCCAACTCACTGGGCGATCATTCGCTTTTAGCTCACCAGGCAGTCATTCACATCAAGCTCACTGGGCGGTCCTTCGCTTCCAGCTCACCAGGAGGTCATTCGCATTGAGCTCACCAGGCGGTCATTCACATCCAGCTCACCAGGTGGTCATTCACATCAAGCTCAGCGGGCGATCATTTGCTTCAAGCTCATCAGGCGATCATTTGCTTCCAACTCACTGGGCGATCATTCGCTTCCAGCTCACCATGCGATTATCCGCTTCCAACTCACTGGGCGGTCCTTCGCTTCCAACTCACCGGGCGGTCCTTCGCTTCCAGCTCACCGGCGATCATTCACTTCCAACTCATCGGGCGTCCTTCGCCGCCAACTAACCGGGCGGTCCTTTGCTTCTAGCTCACCGGGCGATCATTTGCTTCCAACTCTTCGGGCGATCCATTGCCTCCAGCTCACTGGGCGATCATTTGCTTCCAACTCACTGTGCGGTCCTTCGCTTCCAACTCACTGGGCGGTCCTTCACTTCCAACTCACTGGGCGATCATTCGCTTCCATCTCACTGGGTGATCATTCGCTTCCAGCTCACTGGGTGATCATTCACTTACAACTCACTGTGCGGTTCTTCGCTGCCAGCTCACCAGGCGATCATTCGCTTCCAGGTGACTGGGCGATCGCTTTCAGCTCACTGGGCGATTATCCGCTTCCAACTCACTGGGCAGTCCTTCGGTTCCAGCTTAGGGGCCATCATTCGCTTCCAGCTCACCGGGCGATCATTTGCTTCCAGCTCGCCGGGCGGTCCTTCACGTCCATCTCTCTGGGTGCTCATTCACTATCAACCCACTGGGCAGTCCTTTGCTTCCAGCACACCAGGCAGTCATTCGCATCGAGCTCACTGGGCAGTCATTTGCTTCCAACTCACCGAGCGATCATTCGCTTCCAGCTCACAGGGCGATCATTTGATTCCAACTCACCGGGCGGTCCTTCGCTGCCAGCTCACTGGGTGGTCATTCTCTACCAACTCACTGGGCAGTCCTTTGCTTCCAACTCACCAGGCAGTCATTCACTTCCAGCTCACCGGGTGGTCCTTCGCTTTGAGCTCTCCAGGCGGTCATTCACATCATGCTCACTGGGTGGTCATTTACATCAAACTCACCGGGTGGTCATTTGCTTCCAGCTTACCGGGCAGTCCTTCACTTCGAGCTCACTGGGGGTCATTCACATCAAAGCTCACCGGGCAGTCATTTGCATCACGCTCACCGGGTGGTCCTTCACTTTGAGCTCACCAGGCGGACAGTCACATCAAGCTCACTGGGTGGTCATTTACATCAAACTCACCGGGTGGTCATTTGCTTCCAGCTTACCAGGCAGTCCTTCGCTTCGAGCTCACTAGGGGTCATTCGCATCAAGCTCACCGGGTGGTCCTTCGCTTTGAGCTCACCAGGCGGTCATTCACATCAAGCTCACTGGGTGGTCATTTACATCAAACTCACCGGGTGGTCATTTGCTTCCAGTTTACCAGGCAGTCCTTCGCTTCGAGCTCACTACGGGTCATTCGCATCAAGCTCACTGGGCAGTCACATTTGCATAAAGCTCACTGGGCGATCATTCGCTTCCAGCTCACTGGGAAATCCTTGGCTTCGAGGTCACTGGGCTGTCATTCGCATCAAGCTCACAGGTGGTCATTTGCTTCCAGCTCACCAGGCGATCATTCCCTTCTAACTCACCGGGCGATCATTCGCTTCCAGCTCACCAGGCTATCATTTGCTTCCAACTCACTGGGTGATCATTTGCTTCCAGCTCACCGGGCTATCATTCACTTCCAACTCACCGGGCGATCATTCGCTTCCAACTCACCGGGCGGTCCATCTTTTCCAGCTCACCGGGCGATCATTCGCTTCCGGCTCACCGGGCTATCATTTGCTTCCAACTCACTGGGTGATCATTTGCTTCCAACTCCCCGGGCAATCATTTGCTTCCAACTCACCGGGCGGTCCTGCACTTCGAGCTCACTGGGGGTCATTCGCATCAAGCTCACCGGGCAGTCATTTGCATCAAGCTCACCGGGCGATCATTCACTTCCAGCTCACTGGGAAGTCCTTTTCTTTGAGGTCACTGGGACGTCATTTGCATCGAGCTCACTGGGCGATCATTCGCTTCCAGCTCACTGGGAAGTCCTTTGCTTCGAGGTCACTGGGCTGTCATTCGCATCAAGCTCACAGGGGTTCATTTGCTTCCAGCTCATCGGGCGATCATTCGCTTCTAACTCACCGGGCGATCATTCGCTTCCAGCTCACCGGGCTATCATTTGCTTCCAACTCACTGGGTGATCATTTGCTTCCAACTCACCGGTCAATCATTTGCTTCCAACTCACCGGGCGGTCCTGCACTTCCATCTCACTGGGCTATCATTCGCTTCGAGCTCACCAGGCGGTCATTTGCTTCAAGCTCACTGGGCAATCATTCGCTTCCAATCACCGGGCTATTATCCTCTTCCAGCTCACTGGGCAGTCATCCGCTTCCAACTCACCAGGCAGTCCTTCGGTTCCAGCTCACTGGGCGGTCCTTCGCTTCCAGCTCACTGGGTGGTCATTTGCATTGAGCTCACTGGGCGGTCATTTGCTTCCAGCTCACCAGGCGGTGATTCCATCAAGCTCACTGGACAGTCATTTGTTCAGATATCACCGGGCGGTCATTTGCTCTGAGCTGACTGGGCAGTCTTTTGCTTCCAGCTCACCGGGTGGTCCTTCGTTCGAGCTCGCCAGGCGTTCATTTGCATCAAGCTCACTGGGTGGTCATTTACATGGAGCTCACCGCGTGATCATTTGCTTCCAGCTTACCGGGCAGTCATTCGCTTCGATCTCACTGGGCGGTCATTCGCATCAAGCACACTGGGCAGTCATTTGCATCAAGCTCACTAGGCGGTCCTTTCCTTCCAGCTCTCTGGGTGCTCATTCACTACCAACTCACAGGGCAGTCCTTCGCTTCCAGCACACCAGGCGGTCCTTCGCATCAAGCTCACTGGAAAGTCATATGCTCGGAGCTCACCGGGCAGTCATTCACTTCCAGCTCACCGGGTGGTCCTTCGCTTTGAGCTCACCAGGCGGTCCTTCGCTTTGAGCTCACCAGGCGGTCATTCTCATCAAGCTCACTGGGTGGTCATTTACATCAAACTCACCGGGTGGTCATTTGCTTCCAGCTTACCAGGCAGTCCTTCGCTTTGAGCTCACTAGGGGTCATTCGCATCAAGCTCACCGGGCAGTCATTTGCATCAAGCTCACCGGGCGATCATTCGCTTCCAGCTCACTGGGAAGTCCTTTGCTTCGAGGTCACTGGGCTGTCACTCGCATCAAGCTCACAGGTGGTCATTTGCTTCCAGCTCACCGGGCGATTATTCACTTCTAACTCACCAGGCGATCATTCGCTTCCAGCTCACCGGACTATCATTTGCTTCCAACTCACTGGGTGATCATTTGCTTCCAGCTCACCGGGCGATCATTTGCTTCCAACATACCGGGCGGTCCTTCTCTTCCATCTCACTGGGCTATCATTCGATTCCAGCTCACCAGGCGGTAATTTGCTTGAAGCTCACTGGGCAATGATTTTCTTCCAACTCACTGGGCTATCATCCTCTTCCAGCTCACCGGGCAGTCATCCGCTACCAGCTCACCAGGTAGTCCTTCAGTTCCAGCTCACTGGGCAGTCCTTCGCTTCCAGCTCACTGGGTGGTCACTTGCATTGAGCTCACTGGGCGGTCATTTGCTTCCAGCTCACCAGGCGGTGATTCCATCAAGCTCACTGGACAGTCATTCGTTCAGATATCACCGGGCGGTCATTTGCTCTGAGCTGACTGGGCAGTCTTTTGCTTCCAGCTCACCGGGTGGTCCTTCGGTTCGAGCTCGCCAGGCGTTCATTTGCATCAAGCTCACTGGGTGGTCATTTACATGGAGTTCACCGCGTGATCATTTGCTTCCAGCTTACCGGGCAGTCCTTCGCTTCGAGCTCACTGGGCGGTCATTCGCATCAAGCTCACTGGGCAGTCATTTGCATCAAGCTCACTAGGCGGTCCTTTCCTTCCAGCTCTCTGGGTGCTCATTCACTACCAACTCACAGGGCAGTCCTTCGCTTCCAGCAAACCAGGCAGTCATTTGCATCGAGCTCATCGGGCAGTCATTTGCTTCCAACTCACTGGGCGATCATTTGCTTGCAGGTCATAGGGCGATCATTCGGTTCCGAGTCACCGGGCGGTCCTTCGCTGCCAGCTCACCAGGCGATCATTCGATTTCAGCTCACTGGGCGATCACCTCACCGGGCGGTCCTTCGCTTCCAGCTCACTGGGTGGTCATTCGCTACCAACTCACTGGAAAGTCATATGCTCGGAGCTTACCGGGCAGTCATTCACTTCCAGCTCACCGGGTGGTCCTTCGCTTTGAGCTCACCAGGGGGTCATTCACAACAAGCTCACTGGGTGGTCATTTACATCAAACTCACCGGGTCGTCATTTCCTTCCAGCTTACCAGGCAGTCCTTCACTTCGAGCTCACTGGGGGTCATTCGCATCAAGCTCACCGGGCAGTCATTTGCATCAAGCTCACCGGGCGATCATTCACTTCCAGCTCACTGGGAAGTCCTTTTCTTTGAGGTCACTGGGCCGTCATTTGCATCGAGCTCACTGGGGGTCATTCGCATCAAGCTCACCAGGCAGTCATTTGCATCAAGCTCACCGGGAGTCCTTCGCTTTGAGCTCACCAGGCGGTCATTCACATCAAGCTCACTGGGTGGTCATTTACATCAAACTCACTGGTGGTCATTTGCTTCCAGCTTACCAGGCAGTCCTTCGCTTTGAGATCACTAGGGGTCATTCGCATCAAGCTCACCGGGCAGTCATTTGCATCAAGTTCACCGGGCGTTCATTCGCTTCCAGCTCACTGGGAAGTCCTTTGCCTCGGGGTGATTGGGCTGTCATTTGCATCAAGCTCACAGGTGGTCATTCGCTTCCAGCTCACCGGACTATCATTTGCTTCCAACTCACTGGGTGATCATTTGCTTCCAGCTCACCGGGCGATCATTTGCTTCCAACACACCGGCCGGTCCTTCTCTTCCATCTCACTGGGCTATCATTCGCTTCCAGCTCACCAGGCGGTCATTTGCTTCATACTCACTGGGCAATGATTTTCTTCCAACTCACCGGGCTATCATCCCCTTCCAGCTCACCGGGCAATCATCCGCTACCAGCTCACCAGGTAGTCCTTCGGTTCCAGCTCACTGGGCGGTCCTTCGCTTCCAGCTCACTGGGTGGTCATTTGCATTGAGCTCACTGGGCGGTCATTTGCTTCCAGCTCACCAGGCGGTGATTCCATCAAGCTCACTGGACAGTCATTCGTTCGGATATCACCGGGCAGTCATTCGCTCTGAGCTGACTGGGCAGTCATTCGCTTCCAGCTCACCGGGTGGTTCTTCGGTTCGAGCTCGCCAGGCGTTCATTTGCATCAAGCTCACTGGGTGGTTATTTACATGGAGCTCACCGCATGATCATTTGCTTCCAGCTTACCGGGCAGTCCCTCGCTTCGAGCTCACTGGGTGATCACCTCACCGGGCGGTCCTTTGCTTCCAGCTCACTGGGCAGTCATCCGCTTCCAGCTCACCAGGCAGTCCTTCGGTTCCAGCTCACTGGGCGGTCCTTGGCTTCCAGCTCATTGGGTGGTCATTTGCATTGAGCTCACTGGGCGGTCATTTGCTTCCAGCTCACCAGGCGGTGATTCCATCAAGCTCACTGGACAGTCATTCATTCGGATATCACCGGGCGGTCATTCGCTCTGAGCTGACTGGGCAGTCTTTCTCTTCCAGCTCACCGGGTGGTCCTTCGGTTCGAGCTCGCCAGGCGTTCATTTGCATCAAGCTCACTGGGTGGTCATTTACATGGAGCTCACCGCGAGATCATTTGCTTCCAGTTTACCGGGCAGTCCTTCGCTTCGAGCTCACTAGGCGGTCATTCGCATCAAGCTCACTGGGCAGTCATTTGCATCAAGCTCACCGGGCGGTCCTTCGCTTCCAGCTCTCCGGGTGCTCATTCACTACCAACTCACCGGGCAGTCCTTCGCTTCCAGCACACCAGGCGGTCATTCGCATCGAGCTCACCGGGCAGTCATTTGCTTCCAACTCATTGGGCGATCATTTGCTTGCAGGTCACAGGGAGATCATTCAGTTCCGAGTCACCGGGCGGTCCTTCGCTTCCAGCTCACCAGGCGATCATTCGATTTCAGTTCACTGGGTGATCACCTCACCGGGCGGTCCTTTGCTTCCAGCTCACTGGGTGGTCATTCGCTACCAACTCACTGGGCAGTCCTTCGCTTCCAGCTCACCAGGCGGTCATTCGCATCAAGCTCACTGGAAAGTCATATGCTCGGAGCTCACCGGGCAGTCATTTGCTTCCAACTCACTGGGCGATCATTTGCTTGCAGGTCACAGGACGATCATTCGGTTCCGAGTCACCGGGCGGTCCTTCGCTGCCAGCTCACCAGGCGATCATTCGATTTCAGCTCACTGGGCGATCACCTCACCGGGCGGTCCTTTGCTTCCAGCTCACTGGGTGGTCATTCGCTACCAACTCACTGGGAAGTCCTTCCCTTCCAGCTCACCAGGCGGTCATTCGCATCAAGCTCACTGGGTGGTCATTTACATCAAACTCACTGCGTCGTCATTTCCTTCCAGCTTACCAGGCAGTCCTTCACTTCGAGCTCACTGGGGGTCATTCGCATCAAGCTCACCGGGCAGTCATTT
The DNA here is from genome assembly GCF_040938575.1 of Ambystoma mexicanum. Lineage (NCBI taxonomy): Eukaryota > Metazoa > Chordata > Amphibia > Caudata > Ambystomatidae > Ambystoma > Ambystoma mexicanum. The sequence goes on along the minus strand of NC_090929.1, from coordinate 5,902,169 downwards.
GCATCCAGCTCACCGGGTGATCATTCACTTCCAGCTCACTGGGAAGTCCTTTTCTTTGAGGTCACTGGGCCATCATTTGCATCGAGCTCACTGGGGATCATTCGCATCAAGCTCACCGGGCAGTCATTTGCATCAAGCTCACCGGGTGGTCCTTCGCTTTGAGCTCACCAGGCGGTCATTCACATCAAGCTCACTGGGTGGTCATTTACATCAAACTCACCGGGTGGTCATTTGCTTCCAGCTTACCAGGCAGTCCTTCGCTTTGAGCTCACTAGGGGTCATTCGCATCAAGCTCACCGGGCAGTCATTTGCATCAAGCTCACCGGGCAATCATTCGCTTCCAGCTCACTGGAAAGTCCTTTGCTTCGAGGTCACTGGGCTGTCATTTGCATCAAGCTCACAGGTGGTCATTTGCTTCCAGCTCACTGGGCGATCATTCGCTTCTAACTCACCAGGCGATCATTCACTTCCAGTTCACCGGACTATCATTTGCTTCCAACTCACTGGGTGATCATTTGCTTCCAGCTAACCGGGCGATCATTTGCTTCCAACACACCGGGGGTTCCTTCTCTTCCATCTCACTGGGCTATCATTCGCTTCCAGCTCACCAGGTGGTCATTTGCTTCAAGCTCACTGGGCAATGATTTTCTTCCAACTCACCGGGCTATCATCCTCTTCCAGCTCACCAGGCAGTCATCCGCTACCAGCTCACCAGGTAGTCCTTCGGTTCCAGCTCACTGGGCGGTCCTTCGCTTCCAGCTCACTGGGTGGTCATTTGCATTGAGCTCACTGGGCGGTCATTTGCTTCCAGCTCACCAGGCGGTGATTCCATCAAGCTCACTGGACAGTAATTTGTTCGGATATCACCGGGCAGTCATTCGCTCTGAGCTGACTGGGCAGTCATTCGCTTCCAGCTCACCGGGTGGTTCTTCGGTTCGAGCTCGCCAGGCGTTCATTTGCATCAAGCTCACTGGGTGGTCATTTACATGGAGCTCACTGCATGATCATTTGCTTCCAGCTTACCGGGCAGTCCTTCGCTTCGAGCTCACTGGGCGGTCATTCACATCAAGCTCACTGGGCAGTCATTTGCTTCAAGCTCACCGGGCGGTCCTTCGCTTCCAGCTTTCAGGGTGCTCATTCACTACCAACTCACTGGGCAGTCCTTCGCTTCCAGCACACCAGGCGGTCATTCGCATCGAGCTCACCGGGCAGTCATTTGCTTCCAACTCACTGGGCGATCATTTGCTTGCAGGTCACAGGGCGATCATTCGGTTCCGAGTCACCCGGCGGTCCTTCGCTGCCAGCTCACCAGGCGATCATTCGATTTCAGTTCACTGGGCGATCACCTCACCGGGCGGTCCTTTGCTTCCAGCTCACTGGGTGGTCATTCGCTACCAACTCACTGGGCAGTCCTTCGCTTCCAGCTCACCAGGCGGTCATTCGCATCAAGCTCACTGGAAAGTCATATGCTCGGAGCTCACCGGGCAGTCATTTGCTTCCAACTCACTGGGCGATCATTTGCTTGCAGGTCACAGGGCGATCATTCGGTTCCGAGTCACCGGGCGGTCCTTCGCTGCCAGCTCACCAGGCGATCATTCGATTTCAGCTCACTGGGCGATGGTCCTTCGCTTTGAGCTCACCAGGCGGTCATTCACAACAAGCTCACTGGGTGGTCATTTACATCAAACTCACTGGGTCGTCATTTCCTTCCAGCTTACCAGGCAGTCCTTCACTTCAAGCTCACTGGGGGTCATTCGCATCAAGCTCACCGAGCAGTCATTTGCATCAAGCTCACCGGGTGATCATTCACTTCCAGCTCACTGGGAAGTCCTTTTCTTTGAGGTCACTGGGCCGTCATTTGCATCGAGCTCACTGGGGATCATTCGCATCAAGCTCACCGGGCAGTCATTTGCATCAAGCTCACCGGGTGGTCCTTCGCTTTGAGCTCACCAGGCGGTCATTCACATCAAGCTCACTGGATGGTCATTTACATCAAACTCACCGGGTGGTCATTTGCTTCCAGCTTACCAGGCAGTCCTTCGCTTTGAGCTCACTAGGGGTCATTCGCATCAAGCTCACCGGGCAGTCATTTGCATCAAGCTCACCGGGCAATCATTCGCTTCCAGCTCACTGGAAAGTCCTTTGCTTCGAGGTCACTGGGCTGTCATTTGCATCAAGCTCACAGGTGGTCATTTGCTTCCAGCTCACTGGGCGATCATTCGCTTCTAACTCACCAGGCGATCATTCACTTCCAGTTCACCGGACTATCATTTGCTTCCAACTCACTGGGTGATCATTTGCTTCCAGCTAACCGGGCGATCATTTGCTTCCAACACACCGGGGGGTCCTTCTCTTCCATCTCACTGGGCTATCATTCGCTTCCAGCTCACCAGGTGGTCATTTGCTTCAAGCTCACTGGGCAATGATTTTCTTCCAACTCACCGGGCTATCATCCTCTTCCAGCTCACCAGGCAGTCATCCGCTACCAGCTCACCAGGTAGTCCTTCGGTTCCAGCTCACTGGGCGGTCCTTCGCTTCCAGCTCACTGGGTGGTCATTTGCATTGAGCTCACTGGACGGTCATTTGCTTCCAGCTCACCAGGCGGTGATTCCATCAAGCTCACTGGACAGTAATTTGTTCGGATATCACCGGGCAGTCATTCGCTCTGAGCTGACTGGGCAGTCATTCGCTTCCAGCTCACCGGGTGGTTCTTCGGTTCGAGCTCGCCAGGCGTTCATTTGCATCAAGCTCACTGGGTGGTCATTTACATGGAGCTCACCGCATGATCATTTGCTTCCAGCTTACCGGGCAGTCCTTCGCTTCGAGCTCACTGGGCGGTCATTCACATCAAGCTCACTGGGCAGTCATTTGCTTCAAGCTCACCGGGCGGTCCTTCGCTTCCAGCTTTCCGGGTGCTCATTCACTACCAACTCACTGGGCAGTCCTTCGCTTCCAGCACACCAGGCGGTCATTCACATCGAGCTCACCGGGCAGTCATTTGCTTCCAACTCACTGGTCGATCATTTGCTTCCAGGTCACAGGGTGATCATTCGGTTCCAACTCACCGGGCGGTCCTTCGCTGCCAGCTTACCAGGCGATCATTTGATTTCAGCTCACTGGGCGATCACCTCACCGGGCGGTCCTTTGCTTCCAGCTCACTGGGCAGTCATCCGCTTCCAGCTCACCAGGCAGTCCTTCGGTTCCAGCTCACTGGGCGGTTCTTCGCTTCCAGCTCATTGGGTGGTCATTTGCATTGAGCTCACTGGGCGGTCATTTGCTTCCAGCTCACCAGGCGGTGATTCCATCAAGCTCACTGGACAGTAATTTTTTCGGATATCACCGGGCAGTCATTCGCTCTGAGCTGACTGGGCAGTCATTCGCTTCCAGCTCACTGGGTGGTCCTTCGGTTCGAGCTCGCCAGGCGTTCATTTGCATCAAGCTCACTGGGTGGTCATTTACATGGAGCTCACCGCATGATCATTTGCTTCAGGCTTACCGGGCAGTCCTTTGCTTCGAGCTCACTGGGCGGTCATTCGCATCAAGCTCACTGGGCAGTCATTTGCATCAAGCTCACCGGGCGGTCCTTCGCTTCCAGCTCTCCGGGTGCTCATTCACTACCAACTCACTGGGCAGTCCTTCGCTTCCAGCACACCAAGCGGTCATTCACATCGAGCTCACCGGGCAGTCATTTGCTTCCAACTCACTGGGCGATCATTTCCTTCCAGGTCACAGGGTGATCATTCGGTTCCAACTCACCGGGCGGTCCTTCGCTGCCAGCTTACCAGGCGATCATTCGATTTCAGCTCACTGGGCGATCACCTCACCGGGCGGTCCTTTGCTTCCAGCTCACTGGGCAGTCATCCGCTTCCAGCTCACCAGGCAGTCCTTCGGTTCCAGCTCACTGGGCGGTCCTTCGCTTCCAGCTCAATGGGTGGTCATTTGCATTGAGCTCACTGGGCGGTCATTTGCTTCCAGCTCACCAGGCGGTGATTCCATCAAGCTCACTGGACAGTCATTTGTTCGGATATCAGCGGGCGGTCATTTGCTCTGAGCTGACTGGGCAGTCTTTCGCTTCCAGCTCACCGGGTGGTCCTTCGGTTCGAGCTCACCAGGCGTTCATTTGCATGAAGCTCACTGGGTGGTCATTTACATGGAGCTCACCGCGTGATCATTTGCTTCCAGCTTACCGGGCAGTCCTTCGCTTCGAGCTCACTAGGCGTTCATTCGCATCAAGCTCACTGGGCAGTCATTTGCATCAAGCTCTCCTGTCGGTCCTTCGCTTCCAGCTCTCCGGGTGCTCATTCACTACCAACTCACCGGGCAGTCCTTCGCTTCCAGCACACCAGGCGGTCATTCGCATCGAGCTCACCGGGCAGTCATTTGCTTCCAACTCACTGGGCGATCATTTGCTTGCAGGTCACAGGGCGATCATTCGGTTCCGAGTCACCGGGCGGTCCTTCGTGCCAGCTCACCAGGCGATCATTCAATTTCAGCACACTGGGCGATCAGCTCACCGGGCGGTCCTTTGCTTCCAGCTCACTGGGTGGTCATTCGCTACCAACTCACTGGGCAGTCCTTCGCTTCCAGCTCACCAGGCGGTCATTCGCATCAAGCTCACTGGAAAGTCATATGCTCGGAGCTCACCGGGCAGTCATTCACTTCCAGCTCACCGGGTGGTCCTTCGCTATGAGCTCACCAGGCGGTCATACACAACAAGCTCACTGGGTGGTCATTTACATCAAACTCACCGGGTCGTCATTTCCTTCCAGTTTACCAGGCAGTCCTTCACTTCGAGCTCACTGGGGGTCATTCGCATCAAGCTCACCGGGCAGTCATTTCCATCAAGCTCACCGGGCGATCATTCACTTTCAGCTCACTGGGAAGTCCTTTTCTTTGAGGTCACTGGGCCGTCATTTGCATCGAGCTCACTGGGGGTCATTCGCATCAAGCTCACCGGGCAGTCATTTGCATAAAGCTCACCGGGTGGTCCTTTGCTTTGAGCTCACCAGGCGGTCATTCACATCAAGCTCACTGGATGGTCATTTACATCAAACTCACCGGGTGGTCATTTGCTTCCAGCTTACCAGGCAGTCCTTCGCTTTGAACTCACTAGGGGTCATTTGCATCAAGCTCACCGGGCGATCATTTACTTCCAACACACAGGGCGGTCCTTCTCTTCCATCTCACTGGGCTATCATTCGCTTCCAGCTCACCAGGCGGTCATTTGCTTCAAGCTCACTGGGCAATGATTTTCTTCCAACTCACCGGGCTATCATCCTCTTCCAGCTCACCGGGCAGTCATCCGCTACCAGCTCACCAGGTAGTCCTTCAGTACCAGCTCACTGGGCGGTCCTTCGCTGCCAGCTCACCAGGCGATCATTCGATTTCAGCTCACTGGGCGATCACCTCACCGGGCGGTCCTTTGCTTCCAGCTCACTGGGTGGTCATTCGCTATCAACTCACTGGGCAGTCCTTCGCTTCCAGCTCACCAGGCGGTCATTCGCATCAAGCTCACTGGAAAGTCATATGCTCGGAGCTCACCGGGAAGTCATTCACTTCCAACTCACCGGGTGGTCCTTCGCTTTGAGCTCAACAGGCGGTCATTCACAACGAGCTCACTGGGTGGTCATTTACATCAAACTCACTGGATCGTCATTTTCTTCCAGGTTACCAGGCAGTCCTTCGCTTCGAGCTCACTGGGGGTCATTCGCATCAAGCTCACCGGGCAGTCATTTGCATCAAGCTCACCGGGCGATCATTCACTTCCAGCTCACTGGGAAGTCCTTTTCTTTGAGGTAACTGGGCCGTCATTTGCATCGAGCTCACTGGGGGTCATTCGCATCAAGCTCACCGGGCAGTCATTTGCATCAAGCTCACTGGGTGGTCCTTCCCTTTGAGCTCACCAGGCGGTTATTCACATCAAGCTCACTGGGTGGTCATTTACATCAAACTCACCGGGTGGTCATTTGCTTCCAGCTTACCAGGCAGTCCTTCGCTTTGAGCTCACTAGGGGTCATTCGCATCAAGCTCACCGGGCAGTCATTTGCATCAAGCTCACCGGGCGATCATTCGCTTCCAGCTCACTGGGAAGTCCTTTGCTTCGAGGTCACTGGGCTGTCATTCGCATCAAGCTCACAGGTGGTCATTTGCTTCCAGCTCACCGGGCGATCATTCGCTTCTCACTCACCAGGCGATCATTCGCTTCCAGCTCACCGGACTATCATTTGCTTCCAACTCACTGGGTGATCATTTGCTTCCAGCTCACCGGGCGATCATTTGCTTCCAACACACCGGGCGGTCCTTCTCTTCCATCTCACAGGGCTATCATTCGCTTTCAGCTCACCGGGCTATCATTCGCTTCCAGCTCACCGGGCGATCCTTCGCTTCTAGCTCACCGGGCGATCATTTGCTTCCAACTCACGGGGTGGTCCATCGCTTCCAGCTCACCGGGCGGTCCTTCGCTTCCAGCTCACTGGGCGATCATTTGCTTCCAACTAACTGGGCGGTCCTTCGCTTCCAGCTCACCGGCGATCATTCGCTTCCAACTAACTGGGCGATCCTTCGCTTCCAACTCACCGGGGATCTTTCACTTCCAACTCACCGGGCGGTCCTTTGCTTCTAGCTCACCGGGCGATCATTCGCTTCCAACTCACTGGGTGGTCCATCGCTTCCAGCTCCCCAGGCGATCATTTGCTTCCAACTCACCGGGCGGTCCTTCGCTTCCAGCTCACCGCCGATCATTCACTTCCAACTCATCGGGCGTCCTTCGCCTCCAACTAACCGGGCGGTCCTTTGCTTCTAGCTCACCGGGCGATCATTTGCTTCCAACTCTTCGGACGGTCCATTGCTTCCAGCTCACTGGGCGATCATTTGCTTCCAACTCACTGTGCGGTCCTTCGCTTCCAACTCACTGGGCGGTCCTTCACTTCCAACTCACTGGGCAATCCTTTGCTTCCAGCTCACCGGGTGATCATTCACTTCCAACTCACCGGGCGATCATTCGCTTCCAACTCACCGGGCGGTCCATCGTTTCCAGCTCACCGGGCGATCATTCGCTTCCAACTCACCGGGTGATCATTTGCTTCCAGCTCACCGGGCTACCATTCACTTCCAACTTACCGGGTGGTCCTTGGCTTCCATCTCACCAGGCGTCATTCGCTTCCAACTCACCGGGCGATCATTCGCTTCCAACTCACCGGGTGATCATTCGCTTTTAGCTCACCAGGCGGTCATTCACATCAAGCTCACTGGGCGGTCCTTTGCTTCCAGCTCACCAGGAGGTCATTCGCATCAAGCTCACAGGGTGGTCATTCACTTCCAGCTCACCAGGCGGTCATTCACATCAAGCTCACTGGGCGATCATTCGCTTCTAACTCAGCGGGCGATCATTCGCTTCCAGCTCACCGGGCGATCATTTGTTTCCAACTCACCGGGCGGTCCTGCACTTCCATCTCACTGGGCTATCATTCGCTTCGAGCTCACCAGGCGGCCATTTGCTTCAAGCTCACTGGGCAATCATTTGCTTCCAACTCACCAGGCTATTATCCTCTTCCAGCTCACTGGACAGTCATCCGCTTCCAGCTCACCAGGCAGTCCTTCGGTTCCAGCTCACCGGGCGGTCCTTCGCTGCCAGCTCACCAGGCGATCATTCGATTTCAGCTCACTGGGCGATCACCTCACCGGGCGGTCCTTTGCTTCCAGCTCACTGGGTGGTCATTCGCTACCAACTCACTGGGCAGTCCTTCGCTTCCAGCTCACCAGGCGGTCCTTCGCATCAAGCTCACTGGAAAGTCACATGCTCGGAGCTCAACGGGCAGTCATTCACTTCCAGCTCACCGGGTGCTCCTTCGCTTTGAGCTCAACAGGCGGTCATTCACAACAAGCTCACTGGGTGGTAATTTACATCAACCTCACCGGATCGTCATTTCCTTCCAGCTTACCAGGCAGTCCTTCGCTTCGAGCTCACTGGGGGTCATTCGCATCAAGCACACCGGGCAGTCATTTGCATCAAGCTCACCGGGCGATCATTCACTTCCAGCTCACTGGGAAGTCCTTTTCTTTGAGGTAACTGGGCCGTCATTTGCATCGAGCTCACTGGGGTTCATTCGCATCAAGCTCACCGGGCAGTCATTTGCTTCAAGCTCACCGGGTGGTCCTTCGCTTTGAGCTCACCAGGCGGTCATTCACATCAAGCTCACTGGGTGGTCATTTACATCAAACTCACCGGGTGGTCATTTGCTTCCAGCTTACCAGGCAGTCCTTCGCTTTGAGCTCAATAGGGGTCATTCGCATCAAGCTCACCGGACAGTCATTTGCATCAAGCTCACCGGGCGATCATTCGCTTCCAGCTCACTGGGAAGTCCTTTGCTTCGAGGTCACTGGGCTGTCATTCGCATCAAGCTCACAGGTGGTCATTTGCTTCCAGCTCACCGGGCGATCATTCGCTTCTAACTCACCAGGCGATCATTCGCTTCCAACTCACCGGACTATCATTTGCTTCCATCTCACTGGGTGATCATTTGCTTCCAGCTCACCGGGCGATCATTTGCTTCCAACACACCGGGCGGTCCTTCTCTTACATCTCACAGGGCTATCATTCACTTCCAGCTCACCTGGCTATCATTCGCTTCCAGCTCACCGGGCGATCCTTCGCTTCTAGCTCACCGGGCGATCATTTGCTTCCAACTCACGGGGTGGTCCATCGCTTCCAGCTCACCGGGCGGTCCTTCGCTTCCAGCTCACTGGGCGATCATGTGCTTGCAACTAACTGGGCGGTCCTTCGCTTCCAGCTCACCGGCCATCATTCGCTTCCAACTAACTGGGCGGTCCTTCACTTCCAACTCACCGGGGATCCTTCACTTCCAACTCACCGGGCGGTCCTTTGCTTCTAGCTCACCGGGCGATCATTCGCTTCCAACTCACTGGGTGGTCCATCACTTCCAGCTCCCCAGGCGATCATTTGCTTCCAACTCACCGGGCGGTCCTTCGCTTCCAGCTCACCGGCGATCATTCACTTCCAACTCATCGGGCGTCCTTCGCCTCCAACTAACCGGGCGGTCCTTTGCTTCTAGCTCACCGGGCGATCATTTGCTTCCAACTCTTCGGGCGGTCCATTGCTTCCAGCAAACTGGGCGATCATTTGCTTCCAACTCACTGTGCGGTCCTTCGCTTCCAACTCACTGGGCGGTCCTTCACTTCCAACTCACTGGGCAATCCTTTGCTTCCAGCTCACCGGGTGATCATTCACTTCCAACTCACCGGGCGATCATTCGCTTCCAACTCACCAGGCGGTCCATCGTTTCCAGCTCACCGGACGATCATTCGCTTCCAACTCACCGGGTGATCATTTGCTTCCAGCTCACCAGGCTACCATTCACTTCCAACTTACCGGGTGGTCCTTGGCTTCCATCTCACCAGGCGTCATTCGCTTCCAACTCACCGGGCGATCATTCACTTCCAACTCACCGGGTGATCATTCGCTTTTAGCTCACCAGGCGGTCATTCACATCATGCTCACTGGGTGGTCATTTACATCAAACTCACCGGGTGGTCATTTGCTTCCAGCTTACCGGGCAGTCCTTCACTTCGAGCTCACTGGGGGTCATTCACATCAAAGCTCACCGGGCAGTCATTTGCATCACGCTCACCGGGTGGTACTTCACTTTGAGCTCACCAGGCGGACAGTCACATCAAGCTCACTGGGTGGTCATTTACATCAAACTCACCGGGTGGTCATTTGCTTCCAGCTTACCAGGCAGTCCTTTGGTTCCAGCTCACTGGGCGGTCCTTCGCTTCCAGCTCACTGGGTGGTCATTTGCATTGAGCTCACCGGGTGATCATTCACTTCCAACTCACCGGGCGATCATTTGCTTCCAACTCACCGGGCGGTCCATCGTTTCCAGCTCACTGGGCGATCATTCGCTTCCAACTCACTGGGTGATCCTTTGCTTCCAGCTCACCGGACGACCATTCACTTCCAACTTACCGGGTGGTCCTTCGCTTCCATATCACCGGGCGTCATTCGCTTCCAACTCACCGGGCGATCATTTGCTTCCAACTCACTGGGTGATCATTTGCTTTTAGCTCACCAGGCGGTCATTCACATCAAGCTCACTGGGTGGTCATTCGCTTCCAGCTCACCAGGCGGTCATTCACATCAAGCTCACCAGGCGATCATTCGCAACCATCTCACTGGGCGATCATTCGCTTCCAACTCACTGGGCGATCATTCGCTTCCAGTTCACTGGGTGATCATTCACTTACAACTCACTGTGCGGTTCTTCGCTGCCAGCTCACCAGGCGATCATTCGCTTCCAGCTCACTGGGCGATCGCTTTCAGCTCACTGGGCGATTATCCGCTTCCAACTCACTGGGCAGTCCTTCGCTTCCAGCTTACGGGCCATCATTCGCTTCCAGCTCACCGGGCGATCATTTGCTTCCAGCTCGCCGGGCGGTCCTTCACTTCCAGCTCTCCGGGTGCTCATTCACTATCAACCCACTGGGCAGTCCTTTTAGTTCCAGCACACCAGGCAGTCATTCGCATCGAGCTCACCGGGCAGTCATTTGCTTCCAACTCACCGAGCGATCATTCGTTTCCAGCTCACAGGGCGATCATTTGGTTCCAACTCACCGGGCGGTCCTTTGCTGCCAGCTCACCGGGTGATCATTCGCTTCCAGCTCACAGGCGATCATTCGATTTCAGCTCACCAGGTGATCCCCTCACCGGGCGGTCCTTCGCTTCCAGCTCACTGGATGGTCATTCTCTACCAACTCACTGAGCAGTCCTTCGCTTCCAGCTCACCAGGCGGTCATTCGCATTGACCTCACCGGGCAGTCATTCGCTTCCAGCTCACCAGGCAGTCATTCACATCAAGCTCACTGGAAACTCATATGCTCAAAGCTCACCAGGCAGTCATTTGTTCTGAGCTCACCAGGCAGTCATTCACTTCCAGCTCACTGGGTGGTCCTTCGCTTTGAGCTCACCAGGCGGTCATTCACATCAAGCTCACAGGGTGGTCATTTACATCAAACTCACCGGGTGGTCATTTGCTTCCAGCTTACCAGGCAGTCCTTCGCTTCGAGCTCACTGGGGGTCATTCACATCAAGCTCACCAGGCAGTCATTTGCATCACGCTCACCAGGTGGTCCTTCACTTTGAGCTCACCAGCCGGACAGTCACATCAAGCTCACTGGGTGGTCATTTACATCAAACTCACCGGGTGGTCATTTGCTTCCAGCTTACCAGGCAGTCCTTCGTTTCGAGCTCACTAGGGGTCATTCGCATCAAGCTCACTGGGTGGTCCTTCGCTTTGAGCTCACCAGGCGGTCATTCACATCAAGCTCACTGGGTGGTCATTTACATCAAACTCACCGGGTGGTCATTTGCTTCCAGCTTACCAGGCAGTCCTTCGCTTTGAGCTCACTACGGGTCATTCGCATCAAGCTCACTGGGCAGTCATTTGCATCAAGCTCACTAGGCGATCATTCCCTTCCAGCTCACTGGGAAGTCCTTGGCTTCGAGGTCACTGGTCTGTCATTCGCATCAAGCTCACAGGTGGTCATTTACTTCCAGCTCACCAGGCGATCATTCCCTTCTAACTCACCGGGCGATCATTCGCTTCTAACTCACCGGGCTATCATTTGCTTCCAACTCACTGGGTAATCATTTGCTTCCAACTCACCGGGCAATCATTTGCTTCCAACTCACCGGGCCGTCCTGCACTTCCATCTCACTGGGCTATCATTCGCTTCGAGCTCACCAGGCGGTCATTTGCTTCAAGCTCACTGGGCAATCATTCGCTTCCAACTCACCGGGCTATTATCCTCTTCCAGCTCACTGGGCAGTCATCCGCTTCCAACTCACCAGGCAGTCCTTCGGTTCCAGCTCACTGGGCGGTCCTTCGCTTCCAGCTCACTGGGTGGTCATTTGCATTGAGCTCACTGGGCGGTCATTTGCTTCCAGCTCACCAGGCGGTGATTCCATCAAGCTCACTGGACAGTCATTCGTTCGGATATCACCGGGCGGTCATTTGCTCTGAGCTGACTGGGCAGTCTTTTGCTTCCAGCTCACCGGGTGGTCCTTCGGTTCGAGCTCGCCAGGCATTCATTTGCATCAAGCTCACTGGGTGGTCATTTACATGGAGCTCACCGCGTGATCATTTGCTTCCAGCTTACCGGGCAGTCCTTCGCTTCGAGCTCACTGGGCGGTCATTCGCATCAAGCTCACTGGGCAGTCATTTGCATCAAGCTCACCAGGCGGTCCTTCACTTCCAGCTCTCCGGGTGCTCATTCACTACCAACTCACCGGGCAGTCCTTCGCTTCCAACTCACTGGGCGATCATTTGCTTGCAGGTCACAGGGCGATCATTCGGTTCCGAGTCACCGGGCGGTCCTTCGCTGCCAGCTCACCAGGCGATCATTCGATTTCAGCTCACTGGGCGATCACCTCACCGGGCAGTCCTTTGCTTTCAGCTCACTGGGTGGTCATTCTCTACCAACTCACTGGGCAGTCCTTCGCTTCAAGCTCACCAGGCGGTCATTCGCATCAAGCTCAATGGAAAGTCATATGCTCGGAGCTCAACGGGCAGTCATTCACTTCCAGCTCAACGGGCAGTCCTTCACTTCGAGCTCACTGGGGGTCATTTGCATCAAGCTCACCGGGCAGTAATTTGCATCAAGCTCACCGGGCGATCATTCACATCCAGCTCACTGGGAAGTCCTTTTCTTTGAGGTCACCGGGCCGTCATTTGCATCGAGCTCACTGGGGGTCATTCGCATCAAGCTCACCGGGCAGTCATTTGCATCAAGCTCACCGGGTGGTCCTTCACTTTGAGCTCACCAGGCGGTCATTCACATCAAGCTCACTGGGTGGTCATTTACATCAAACTCACCGGGTGGTCATTTGCTTCCAGCTTACCAGGCGATCATTCGCTTCTAACTCACCTGGCGATCATTCGCTTCCAGCTCACCGGACTACCATTTGCTTCCAACTCACTGGGTGATCATTTGCTTCCAGCTCACCGGGCCATCATTTGCTTCCAACACACCGGACGGTCCTTCTCTTCCATCTCACTGGGCTATCATTCGCTTCCAGCTCAGCAGGCGGTCATTTGCTTCAAGCTCACTGGGCAATGATTTTCTTCCAACTCACCGGGCTATCATCCTCTTCCAGCACACTGGGCAGTCATCCGCTTCCAGCTCACCAGGCAGTCCTTCGGTTCCAGCTCACTGGGCGGTCCTTCGCTTCCAGCTCACTGGGTGGTCATTTGCATTGAGCTCACTGGGCGGTCATTTGCTTCCAGCTCACCAGGCGGTGATTCCATCAAGCTCACTGGACAGTCATTCGTTCGGATATCACCGGGCAGTCATTCGCTCTGAGCTGACTTGGCAGTCATTCGCTTCCAGCTCACTGGGTGGTCCTTCGGTTCGAGCTTGCCAGGCGTTCATTTGCATCGAGCTCACTGGGTGGTCATTTACATGGAGCTCACCGCATGATCATTTGCTTCCAGCTTACCGGGCAGTCCTTCGCTTCGAGCTCACTGGGCGGTCATTCAGATCAAGCTCACTGGGCAGTCATTTGCATCAAGCTCACCGGGCGGTCCTTCGCTTCCAGCTCTCCGGGTGCTCATTCACTACCAACTCACCGGGCAGTCCTTCGCTTCCAGCACACCAGGCGGTCATTCACATCGAGCTCACCGGGCAGTCATTTGCTTCCAACTCACTGGGCGATCATTCGCTTCCAGGTTACAGGGTGATCATTCGGTTCCAACTCACTGGGCGGTCCTTCGCTGCCAGCTCACCAGGCGATCATTAAATTTCAGCTCACTGGGCGATCACCTCACCGGGCGGTCCTTTGCTCCCAGCTCACTGGGCAGTCATCTGCTTCCACCTCACTAGGCAGTCCTTCGGTTCCAGCTCACTGGGCGGTCCTTCGCTTCCAGCTCACTGGGTGGTCATTTGCATTGAGCTCACTGGGCGGTCACTTGCTTCCAGCTCACCAGGCGGTGATTCCATCAAGCTCACTGGACAGTGATTCGTTCGGATATCACCGGGCGGTCATTCGCTCTGAGCTGACTGGGCAGTCTTTCGCTTCCAGCTCACCGGGTGGTCCTTCGGTTCGAGCTCGCCAAGCATTCATTTGCATCAAGCTCACTGGGTGGTCATTAACATGGAGCTCACCGCGTGATCATTTGCTTCCAGCTTACCGGGCAGTCCTTCGCTTCGAGCTCACTGGGCGGTCCTTCACTTCCAGCTCTCCGGGTGCTCATTCACTACCAACTCACCAGGCAGTCCTTCGCTTCCAGCACACCAGGCGGTCATTCGCATCGAGCTCACCGGGCAGTCATTTGCTTCCAACTCACTGGGCGATCATTTGCTTGCAGGCCACAGGGCGATCATTCGGTTCTGAGTCACCGGGCGGTCCTTCGCTGCCTGCTCACCAGGCGATCATTCGATTTCAGCTCACTGGGCGATCACCTCTCTGGGCGGTCCTTTGCTTCCAGCTCACTGTGTGGTCAATCGCTACCAACTCACTGGGCAGTCCTTAGCTTCCAGCTCACCAGGCGGTCATTCGCATCAAGCTCACTGGAAAGTCATATGCTCGGAGCTCACCGGGCAGTCATTCACTTCTAGCTCACCGGGTGGTCCTTTGCTTTGAGCTCACCAGGCGGTCATTCACAACAAGCTCACTGGGTGGTCATTTACATCAAACTCACCGGGTCGTCATTTCCTTCCAGCTTACCAGGCAGTCCTTCACTTCGAGCTCACTGGGGGTCATTCGCATCAAGCTCACCGGGCAGTCATTTCCATCAAGCTCACCGGGCGATCATTCACTTCCAGCTCACTGGGAAGTCCTTTTCTTTGAGGTCACTGGGCCGTCATTTGCATCGAGCTCACTGGGGGTCATTCGCATCAAGCTCACCGGGCAGTCATTTGCATCAAGCTCACTGGGTGGTCCTTCGCTTTGAGCTCACCAGGCGGTCATTCACATCAAGCTCACTGGGTGGTCATTTACATCAAACTCACCGGGTGGTCATTTGCTTCCAGCTTACCAAGCAGTCCTTCGCTTTGAACTCACTAGGGGTCATTCGCATCAAGCTCACCGAACAGTCATTTGCATCAAGCTCACCGGGCGATCATTTGCTTCCAACACACAGGGCGGTCCTTCTCTTCCATCTCACTGGGCTATCATTCGCTTCCAGCTCACCAGGCGGTCATTTGCTTCAAGCTCACTGGGCAATGATTTTCTTCCAACTCACCGGGCTATCATCCTCTTCCAGCTCACCAGGTAGTCCTTCGGTTCCAGCTCACTGGGCGGTCCTTCGCTTCCAGCTCATTGGGTGGTCATTTGCATTGAGCTCACTGGGCGGTCATTTGCTTCCAGCTCACCAGGCGGTGATTCCATCAAGCTCACTGGACAGTCATTCGTTCGGATATCACCGGGCAGTCATTCGCTCTGAGCTGACTGGGCAGTCATTCGCTTCCAGCTCACCGGGTGGTCCTTCGGTTCGAGCTTGCCAGGCGTTCATTTGCATCAAGCTCACTGGGTGGTCATTTACATGGAGCTCACTGCATGATCATTTGCTTCCAGCTTACCGGGCAGTCCATCGCTTCGAGCTCACTGGGCGGTCATTCGCATCAAGCTCACTGGGCAGTCATTTGCATCAAGCTCACCGGGCGTCCTTCGCTTCCAGCTCTCCGGGTGCTCATTCACTACCAACTCACCGGGCAGTCCTTCGCTTCCAGCACACCAGGCGGTCATTCGCATCAAGCTCACTGGGCAGTCATTTGCATCAAGCTCACCGTGCGAACATTCACTTCCAGCTCACTGGGAAGTCATTTTCTTTGAGGTCACTGGGCCGTCATTTGCATCGAGCTCACTGGGGGTCATTCGCATCAAGCTCACCGGGCAGTCATTTGCATCAAGCTCACCGGGTGGTCCTTCGCTTTGAGCTCACCAGGCGGTCATTCACATCAAGCTCACTGAGTGGTCATTTACATCAAACTCACCGAGTGGTCATTTGCTTCCAGCTTACCAGGCAGTCCTTCGCTTTGAGCTCACTAGGGGTCATTCGGATCAGCTCACCGGGCAGTCATTTGCATCAAGCTCACCGGGCGATCATTCGCTTCCAGCTCACTGGGAAGTCCTTTGCTTCGAGGTCACTGGGCTGTCATTCGCATCAAGCTCACAGCTGGTCATTTGCTTCCAGCTCACCGGGCGATCATTCGCTTCTAACTCACCAGGCGATCATTCGCTTCCAGCTCACCGGACTATCATTTGCTTCCAACTCACTGGGTGATCATTTGCTTCCAGCTCACCGGGCGATCATTTGCTTCCAACACACCGGGCGGTCCTTCTCTTCCATCTCACTGGGCTATCATTCGCTTCCAGCTCACCAGGCGGTCATTTGCTTCAAGCTCACTGGGCAATGATTTTCTTCCAACTCACCGGTCTATCATCCTCTTCCAGCTCACCGGGCAGTCATTCGCTTCCAGCTCACCAGGCAGTCCTTCGGTTCCAGCTCACTGGGCGGTCCTTCGCTTCCAGCTCACTGGATGGTCATTTGCATTGAGCTCACTGGGCAGTCATTTGCTTCCAGCTCACCAGGCGGTGATTCCATCAAGCTCACTGGACAGTCATTTGTTCGGATATCACCGGGCAGTCATTCGCTCTGAGCTGACTGAGCAGTCATTCACTTCCAGCTCACCGGGTGGTGCTTCGGTTTGAGCTTGCCAGGCGTTCATTTGCATCAAGCTCACTGGGTGGTCATTTACATGGATCTCACCGCATGATCATTTGCTTCAAGCTTAACGGGCAGTCCTTCGCTTCGAGCTCACTGGGCGGTCATTCGCATCAAGCTCACTGGGCAGTCATTTGCATCAAGCTCACCGGGCGGTCCTTCGCTTCCAGCTCTCCGGGTGCTCATTCACTACCAACTCACCGGGCAGTCCTTCGCTTCCAGCACACCAGGCGGTCATTCACATCAAGCTCACCGGGCAGTCATTTGCTTCCAACTCACTGGGCGATCATTCGCTTCCAGGTCACAGGGTGATCATTCGGTTCCAACTCACCGGGCGGTCCTTCGCTGCCAGCTCACCAGGCGATCATTCGATTTCAGCTCACTGGGCGATCACCTCACCGGGCGGTCCTTTGCTTCCAGCTCACTGGGCAGTCATCCGCTTCCAGCTCACCAGGCAGTCCTTCGGTTCCAGCTCACTGGGCGGTCCTTCGCTTCCAGCTCACTGGGTGGTCATTTGCATTGAGCTCACTGGGCGGTCATTTGCTTCCAGCTCACCAGGCGGTGATTCCATCAAGCTCACTGGACAGTCATTCGTTCGGATATCACCGGGCGGTCATTCGCTCTGAGCTGACTGGGCAGTCTTTTGCTTCCAGCTCACCGGGTGGTCCTTCGGTTCGAGCTCGCCAGGCGTTCATTTGCATCAAGCTCACTGGGTGGTCATTTACATGGAGCTCACCGCGTGATCATTTGCTTCCAGCTTACCGGGCAGTCCTTCGCTTCGAGCTCACTGGGCGGTCATTCGCATCAAGCTCACTGGGCAGTCATTTGCATCAAGCTCACCGGGCGGTCCTTTGCTTCCAGCTCTCCGGGTGCTCATTCACTACCAACTCACCGGGCAGTCCTTCGCTTCCAGCACACCAGGCGGTCATTCGCATCGAGCTCACCGGGCAGTCATTTGCTTCCAACTCACTGGGCGATCATTCGCTTCCAGGTCACAGGGTGATCATTCGGTTCCAAGTCACCGGGCGGTCCTTCGCTGCCAGCTCACCAGGCGATCATTCGATTTCAGCTCACTGGGCGATCACCTCAGCGGGCGGTCCTTTGCTTCCAGCTCACTGGGTGGTCATTCGCTACCAACTCACTGGGCAGTCCTTAGCTTCCAGCTCACCAGGCGGTCATTCGCATCAAGCTCACTGGAAAGTCATATGCTCGGAGCTCACCGGGCAGCCATTCACTTCCAGCTCACCGGGTGGTCCTTTCGCTTTGAGCTCACCGGGCAGTCATTTGCATCAAGCTCACCGGGCGATCATTCACTTCCAGCTCACTGGGAAGTCCTTTTCTTTGAGGTCACTGGGCCGTCATTTGCATCGAGCTCACTGGGGGTCATTCGCATAAAGCTCACCGGGCAGTCATTTGCATCAAGCTCACCGGGTGGTACTTTGCTTTGAGCTCACCAGGCGGTCATTCACATCAAGTTCACTGGGTGGTCATTTACATCAAACTCACCGGGTGGTCATTTGCTTCCAGCGTACCAGGCAGTCCTTCGCTTTGAACTCACTAGGGGTCATTCGCATCAAGCTCACCGGGCGATCATTCGCTTCCAGCTCACTGGGAAGTCCTTTGCTTCGAGGTCACTGGGCTGTCATTCACATCAAGCTCACAGGTGGTCATTTGCTTCCAGCTCACGGGGCGATCATTCGCTTCTAACTCGCCAGGGGATCATTCGCTTCCAGCTCACCGGACTATCATTTGCTTCCAACTCACTGG
Source organism: Ambystoma mexicanum (assembly GCF_040938575.1). Lineage (NCBI taxonomy): Eukaryota > Metazoa > Chordata > Amphibia > Caudata > Ambystomatidae > Ambystoma > Ambystoma mexicanum. The sequence goes on along the minus strand of NC_090929.1, from coordinate 5,883,663 downwards.
GTGATCATTTGCTTCCAGCTCACCGGGCGATCATTTGCTTCCAACACACCGGGCGGTCCTTCTCTTCCATCTCACTGGGCGATCATTCGCTTACAGCTCACCAGGCGGTCATTTGCTTCAAGCTCACTGGGCAATGATTTTCTTCCAACTCACCGGGCTATCATCCTCTTCCAGCTCACCGGGCAGTCATCCGCTTCCAGCTCACCAGGCAGTCCTTCGGTTCCAGCTCACTGGGCGGTCCTTCGCTTCCAGCTCACTGGGTGGTCATTTGCATTGAGCTCACTGGGCGGTCATTTGCTTCCAGCTCACCAGGCGGTGATTCCATCAAGCACACTGGACAGTCATTCGTTCGGATATCACCGGGCGGTCATTCGCTCTGAGCTGACTGGGCAGTTTTTTGCTTCCAGCTCACTGGGTGGTCCTTCGGTTCGAGCTCGCCAGGCGTTCATTTGCATCAAGCTCACTGGGTGGTCATTTACATGGAGCTCACCGCGTGATCATTTGCTTCCAGCTTACCGGGCGGTCCTTTGCTTCCAGCTCACTGGGTGGTAATTCGCTACCAACTCACTGGGCAGTCCTTCGCTTCCAGCTCACCAGGCGGTCATTCGCATCAAGCTCACTGGAAAGTCATATGCTCGGAGCTCACCGGCAGTCATTCACTTCAAGCTCACCGGGTGGTCCTTTGCTTTGAGCTCACCAGGCGGTCATTCACAACAAGCTCACTGGGTGGTTATTTACATCAAACTCACTGGGTCGTCAGTTCCTTCCAGCTTACCAGGCATTCCTTCGCTTCAAGCTCACTGGGGGTCATTCGCATCAAGCTCACCGGGCAGTCATTTGTATCAAGCTCACCGGGCGATCATTCACTTCCAGCTCACTGGGAAGTCCTTTTCTTTGAGGTCACTGGGCCGTCATTTGCATCAAGCTCACTGGGGTCATTCGCATCAAGCTCACTGGGCAGTCATTTGCATCAAGCTCACCGGGTGGTCCTTCGCTTTGAGCTCACCAGGCAGTCATTCACATCAAGCTCACTGGGTGGTCATTTACATCAAACTCACCGGGTGGTCATTTGCTTCCAGCTTACCAGGCAGTCCTTCGCTTCAAGCTCACTAGGGGTCATTCGCATCAAGCTCAACGGGCAGTCATTTGCATCAAGCTCACCGGGCGATCATTCGCTTCCAGCTCACTGGGAAGTCCTTTGCTTCGAGGTCACTGGGCTGCCATTCGCATCAAGCTCACAGGTGGTTATTTGCTTCCAGCTCACCGGGTGATCATTCGCTTCTAACTCACCAGGCGATCATTCGCTTCCAGCTCACCGGACTATCATTTGCTTCTAACTCACTGGGTGATCATTTGCTTCCAGCTCACCGGGCGATCATTTGCTTCCAACGCACCGGGCGGTCCTTCTCTTCCATCTCACTGGGCTATCATTCGCTTCCAGCTCACCAGGTGGTCATTTGCTTCAATCTCACTGGGCAATCATTTTCTTCCAACTCACCGGGCTATCATCCTCTTCCAGCTCACCGGGCAGTCATCTGCTTCCAGCTCACCAGGCAGTCCTTCGGTTCCAGCTCACTGGGCGGTCCTTCACTTCCAGCTCACTGGGTGGTCATTTGCATTGAGCTCACTGGGCGGTCATTTGCTTCCAGCTCACCAGGCGGTGATTCCATCAAGCTCACTGGACAGTCATTCGTTCGGATATCACCGGGCAGTCATTCGCTCTGAGCTGACTGGGCAGTCATTCAATTCCAGCTCACCGGGTGGTCCTTCGGTTCGAGCTCGCCCGGCGTTCATTTGCATCAAGCTCACTGGGTGGTCATTTACATGGAGCTCACCGCATGATCATTTGCTTCCAGCTTACCGGGCAGTCCTTCGCTTCGAGCGCACTGGGCGGTCATTCGCATCAAGCTCACTGGGCAGTCATTTGCATCAAGCTCACCGGGCGGTCCTTCGCTTCCAGCTCTCTGGGTGCTCATTCACTACCAACTCACCGGGCAGTCCTTCGCTTCCAGCACACCAGGCGGTCATTCACATCGAGCTCACCGGGCATTCATTTGCTTCCAACTCACTGGGCGATCATTCGCTTCCAGGTCACAGGGTGATCATTCGGTTCCAACTCACCAGGCGGTCCTTCGCTGCCAGCTCACCAGGCGATTATTCGATTTCAGCTCACTGGGCGATCACCTCACCGGGTGGTCCTTTGCTTCCAGCTCACCTGGTGGTCATTCGCTACCAACTCACTGGGTGGTCCTTCGCTTTGAGCTCACCAGGCGGTCATTCACATCAAGCTCACTGGGTGGTCATTTACATCAAACTCACCGGGTCGTCATTTCCTTCCAGCTTACCGGTCAGCCCTTCGCTTCGAGCTCACTGGGGGTCATTCGCATCAAGCTCACCGGGCAGTCATTTGCATCAAGCTCACCGGGCGATCATTCACTTCCAGCTCACTGGGAAGTCCTTTGCTTTGAGGTCACTGGGCCGTCATTTGCATCGAGCTCACAGGTGGTCATTTGCTTCCAGCTCACTGGGCGATCATTCGCTTCTAACTCACCGGGCAATCATTTGCTTCCAGCTCACCGGGCAATCATTTGCTTCAAGCTCACCGTGCGATCATTCGCTTCCAACTCACCTGGCGATCATTCGCTTCCAGCTCACCGGGCTATCATTCGCTTCCAGCTCACCAGGCGGTCATTTGCTTCAAGCTCACTGGGTGATCATTCGCTTCCAACTCACCAGGCTATCATTCTCTTCCAGCTCACCGGGTGGTCATTAGCTTCCAGCTCACCATGCAGTCCTTTGGTTCCAGCTCACTGGGCGGTTCTTCGCTTCCAGCTCACTGGGCGGTCATTTTCATTGAGCTCACTGGGCGGTCATTTGCTTCCAGCTCACCAGGCGGTCATTCCATCAAGCTCACTGGACAGTCATTCGTTCGGATATCACCGAGTGGTCATTCAGTCCGAGCTGACTGGGCAGTCATTCGCTTCCAGCTCACCGAGTGGTCCTTCGCTTCAAGCTCACCATGCGTTCATTTGCATCAAGCTCACTGGGTTGTCATTTGCATCAAGCTCACCAGGCGATCATTCGCTTCCAGCTCACCGGGAAGTCCTTTGCTTCAAGGTCACCGGGCCGTCATTCGCATCGAGCTCACAGGTGGTCATTTGCTTCCAGCTCACGGGACGGTCATTTGCATCAAGCTCACCAGGCGGTCATTCACTTCCAGCTCACCGGGCAGTCCTTCGCTTCAAGCTCACTGTGCGCTCATTCACATCGAGCTCACTGGGCAGTCATTCGCTTCGAGCTCATCCATGCACCCAACATGCAATGTGTCATTGCAAACCAAGCAATTCCCAGGAATTGCTTGGCTTGCAATGACACAATCCGAGCATCGATTGGCCTGCAGAAGAGGTCACCTTTTCATCCCCTCACTGTCGACAAGTCTGCCAGATTCTTAATGTCACCAGCAAAGTTCCCGTGAGACCAATGATCCGCTCCACAGTAGATGTGCTTGTGCCTGAGTAACAAGTCTCGCCGACAGAAGCTGAGAAACTACCTCTACATCGACCTAAGAAGCTCTGATTCACCTTGTACCCCAAGAGAAGATTCTGCCTGAGAGAACATATACTCTTTGTTTTACTGAATAATAGTTGCTGAAAATGTAAGTGGGAGATTCCCCGCAAAAAAAGGTAGATTGACCCTCTACTTCGACGGACGCGGCTCTTATCACAGTTTAGGCAGAATTATATGCAGCACCCTTTGGGAACACCACACACAGTTAAGACTACAAGTACAAATTCACCTTTGGTACAAGCATGTGCTACACAGTTATAGTGGTAGCAATAGCTGAGCAGCCAGACCTATCTCAAGAGTAAGTGAGCAGTATCAGAAGTTACACAAAGGACAGCAATTACTATGATTCAGGCAAACACTGACTTAAGGTTTTCAAGTAAGAGAATATACATTTATTTCACTCTTCAGTTGTTTAACATTACACTATTATAAGCAGTCTAAAAATCACAATCATAAATACACCACACCACTTCCCTTAAATTCCACACAAGTTAAGCTCACAAAATGAAGTGGGAGCAAAATGGCACTCCAGCAATTAAAAAGTGAGGGAAAGACAAAGTTAATAGAAATTAAACCACACCAACAGGTAAGTACTCAAGGCAATTTAACAAGAGGAACTACAGTGATAGAATCAGGTAGAAAAGGCTTAGGGCCAAAGTCAATGTGTCAAAGGTCTTTTGCTCAAGATCACACAGTTCAGGGTAGTTTGAGTTTGTTGGACGGTTTCCGGACGAGGTTGGTTGATACAAACGTTAGTTCAAAGAGAAGAGAAGGACAAGCTCTCGGATTGGAGAAAGATTTCAAACACTTTCACCGCGGCTGAACGAAACGAACAACCGGATTTGCACAGTACCTTAAAACGGAGAGGAAGCTGTAGCTGAGGCAGACGTTCCTGGTGGTTCCTGCAGGCTCACGGTTCCTGAAGCAACCGTCGGACTGACAAGAAGTAGGAAGACTGGAGGGTCCTACACTACCCAGGGAAGAAACCAGCAGCAGAACAAAGCAACGAATAAAAGGTGCGCTCCTTAAAACCTTAGCAGGGTCCGACCTTCCTGGCTATCGGGCACACTGTAGTTCCATACAGCGAATTCTGCCAGAGGAGGGGTCCTGGCTTGCAGTTTTGGTGAACCGGTTGGTCCCATCAGTTCAAGTGAAGAACTTTCCTGGATGATCTTCTCTGTCGTCGGATTCTGAAGATTCGAACCTGCAGCAGGGCTTCATCGGGCGGTTCAGTCTTTGTGGGGGTCCTCTTCTGTCAGCTCCTCGTTGGTTCTTTCGTTCCAGTGGCGACTCTGCCTTTCCAGTCCCAGAGACCTGATTTTTATGCAGATTTCCCCCATTCATACAGCCTGGCTGTCAATCACACAGCAGGGTGGCTGTCCTGGTCAGGACAGTCCCCTCAGCCAATCAAACTGGAGTGTCACTTGTGTTACCAAGGGAACCCATGGCAGGGGTCCGAAGATCTCTCCCTCTCATCCTGCCTACCCAGACTTTCAGGCGCCTTAAGGAGGGCTTCTGTCAAAAGACAACGAACAAAGGAATCATCCCGGGGTTTGCGCGCAGAGAAAAACACGAGAAAGACTTTAACAAAAATAAATGGTGAATAAACCCAGCTGGAGCGAAAATAAAATGTATTTGGTCTAGCGCGTTTATGTTTGAAGCTAATATAATAGCCTAAGACAATACCGTGGTTATATAAGATAACCGCGGTAGAAAAGTTAGGGTAGATACCACTGCCACCAGCCAAGTCTTGATGTAAAGCGAGTGAAACAATGCTCCAAGAGACACAGACAAAAAGGGTTAAGAATTAACCCTTCCCAATACTCCACGTAAAATGGGGTGTACTACGTCTGTGGTTTAAAGTGACTAAAGTAAAGTTAATGGCAACTTTATCTTTTCTGGGGACAGTAGTCAGCCCCAGAAAATATAGTTGGTGGGAAGTCTCAAAGACAACCCTATGTCACTGCACTGAAGGTGCTGTGTAACACACATGAAAATATGAGACCATAGAGTAGGTGAGGCTTCAGTGCTCAAGATCACACAAAAAGTGAAAACACACACAGCAAAACACATGTAAGAGTGGGAAAAAAGGCTCACACTCTTACCATGTGAGAAAAATAAATCCTAGAAATACAGCAAAGCTGCTGAGGGACTCATTAGGTAAGGGAAATCAGCCATTTATGAGAATTCTCCCTAACATCACGTTTGCACCAGAGAAATCTAAAGAGATCCGACCATGCTTCAGCTATCCGGAGAGGACCCAGAAAGAGATCTGGCCATGCTTCAACTATCCGGAGAGGAACCAGAAAGAGATCCGGCCATGCTTCAACTATCCGGAGAGGAACCAGAAAGAGATCCGGCCATGCTTCAACTATCCGGACAGGAACCATATAATGGTGAAGAACCTTTATTCACTGCTCTTCATTCTTGATCTCATCAAGATTTTCTGAGATGTCTCCTGCTTCACGAAGCTAGATGCATGGGGAGCATAGATCCAAGAAGGAGATGTGTGGAAGACGGCCTTCAAAAACAAGTGCAGCCACTTTAAGTAGACGTAAGGGCCATTCAGACTCTGTCAGGCCTTGTCGCTTTTCCACTGACATGTTCCATGACTTGTGTGTAATTTACATAGCCATGATCCTGGACAATGCTTGGGAGGTCCTTCACCACCTATGTGCCTAACTGACGAAATGCCACCTTATCCTGAAGGAGGTGGAGGTCATGAACAACCGTCTCACCCACATTGGGTTCAAAATGGATCAGAAGACGGTAGAGGCTTCCTGCAGTGGCCACACCTTCCAACCTCATAGAACTGATCCCTCACGGCTGGTGCAACCCCTTACCCAGTGTCATGCCTGCTGATTTCACGACCGCTGATAGTAAGCGCTGTCCTCCTATTCTCCCTACACCCGGGCCTCTGATGATTCCAGAGCAAGACGGTCACCGGCTACCTATAGAACGGCTGCCAAGCCATTCTACACATGCTGGAAGTTGTTGAGACAGTCGCCATGGTGACTATGTAGCGGTGCGATGGTACGCCGCAAGGTAACCACGATGGACTCGTTCCCTCCGCGATTACGTGGATGCAGCCAGTCACGTGTCAACCATTTAAACATTCACAATGCTGAAATCTGGCGCTTCTGATTGTATGTTTGTATTCTGAAGCTCCGTTCTTTCCTAAATTCCAGCAATCCTGAAGATTCAGCAACCACTTCTTGGACTCTGACTGTCTCCGTCCACAAATTACTTGTTACAGAATCTTTCGACCTCGTACTGGTAAACGGATTGGCCACATTCTTATTCTCGATACGTTTATGTACGTATCCCCATTTGGACTCGGCCTGGTGCTCACAAAAACCTGCCTCCGTTGGGGCAGAGGAAACTGTGCTGGCCCATAAAGGAAAAGATGGGTTATGCAGTCCTGTGGCCTACCACTCACAAAAGCGTTTCCACGCGGAGTGCACCTATGACACTTAGGATCATTGAGAGACCCTGGCCATCAAGAGCAGATTCACGCAATGGTGTCATCTGCTGTAAGGAGCTTTGCACCCCTGGAAGTACTTTTGGACCATAAAAATCTGATGTCTTTGTAGAGGAGCAGCCGAATGCCTCTGCAGGAAGTCCCACCCCCCTACTACCTGTACGCCGGCAGCCTGAAATTGTGCCATGCTTGACACCAGCAGTTGTGACTATTCTGCATTGAGTCTTCGAGAAAAGGTATCCACTAAGAAAACCCTATCAGATGTATCCCAGAAAAGATCACAATCTCTTGGAGATCCCTAAAGGAATAGGAAACTGCGAGAAAGGGAAGTTAGTGACATCACAAAAGACAAGCATGACGCACAGAGAGGACTGGATGAAGAAAAGAATGCAAAGACCTTATGGAAACTGATGACTATGTAAGGAAGTGTGTAAACTTTCATGTGCCAAATGAAGATTGCACATGTGAAGAGCACTACAGAAAATGCCAATCACTCAATAACTGTACAGATGCCGCAACGCAAGTAGATCAAGTAATCTTAGAAGCTGGCTATACGTAGTGAATAGACTGGAGGCGAAGCCTCCATCATATTGAATCTGGACATCGGTGTCACAATCTAAGTAAGTACAAACCCATGGAGAGAAGGGCTGATAGCTGTGTTGCAGCAGAGAAATAGCTGGGAGCATGGAAGAAACGAGAAAGGCTGTCTGGCCTGATGTCAAGACTGAAGGCAGCCAAGACTGGTTATCTATTCTCAAAGGTAGAGAACATGAGAAGCTGGATCATTTCTTATTAAGGTGCACAAAAGAACACCATGAGTGTCAAGTTTTATTATTCAAGACAATTAAATGCTGAAAAATGGGCTGAATTGCGGTCTCCTGTGACGTGAGCCCAGGATGAAAATAGAGCTTGAATTAGAAGTCCCAGAACTGCTAAGCATGTGCCCATACTCCCTTATATTCCCATAGGCGAGTATGCATTGCAAGGTCACGTTCAAAGACAATCTTCATGGCAGAAGGCATGGGTGATGAGAGATGTAGGGCTAATTGGGTGTGGAGGTAAAGTCATGTTCACATCTTGGCACCTGGGTATGAGCTTACGTGCTGCTAGTGAGTTGAATGTTCCAGACATGGCATGAGCATGCCAACCAATTGTAGAGGGCCATATAACGAAGGGCTTTATAGTTTGAGAGCCAATGAAGTACCATTTTTCTAATAGCTGTCAAAGATGACTTGCACTAAGGTTGGGCATGAGTTGTCCACATAACTATAAAGAGCCAACCACAACCCGATAACCTTGAAGAAAGTATACTTAGATGTTCCCCTTGAACCAATCACAATCCCCCATAGGTTTTTCTTATTTGCCATGTAGTATGATGTCACGTATGATGAGTTTGCTATAAAAGTGTTGTTTTTTATTAAATGGTTTGAGAGACTGCTGTGCGACGTCCGTTGATTTCCGTTGTAACTCCCTGTTTTACACAATTGATATTAGAACAGTAAATGAACTTTGCCGTCTTCCTGAGTTGGTTTGATTATTTGGTGTAAGAGTTAGAACTCTGCCTCCCATCCAAATGCATGACTCTGCTACCCGCCACGGGCCCTAAGTTCACGTGGTAGCAGTGGTCAAATGGTTCAGACCTATCGATCAAATAGCTCCAGAGTTTCGGATGATCAGACATCCTCTGCCAATTAGCTGGAAGATTGCGGGGTTTCCTGTGGAGAACGGCCAAATAGAAATCTTGCAAGAAAAAATTGAGATGGTGGGCACGGTCCCTCTTTGACGAAATACCTACATGGTTTCCAAAGGCGCTCTGCGGACAGAAGGCGAAAATGGTTAGTTGGAGGAGGAGACGATAACGAAGGCCTCGAGTCAAAGAACGACCGAATGGTGAATAAACTGAGGGGAATGGCAAATTAAGGAAACGGGATTGTAGTCATTTAAAAGTAACAGGAAATAATGTGTGGAGCTAGAGAGAGAAGCGCCCAGAAATCTGACCCAAAGGGGTCAAGAAGAAGTTGTCTCACGAGCTAGTCTGAGTCTCTACGCTGCGTATGAACAGGTTCATATAAGGAGAAAGGTTAAATCATGTGACAGGACATTTGATTAAGGGCGAGGAGAAAAAAGGTGATCACAGAGTATTTTTTTGTAAATGTGTAAAGTCGACTACTCTGTTTGTGTCATGTATTCAGTTAAAGTGTCGAAGAGTGACACAATTTGTTAAGGAATTGAGATAAAGTTAAGGAGTTATAGTGACTATCTGGGGATGTGATTGGTACCAATACAGAGATGGACAGAGATAATTGAAAAAGTAGAGGGTTGAGCGGCGATTGCTGGAGCGTGCTCATATTTGTTGTTTTAAAAATATTGAAAAGTGGCGAAAGTATTGTATAAAATCTGGTAAGTATTGACAGTCAATTGAGAATTGTCACAATGGGAGACAGTCCTCTGATGCATTTATATAAGACATTGCCAAAACACATGCCCAAGCTCAAACAGTATAGTGCGGAATAGATAAGAGGTACCACAGATAAGATGTTCATGCCGTGGCCACAAGGGGGATCACTGTCAAAAGCCATATTGCAACACATGACCACATACTTGCACGCTGTGTACAAGGGGAACCAATTTGAGAAAAGGTTAGCTATTCTAGAGCTCTGGAAAATGTACCAGGAAGATAGGGAGATCCGCCACCTGAGGAGTGGATGCTTAATCAGTGTCAGGAGGAAGGTGTTGAGCCCTCAGCTCCCCTGGCCTCGCCTGAAGAAAAAGACGCTAGTGTGGAAGAAGTAGGGTTGTATCCCTTAAAAGAACTGAAAGCAGCAACAGGGTATAGTAACCCGATATATGACCCGACCGCTTATAGCAGTGACGATAGTCCAGAAGAGAGTAAGAGAAAAGAGGAGATCTTTAAAATCATACAAGACAAGAAAGAGAAGAGTGAGCGATCGAATGTATCGACAGAAATAGAAAGAGAGATTATGAGATGGAAAGGAGAAAAGGACAAAGCTGACAAGGTAGCACTCCTACAGAACAAATGGATGGGAGGACAGATATTAATCAAGGTAGATGGGAAAAGCATTGAGGAAGTAAGGCAAAGAGAGGATAAAGACAAACATGATAGAAAAGAGAGGGAACGAGAAAAGAGGTTGAAGGAAGATGAACATAAGAGCAGGGTACCGGCGGGAATAGATGTATCGGGAGGAGCAAGAGAAAAAACAGGAATGGGCAGAAGAACAAAGAAAGTACGACTATAGGCAGAGAGCAATAGAAGATAAGGATAGCAAAGAAAGAAAGAGAGAAGAGGAGAAAGTGCAGAAATTAACGGACAAAAGGATACAGAGACGAAGAGAAGAGGAAGAAAGGAGAGCAGGAGTGAGGAGAGAAGAGTGAAGGCAAGAAGAAGAGAGAATAAGAAGGGAAGCAAGAAAACAAAGATAATTAGATGAAGAGTTAGAACAAATAAGGAGAAAGCGAGACATTGATGTTAGCCTTGGTCATAAAGAACCAGTAGTGCCAAGCCCAACAATACGATGCCACAGAATAGAAGAGTTCCTTCCGTTAAAGGAAGCAGTGACAGGGGCATCTAGAGTAGTATTAGAAGAAGAAAACTTTGACATAGGCAGTATCAGGGATTGGCTTATCAAGAATTAAATGAAGGTAGAAAATCCGAAAACCGAGGGAAGGGAGACCAGTCTCTAGTATTTCAATCACAAAGCGAAGAAGAAAATCCATTCAGCCTCGAGCACAGAGCCTTATCCTTAAGCAGACTGACCTTAGATAAAGGTGAACGGGATGAGAGTCACACTAGCTGGGGACTAGACATGTCAGATGAGGAGAGAGAATCCTTCCTTGGGGAAGAGGGAAGGAGCGCGTGTGCCTCCGAGGGAAGCCTGCAGACAGGCAAGGAAGTATGATGGTCATATCTGGAACAACCTATGGGCAGGACGCCAGATCCCATACCATATCCAGAACGTCCCCCAGGGCGATCGTATAGTGAGAAGGAAGGACCACCTCCATATGTGAGTAGGTTAAGATCACTGCCAGTAAGGAAACGGTCAGGGGCGATTGTCCAGCCATGGATAGACAGATGATGGGAGTCAACTGCCGGTTAGGGTTTAAGCAGTTTCCCTTATTGGAAAAAGGGGGAGCAAGACCAGAGTATATTCCATGGCCTCAGATGGAGGGGGATAATTTAAGGTGCAAGCTCCTGACTGTGACTTCGGGCGCTGGGAAATGGATATATGAGTTATTAAAAATGACAGGAGGAAACACATTGGCCATAGGGGACATAAATGGTCTCCTGGCAGCTATTCTTGGGGAGTGAGCTGATGACATATGGCAGGGAGCAGGCTGTTCCTGTGTGACAGCACAAAATACAGCGCATGACTTAGCGCTGTTTAATAATTACAGAGCAGATGTTTGGAGGGCAGTAGCCCGATACATCAGATATGGGTGCAATCATGACATGTAGGATGAAAGAAGATGAAGACCCTATTGCTTACATTTAGGATATTCAAGAGTGTTGGCAACTTGAAATGCGCGAACCGTGGGAAAGAACGGTGGCATTATTTTAGCAGATTTTATGTCAGTGGTTGCCTGAGCCAGTACAGAGGCAAATGAAGAAACAAGTGAAAATTGAAGCAAAGCCGTGGGTTGAAATACAGTTGGCGATAGTCCATGTCAGCTATAACATGAGAAAAACACGAAGAAAGATGAGGCTAGGAAAACTGAGAAAAGCCAAATTAGTTCAGAAGAAATTGTCAAAGTATGCCATAGAAGGGGCGGTATTGACACGCGGAGAGGGCCTGGGAATACAGCAAGCAGTGGGTGCATCACCGGTGAATAGTCAGCACCCGATGGACCAAAGAGGGAATGGGTTCATGCCACGAGGCGGAGGCATGGGCTATAGAGGAAGGGGTGGATTCCAAAACAATCAAGGTGGGTTTCAGAATACGCAGAATGACAATCAGAATGTGCAATGAGGATTCAACCAAGGGGGTCAGGTGGCCTCCTCCTGTATGTTGGAACTGCAGGATGACAGGGCACATTGCACGTGTATGTGGGAGCCAAAGGAATGTACAGAATATCCAATTTATGAGAGTGGGGGACATCTTATCCTCCACCATATAGCACACAAACTAGTGAAGGGTTTGCCCAAGATCAGACAGTGGCCCTCATTAGGACCCTGGCGGTAAGGGGTTTACGCTAGCGTTAGCTGCGCCGACCCCTTACCGCCAATTCCGAGTTCCCAGAGCGCCATGGTCATTTTTCCGCCCGCTTTTTGCGGGCGTAAAAATCCATGGCGCTATGGGACCTTGGTGTTAATTACGCCACCGTAATTTACGGTGGCGTAATTAACTCCTTCCCCACTCCCATTATACCCTATGGGGCCGAAATGGGAATGGGGAAGGGTAAATGGGTCAATGGGGACTTACCGCCCCGCCGACCTCGGAATGGGGCGGTAAGTCCACCATCCGCCATGGCATAAACGGACTTTACGCCATGGCGGAAAAGTCCGTCGATGGCGGAAAAAATCCGCCAGGGTCCTAATGAGGGCCAGTGTATCAGACACAAGCACCCCAAATGCAACAGACGCAGCAACCAGAGCAAGTGCAAGTGAATCCACTGTAAGGACAGTCGCAATATGCCCCCATGCAGACACAACAGTATGCAAACACAGGACAATTACTGCCACCTAGAATAGGAGGTGCCACTGTGGTAGGAGGAAATTCTTTCACAGGTACATGGGTATGTATGTACCCACAATAGGACAGCTCACAGGGCGACTTGATGCGTTCAGTACTATCAGTGACACCAGACCCCCAAGAGGAACCGATGGTTGCTGTGACGATAGAAGGCAAATCTTTTTCTTTTCTGGTAGACACTTGGGGTACTCGTTCATGTATACGAGAGGGAAAATATCCAATGTCAGGAATTGCCTTGAATGCTCAAGGGTTCTCTGGAGCTATGAGTCGAGTTCCTTTTGCTGATGAATTACCAGTCTCTATAGGAGAGTGTGACATGTCTGTTCCATTGTTGTATTCATGACAGACACCAGTTAACATTTTGGGAAGAGATTTGATGACAAAACTTAACATGATGATTTTATTTACTGACGAAGGAATTGTGTGTTCCACTCCTGGAATAAGCTACTTAAATGTGGGAGAATTCATACTGGCGTACACAGGCCAAATGGCTCTGCAAGACGTTCCAGTAGAGCCAGAGGTTTTTCTTCATGGGGGGATCATTCTACTGAAATGACTACCTGGTTTAGTGGGGAAGACTGTGAATGTACCTGACAAGTTTGTATTCAGACCACAGGTACCTATGGACGAAGAGGGGGGAAAGACTATCCCTCTAGAGTTAGAAGCAGCCATAGAACGAAGGGAAATGGCGATGCTTGAAGGAACTGATGATGAAGGTAGACCATGGAGAACAGTAATAGCTCTCGAAGAAGGGTACAGGCTGACTGACATTACTGATGATTACATGTTTAGAGAAAACCCAACAGACGAAGAATCCGATGCATCTCCCCAAAATCGCGCCAGAATTGAGCGGGATAACAGCCGTAAGGCACCCAGAGCACGAGTGGTGAATTGCTAAACCAGCAATACTTGACTATGCCGGCAACAAAGGAATGCACCTAGGAAACGCATGACATTTTCAAGCATATCACAAAACAACTGCATTAATGGCAACACAGACAGTGTTCTCATAAATAAAAGCTACTTTAATCCCTCCCGAAGAACCATGCAAAACATAGCATGGTGAAACACGTGTAGAGGGTGTCAGCTCAAATAACCGACTACAGAGGGTGGCAGCCCAAGCAGCTAACCACATTATCGAACATAAACAAAGGAAAATCTTTTTTCTTCATAAAGTAAGAAATGTGAATGAAAATGAATCTGCATTTTTCAAACATCAGTAAATAATGAAAACAAATGGAATGAATTAAATTGAAAAATTGGGAAGGAAAAAAAGCATAAAAAAATGGAATGAAGTAATTCTGTATAATTTTCTTTTTGAATACAATTCTGATTTGGAGCGCAACAAGTGGAGTCTTTGTGGTTCTTCTCTCTTTACATACTACTCCTGACATTGGTCAGTCGCAATGTCCTAAGCTCCACATGCAGCAAACAAATAGTTTAACAAAAGCACTGACATTATCTCAGAACACCAAGGTAGCTCACTACAGTTGCAAACAGGCTGAACCAATTTCTTAATTAAGACAAAGAAGCAGTGTTCTTTATAAGCATTACATACTGGATAAAAATAGAGAAAAGGGAAATCCCACAGCAAATGGCAATAATGCGGCAGCATCCAGTTTTTTTTTGCAGAGAACTTGGAGAAGGGGCCAAATGTCCTATGGACTACAGGCCCTTATGATGTAGGACTGTTAAAGAGGATACAGGAAGTCAGAAAAAAGCTGAAGCCAGGAGCGATGTTACCTTGATCAATACAGTATCCCATGTTTCAAGAGGCCGATGAGGGTATATTCAAGACCATTTCAGCACTGATGAAACAAGGTTTCTGGTGCCATCAGACTCATCGTGCAATACTGCGGTGTATGCTTTCAAACGAATCAAAGGAAGGGTCGTGGAGATTTATACAAGATATGAGACCTATTAACCAGATTGTAGAAGAAGAGTTTCCTCTAGTTCCTAACCCGGCAATGATACTATGCAGTATCCCAGTAGAAGCTTGATATTTAACAGTGATTGATTTGAAAAATGATTTTTTTTCAATCCCATTGCACAAGGACTCACAAGATTTGACTTCATTTACATTTCGCCAAACTCGTCTGAAACATAATAGGCTGCCTCAAGGGTATTGTGAGTCTACATCGATCTTTAACAGAGTCCTACAGATGGATCTTCGCAATGTTGATTTAAAAAGTGTGGTGATACAATACATAGATGACATTGTTATTCGTATCACTACAGAAGATGAGTGCAGACACGGCTCGATTCAGTTGATGACTATCCTAGCAGACAAGGGATACAAAGTAGACAAGAAGTTACAATATTGCCAGGAAGAGGTGTTATACATAGGACAGTTAATTTCACATGAGGGAAAAAAGGTGACACCTGAAAGAGCAGAGGCTATTATGAAAACTGATAAACCACATACAGTAAAACAGATGCAACCATTTTTGGGACTATGCCCTTATGTTAGAGCCTGGGTGTTTGACTATAGTTCGTACACAAGATCCCTTTTGCAGGCTTTCAATAAAGCACAGGTGAATGAGACTAAAATAGAATGGACTGAGCTAATGGAAGAAGGGTTTGAGGAATTGAAGAAAGCGATTTGTACAGCCCCTGTTTTAGGAATTCCCAATTATGCAGAGTTTTTTTTTCTTCAAAACTTTATTTTCATTTTCCAAGCAGAAACACAATTACATATCATTAATGGCATGGTTGCTTCAGTATGTAATACTTTCTCGGTTCTGAGTATCAGTCCTAGCCCAGTTCCAGCCAGAGTCAGTGGTTGTGCATTTGAGTATTTCAATTCAACAATAATTATAACATTTCCCAACATTTCACCAATATCCCGCCCACCTCCTCCCCTTCCCACCCTATCCCCAACCGGTATGATTTCAATTCCTGCATTCTTTGGTTATTTGGTGGGTGTGGAGTGTTTCTTCCTCAGGCATAGTTTAGAGGGTTATTTTCCTCCGTTCTCCGACCAATGGGCCTCAGTTTAGGATTGCTCTCATTAGCACTGGTCTGTAGTATTGGGCTCTCTTTCTTTAACAAACTCTAGGAATGGGTCCCACATTGCCAGGAATTTCTGACGCTTGCCCTCTCTCAGGGATCCCACTTTTCCATGGCCAATACATTCCATATTTTGACTCACCAGCATTGGGGCACTGCACATTTTTCCAGCCCTGGGCCAAGGTCATCCTTGCCGCCATTAGTAATTGGGTGGTGAGGGAGGCATGCATAAACTCCTTGTACCTCAGTTCCCAATAGTACCACCTTTGGTGTGAGTGGGAGATGTTTCCCTGTAATCTCTTTTATGTGCCCCAGGACCTCCTTCTAGGAGATCATAGCTTTGGGGCAGGCCCACCACACATGGTATACGTTCCTGCTGTCACTGCATTGTCTCCAGCAGGTGGGGGGTAGGAGGGTTCATTTTGTGTAGTCTATTTGGGGTCAAATGCCATCTGTAGCATAATTTATATGCTGTTTCTTTAATCACTGTGCATTTGGACGTCTTTTGTGCCCTCCTCCAGATTTGCTCCCATTCCACCTCCATAATGGAAGTGCCCAGATCCCTCTCCCAATTGTCTTTGCATGAGAGTTCATCCCCCTCTTGTGCTTTATCTATGATAATGCCCTTATCGTCATACCCTCCTGCAAGGTTAGCTCCATCCCTATCAGGGTCCTGGTGACTGCTTTCATAACCTCCTTCTGTGATAGGGGCCTCCCTCTGGAACAGCCTTCCTGCCTCCCTGAAACTTGAGGAGAAGCATCTCCGGTTCAGGAAGCACCTCAAAACCTTCCTCTTTGCTTCTGCTTTCTCTCTCCCTCTCCCCGGCTAAATTCTCGACTGAATCTGCACCTAATCTGCAACTGGGCCACTCTCACCGACCTCGGTCCTGGGCCCAGCCACTCTCCTCTTGCACTGCCTCCCTGGCAACCCCTGCACTGAGGGACTGTTTCTGTATCCCTACAGCCCCCTCCTTTCCCAGCACTTGTCTGCACTTACCTTGCACTTGCCACCAGCTGGCCCTATTTATTTACTTTATTCTACCCTGTACTGCACTTTCCCCCCCTCCCCTTCCCCTTGCACTTTTCCCTTCCCCTCCCCCTGCACTTGCGCGGTCTAAATGACACCTGGCCTAGTAGGATCGTTGTCTGTCTTCCCCTTGTTCCCCCCTCCCTGCCTCGTCGTGCCTTGAAACACTTGTTTATAGGCGCGTTACAAATGCCATATTATATCATATCATATCCAGTGCCTAATGTGTATATACGTATATCTTTCCTTTTCCCCTATGCCAAATTTCTGTCTACACTCCTCAAAGGTGAGAGGGTTTCTTTTCCGGAAGAATTATTTTTGGTGTATCGTCTGTGTCTGTCCCCAATTATCTCAGAACCTATTTTGTTTACCCAAGATAAAGTCTTGATTGTGTGCCATTGGGAGGAAGGGTCCTAGGCCCGGTGTGATGTGGCTCCTTCTGAGTGCTCTGTCCCAACCCCTCAGAGACACCCAGGTGGCTTCCAGTAGGTGTCCCTCTGCTCCTTTGGCCCGTGCCCGCAATGTGTGTAGTGTTCCCAGGGGGATAGTGGTCACCCCTGGCTCTATTCCCATCCAGCCTTTCAGTGTATTCCCTCCCATCCACTTCAACATAGGTGCTACTTGCGCGGCTAGGATGACCTCTCGATGTCGGGGACCCCAAGTCCTCCAGCTGTGGTGATCTGGTCAGAACATTCTTTTGTATTCTGGGCTTGTTGCTGTGCCACAAAAAAGTAACTACCGCCATCTGTAGGGCCTTACCCATCTTGGGGGGATATCCACCGGGAAGGAGCTGATCGCATATAGCAGATGGGGTAATAGTGTCATTTTGAGTGCAGCAATGCGTGCGAATCAGGATAGTTCTTGGGTGTCCATTTGTGTAGGTCCTCCTTCAGTTGTTTCCATAGGGGTGTTATATTTGCCCCATACAGGCCTTTGTATTCTTTTGTTAGTTGTATTCCTAAATATTCTATTGCCTCTGATTCTCAGGTTATGGGATACAATGCCTTCAGTTTATCGATCTCCCCCTCTTCCTCTGTAATGTTTAGTGCCTTAGATTTAGTGAAATTTATAGTGAAGCCCGAGGACTTGGCAAATTCTTGTAACCTGTCTAATGCTTTAGGAAGCGAGCCAGTACTGTCTCTAAGGAACAGTAGGATGTCGTCAGAATATAATGCTATTTTGTGTGCTACCCCTCTGTCACCCCGACCACCTCCTTCCTGGTCCTGTCTTATAATTTCCACTTAGGCTCCATTGCCATTGCAAATATCAGGGGGGATAGTGGACATCCCTGTCGTGTACCTCTCTGTATTTTTTTTTTTTTTTTGCAGAGGTTCTCCCGTCGACCATGAAGGTCGTGGAAGGGAGTTGAAAGTTTGCTAGGACCATCCTAATAAAGGTGGGGTTGCAGCTGAATTTCTTCAAGATCAATTTCAAATATGTCCAATCTAAGCTGTTAGAGGCACGGCGTGCATCTAGGGCAACTATGGAAGATGTTTGTCCCGTCCTGGTTCCTAGATCTATGACCTCTACCGCTCGTCTTATATTATCTTGCACGCGTCTCCCTGTTATAAAGCCTGCTTGGTCTTCATGCATTATTTTAGGTAATACTTACATCAATCTTGTTGCAAGGATTTTAGCGTATGGTTTGGCATCACTATTAAGAAATGATATCGGCTGATAGCTAGCACAGTCTGTGGGGTCTTTGCCTCGGTTAAGTATTAGGGCAATGACCGAGCTCCCCATATCAGGCGGACCACACCATTTTCCCTTATATGGTTAAAGAGTTTAGCAAGTGGGCCCAGTAGTTGGTTTTGGAGCGTCTTGTAGTAGCCGTTCCCCAGCCCAACCGGTCCCAGGGTCTTATTAGGGGGTAGGGGTGTTATGGCGTCACTTATTTCTTGTGCTGTTACGGGGGCTTGTAGCCTGATGTTGTCCTCCTCAGTGATTTGGGGAAGGCTGAATTTTGACATGTAGTCTATTTGTGGCTGTGGGGGGAGGTCCTCCCGTTTTAGAAGATCCTGATGGAACCTTTCCATTACGTCCAATTTCTCCTCCTCTGATGTACATGATTCCCCTTTCCCATTTTTGAGCTGTGCTATGTAATTATGGGACCTTTGTTTACGTAGCTTGGCTACTAGGAATCTGTTGGCCTTCCTCCCCCTGAACTTAATAGGCCTGTTTAGTGGACAGTAGGGAGTGTGCAGTGTGATCTGCCATGTGGGTTTCCTATTGGGCTCTTGACTTTCGGAGAGCTTTCAGCGCTTTTGGTGTTTGCCTAGTCTTATGTTGCGTTTGCGCCTCCTGCAGTTCTGATTCCAGTTTCTTCCTAATAAGACCTCTTTCTCACGTGTATGCTGTAGCTTGTGATAAGAATTCCTGCTTTCCCCGCATCCCAGATTACTCCCCAATCTGTCTGCCCATTATCATTGTCCTAGAAGTAGTTATTCAGTACTTTCTCCATATGGGCCCTAACTGTGATGTTTCTCAGTATCATTTCGTTCAGCCTCCAGTTTTTGCGGGTTTTGGCTGTATCTTTAACCAGCACTATTTGCACTAGGACCGGAGCATGGAGCATGATCGGAAAGATACTTGACCCCTATTTGTACTTTATCTACTTGGGGAATCATGGTGGCCAAGACCAGAATCATGTCGATTCTTGAATATCCCCTGTGGGCTGCTGAGAAGTGGGTGAACTCCCTTTCCTACTCGTGGAGGAATCTCCACGTTTCCACTATCCCCAGATGCCTAAAGAGGTTACCGACCTCTTGTATGTTTCTCCCATCTACAGCTGTGGTTGATAGTGTTTTGTCAAGAGCCGGGTCCATCACACAATTAAAGTCTGCACCAATCAGTATTTGACCTTCAGACCATCCTCCCAATTTCTGCAGTATTTCCCCCAGATACAGATCCTGCTTCTCATTTGGGGCGTATATTGTGATTAAAGTATATATTTGTTCATCCCTTATATGTATAGCGTGCCCTTAAGAAGCAGATATCTGCCCTCCTTATCTCTGTACAAAGCCCGTTTCTTGAATGCCAGTTTGGCCCCTAATAAAATGGCCACTCCTTTGGTCTTCCTCCCCCTGAGGCATAGTATTGTTTAGGAAATGCTTTATGGGCCATCCTTCTTTCATCTCCCGGGAGTAGGTGTGCTTCTTGCAAAAAGACTATCGATGCTTGAAGGTCTAGTAGTCTCGCTAGAATAGAACGTCGCTTCACCAGCAAGTTTAAGCCCTGTACATTTAGGGTTATAACATTCAGGTTAGACATACCTCTCGTGCCAGTGTTTTCCCAAATGAACGCTATGCCTTCTCCCACAGCGTGTACTACTCTTCCTCCACCTAGCAGGCCATACCATGGAACTTTCCCAAATAGTTTAACTTCACCTTTAACCATTCCCCCATTGCCCCGCTCCCTTCTTCCCCCTCCCCCTTCCCTTTCCCTTTCCTTAGGACCAAGGTTTCTTAGAACCTTTCCCGGGTTCCCCCCGGGGCATTGGGTCCTGTATATACCCCTGCATCCCTCCTGCCAGGACATGTCCATATCCTGAGATTAGATTCCGAGGGGGGGGTGCTGCAATTGTCTCCCCATCATTTCTTTAACTCCCCTCTGCAACCGTCTTTTCCCCCGGACCCGAGTCTCGGGTCATACTTATCAGTTATTGTCCCACATGGTTTACCTCCTCTGGGATTTGCTTCGGTCGGGGTCCTGTTAGAATGGTCTCCTTGCCTCGCCTCCTTTTGGTGCCAGATGACGACTCCCATTCTTTGGATCTTTCCCCTTTCTGGTCCTGGTTCCCTCCTTTGCCCATTTGGGGATCATCCTCCTCCTCTATCTGTATCAGGGTCATTCCTTCCTTCTTCGCAGGAGGAGATCCGCTGTTGTTTACCCTCCCACGTGAACAGCAAGCCAAAGGGATATGCCCATTTGTAAGTTATTCTTTTGGCCATTAGCGCCTTTGTGACCGGTTGCATCAGTCTTCTTTTGTGTAGGGTAGAAAGTGCTAGGTCCTGTAATAATTGGACTTGTGTTCCATTGATGGAGACCGTCTGTTGCCTTCTTGCTGCTCATAAAATCACCTCCTTCATAGAGTAGGAGGTCATTGCCAGTAAGACGCCTCTTGGCTTAGCTCCAGGGTCTCCTTTCTTGAGACCTGCTCTGTGCACTCTATCTATGAGTATGTCTTCCAGTTGCATGCCAGTGAGAAGGCTGCTAAAGCAATGTTGAATTGTTTCTTTTAGATCTTTATCCTCAAGCGTTTCTCCCAGGCCTTTGACCCTAATATTGGATCTTCGAGGTCTGTTCTCGAGGTCTTCTGCCTGGAGTTCTAAGTTATGTGTCATTCTGGCGATCTGCTCAAGGAGAATGCTATTTTGTTTTGCGTCTTCAACGATCTCCGAGAGGCCCGCTTCTGTAGTGTCCACTCTGTCCCCCAGTTCTGTGATGTCTTTCTTCACTTCTTGCAGGGAGGACCTCAGTTCTTCTCTTATAGTGCTTAGTTGGTTTTGGAGAGACTCCATCATTCTACTTTCCATGGTCGTCAAACATTCTTGCAGCTCTTCTTTGTTTAGGGCCATTTTAGTGACTTCTTCTGTGCTTTCTCTGCTGTTCGCTTCTCCTGTGGGTCTCCCACTTCCGAGCAGAGCTGTCTCTAGCAATGTTCCAATTGTCCCACTTGTCTTTTGGCTGCGGTTTTGGCTTTTAATGGGGTGTTCTTGGATTTAGCCCCTGGCATCTGTGTCCTCACCTTGGCTCCTTGGGCCAATGGGTGATTTGGCTCAGGCACCTTTTGGTAGGTTCTGCGTGCCCCTGTCCAGTACTCCGCTTTGGGGCTAGGTTAAATGTAGGACTTGGTCGTGGGAGCCTTGCCAGTGATTTATGAGGCGCTCCTGGTTTGCCCCTTTAGTGTGCGCTATTTCAATCCCTCTGGGGGGCAAGCGTGACTCACATTGAGGGCTAGCGGTCACGTTGTGCTCCTTTTATTGTTCTCAATCTGCGGGGTTAGATGGGGTGGCCTTGAGCGGGTCTTTTATACTGCTTGCAATGTTTTCGGTAGGTGTTTGGGGGGGGGTTTCTCTGGTCCACTGTGCATCCCCTGTTGCTCTATTATGGATTGAAGGCTTGTTTGCTCTGGCCTTTCTGGGGGCTTTGGGTAGTGTTGTTCCCACGTCCATCGCAGTGTCTCAGTTTCCTCCTAGCCCTCTTAAGCGTATGTGTGTACCCCCTGTTTCTTCATGCATGGGAGTCCAAGCTACTTTTATGCGGGGGGCCTGGATTTCTATCTCCGCAGCCTACTCACTGGTGTGTTCTGCGTTGTGCTCTGGGGTGTAACGTTTGTACAACGTTTGTGCTCGCCGTACCTTGTGTTTGGAGCCGCTTTTATTCTCCTGCTCCCAACTTTTGGACTGCTTATTTCCCTGCTGGTGTTCCTGGGAGTGCTTGTATGGCATTGGGTGCTTATGAGTGCCCCGTTTATGTGCCAGTGAGGGGTGTCACGACCTAGTCAAGATTCTCGTTCGTGGGGGGGAGCGTGCGCCTTTAATTTTTTCCCGCTTCAGTGTCACCTCCACAGGGGGGCCCGCTCTCTGTTGCTCTTATTGTGCTTTCTCTGTCCAGTATGTGCCCCTTTCCAGGATGCGTACTTCTTCTCTGGTCCATGTCACTTCACCAACCCGGCTAGCAGCCCCGGCTCCAGTGTCGCAGTGTCCGGGGGTTCTGTTATGAAGAGGGGCGCCTCTCTCCCTCTGATGTACGTCTCCAGGCTCACGGGCGCCTACACTTTGGTCTCCCGCTCCGGGCCGGTGCCGCGCTCCGGGCTCTGCATGTTTCCTCATTCTCACGGCTTTCTCGCTGCTTCCAGTGCTAGTCGAGTGCGAGTAACAGCGGCGCTCCAAGTCAGCGATTCTGCGCAACCTTTAGTATGCTTTCGGGGGCAGTCTTGAAGTTGTTTAATAATTGAGGACCGCTAATTTTCACCTTTATTTTTCCTGCCCAGGCGGAGCGCAGAGGCTGTACAACTTAACTGGGTGGCAGCCATCTTGGAATCCTATGCTGAGGAATTTTACCTGTTTTCACATACAAATGGGACAGTCATGACAGCAGTGCTTACACAGAGGAATACATTGGGGTAAAAGCCTCTAGCATATTACAGTGGGATTTTAGACCCAGTTATTAAAGGACACTTTCCTTGCAAACAGTCATTGGCAGCCGCCGCCGCATTCACAATCGAAAAGTCTACAAGTATTGTTATGGGCTGCTCTACGACTCTCTTTGTGGCACATGCTCTGTTTGCCATTTTAGAGAAACCCAAAGGCATGTTGATATCACAGAGAGCTTCTGCCTATGAAGTAATGATTTCGAACCCAACATTCAAAATTGTTAGATGTAAAATAGTGAATCCTGCCACATTTGTAGCTGAGCTAATAACAGAAGTCAATCATGTGCATGACTGTGCATATTATGTTGAATTTTATGATATACCTTGCATGAAAGAAAATGCTTTATCAGGAGGAGAATATCCCTTTATTGATGGTTCTTTGAAAATGTATCAGACTAGTGGAGAGAGACATTCTGGCACAGCTGTAGTGAGGCACAGAGCAAAGGGTGAGTTTGAGGTCACAGCAAGTGCAAGGCTACCATCTCACTTTTCAGCATAAGCGGCGGAATTGGTAGCACTCATTGTCGTGCTTGAGAAACACGGGCAGGAAGTGACGGTGTACAGTGACTTCGCGTATTCAACGTCAACCATACATGCAGGGCTAGCATGTTGGAAAAGGAGGGGCTACCTCCGAGCGGATGGTGCTCCAGTAGAGCACACATCTTTATTGGACAGGCTTATTAAAGCACTACAACTCCCAGTAGCCATAGCGGTCGTTAAATGCACCACTCACACTAAGCAAACAGATTTAATTTCTTGCAGGAACAAAGCCGCAGATACAGAAGCTAAAAGGGTTGCGTATTCCCCAGATATCTCAATTTTTGATACTCCAAATGTTGAAGAGAAAGTAGTCATGATTATGATAATGCAAGAAGGGTTTAATCATTTGCCAAAAACCCAGTTAATGGAGATTCAAGGAAGTGTACCACAGGAAGAGCAGGAATTCTGGAAATGAAGGGAGTGTTCTTTACACCCCCACAGAAGCACTATGGTGACAGGATAGCACCAAAAAGCTGGTGATGCCAATAGCATTGTTAAAGGTAGCCCGTGAGCAGCTGCATTACCCCGTGCATGTGACTAGAGAAAGTCTTACTGCAACAATTTCAGAAGACTGGTTCATTCCAAATTTGTTAGAACACGTTGCATTTTTTGTAGTAAACTGCATTGTATGTCAAAAATTCACTGCTGGGCATACACTGAGAATGATTAAAGGGGTACTACCCAGAGCAAATGGTCCTCTTCAGCATTTGCATATTGATTATGTTGATATGCTGCAGGTGTGTAATGGATATAGGTATCCGATTGTGGTGGTGGGTCCCTTCTCTAGGTGGACCGAGGCAGGTCTGTGTACACACCCTGACGCCACTTGTGCAGCAAAGTTTTTAGTACATGAAGACTTTCCAAGATGGGGTGTGTGTGAAGTGCTGAGATACAATAATGGGCAACATTTTCTTAATTAAATGTTTGAACAGATAGGACTATTATTGAGTATTAAACATATGTTTTCTTCTGCTTATCACCCGCAAGCAATCGGAATTATGCGAGAGACTCAACGGCCTCCTTAAGGAAAGGATTGCCAAAATCAAGCTAACTTCGAAGATGGGATGGCTTTATTGCCTACCCTTAGCTTTGCTTTATTGCCTACCCTTAGCTTTGTATGCCCTAAGGAATCAGACTGGTTCAGACCACCACCTCACCCCACATGAACTAGTAACAGGGAGGCAAATGAGAATGCCTCTTACACCTCCATCGAGGAGTAGAAGTGATGCCCAGAGTACAGCAAAACTGTTAGGTGATGAATTAAATAAATATTTGACAGGTGTAACCTCTAGCATCTCTCATTTCAGATCAACTCATGCACCAGGGGGATTGGTCTCAGATCGCAGATAAAAATGATCCAGCAGCTGAATCTCCTGAACTATTATCGACACCTAAACTGTTTATTGGTGACACCATTCTGATCAGAAATTTCACCAGAAAGTGGCATGAGCCACGTTTTAATGGACCCTTTATCATTGAAAATATAACCCCCTCAGCAGTAAAAGTCAAAGTCAGAAGAGCTTGGCTTCATTCGTACGACATGAACCCGTACAAAGGCGAGACCGTACCTCCCACCATTGCTGATCCAGAAGCAAGACAAGGAGAAGAATTTCATTGTGTGCAGCCTCGATCGATGTTGAAGAAGAAGGACGATAAACCAACTAGCTGTTAAAGGCAGATTTTGCATTTGGACTGTGACGCAGTCGGACACTCTTTATAGATATAATAGCAAGAGTGCAAACCTTTGCTGGAAGTCACAGGAACCTTTGAAAATTAATTTTAGCATAATATTGATGTATCACGAATATGCATGATCTTCATTTCGAGTTTGAAGATTGGAAAGAAGAACAGTATCCAGACTTGTTTCTCACTGAGTATCTCTTTGGTTAAACTTATGGTGTTCACAGACGGGGATGTGCATCGGCTTATGTTTGCTGTTTTTGTATTTATCCTTCAAGCTTATCCTGCTCTTTTCAGAAGAGACATTGCTATTTGCACTTTTTTACAGAATCCGAAGAATAGCCCTGTAATCAGAAAGTTGCTCATAGCAAATGATCACATTAGAAATGAGGAAGGTTGAAAGTACTACGATTTCAGGGAATGAGCAAGCCCAACCAATCCCAAGCTGTCACAAAAGGTGGATGTCAGTATTTTGGTGCATGATATATGCCTGCACGATTACACTCTTGTCTTTCTATCTCTCTTAATTTCCAGTCTCTACTATACAGGCACCCACTAAGGCAGAGGACACTATGATTTCGCCCACTACAGGAACAGATTTTGATTTGCTCACTTCTACTAAGCTAGAGGTTCTTATGGTTCTCCCCAAAGAGAGGACTCTTTTGATTGGCTTCATGATTATTATGCAAGCACTGACCTTGTAGTAGTAACACGTGAGAAATGCAGAAGTAGATGATGAAGGGATAAATACCTACCTGGACAATGCAGCACATTTGGGTAATAACATGTGGTATCAGCACATGAGAAAGGTGGGAAAAAGAACCTCTAAGGAGAGTTGCTATGTCTGCTCTCTCATACCCTATGCCATGGATACAGTGTGAACTTTTATTTCAAGAGACATCCCAGAACATGATGCCAGATGCCTTGTTCATCTTGACCAGGGGATACCAGTTGTTTCCATTCCAGGATGATTATATCAAGACCACACAGATTGAAAAGGAACCTGCATGGAAGAGCAAGATGCTTACATATCTGGTGACAGGACAGGAAGAGGTAATTGTGGCAGAAATTAAGAGACTGAACTGCCCTGATAATACGGAAGTAGCTGGATGGCCTGGATGTTGGGAACAAAGTCAAGTTTTAGGCCCTCATTACGACCCAGGCGGTAAGTTACCGCCTGGGTCGTACCCTTACCACCATGGTGTAAACTATGTTTACACCATGGTGGATGGCGGATTTACCGCCCCATTCCAAGGTGAGTGGGGCGGTAAATCCCCATTTCCCATTTTACCCTTCCCCATTCCCATTTGTGCCCCATAGGGCATAATGGGAATGGGGGAAGGCGCTAATTACGCCACCGTAAATTACGGTGGCGTAATTAGCACCAAGGTCCCTTTGCGGCATGGGTTTTAACGCCTGCAAAAAGCTGGCGTTAAAATCACCATCCCGCAAAGGGACCTTGGAATCAGGCGTTAAGGGTCGGCGCCGTTTACGGCGCCGTAAACCCCTTAACGCCTGGGTCCTAATGAGGGCCTTAGTCTATGGTCGAGTGAAATCCAAGAAAGGATGGGAAGAGGGTCTGATGTCCTGTACAGCTCACTTACTAAAGGCAGAATATGTACAAGAAGTACAGAGAGTGAATGATGGATGTTTAAAATCATGGGCTAAACATGCCAAATTACTGACGTGGGTAGAAGATGAATCAGGTCCTATGATCGTGATCCCATTGGTGAATGCGTCATTGTGTTTCCGGAGAGAAGGAAGAATTTGTGTGGGAGATAACAAAGGCTGCACAACTACAGTTGAAGAACCAGACATGAAAGCAGGGACAGCCGCCCTGATGGATCGATACTGGGCTTGTGGGTTAAGAGCCTACATGAAGCTGCCCAAGGACTGGGGAGGGACATGTTCCTTGGTGCTCATCCATGTTACAGCATTAGTGATTCCACAGAGTGACCTGAACATTGGATAATTTCCAAAGGTGGATTCCCATTTGAGAAGGAGAAGATCACTTGAATTTGTCAATCGAAACAGAGAGAGAACTACTTCTCAACCAAATCGATAGACGCATATTACTCTATTCCTTATGAACTCAGGTTGTTCAGCAAGACTGCTTAAGCATTTATGACTATCTACATGCCTGGGATCCAGACACTGGCAAATACCAAATGGTTGCAGATTACCAGATGGGCTTTTCGGCAGACAATCAACACCACCATAAAGGGAGTCAATGCTATCAGGGAAGAATTGAGGGCCATAAGACTAATGACCCTGCAGAACAGATATATCCTAGACATGATCAAAGTGATGGAAGGAGGAGTTTGCGCCAAAATCAGGCTATCCTGTTACATGTTCATACCTTCTCACGATGATGAGAATGGGACCTTGACAGAAGCCATAAAGTTGCTGACTAATTTGCATAACAAGATGAAAGACGAGAGAGAGGACATCGCAGATGACAGTTGGTTTGCGTCTATATTCTCATGGGTTCCACAATGGATGGAGAACATCTTCAAGTTTCTTGGAGCAATATTAGTGATGGTGATGTTTGGATTCTGTGTGATCAGGATAATAATCACACAGTGCACGAAAACAGCAAAGAAAGCAGTAGGAATGAAGATCATGATCGATGTCGAATCAGGGTTGAGACCCAAAGAGTTGACAAATGAAGATATCAGAAAATACATAGAGTCCAGCATTGTAGCACCTGAGGGAACCAAGTTCCTGTATCCAAAGAATCATAAGAAATATGTGGGATGATGTTTCTATTGTAATCCGAATGGACAGTGCAGCTACATGACCTGGAGTGTGGATGAACATGTTAAATCAGCAGGATCCCTTAAGGGAGTGATGAAGATTTGGACCCCGAAGAAGCACTTCTTCAAAAGAAGAAATCAAGATGTGGAAACCAGTGAAGGTGTGATCGATGGATGGGGGTGTGGCGAGAGAGCCATGTGAAGAGGAAATGCTCCTGGAGGAGCTCCTGTCCATCCGACATTGATCCGTATCAAAAGTGTGTTTGCAGAAACCAGTGGCGGTTGGAAAGTTAGGTTTATGTACATGAAGGGCATAAAAGAACTGATGTGGTCAGAGGCGCGCGGATCCAAGATGGTGGACGCCTGAACAAAGAGGCTTGTCGGACGGGCTCGTTACTGGCCCGAGACACCCAAGAACGTAATGCGGAGGTGACTGGGCAGGAGAATTACAGCAAGAAGCTCATCAGATGGGACGGTCCTGTCATCGTTTGTTACATTGCGTGGTGCCCAGCGTATAACTAGTTGGAGAAGGTACGGTGCCCACATCACACAGATGCTGGCTGCGACCCACCTGACCCTTCGTGTGAAAGCAGACATGAAAATGTACGGACTGCTGTAGAAGGCAGCACGCATCGTCGCCTGGCAGACCGGTGGTGCAACAGTTGCAGCCGGAGATTGAGACACTCTGCGGCTGCTACATTGTGGCAGCTACGAACATGGAAGGCTGAGAGCTGGGTGAGTGCGGACCATCATTGCTCGATGGACATTGTGACATAAGTTGATGAAGTAAACCATAGACAGGGTCGTGCCCGGCACTTGAAGGGCATTTTTGGACAAGATAACCGAGGTGTCCTGCCACAAAATGGCGGACAAAAGAAGGAACAAAGGAACGCAGTGATCGGATCCATACTTGCAAGACAGCGTGCAGAGACGTGTCATACTAGGGGCACCTGTAGAGGACTACTGCGATGTCTGGGCAGGCCATGTGAGGAGTGTGGTTGAGGCACGTAATTCAGAGCAGGACAGCCCGTATGTCCCAGTTGCCCAGGCGCGCAACGAGACATTGCGGACCACCAGACCCAACATCTGGTACCCGCGTCTGCTGGAGCGGGTCATATAAGTGCATGAATACACGGGAGGACTTCAATGGTGTGTGGCAGGGCAGGTAGGTGGCACGGAGGCCACTGGAACTAAATGTATTGAGTAAGCAGACGACCGCATACTACCCACTACATGTGAGGGGTGCATCAGTCAATCCCATGAAGTCGGTGCATTGAGAGTGGACAGCGAAGCACAGCTATGAAAAGGCATGATGTTACACGGAGTAAGGCATTGGGGAAGCTACGTAGTTGATGACAGATGGTTTTTCGAGGCGTGGTTACTGCCGAAATTCTAAGTGATTGGACGTCACATGTGAATATACAATTGCCATGCTGAATGAATGAGGACACCCTGTGTGGCCACTGCCTAGCAGTAAAGTTGACTGGGATAGGACGTTATTGAGCAGAGTCTATGTGCACCTACTTGGATACAGGGAGAGACACACCTTCTGGACTGGACAGCGCTCCATACCTGCAACAATGGGGCATGCCACACCACACTAGGGTGGTGCCCGCAAATATCATCGGAGGAAGCCACGATACAGTGCCAGAGGACTCATACCCAGAGTGACTGTAATAAGCCATAAACACGTCCAGATGGGAAGCACGCAGACCCAGTAGAATAACCATCCCAGAGCAGCCCGGCAGCAGCCCTATGGAAGGTCTCATAGCCTGCAAGACACGCAGGAGGAAACAACGGTGCTGGCAGTGGAAGCAAGATGGCGTCCAAAACGGTAAAGTCAAAGGCAAAGCAAACCTCACTGGATATTTTTGCCAAACCCAGCCAGACTGTGGAGGGAGCTAGTCCGGTGGCGCTAACCAAGCCAGGTAAAGGGGAACCACCTCGAGGTGACCTTCAAATCCTAGAGGCAATTTCTGTGCTGCAATCAGCATGGGAATCTAAACTTGAAGCCACAATAGGGGTACTGAAAATCTCCCTGGATGCAAAGATTGACGCGGTCAGTGTTGATGTCAATCTCCTGAGTTAGGATGTCAGATCTATAGCCAAGCGGCCTGGAACACTGGTGAAGGGAGCGAAAGTCAATGCTGAAACTAGCAAGGCAAACAGCAAGGAGATACACACTCTAGAATAGAAATTAGACAATTTGAAAAACGGCTCTGAAGAAGTGGAAGTAAGGGTGAGAAGAAATAATGTCCGAATCGTCGGGCTCCCTGAAGGAGAAGAGAGCCCCGACCCTACGAACTAGATCGAAACCATGATATTGCAGGAAATAAGGGCGCTCTCCCAAGGATTTGCAGTGGAGAGGGCACATAGAGCCCTGACTAGGAAACCTCCTCCTGGCGCTCCACCCCGCCCGATAATAGCTAAAATATTGAGCTACAGAGATAGGGAAAAGATACTTGACTACTTTTGGAAAGGTGGAACAATCAACAGGGCTTCTGCGACCATCACGGCTTACCCGGATTATACCTTCCTGGTGCAAAAGCGACACTTGAGCTTTGTGCCGGTCAAGAGAAGATTGCGAGATTCTGGTCTGAAGTACAGACTGCTTTATCCAGCGAAGCTCAAGGTCCTACACAAGGACAAGGCATTTTTTTTTGAGACTCCAGAAGATGCAGTGACATTGATGGACGAGATAAACTGCCCAGATGGTACAGACGGTCGGAGGCCGGACGATAAGAATAAGTGAACGGCTGTTTTATCCCTGTGGAGAGTTGGGACTGGGGGGCGGAGATTGGTTGTGATCCAAGTAAATGTCAGCGACACAGTAGGAGGAGTTGGGATGGAGGGGAACGGTAGTTTAACTTGGGATCTGCGGTTAAGTAGGGCCACTTTAATAAGTAATGCATGAGACACTGACGTTGTGACAAGGGAGCAATACCAGAGAGCGGAACTTCAACCCCATTAGGGAGTTTAGGTAGGATATCGTAGTGTAGTATCCGCCTGCTGCGACCTCTGCACCAGCGTTGCTGGGCGGAGGTTCAGATGAAGGGGAGCCTGAGATCCAGGGATGGAGCTGGGCAACAGTTGGGAGGGGTTGGGGAGGAGGGGGGCCGGTTGTAAGGAGTGTTGGGGGGAGGTGGGTAGAGAGAGGGAGGGGGGAGGTAAGAAGGAGGCTGCCGAAAGGCAGCGTGAAGAGTCTACAATCTCAGCTCAGTCTAAACATGAGGAATACAAAGAAGAAGGTGAGTGGGGTATGGCTCAAATGCGAGATTTAAGGATGGTGACCTGGAACGTACGTGGGTTGAACAGCTATATCAAACGGATAAAATTATGATGTATTTAAAGCAGCAAAACATAGATATAGCAATGCTGCAAGAAACCCACCTGACTAAGGAGAAACTGGAGGTGATAGAGAGAAAATGGAAGGGGGACCACGGTGGGAGCCACGTATTCCGCATATGCTCGAGGGGTTCTTACATGGATAGCACCCCATGTCCCTTTCAAATTGCTACAACAGGTGGTAGAGGTAGACGGCAGAATGGTATTGTTGAAGGGGCTGGTGGGCAATAAAGAGGTCAATATCATTAATGTTTATGCCCTGAACAATGATACTGCACTGTATTTTAGAAACATGTACACTAAGATCAGCCTATACATGGATGGATTGCTGATAATGGGATGTGATTTTAACTGCACACTAGATCCCAAGCTAGACAGATCTGATGATAAGATAACCAGGCCGAACCCAGCGGCAAAGGCCCTAGCTACACTTATACAAGACTTGCAGCTGACCGTGATATGGCGAAGGCTCCACTCACAACACAGGGGATACTGCATTATTCGGCCCCACATGACTTGCATACTAGGTTGGATTATATATTCGTGGCTGGCTCCCTGGTGGAGGACATCAAAAGTGCAGAGTACAAAGCAGCGGTCCTATCGGATCATGCACCTTTGGTCATAACATGGCAGATCTCACCGCCCAGATCGAAGATACCGACATGGAAGCTCAGAGCTGAGGCACTTAACGATACCATATTTAGAGAAGACTTAAGGAATGCCATACAGGAATATTTCAAATTAAGCACTGGTAGTGTCCGGTCAGCTGGGACGCTATGGGAAGCATTTAAGGTGGTAATGGGGGGGTAGTGATCTCGAAGTAAAAAGGACTCCAAGGGGGCATTTTAGCGGAGCTGCACATTACGGAAAGGGAGATTGAAGACAAAATGCAGGACGGGGTGGATTTCCCGGGAAAGACCGAGGCTATACAACAATTGAAAGAAAGGTGCAGAGCCCACTGGGAAAGGTTGAGCAAACTAAATTACAGGAGGTATATAGAAAGACAGAACGCAGAGGGGGTTAAGCCAGGCAGACTGCTGGCCTGGCTGTGCAAGAGTGAGGCACCTAGACAGACGATTAGAGAGATACATAAGGAGGATGGCACAGTGGAGGACACCCAAGGAGGGGTGAACGAGTGCGTCCATTAATACTACCAGAGTCTGTACTCAGACAAGATTGTGGAGGTCTTCCTGACATAAGAGTAGCACTAGAGGAGATTATTCTACCCAGACTAGAGGAGTCAGATAGGGAGAGGCTGGATACACCACTCACGTTGAAAGAATTGGAAAATGTAATCCGAAACCTACCCACTGATAAAGCTCCAAGAGCAGATGGGCTGCCAAGTGAATTTTATTAGACATATATGTCAGACCTGCTCCCTCCATTGTTGGCCATGTTGAATGAAGCATTTGACAAAGGTAGACTGCCAGAGTCTTTGAGGGAAGCGATCAATGTTCCGCTCCTTAAACCCGGTAAACCGGGTACTGATTGCAGATTCTATAGACCGCTTTTGATGTTGAATCAGGATAGTAACATCCTTACCGCAGTGATGGCGAACAGACTAAAGCCGATGATTAACACCCTGATACACCATGACCAAACGGGGTATGTCCCCCGGAGGGGCATCTCTGACAACCTCCAGAGACTACATCATATTATAGTTCAGACGGCCAAGAGCTCCCAAGAATTAGCGATAATATCACTTGACGCAGTGAAACCAAGTAGCCATGGCTGCTGGGGGTCCTGGAGAATTATGGGATGGGGCCGGCGTATTTGCGATGGATCACGTTACTGTATAGTGAATCTATCGCTATGGTCTGGATGGGATCGGTTATTTCAGACCGATGGACGTTGGGCAGAGGAACCAGGCAGGGATGCCCCTGGTCCCTGATGCTGTTTATTTTAGCGCTGGTACCATTAGCAGCATATCGTGGATACCAGTATGGGGAAGTGGGCATCAAAACGAAAGGAGGGCAGCATTTGATTTCGTTATATGAGGATGACATGCTGCTGTACCTACAATACCCTGAAGAAAACTTGCAGTATATCTTAGAGGTTCTTGAGCGATATGTGCTTCTTTCGGGCATAACAGTTAACCCTCAGAAATCCACCGTGTTTCCCCTGGGCAGATATAGGGGGGTGCTTCGGTGTGCATTACCAGTGTTGCAGATTGGGTGGGCAGTAGATACCTTCAGGTACCTGGGAGTGGATGTATATCATAAGGTCGAAAATGAGCATAAGAATAATACGGCGGAGGCAGTCAAGAGGCTGGAACGGAGCATGGCATTTTGGACATGGCCTCCCTTGAAAATGATGGGGAGGGCGGCACTGCTCAAGATGGTAGCATTACCGAGGCTGCTGCACAACTTCGCAAATGTCCCATATTTAATACCTAAACGATTTTATTCCAAGTTAAAAAGTATATGCAGGGGGTTTATTTGGCATAACTTCAGAAATAGGGTAGCTTTATGGAAACTGCAGAACCAATATGATTGTTGTTAGGTAGAATCAAATGCAGTACCCTTTGGGAACACTACACACAATTAAGACTACAAGCGACAGTACAATTTCACCTTTGGTACAAGCCTGTACTACACAGTTATAGTGGTAGCAGTAGCGGAGCAGCCAGACTTATCTCAAGAGTAAGTGAGCAGTACAAATAGTAACACAAAGGACAGCAATTACTATGATTCAGGCAAACACTGACTGAAGGTTTCTAAGTAAAAGAATACATATTTATTTACTCAACAGTTGTATAACATTTCACTATTCTAAGCAAGTTAAAAATCACAATCATAAATACACCACACCACTTCCCTTAAATTCCAGACAAGTTAAGCTCACAAAAAGAAGTGGGAGCAAAATGGCACTCCAACAATTTAAAAGGGAGGGAAAGGCAAAGTTATTAGAAGTTAGGCACAACCAACAGGTAAGTACTCAGGGCAATTGATCAAGAGAGACTACAGTGAGGAGATCAGACAGAAAAGGCTTAGGGCCAAAGTCAATGGGTCAAAAGTGTTTTGCTCAAGATCTAACAGTTCAAGGTAGTTTGCGGTAAAGTTTGTGGCACACATTCTGAACGAGGTTGGTTGGTAGAAACGTTAGTTCAAAGGGAAGAGAAGGACAAGCCCTCATATTGGAGAAAGATTTCAAACAATTTCACCGCAGCTGACCGAAACGGACAACCGGATTTGCACAGTACCTTAAAACAGAGAGGGAGCTGTAGCTGAGGCGGACGGTCCTGGTGGTTCCTGCAGGCCCAGGGTTCCTGAAGCGACTGTCAGACTGACAAGAAGTAGGAAGACTGGAGGGTCCTGTGCCCAGGGAAGAAACCAGCAGCAGAGCAAAACAACGAATAAAAGGTGCGCTCCTTAAAACTCAAGCAGGGTCTGACTTTCCTGGCTATCCGGCCCACTGTAGCTCTGTACAGCAAATTCGACCAGAGGAGGGGTCCTGGCTTGTAGTTTGGGTGAACTGGTTGGTCCCACCAGCTCAAGGGAAGACGTTTCCTGGAGGATCTTCTCTGTCATCGGATTCTGAGATTTGGACCTGGAGCAGGGCTTCACTGGGAGGTTCAGTCGTGGTAGGGGTCATCTTCTTTCAGTTCCTCATTGGTTCTTTCGTTTCAGTGGCGACTCTGTCTTTTCAGTCCCACAGACCTGCTTTTTATGCAGTTTTCGCCCATTCATACAGCCTGGCTGTCATTCACACAGCAGGGTGGCTGGCCTGGCAAGGCCAGTCCCCTTAGCCAATCAGACAAGAGTGCGACTTGGGTTACCAAGGGAACCCATGGCAGAGGTCCAAAGATCCCTCCCTCACATCCTGCCTACCTAGACTATCAGGCGCCTTAAGGAGGGCTTCTGTGCAGAAGCCCGCGAAAAGACAGCGAACAAAGCAGTCATCCCCGATTTGGCGCGCAGAGGAAAACACGAGAAAGACTTTGTAACAAAAAGAAATGGCGAATAAACCCAGCTGGAACCAAAATAAAATCTATTGGGTCAAGCGGGTTTATGTTCGAGGCTAATATAATAGCCTAAAACAATACCATGGTTATATAATATAATTGCGGTAGAAGAGTTAGGGTAGTTACCACTGCCAACAGCCAAGTCTTAATGTTAAGGGAGCAAAACAAGGCTCCAAGAGGAACAGACAAAAAGGGATAAGAGTTAACCCTTTCCAATACTCCATGTAAGATGAGGTGTACTGGGTCTGTGGTTTAAAGTGACTATATAAAGTTAATGGCAACTTTATCTGTTTCTGGGAGGCAATAGTCAGCCCCAGAAAAATGGAGTTAGAGGGAAGTTTCAAAGACAACCCTGTGTCACTGCACGGAAGGTGCTGTATAACACACACAAAAAGTGGTGCACATGGAGTAGGTGAGGCTCCAGTGCCCAAGATCACACAAAAAGTGAAAACACACACAGCAAAACATGTAAGAGTGGGAAAAAGGCTCACACTCTGATCAGGTGAAAGAAATAAATCCTAGAAATCCAGCAAAGCTGCTGGGGGACTTTTTAGGTAAGGGAAATAAGCCATTTATGAGAATTCTCCCTAACACTCGCCCCCCCCCCCCCCGCGGACTAAGGGAAAGGAGGATTTAATCCACTTCTGGATTAATCTCTACCTCTAGTCGGTTATAAACATCCTAGAGAGACCATCAGCATTTTGGTGGTGACATCCTGCTCTGTGCTCAATGGTACAATCAAACCCTTGCAGGCAGATTGACCATCTCAGAGGTTTTGGGTTCTCCCCTTTCATTTGCATTAACCATCTCAAGGGTTGGTGGTCAGTTTGAATCACAAAATTAGATCCATACAAGTATTGTCTAAACTTCTTCAAACTCCACACAATGGCAAAACATTCACGCTCTATGGCTGCCCACCTTGTTTCTGATTCCTTCAGTTTCCTACTGATAAGCAAATGGGGTACTCCCTACCCTTCTCATCCAGTTGACTAAGGACTGCACCTATACCTATATTGGAGGCATCTGTCTGTACAATGAAGGGTTGGTGATAATCAGGAGCTCTTAGGACTGGAGCTTCACAGAGGGCTTTCTTCAGGCTTTCAAAGGCTTGAGTGCACCCCTCATTCCATCTGACCTTTTTAGGGAATTTTGGAAAGGAAATCACATTCAAAGGAGAAGCTATGGCCCCATAGTTCTCAATGAAATTCCTGTAGTACCATGTGAGACCTAGGAAAGCTCTCACTTGGGATTGAGTAGTAGGGGTGGCCCAGTTTTGCACAGCTTGTACTTTGCTGGGCAATGGCCTTATCTCACCTCCTTCTACCTCATGACCAAGGTAGACCACTTTACTCTGACCAATTTGACATTTGCTTGCCTTTATGGTCAGATGGGCCTGCTCAGAGCCTGCAAAACATATCCCAGGTGATCAATATGTTCCTTCCAAGTAGGGCTGAACACTGCAATGTCACCCAAGTATGCCATGCAGAAGTCCTCCATCCCATTCAGAACTTGATTAACCATCCGGTGAAATGTAGCAGGTGCATTCTTTAGTCCAAAAGGCATTACCTTAAACTGGTAGAGGCCTGCTGGGGTGGAGAATGCAGTTTTCTCCTTGCCATGGTCTGTCAGGGCTATTTGCCAATAGCCTGACGTTAGGTCAAATGTTCTGAGGTACTTGGCTGAACCAAGTCTATCCACCAGTTCATCTGTCCTTGGCAAAGGATGGGCATTAGTCTTGGTGACTGCATTTAGAGCTCTATAGTCCACACAGAATCTCAACTCCTTGGATCCTGCCTTTCGTACTAGAACAACTGGACTAGACCATGGACTTGTAGAGGGCTCTATAACCCCGAGATCAAGCATCTTGTTGACCTCTCCTTTGATGTGTGATGTCACATGTTCTGACATTCTGTACCCCCTACTTTTGACAGGTAAACAGTCACCAGTGAGAATATCATGCTGGCCCCAAGGGGTCAAGCCTCGTGATAGTGAAAACAGGGAGGCAAACTGATTCAACAGAACTTTGCACTCCTCTTGTTGTTCAGAAGACAACTGAGAAGAGAGAGTAACTCCTATCTGTTCATCTAAAGGTTGGCCTCTGAGGAGGTCGGGTGGAGGTTCACTCTCCTCTTTCTCTTCATATGAAGCTAGAAGCAAAGCTCCTACTTCTGGTATCGAGACATAAGCCTTTAAACGGTTCGGGTGAAAGACTCTGGAGCCTCCTTAGGTCTGCCTAAGTCCACCGAATAGTTCACCTCTCCAAGTTTGCCCACAACCTATAAGGGTCCTATCAATTTGTCCTGAAAGGCCCTCTGATTTGTTGGCACCATAACTAGTACAAGCAGGTCTTGAGAAAACTCAACCATGTTGGCCTTCTGGTCATGCTAATGTTTGACCAGATCCTGACCTGCTTTCAAGTTATCACTTGCTTCTGCCATCATGTGTGACATTCTCCTCCGGAGACTTATCACATAGTCAATCACTCTGACTGACTGGTTTGGGGGAAGGAGCACTCTCCAACCTCTCCATGATCAGGGCCAATGGACCTCTGACTGGATGGCCATAGAGAAGTTCAAAGGGACTGTAACCAACTCCCTCTTGAGGGACTTCCCTATATGCAAAGAGAAGACATGGCATTAGAAGGTCCCACTTTTTCTTAAGGGCTTCTTCTAAAGCACCTATCATGCTCTTCATAGTACGATTAAACCTCTCTACCAGTCCATTTGTCTGTGGATGGTAGGCTGTCGAGAACTTGTAAGTGACACCACAGTTTTTCCACATGGCTTGCATGTAGTGGGACATAAAATTGGATCCCATGTCGGATATCACTTCCTTAGGAAACCCTACTCTGGTAAAAATACCAAGTAGAGCCTTAGCCACAGCCTGAGCCGTAACCATTCTCATAGGTATGACTTATCTTGTAGCATGGTATACTACAAAAAGGATAAACCTGTTCCCTGGAGATGTGGGAGGATCAAGGGGACCAACAATGTCAATGCCCACCCTCTCAAAAGGAACTCCCACCACTGGGAGAGGCTCCAGGGGTGCAACATTCTTGGCTCCACTCTTGCCAGAGGTTGGGCAAGTGTGACAGCTCCTGCAGAATTTGTCCACTTCTGAACCCATCTTAGGCCAGTAGAAGTAGAGAGAGGGCCTTTCCTTGGTCTTCTTGAAACTCAAGTGACCAGCCAAAGCTATCTCATGAGCTAACTGTAGGAACTGGAGTCTGTTAGCAAGGGGCACTACAATTTGTTTGCAGTCCCCAGGGATAGACTCAGTCTGTTCACTGTAGAAGAGGCCATCTTCCCAGCTTAACCTGTGCTTTCCAACTTCTGGTGTCGAAGACCTTCAGGAGTAGGACACTCTGTCTGTCCTTTGCTAAAGCCTGCCCTGTTGGGTCCACCTTCTGGCAGTAAAGACTGAAGCTCAGGATGTTCAACAGGGTCAAGATCTCCAACTAAGAAAGTGTCTTCCTCCAGATCTGACTCTTCAGATGCTGGTTCAACCACACAAGGTTGCACCTCACACTCTGCCTCAGCAGGTGGAGTAGTCACAGGGGTGACTTTGGACAATCTTGGTTATGTCCTTGTTGGTAGCACAGGGGTGCTGTCTGACTTTTTCCTGGAGGCCTTGCGTTTCCCCTTTGCCTCTGTCTTTCTAGAAATGGCAGTGAGCAACTCCTGTGGGGTGAGAGTGATAATGCCCTCTATAATCTCCTCTGGAGAGCCTCTCAAGGTTCTCTCCCTTGCAGTCCTAGTGAGCTCCTGTTACATTTTACTGGAAGGCCTGGGGTGCTTGACACAACTCCAAGAGTTTTAAGGTGATTACCCAACATGACTCTCTCAGGCACTTCACTCTGCACACCAACAGGTATTTTGACAGTCATATCATTACACTGGATGAGAGCTGGTAACTGGGGGAGCATTTGCCCAGGGCCTCCAGCTAACTTGGTGAGGTGTTTGGGTGCCTTAGCAGCATCCTCCACCTTGAAAAATGATTCATCCACCACAGTTATGCTGGCTCCAGTGTCTCTGATGGCAGGGGTTTCCTGACCATTCACAAGAACACGATCTTTATAATACTCTTTAGTATTATCTGGGATGGAATTATAGACATCTAAATTCTGTTGTTCCCGCAAGCCCAGAGACATTAAGGAAACACTGGCTGAGACTCTCATGGGTTCATCAAACAGTAGGTGAAAGTTTCCACTTGCCATAGGTACTCATCCTTTGGGGCTAAGGACACAGTGTGGACCCCTGAAGGTTTACCCTTACATCTGGGATCCCCTTTCACATGGTCAGTTGACCCACAAACATACATTTCCCAAATATTTTGATGAATGGGGGTTTGTTCTGACCTCCATCGGGTTTGGGTCCAGATGGTGTACTAGCCTTATTTGGTTTCCCTTGTGGTTTACCCTTATGTTGCTGTTTGTGGCCCTCTTTTGTATTGGAGGTATTCGAATTCTCCTGGTTATCTTTCTTTGGCTGATTCCCCTCATCCTTTTTCTGATTAGCCACAGAATCCTTGTGAGTGGCCCTGTTGGCAACCCACAAGTCAGCAGCCTTAGCTAACTTCTTGGGATCCAATTCCTTAGAATCAGCCAAGTGCTGTCTGAGCTCAGGAGAGCAGGCATCATAAATTGACTCCAACATTTCAAGATTTCTTATTCCTTCATAAGTGTTTACTCCGTAACCCTTAATCCAACTAAGTTTTTCAAACACTCACTCACCCAGATAGCCCAAGGGGTACCATCATGCTTTTCGAGGGTCCTAAACCTCTTAATGTACAGAGAAGGGGTCTTCCCAAATCTAGCAATTAACGCTAGCTTCACACACTCATAATCCATCATGTCCACCTCCCCCAACTCCATCACAACATCAGATGCAACAGTGGGTGGCCTAGAGAAGAGCCAGGGAAGCAATTGATTCCCTGTGAGACCTTGAATACCATGGTTATATTCAAACATTGCCAACCAATCTAAAAAATCAAGCATAACCTCATACATACCCACATTTTCTTTAGGCATACGGGTTCTCTTAGGACTGGAAGACCTAGAAGACTCTGGAGAGAAGCATTTTCAAGAGACAATCTTTTCATTTCAAGTTCATGATTCAACACCATTTCAGTTTCAGTTCTTGATGTTTTTGTTCAGTTTGAGCATTTAAACGTTTGAATTCCAGTTCAAGCCTAATTTTCTCTAGAGCAATGAATTCAGGACTGAGTGTAGGGCCTGTGGGGGTCCCAGTGGACAACGGTTGAGGTTGCTAAGCAGGCAAGGGAGCAGAGAGACCTACATTAGGAGACATATCTGTCTCTTCCAACTCATCATTAACAGACATAGGCCCTCATTACGACCCTGGCGGAAATCGAAAAACGATGGTGGAAATGCAATACCGCCATCGAATAGCGCTCGGTGCGATTATGACCCGTCACCGTAAAGTACAATGCCATTAGCGACACCGTAGTGAACGCCAACGCTAACTGCACCAAGTACGCGCACGCGCGCCATGCCAAACCGTAATTACCACCATGGCGAAATGGTACGCGAATTCTGACCCTAGCGGACATGTACCTAACGCCATCAAGCATGGCGGAAAGTACCATTCCGCCATGGTGAGAAGTACGGCATCGCGAATCAACCGTAAACCGCCCTACTGAGTGCCTGTACACCACTCCCTGGCCACATTGCACAACTCCTCGTAGGTGCAATGAAGTCACACAATGCAACCAGTGAAATGTACAAGTCACCCATGCATGCCAACGAACAAATGAATCTAGGGGCTCCAAGTGCCTTGTGAGTGGCCATCCATATTTGCCATGGCACCATTGCCGCACTGATGCAGCACAGGCATGTGAAGGTTCAAGTACAGCAACATGAGCAGAAAAATGAGACAAACAAAAACAGGCTCCCCCAACGACTGACACC